>NC_031967.2:7318659-7918659 GCF_001858045.2 Oreochromis niloticus
CCGATATTTAACGTTTAGAGCTGAATCCGAAGACATTCATCAGCCAGTTAAAAGCAGTAAATTCAGCCCCGGGAGGGGAGAGAGGTGTCCACTAATCAAACATGTGCTCAGAGAGACGGCCGCCGAGAGAAATGGCAAACTTTACATCCTGTAATTTACGCAGAGTCGTTTGAAGTGAAGCCTGAAGGCTGAGAGCGGACAGGCTGATTTCAGGCTTCACAAAAGACTCGCAGGACAGAGAGAGAGGGAAAAGAGGGAGTGTACGAACACAGCATAAAACACACACACACACACAAACCAGTACACACTCGTGTGGCTGCGCAAACTTTCCACCTGCTATAAATGATTTAGTAATTCTACTTTTCTGCCACCGCAAAAGTGAAATCAATAACACTGCAAACAAAGCAACATCCTCTTTAAGATCTCCAACATAGTTTGAAATAGACTAAAAATAACAGATAAAACCTTCCAGGATTAATCTGATTACTTCTCAGTTGAGCTTAAAAAATAATAATAATGACGATGATATTATTAACTGGAAATCTGAGTTGTTACTTAAAAAAATATGGGCACTAACATCAGTAATCAGGCTGCAGGTAGAATTTAAATAACAGTCGGATAAAAATCAAACGTGTCTGCGTATTTTACAGTGGGACACTCAGATGACTGATGCAGCTTTAAGTGGCTGATGGATCATTTCTAATGGATTGCATTTAATTGCTGAATCAACACACACACACATGCAAAACACACAGAAGTTTAGTTAGCTATGAATCCATCACTCACTAGATGTCAGTGTTGACTGACGTGCGGTCAGTGAAGTGACAAAGATGGGCTGGTTTAACAAAAGCTTGGTTTTAAAGTCACTGTATGACATGACATGAGGCATGACACCAAATGTTCATAGCCCTACACTTACTCCATAAAAATGAAATGTTTTTTTTTACCTCATTTGCTCTCATACAGCTTTTATTTTGAAAGTTAAAGGGCCCCTCCAGTGATTTTCTGTATTTCAAAGTCAGGAAAGGACTACAAATGGACTAAAAAATATATATTCTCACTCTCACGAGACAAGATCCAAACTAGCAGGACCACACGTTTCCCATTTTGACACATCTCCGCTTTCATTGCTTCTTATGTTCTTTTAGTTTTGTATCTAAGGTTTTCTGTCAGAAGACCTCAAACCTAAAAATGAGGATCAAGACTTCATCACAGTCATTTTATCCTCAGAGGTGTGTTCAGACAGGACACGGGGCACCTTTTTAATGAGATGATGACTGGTTTAGCAAATGAAAACAGCTGTGGGCGGAAGGACATGAGCAAAAAAGCCATCAGAGGCAGTTTTAAATTAAAAGCCACTTTTATAATTACCCTTATGAATGTAGCAATATCAACAGTATTCTAGAATAGAGGAAAAAGGGGGACCGCATAGTTCCTGGCAAGATGAGCTAATGGCTGAGCTCTCACGTAAACATAAAGCGATGCACTGGCTTGCCATTAACTGGTATATGCTTTTTCTTGTTTGTATAATAGTGCTTTCTTTCCAGTTAGTTTTATAAAAAGTTTGAGAAAAGATTTTTTCATTTGTGATCCACTGATTTGAGATTTAGCATTTTTTCTCTACATGGGATTAAATCTTGAAACTAGCAAACGACACCGTCATGGAGTGAGGTTCTGGGTCATTGTCCCATAGGCTTTTATAGAATCTGACTTTTTCGTACAACCAGATAAGTCGCCCCCTGCTGGCCATTAGAGAGAATGCAGGATTAAAGCACTCCTACACTGGCTTAACTTTGCATACACGAGCCAGGTTTGTCATTTATCATCGTAACACCAATGCGCTGGCGAGGTGGTGCTCTGTCTGAACACACTTTCAAATGTTTGTTTATCTACATGATGAAAATAATCTGTGCAAAATCAGTGGAGTGCTCCTTAAACTCTTCCACAAGGATTATTTAAACTAAAACTTTAGCCCTTAACCTCCTTTTAAATCCCAAAAACAACAGTCATGAGACATACATAAAAAAATATTGCAACACAGATTTCCCAGCCCTTAAAATACATAATATAGATGTTACAAAAGCTCTGTTTGTTGAGTTACTCCTCTCTCCATCTAAGAGAATCCAGTCTCAGACAGACTTGCTTCAGTTCTGGGAGGAGGGAGCCTCTTTTAATTAAACACTAATTACTCTGCAAATAATAGTCAAACACTGTGTTCTGGATCGTGTGATCCAGGGAGGGTGGCTGGTCAAACACATCAACCTGAATGTCTATTTAACAGTTTACTTAAGGTCTTCAGTGTGAAAGTGAGGTTTTAACAGTAGCTTAAGTACAATAAATTAAAAAATATATATTATTTTAAATCATATATGTATCGAATCACCTTCCTTTATATCCTTCATTCCCTCTTTTATTTATTTCCTCTCTTTCAGACCACTTCCTTTCCTTTAAGTATTCACTGGATTACTCTTTCCTTCCTTCCTTTCTTCCTTCAGGAAAGCAGAGGTACAATTTGCTTCAATTCTCAGGTAGAAGATTACATTGCTCAGCACCCTCGCCTCCATCCTGATTGGGTTATCAGCTATTATTATTTACAACCACAGGTTGCATGGGGGCAGAGGATTACGCGCATAAGGAGAAGCGCTAGTAAATGTGTGTCTTCAGGCAAGAGTGTCCACATTTCCATAATTCCCTTTTAAATCTCTTTTTGTTGTGCTCATCATCATAATTATCCTTCCCAAAATTTTCTCTTCTTCTCTCGCTCATTTCTTTTGTTTCTCTCTCTCTCTCTCGCTCTCTCTCTCCGTGCCCTGATCATCAATCTCGCCTCGCCTTTACCTCCCGAACACAAAGGACTCCCTCGCTTCCCACAGTACATAAACATAAGGCAGAAACAATTACCCTGCCTGGCATATTGTAGCAAGTTTGATATGAAAAATGATTGCTTTTTGTGTTGAACGGAAACAACAAATGGAAATGCACCAAACAAGGTCTCCGGAAAGAAAGGAGTGAAATATTAAATATGCTAGTGATTTTCTTTACCAGGAGAGGCTAACAAATAAACACTGGCAAAAAGATGTGAGACGCTTAAGTTTCCTTTTTTCAGAGCCATCATTCTTGTACCATCGTCTATGCTCATACAACTTTAATTAATTTTGCCTCAGTCATATCATGGGATCACAATATATAAGTTCTAAATAATAATTGTGAGGATGTGACAAGTAAAGAAGGCTTGAATTCCTATTTGCATCAAAATCAAACTCTCTGGGAGCGATTTACTATAAAACCAGACCCCAAAAAACTGCTGAGTTCATTTCTAAAAATGTTAAAAATTACAGAAACAAATGACTCCTAGGCATTAGTTTCTTTAGCTAATGTTACAATAATTTAACTGAGGACCCTACACTAATTTATGTATGAAGTATGGGAGCTTTGAATGATAAATCAGTGCAGAAGAAACTGAAGAAATCCTGACTTTGGTTCCAGCAAAACAGAACACAAGTTACTACATTTCCCATAATGCAATTTGGTGGCATAGTTCATTTAATTGTACTCTTTCAAAGTACAGTCTGCTTCCCAAACTGATATCTGGGAATATATGCAAATAAAGTCTCTGAAAATGTAACTTTTGAAACTCCCAAACTTACGCCTGAAAACTACAAGTTTAAAAATAAAAAATACAATTTTTAAATCTTTCTAAAATCAAAGGTTTTTATTCAAATAAGGATCGCCTTGGTATAAACTGAAGGTATATCAATCAACTAAATTTCATTTGACCATTAAAGTGAACCTTTTACATTGTACTTACGTGATAAAAAAAAATAGATGGAAACTTACATTAAATCAAATTACTTAAAGTCAGCATTTTGGGCAATTTTTTTTCCTTTTTTAGTGTTGCTGCCACATTGCTCAGGGGGAACTGAGCTTTTTCCACCAGAGCTGCTTTCCATAATGTCTTGTAACTTTATCTTTATCTTTAAGGAATAAACACGGTTTATTTGAACAATGCTATGCAGCTCGAAAATTTGGGGAAGTGTAATTCACATACAGATGTAAGATAACTCTTAGTGTATGACAAATTAGAGCTGCGTAGCCAACTGTCATATATTATTTTCACATTTATCTTTAGTTTCAAGACAGCCACTTGACATTAAATCCGATTAAAAGGATTACTGATTGTGATATATCAAATGAAAGGTTGTTCACTTAGTTTTAGCCTTTCACTGAATATCAGTGTATGTGTGAATATTGACTATTTCACACAGTATTAGGTCAAAATCTTAAGTCAGACCCCCTGAACATGATGGCAGAGCATGATGACAAAATACAAAATTGGCATTTCTATATATGTGTGTGTGTGTGTGTAAAGATGATTTGCAGAGATACTGTGTGGCCCTTGAGGGCTTGTGCAATGCATGGCCGGCCACAGTGAAAACAGCTATTGCAGCACAATCACAAACCGCACAGCCAGGCTCCATCACCAACCCATTTCGCTGATGATATCCTCATCATCTCCCAGAACCTGCACGCACACTCACCACTGTATCGGCATGTTAGTGGGTGCAGTCACAAGCGTGCGTGTTTGTGTGTGTGTGTGTTAATGCATGTCACTTTGTTAAGTGTGTTAAGGTGTGAGATGGTTTTCAGCGATCGATGCTCATGGACATCTGGGCTCTAAAGTGTGTGCACGTGCTGCGCACACCACAAACATGCATGTGTAGATGTAAGTGTATAAATGAGTGTGGGTTATGCGGTTACGCAATGTGCCGGGGGAGCTTTTGACCCCTCGTTTAAGGGTCGAAAGATTCTGATCAGTCCCAGACTCCATTAACGGAACCGCAGAGGAGGGAGGGGCTTTCTTGTGCCGCAGAGTGGAAAATTGAGTCCATGTCACGAACTAATAAAATCGTAGCAAAGGTGAATGGAAGAAGGGAACACACATATGCACACACACACACACACATATAGGACTGACACATATTCAGGCTATCTCACAAAGTTGCTGACGCACACGCTGAAGATGTGGAGTGAGCAGATGGCTTTAGAACCAAAGGGTCTGTGTGACAGCCTCATATTAGCATGACTCTGTGTCAAGCTAACGTTAGCATTAAACCCCATAGGGGAATAAAAACATAACCCAATTGTGGAGCATGTGCAGCAGAGGGACAGATTTACCCAGTGTACTCTTTGTGTTAAACCCAGGAAGACTTTGTTTGGATATTTGGTTGACTGGAAGGATCTCAATGATGATGTCTAGAGGGTGTGGGGGGGTTTCCCTTCCAGCTGGTTGAACACGCTGTGGTGACATGCTGTACAATGTTAGGCCACTTTTCACCTCTTTGCGGAGTTATTGCTTTTAGATCCCAGGCTCTGCTAATCACAAAGGTCGTTAAATAAGAAGATGGAGGGCTGGTGTGAATGGGCTTCTGTAAAGGTAAAAGGGGCCTCCCACTGGCCAACTCCACTCTGCCTGGACTTGCTTCTGTTTTTTACCCAGTTTGTCACCAGTGCATTATGGGATCAGTATTACAGGCAGCATGTGGGGGGAGGGTAGCCCTAACAAACTTGTTCAGGTGTCCGCTGGTGCCCATTGTCCACGTGTTGTCTACCCCTCCTCTCTCCTGTGTCTCTGAGCGCTAGGAGGAGGAGGTTTTGGTTTTGGATTGAGGATCTTTCTTGCCGTTCTGGAGCACAGGCGAATCACTGGAGGTCTTGGGCGTTTTTCTGGGCGGACTCTGTTCACCAACGTCATGTAGAGAGGGCTCCCTGTACATAGCCACTGGGGAGGGAGAAAGAGAAATTAGACGTGAAAGATTGGGTAATCCAGGACACATAAATGCATATATTATATATGTTAATCTCTGGCTCTCTTCCACAGCATGTCTTTTATCCTGTCTTCCTTCTCTCACGCTAACCGGTAATGGCAGATGGCCACCCCCAAAGACCCTACGATAAGACCCTACAATAATACAGAGGAAAAACAATCAGATGACCCCATAACACATGAATTATATTAATACTGTATTATACTCTATGCCGTAACTGACGCCATAACCAGAACCCTATTTTAACCCTACGCTGCAACCTTCTACGTAACCTTGCGTGCTTCTTCTGAGAAATGTAACTATACGCTGGGATGACGTATACCACAACAAGTCTAAAGGCATGGAAGGTTGTGGTGTAGGGATTAAAGCAGTTTGTGGTTATTACGCCAGCTAGGACGTAGGTTTCCTGCAGAAGTCTAAATTTAGCTTAAGATCAAACATTTGGCGACAGTGGGAAGTAAAAACCCCCCTTCTAACAGGAAGAAACCAGACCTGGGCTTAGGGAGTGGACATTATAACATAATAGAAAAGGAGCAATAGATCCTTCTGCTGGTGTTTTTCCTTGTAGGTTGCACTGTCTTAGGTCAAATAAAGTCAAAGTTTATTTCTACAGCATAGCGCATTCAAAACAGTCTCAGCTGACCACAGTGTTGTACAGGTTACACAAAATATAGACTACACACAACAGTTAGAAAATCAGGAGTAAATAAACACTGAAAATCATCAAATAAAGCAAAGTAAATAAGAGTTTTCCAAACCAGCTAGTCTTAGTGGGCATGGGTTATAAACCCCACCATCGCTGAGTGTGCACTGATCCATGCTCACTATCTGCAGGTGCAGCACCTGTTCTGTGCCGGGCAACAAGGAAGTATCATGCACTATTAAATGGCTTTTAAAAAACATCGTAGGTTTTTATTGTTGTTGTTATAAATTCTACTCATAAAGCATAAAAAAGAAGAAAGGAATGATAACAAGTTTCAGCGGCATGTTCTCCAATAAGTGATGATATGATCACAATACATGCATCTAATGTAAAGCTCTAGTTCTGCACTAAAACTCATTTAAGGAAAAGACATGATCGACATAAGTGACTCAGATCATCATGATAATATAAAAATATCCTGACATGCTGATGTGTTCAAACTTTTCAACAATGGATTGAGGTCATAAGTAGATTATGAGTGTGACTTTATTCATGGGGGTTTAAAAAATGATCAACGTGAAGTGATCACGTTGATCGTTTTAATGTAACTTTTAATCTCTATAACTTATCCTGTATCTTTATTATTTTCATATCCTGCATGAAGGTTAAGGAAAGTAAAAGGTTTTCTGGACTGATGAAATTCCTTGCTTCCTTTGTTACAGTTGCTATTTTTTGTGTTGTCCTTGTTTTTTGTTTCTTTGACTCCTGTGGTTCATTCCTCCATGTTTCTAATGGTTTTCTTTCTGTATGACCTTTTGTCTTTTTATTTTGGATCTTTTTCTCTGCCCCCTTGTTGAAATCGAAACTGTTATTGTTTTATGATAGAGAGCAACATGCTTTACATAGGAGCGGCATGTACGGTATGGTACCTTCAATAAGTTTGGGCAGGAAGTGAGCAGCTCCCTTTGTCTTCTTGACACGGTTCCCCTTCATGACTTGGCCGTCCCGGTTGATGCCGATGTACCAAGCCCGCCCTGACTGGGTCTGTCTGTACAGGATGGACGAGTAGGTGACGTAGTAGTTCTCAAACACACACTCCTTAAACTTACACTCAGGTGTGAAGTGTTCCTGTAAGCAACACACACACAAAAAGACACGTCGGGTCAATGGAGAAGAATAACACATTTGGAGATTGCATCATTTTTTATCTGTTCTCTTATTTATATATTTACTCTCTGATTCCACTGGCTCAGCTGGGAATGGGAGGAAATGGGTTCCACATTTCATTGTGACAGTGTTACAGGAACATCTGTGGCATGCACGCAGACACACACAAACACACACACAGACAAACTCAGTCCCAACATGTACATGCCTCTTTGCCACACGGACAAAGTGTTTTGTGAGCCAGCAGGTCATAACTCAGTCTCTACCGTTTACCTGTAACAAACAACAATCAACTGGATCCTTCACCTCCTCCATAGTTTAATGACCTCGCTGTTGGCCTTCAGCTCACACACACACACACACACACACACACACACACACACACACACACAGAGCCCCCGCATTAGGCAATACGTCAACAGCGGGACATCCCCACCCTCCTCCCCTTCATCGTCCTCCCCACAATCTCTGGTTACAGCTCTCACATATTCCTTCTCTATCTCATATTCCGTCTCTCCTTCTCCACTTCATTCTCTCCATCCCTCCGTCATTTGGTAACCTTGTCGAGGAACAAACCAATTTGCAGGATTGATTTCGAGCCTTGATGTGACGGGTGAGCAGAAAAGGCCTGAATAAGGAGTTTGCTCCCTCTCTTTCTCTCCTTCCCACTCTCGCCCCTCCTCGCCGTCTCCTATCTCGTCTCCCTCTCTCCGTCTGCCATTCCAGGCCCAGATCCTCACGCCTGCCCATATCCATTGTACCACACATAAACAAGCTAATTACATCGACTGTATCGCCCATTCTTTAATTACACATCCATTCACTTAGACAGCCATTCATTCCCTTGCCCACCCATTACCTTAGCTCTATTAGCACAGAGTGAAATCCAAAGGTCTGCAGTGTCTCTGAAGGTGTAATCAGATTGCTATCATTAACTGCGTTTTCGCTGCAGTGTGATGTGCCTCATCCTCTCTGTGCTGTGTGTGTGTGTGTGTGTGTGTGTGTGTGTGTGTGTGTGTGTGTGTGTGTGTGTGTGGAGGAACTTTAAAGGATTGTAAGGTAACTTTAAAGCTGATCAGCAGCTCATTACCACCCCACCACCACCATCATCAGACATGCATGCTCAAGACCATTAATTGATTAATTATGCGAATTAAACTGAACCCGAAACAGATAAGCAAACTAAGGAGATCCTCACAAGTAAGCAAGTGTGGTAAGATGCAGCGCCTTTTCTGACTGTGATAGAGCTGGCTCAGTTATTTTGCAGGCTACAAAAGGTCACATGATTAGGGGAAGTAACACAAAGTAATCACATTGCATTAAATTGTGTGCTTTAAGGATTTTAAAGATAATCCTGGCTTATTTTAACTTGTTATAGTTTTCAGTGGATGATTCATCAGCTCTGCTGTTTTGACATTTTTTCTGTGCAGGATCTTTAAAGATGAGGAGAGCTGGACCTCCAACCAACATCTAATAGTTAAAGACTTTATTGCAGGGTTGTGAACACAGATGTATAAACTGACTGTATTCTAATACCCAGCGTTCTTGCACTCCTGTCAATGTAATTTCCTGGTATAATTTTCACATAGACACTCTTCTGCTTTACTTTTTCATTTTCTTGGGACACCCCATTTATTACATTTTTTGAAAAGTGGAACTGGCCCACATCACAGTTTCCAACCAGGACCATGTTTTCAACACAGGGTCCTACTGTGAAGTCCTCAGTTTCCTCAGGGGAGAACGTTTGATGGAAATGACTTGAACTGCTCCAGAGTGCCATCATGTGCAGGCACATCTACATTTGAAGATGTAGGATGACTTCAGGTGCATCAAAGCAGTCCTCACTGATTGCCTCTCTGACACTCTTTCCACTTCCAAAAAGTTCTAAATCACTCTGAGTGACCAGTGTGTTGACGCAGTGCTCCCTACAGCTTTCTAACAAATGTGATTTTTAAACTGTTTTAAAAGGAGCACTTGGATTGGTGGTGCATTTTATATAAGGTAAAACATAAAATAGCTCCAAGGCCCTCTCTCTTCACATACAATTAACATGCCTTTATTCTCATGGCATTGCTATAGTTCAACGGTCCCCAACCTTTCATGCACCAGTTTAATGTAAGACAATATTTTCATGGACCGGCCTTTAAGGTGTTACAGATAAATACAACAAAATAAAATGACACGACCGAGACAAAAACTGTGGTATTTTGTAAATATGATAATAAACGCGAATTCATTGTGTAATTGTGTAACTTTATTAGCAGCGTCCTCCTGAAATCTGCCAACAACTTTGAGAGTAACATCCTCCTCTCTGCCCCTTAATTAATCTCTGGTCGCTATGGTAACGCGTAAATATTTCTTTCAAAATAAGACACACAACTACAATATGGGAAAAAAAACATACATTTCACACCCGAGGCTCTACTCTCGTGGCCTGGTACCAAACGGCTCACGGACCAGCCCGGGGGTTGGGGGCTGCTACAGTTAACAAATATTCAACGCATTCAAGTCGAAATAAGAAAAGATAAAGACCACACATGGCATCGACTAGTTAACATAAATGCATCATAAAAAGTAAATAAGTATTATAACAAAGAGGTAAAGTTTATGAAAAAGCAAAGTAAAGCCTTCATTTAAACCCGGATTTTTAGTGGCCTGTAATTTATAAATCACAAAGCTTCCCTTAACTCGAGACACGTTTGTCTATCGTCTCTTTGTATTAATGTGGTCAATTTCAACGGCTTGTAATGTAGAAGGGTTACTATGACAAAAGTTCAGTCCTTATCCACGAGGTCATTAATGTTACCTGTGCTCATGACATATTCATGTTCAGTGTGTTGAACTCTGTTGAAGACCGGTGTGCTGAAACCGTACAGTACAGTTTAACCACACCAGAGAATATAGATGTTTTAATTGTATATGAAAAGAGATTGTTTTGGTGGTTTGTGGATATTTTAGCTGTTTAAAATTTTGACCTTTACTCGAATTATTTTAAAAGTTTTCTTTGAGGTAAACCTTAACTGTAACTTAATGGTGCAGTTATATGTGTGAGATCATTATGAGTTTTCTGTTAAGCATGTGTCATGTCTGCAACAAACCAGATATTAGGGCTACTTTCCCCCACATTTTAAATTTCTTGGGCCATTTCTTATAACAGTTACTGTGTTTTTGCTAGATGTGCAAAATGTGCTCGTGAGTGTCTGGTGTCTTCTTAACATCTCAGCCTCAACAAAATGCCAAGTCCACTCAAAGTTGAGGTGCAGACTGATGTTAAACGGCAGGCTGCTCCCTCATCTGTCATCTTGACTCAGTGTCTACGCTGACAGAAAATAAAAACAAACTAAGAGTTCGACGTGGGTGAGACCAAATATATGGTTAGCCAGTGCTTTGAATTCCTTCTAAAATAAGTGTTGACATCTTAAACATCGGTTTTAAAAATCTTAGTTAGAGAAAAAGATCTCCATTCAGTACACAGGACAAGTCAAGTATGGTTTTAAGACAATCACGTTGTTGTTGCATCTGCCAGCCCACATTTTACACCGGCAATTTAGGCACTCTGGGCTCTACAGTCTGCTCCTCAATGATAGCTATCCCAACTTAGAGACAAAACAAAATCCAGAGACTACAATAAAAATAATACAGAAATATAAAATATTAAAGTAACAGTGAAAACGAATAAGAATTAAACGTATAACACGGAGATAAGTCACCAAGAAGCAAGAAGACTTCTGGTTTGAAACTCCTGGCTAGCTGGTGCCTCTGTGTGATGAGTTAGCATGTTCTACCTGTGCCTGTATGGGTTTCATACACGCTAGATCAACTGGTGATTTCAAACTGGCTGTGGATGTGAGGTAGATAAAGTGCTTAAAGTGTATAGTAAGTGTAGTACAACTAGAAAACTGGCTTATATAAAAGCCAGTCCATTCCCAAACTGTCAAGTTTAAAGAGCACAGCTTGATTTGAGTCACTTACTGTGCTGTCAAAGTGTAACTACAGTACCACACAATCGGTACATACAGTAGTACTACAGAAAAGTGTACTAATTGAAGCCTTCAAACTAAGTCACACTATCTGGAGTGGGGCACTAAAGTGAATGGCTGTATGCATGAGCACATATAAGACTCTTTTTTCAGTTAGATGGATTGTCATCTTCATTGTCCTGTTCAGGGTCTCACGTTGGCTGGACCCTATCCTCGCTGTACTAAGGCAAGAGACTGGGTACACCCTGGACAGGTCGCCAGTCTATCACAGCCCTATTAAATAGTTAATTAACAGATATTTTTTTCCATCTTACATTAGTAAGTGACTAAAAAAAAAGATTAAAATGACTACTACTGTATCGAACATATCAAATAAATCATATAATTGTACGCAGAAGAAAACTTTGTGCACATAGTTAAAAGCATGCACTCGGGGAGCGATCAGCAATGCTGTTTTATAGAGTTTAGACTTTACAAAATTAAGCACTAACACACATTATTCAAGCAGCACACACACAGGGGACAGATGAGCATCTGTCTTCATGATTTGCTCTCAGTGGACTTCAGGCTGATTTTCTAACTGATCATTCCCCCTTCATCAAAGCTGAGGAAAGGCAGCCGTCCTCGTGTCTCTTCACTGAGGACACCAACAAGCCTCAGTCTAATAACAGGGAATACGATCTGTCACCTGAGCCCAATAACCCCTCATTCCCCTCATCCAAGAGACAAACTACATTAAAGCATCTCCAGTGCAGTTCCTCTTGTGTTCAGCAGGTGCTGCTCCAAACACACAGCCGGGGCTTCTGCTGCTGCTGCAGCTCCCGATGCTACAAAATTAACCGGTGTCCACTTGTCACTCCGTAACACCCGCATCTCCCCAAAGGGCTTCGTTTAGCCTGCTAAAAACCACTCGAGCTGGAGAACAGCCACAAATCCACCCAGGGATTCTTTCTCTGCAGCTTTTTAACAAACCACATTTTAAGGAGAGTTTAGTCGAAATGTCCCATCATGTTGTATTTCATGCCTCTGGATGCAGAAGTGGATATAACCCTAACAAATAATAACTTCTACAACTCCACAACCTACTGGCAGCTTTGAAGGTTGTTTTAGCAGAAAAACATAAACGTCTAGGAAATCTCAGGGGTTAGGATGGAAGGAAAAGAGGAAATATTGCTCATGCATTCACTAAGAACAGACTGAGTAGAGACAAGTCCACCATGCGCGTTTAGGTGTGTGTGTGTGTACATCTACTCATGCGTGTCTGCTGTTGTGACAGAGAGACATGACAGATCCCTCTTACATCAGTGGGAGGCAACCCGGTGCCAGATGACATGCATATAGACACGCACAAACACACACACCACACTTGTGACATCGATAGTGACGGATGGACCGATCACTGGGTGAGTGATGGGAGGGGGGGAGACAGGCGGAGGAGGTGTGGTAAAAAAAGCAAATGAGGATAAAGGAAACGAGGGGAGAAACATGACAGCTGAGGAAGGAGAAACTGAGAAAGTATTTTAGGAGTACTCTCTTACTATCATCAAAAACATCATTCAGCCCTGTTCTCAGCAACACAGCTGCTATTAAACAATGAACCTCCCGTTCACTTAGATGGGGGACCGACTTTATGTGAGACCTTCGCAAAAAGACAAAAGGCTCTGCCGCAGAAAAAAGCAAAACAACAACCTGGATTAGAGTTCTATACAACATGTGACGCGGCAGGGCAACACAATCAAGCGTGAAGAACTTAAAACCATTTGTAAGCTGAGCTGACACTGCAGGTTAATCAATGGCCCTCAATCAAAGTCACAAACACAAACACGGATTGTGTCCCGGGGATGCTGCTGGTCGGAGATATGTGTTACATGTTTTATTTAAGATGTTAAAAGGAGAAATTGTGATAATCTGAATATGGGCTAAAATAATGAGCCTTCATTTGGATAACAACAGGAGAAAGTCACGGCTGTGGAGTCAAGGGCAAACACAACTTATTATGTGCTCTTCTTATCTATATCTTATATTTTGTTACAACCTTTGTCATGAAAATTAGTATCTCTTTCAAAAACTATTGTTACATTTAAATCCAGCAGCAGATCCAGATCATATCCAGTTTCCAGTTTTTTGTTTTTTTTAAAGGCATAATAAACTGCATAAAAATGTAATGGATACTTTCATTGTTCGTTAACCATCCCTCCACAAAGTTTTGCAAAAATTTGGCTTAGTTTCAAAATGCAAAGGAAAAAAAAACAGCTTTGGTGGAGTGAAACCAATCAGATGAGGTGCTGAGGTGTTTAATTCCGGTGACCCAGTAAAGTCCTTTTAAGACGTCAACTATGTAACATTGCCGGCTTCATTAGGCAGTTAAAGTGATGGCTTTGCCATTCACATATGGCTGACTTTTACATTAATGCGACCTCATTTGAACATTGCAGAGACGGTTAAGGAAAGAGCTACAGTACAGGACGCCTCATGCACCAGTACAGGAAGTTATGTGAAATGTGTGAAGCTTGCCCAGACCATCTCCTCCTCTACGTGAAGGGAGTTGCTTTTGATTTTAGCTTCGGACAATTTCTGAACATATGTTATATGTATATAAATAAATATTCCTAAAAATATACAAAGGTTTGGCTCTATGCCTTATCTCTGGTCATTCAAGTCACTGAACTGAACTTTGGTTGTGGTGTTGGCACCTTTGGGAGCATTTGAGTTTGTGCTTCAGTTTTGCACTAATTAGCATGTACAGCTTAACAGTGCAGCTTACTAACCAAGCTTGTTAGCATTAGCATAACTTCTAGCATCAATCTTATAGTCGGGGCTGGATTAGGTGACCCTTAGTTACACTCTGCCTCTATTCCACATTGTCATTTGTCCCGTGTCCCTCCCTTCACATCCAACCAGTTGCAGCAGAAGGCTGCCCCTCCATGAGGTTCTGGAAGTTTCTTCCTGTTAAAAACTACTCCCTCAGTTTTTATCCAATTTTTGCCATTCAAACTTTAAACTGTTCTGCTCTTTCTGCTAATGCCAGCTATATCTTTTGGTGCTCATAACTTTTATACTTTTTGAGATATTAAGCTTTTTATGCCATTTTTTGGCCCATTTTGCTGAATGGGACCACATTATCAGTGTGATCACCAGTTTTGCTTGCCGGGCTCAGCCATGTTTTAGCTCAGTAAGATGAGCAGCCGTTCTCAGAGCGGGACGCCCGGGTTCGAATCCCGCTTGTGACAAAAACTTTTCAGTAAACTGTTCAACTTTTTTAACTCTTTTCATCACAAATTTCAGCTTCTTCACCTCTTTTCAGCAGAATTTTCAGTTTTTCACTACTTTTCAGCACAAATTCCAGCTTCTTCAGCTGTTTTAAGCACAAACTTCAGCTTCTTTACCTACCTTTTAGCAGAAATTCTGCTAATTCATGTCTTTTCAGCGCAATTTTCTGTGTCTGCACCTCTTTTCAGCACAAATTGCAGCTTTTTCAGCTGTTTTCAGCAGAAACCTCTTTTCTGCACAAATTCTGCTTATTCATCTCTTTTCAGCAGAATTTTCAGCTTCTTGGCCTGTTTTCAGTGGAATTTTCAGTTTCTTCATCTCTTTTTAGCAGAAAGTTCAACAAGTTAACCTCTTTTTAGCAGAAAGTTCAGCTTTTTCACCTGTTTTCAGCACAAATCTCAGCCTCTTCTGCTGAGAACCAGTTTGGCTCAGTGAGATGAGCAGTCCCCTTGAGACCAGGTGGCGCAGATTCAAATCCTACCTGTGGCTCTTGCCGCACATCTTCCCTCCTCGCATTCTCCCTGCTTTCTTGACACTCTTCAGTGTAGTCTTTCAAATAAAGCAGTTTTCAGCAGAGTTCAGCTTCTACACAATGTTTTCAACAGATAGTTCTCCTTCTTCTGCTGTTTTCAGATTCCACTACATGGCATTAACACTGCATTTTCGCAGGAAATGCAACTTTTTCTAGTTAAAAGTTGGATTACCAATGTCTGTAGCTACTTGGGGCAAGCAGAAAAAACTGTAAACACAACATTCACACAATCATTTCATTAAAAGGGCGGGACAGGCATGCAAGCGTTTGGTAAACAGATGCTATCCTAGAGAAATCTGCTGATAATTCTTTGTGGGTTCATCTCCATTCACATTACGTTTAGTAAATGTGACTACTATAAGATGAGTGCACATTTGGTCAAAACTTTTGTACTGTGCACATTTTCATCAGCTTCAAAGTCACACAGAGTTATTTTAACCTCCTTTGTGTTTTGTGTGGATGAGTGCATCGTGTCATCACAAAGGTCTACAGGCCAAGTTTGGCTTCACGACTTTAAGTCCATCAGACGACTGTCAGCTGAAATTATCAGCCCTCATTTCTCTGTCACATCTATCTTGTCTCTTCACTTCACAATCGAATAAAAAAAAAGAAGTGTCATAAAAATATCCTGCAGGGCACAAAAGTTTAAGAAGATAGTTGGGTTGTAAAATATTCTGAATTGAACATGAATTGTTTTCTTTCACCTGAAAGGCTCTCGGTTCTGTGCATGCTTCTACTTTAGTGGTTATTCTGAAGATGAATGAAAATGACTGGTTAATAAAACCAATCTCAAATTTTAATTAACAAAATATGGAAGTGCAGCATCTTGGCAGAGGACATACGTGACAGAGGAATAAAACAACAATGACTGTGTCCCTGTAAAGTGCATGTTGAATATTTACCTACAGATGCAACTCTTGCCAGGAGGATAACAATCTGCACACAGAGCAAGGTTAGCCTCACAAATGCTAGTTTAGAGAAAAGCTGATTATTATCTGAGCAAATGAGCAGAAAAACAACTTTAATTGAGGACAAACAGCTGAGGAAGCATCACAGGAGCTCGCAAAACAATTCTCTAAAGATAGGCATAATTATCATTTATTATTTCATGCATGGACAACATACAGCCCTGCTGCTTTGCTCTTTCGCACTGTCATCAGCACCATTCTTTCAAACTGTGCATTTAAGCAGCTGCTCAGCTTTTAGGTAAGGAAACTTCCATCTCCAAGTGAGCGCTGTACTCTCTAGCGGATAAACTAGTCAGCTCGAGTGCTAAAAAGCATCAACATCTACAGCCATTAAATGAAAAACAAGCTCTGACATTCAAAGCAATTTTGTCAAACCTGGCTGTAGTACCAGAAAAGAGCCTGTTTGCTTGAGTTTCAAAAGCAGCATTTTTTTTTTGCTTGACTTGGACTGCCACTGTACGCGGGGCTGTTAGGACCTTTTTTTCAGAGGCGAAAAGATGCTTCACTCTGAAAAAAGGATGTGTCATCCTCACTGTAGCTGTGTAAGTATGCTCTATTACTGTAGGACAGTATGCTACAAAAAAATAACAGGATTCACAAAAGACTGTGTAAGCTGCTTCTGAAGGGCCTCTCAGTAACATTCTGGATATCTATTACACCTGCATTTGGAGCAGAGGAGGCTGGTCCGCTGATGCTTTAAGCTGCTTCTATTGTAATTATTAAGACAGACAGAGGGAACTCAAAGTATTAATAAAGAGTGACAGGTTTTAATTTTATTTATGCATTTTTAGGTCAATAACTGTCCATCCAAGCAGTCTTTTCACTTACAACTCCTAAAGTGGCTGAGTTGCTGTGGCTACTGAACGCTTTCACTCT
Source organism: Oreochromis niloticus (assembly GCF_001858045.2). Classification (NCBI taxonomy): domain Eukaryota; kingdom Metazoa; phylum Chordata; class Actinopteri; order Cichliformes; family Cichlidae; genus Oreochromis; species Oreochromis niloticus. The sequence goes on from NC_031967.2 coordinate 7,335,921, forward strand.
GCAGTAAAACCACTTACACTTCATGTAGGAGGGAAGATGTTTCCTGATCTAACCTGTTATAACAGTGGCATCCCATTACAGTACCATGGTCCTGGGATGAGCTATTTTTTCACAGATGTTTGTAAAGGCAGTCTGCATACTTGATTTTATAGACTTGTTGCAATGAGACTGAAGACATGTGAATGCAAACATTAAGAAGTGTGGTCCAATGCTTTTGCAGATGGTAGTATGTTATGGTCACGGCAGATGGCCAGCTTTCCCTGAGCCTGGTTCTGCTGGAGGTTTCTCCCTGTTAAAAGGGAGTTTTTTCTTCCCACTGTCGCCAAACTGATTGCTCACAGGGGGTCATAAGATTGTTGGTTTTTTCTCTGTATGTTGGGTTCTTCTGACCCTATGTATTATTATAGGGTCAAATTAAATTAAATTGAACAGAATTGAACAGCACAAAAACAGCAACTTAAAGAATTATTCATAATTATCAATTGGCATTGAGACATTGCCTAAATTAATAACTGTAGTTCTTGTAAATAGACTGATTCTTATATAGCGCTTTTCTTCCCTACTTGAACACTCAAGCATTGGGAATCAAAATACATTGTCATGCAGACTGGAGCATCAAACCACAAACCTTCCAGTTAGTAGATGCCCTGCTCTTCCTCCTGAGCCACAAGTTCATCCAAGCCATTAATACAGCAACTGGATGCTGACAGTCTTCTGACCACACACTAAACTAAGGATCATTTCCCTCTACAGCCCACAGTGATTATTTTAAAGAAAACTTGTCTATTGCTTCACTGAGTTTAAAGTTAACTTTTCTCAACCATGGGAAAGTACTGAGATTTGACAACATAAATAAAATAACATGACACCGGGGGACACCAGCTGCCACAGATTTGGATATCCAAGTCATGTTCCAGATTGCTCCCAGATACAACCAGCTTATTTCTCTTTAAGGAACAGTGAATTTTCAGTGATCTGACAGGATAATAACAACCCAGCTGCTTTTTCTAAAAGTCTGTCCTCTGCCTTTTTTGTCTCTTTTCCACCTTTTGGCCTCTCGCTGAACCCTCTCGAGCATCTGGGTTGCCACCCTACAGAGAGTAGAAACATTTTTTTTGGCAACGTCTTGTTGTTGATAATATTTTGGCTTTTACAGGGGACGGCATAGGAGCTCGATCAGGCATGAAAGGTCATGGTATCCAGACAGACATTTGTGTCATCTCACATAGATACAGGAACAAAATATATTCAAGATGAATGTCTGTAAACACATGTTCATGATATTTGTCTGCACAAATAGATGAATAAACAAGTGCACATGAAGCAGAAAGCAGACACGTAATAAGCAGAAAAAAACCCGCACACACAAAAAAGCCGAATGTGATGAGAACAGCTGGAGAGGGTGCAGGCGGGTGTGGGAGGGGGAAGAAGCAGAGGGATACGGAGGGAGGGATGTCCTCTGCTTCTCACCTTGACTGCCAGACCCTCGCTGTGCATTTGGGGATTTTCCAAAGGCAGCCAAAGATAGCCTGTCTTTACCTGTACGCTGCCTTTTATATCTTTATCATCTCTCCTTCTATATTATGCTTCTACCCCCCGACCACCCTGTTATCCTCTCTTTATCTTGGTATCATCCCTGCCTTGCTTCACATTTCACCCCATTTCTTCTTTGTCACGTGTCTGCACATCTTAGCTGCCAGATGAGACTTAGTTTGGGCTGTGGGGTGGGGGTCAAAATGCAAAGACCAGGAAAAAGAGAGAAAGAAAGAGAGAAAGGTGGAAAGGAAAAAGGAGTGCTGACTCAAAGAAAAAGACATAAGCATTTTCTGATTCCATGGGTGGGTGAGGAAGGTCAGAGGACAGGAGCTGGGAGTGTGTGTGTGTGTGTGTGTGTGTGTGTGTGTGTGGGCAGGCAGCTTTCAGGTCATACTCTAAGTAGACTTTGTTGAGAGAACTGACTAATTGCCAGTTTGCCACCTGTCAGGAGCATCAGTTTGTGCGTGACAGGGCACACAGACATGTATTAGTATGGGCTGAGGAGAAGCTGGTGAATGATGCTACATGCTACATACATATATGTTCCATTATACTGGGCATCCAAATTGTATTATATGTGATGAAAGTACGGCCAGAAAAATTACTCATGGCTCAGAGGTTTAGCAGCACTTTACCAACAACATCTGAAGACAGCTAGCTTACATTTTCCCCCTAGCTGCAGCTTTGAAGCTATTTAGAACCAGGTGTATACAGCATGGTATATGAGACACACTGATGGAGACAACCACAGAGGAGCCTGCTGCTGTTTCCACTGATGCACAGACTGACAGAAAGATTTTCTGAGATGATTTTCTACAACATGGCTAATGCTGTGAAATATCTTGTTTAGCCTAAAGTGTCATTCTTCCTAAGACTAACTGTGCAGTTTTGTGGCTTAAATTATTCATATGAAAGCCCTGTGTTCATTCATTAATCAGCTCCAGCCTCCCTTCACAGACATTTGGTCTTTTCTTGGGGACAGGTGTAACTTGCTAAACAGCTGTTGAGGATACATAGGGTCTCTTTGCTGTAACCTGGGAGAACTACAAAGGTATTTAACAGGTCATTGCTAACTGTCTGTCCTCTCAGGCTGTAGTGTTTTTGTGTGTGTGTGTGTGTGTGTGTGTGTGTGTGTGTGTGTGTGGTGGTGGTGGGTTGTTATAATTTTTTCAATTTTTGTTTTGTTTTTTTTTCCTGAAAATGCCTGCAGTGGTCAATGGACAGTTGCAGATTGGAATGCCAAAAACAATGAGATGTAACTTGCTTTCGATCTTTAATAGGTAATTCTCACAACAAGTGCAACAATAGCACCTTTTTAATTTTACGTTACAGTTCTAAGGTAAATCCTGAGTTTGACTCCACCATCTGATGGGGTCCTTTTTATGTGGAGTCTCCCCGTGTCTAGAGGATGGATGGATGGATGGATGTAAGACTGTAGCTACTTTATTCAAGTCAAACATTGCTGGCTTGATGATATTTTGATGTAACGGTGCATGACTAATACAAAAGAAAGTCCTGATTGGAAATGAAAATCTTTAAGGATTCAAGCCCTGCAACACTCATGAAAATGGCAATAACACTCTGTAAGTTTAAAAATGTGAATGTGCAACACGGGCAGGGAAACAAAGAAAAAAAGCTGAACAAAAGCCAGCGTATTTGTTAGAGGTCAATGAAAACATATGATAACATGTAAGTTTTGCTATGACAAAATAATCTTTCTTTTGACACAAAAAAAATGAAGATGTTTAGTTATAATTGTCAGGACACTTTGTACAGTGCCACAAGCAAGAAGGTCCCGAATCTGTTGCCAGAAATAAGAGGAGAGGTATCTTAGCCTGATCCTGGGTGTTTTTTGCTCCCTAACTTTAACCTGATGTCTGACTCGTATACACTAAATACTATTCAGAATGAATATGTTGTCTCTTTCTGCGTTTTAATTTTATACAATACAGACAAATGTATCAGAGCTCATAAACAGAGTATAGAGCAGCTGGTTAGCCAAACATTTCCCACAGCTATTGGTAGAGAGCATAGCAGAGGTAAAAGACAATGAATTTCACACTCACACGAATACAAATGTAACTTTATAAAGGTGGTGGAACAAACAAACAAAAAAACAAAATATTTTATTGATGTTTCCTGGATAAATATGTGGGTCACAAATAGAAACTACAGTGCATTCAAAAATTTAACTGCTAAATTGATAATATGAATTAAACCTAATCTTTCCACACTTCTTCAAAAACTCTGCATTTTGTCAGTTACAAATTATTCAAATCAAAGTGATTTTCATTCATGAGCTACACAGAAATTATTGGTGTTGTTATCCCCGCACAGAAGTCTTCACAACATCTCTGCAGGAAAACAAAGTGAACTAAATATCTTGGGGAAAACACACACACACACACACACACACACACACATACATACATACACGCTGCCTCGTAGCCAGTCTCTACAGAGAAAGGAGCTGCTTGCTCTTATAGAACACAATGCAATGATGGATGTGGTAACTTTCTATATCACCAAAGACCATCCATCCCAATTAACTGGTTTTGTGAGACATGGCAGCAAAATGCCACAGCATGAGATTTATAAAGGAAAGCTCTCTTACAGGAATTAATTTACAGTAAAAGGCTTTTCTACTTGAACCTTTTCTAAATTATGTTTGGTATCCTATAAATTACTGTATAAAATGTGTCTACAAATATAGCTGTCTGCTTGGGTGCATGTTATCCCCTTTGTGTGTGCGCGTGTTTACTAGTTGCTGGTACTGATCAGAATGCAGAGCTTGGATTTACCCTCTCAGCTCACTGGGACAGCCGTAACTCTTGTCAAATCGTAGCAAGGCCATTGTGCCTGCTCTGGCTGTAGCTGCAGCATTATAAAGCGGATATGAAATCTTCCTTTACTGTTTTCCTGTGCCATCCCTTTCTCATTTCTTCCACATGCCTACCTGCAGGCATTCCTCACCACCCCTCTCTCCTTTTTCTAATTCACGTCTCGTTACCTCCTCTCCTGGGTTGGTCTTGTGACCAAAGGCAATTTAGTGACCTGTACCTCAATGCATCTCAAAAGAAGTTCCCAGTGGAGAGCTTAGAGGAGGTCACAAACAGTGCAGAGAACAGGAACGAAGGAACAAAGGAACAACAACATGAGAGAAATAAACTGTACTTCAAGTATTTCTGTAACTATTCTCAAAAATAACTGGTGATAATAACAGTGCAGCCGACTAAAAAGCAAGGAACAGTCAGTTCATAGTGCAAAATACATATGTAGAAGTGGCTAGTTAGCAGGCTAGCTAGTAAACTAGTCTAACTAATGCAAATCTTTAGCATGTCCGGCAGTTAGCTTAGCTTAGCTTAGCTTAGCTTGACTGCTAAAAGGACAAAAATGTTCACTGCTATGACTCCTTTCTCCCAACAATCCACAAACCTTTACATACAAACACAGTTTACAGCATACAAACAGTTTGCATGCTGTATTCTTTGTTTTCTTTATTTGTATTGTTTTAAAGGTACTAAAAATGTGCACTGTGTGATTAAGTTCTTTAGCATATGTAACAATTAGCGGGAGGAAAGAAGGAAATCCTGAGATGTTGCTTTTACAATGTCTGAACAAGAAGGAGGTCAGTGTGGATCGACAGCTTAGCTAAACGCCTACTGTTTTATGGTCTATATAGTTTTATGCAGCTGCTTCCATCGATTATCCTTTACCAACTGGACTATGATAGCAGAGGTTCTCAATCTGGTCTTTTTACTTTAGAAGGTCATTATATTAGCCCAAAGCATAACTTCAAGTTTTTTATATATATATTTCTTCAACAGTAATTAAAGCTTAAATTTAAGCTGTGAAATTCAAAACCTCTATGTTTTCAATGTTGTTGTGAGCTAAAGAGGATAAAAGGGAAACTAGAATGTCTTTAACTTACTTATGTGTAATAGTGGTCCTGCAATAACAGCTTATTCAGGTAGTACAATACAGCATGTTTCGCATGTGAACGAAGACAGAAGTGGGGCTCTGCTCGTTTATCCTCAGGGTGTATATTCGCAATGTCATTCGAGCAAAGTTTTACTTTGTCCAACTTTCCCCTGTTAACTGCGGAAAGCTTGGCCAGAGCCGGTCCCGGGTATCGGAGTCCGGCCCAATTATGTCTGCCTGCCTCTGTCAGATTGTTTATACCTGGTTGCACATGTGTGTTTGTGGGGATGTGGAGGGTGGCTAAATTGCACAAGGGAATGTGAGTGTGGGTGTGTGTGGTGTACAGGTTCATTTTGTTGCTTTGTGTGTGTGACTGCATCTCAAAACACCACCCGCACCCCTTTCACACATCACTCCTCCATCCCTCTCCGCTGCCATCTCTCTACCCCGGAGGCTTTTCCAGAGCATACGACTAATAAAGTGGGCCAGGTCCACGGCTGAGCACTATTTTTATCAGAAAGCAATTTTCAGGAGGTGCCCACAGGTAAGCGGGTCCCAGCCGCCTCAGACAATAGAACCATGACAAGGAGTTTCCCTTCGCCATTAACCTCTGCTGAGCTGAACCACATGCCCCAGTTCTCCAAGAGCAGTGCCCAGCCACTGCACAGAACTCCACAGGCCTGCACAGACCTGCTCTCTGTCCCAGTATTATAATATTTCTTTCCTAACTACCTGGTATCAGAATGAATAAATGGCAGATAACTGCAACATGCTCATTTGCTCTTAAGTGCTTTCTCAATATGCATGATTTAAAATTTGTAGGCAGTCAGACGACAGTGAAAGAGAAGCGCTAGATGGGGAAATAAAGAGAAATGTATGGTGGCCAGATGAATAAAGATACTGCAGAGGTGAAGGCGACAGGAGGATGATAAAGAGGAACTGTGTATTGCTGTGGATGTGTAAAGACAGATGGATACACACAGACCATCTGGCCTCTTTCCTCATACAGCTGGACTATCTGTCTCTTGAAGGAACGAAGTTTCTGTTTGTGCATGTTATGATCACAGAGTCAAGCTTTAGCTATTACTGAGATAAAGCATCAATGCAGGTTTCATAGGGCCGTGGGTTAAAGTGGGCAGGGACTATCAGGAACAGTATTCTGGCACATTGAATTAATCAACAATTAAACCTACACAGTCGTATTAATCTAGTGACTGTAAGAGTGAAGATGCTGCATTTGTGTGTAGATGGTATCTAATGTAATAAATTTGCGTGATTTTCAACAGCAACATTTGTATGCTCAAATAAAAAATAAATCTCATTTCTTTGCAGCGAAGCGTAAAAAGCATTTTTTTGGGAGGGGATAAAAGTATAAGAAGGGAGGGTTGACAGCAGAAAGGAAAGGTTTCAGGATGAGGTGGAACGGGACAAAGGGACAGACGAGGACAAACAGGACACAGCAAGGACAAGGACTGCAGATAAGGGACACATCAAGACGGTGATATGCTAGTGACAAAAAGCAAGGAGGGAACAGAAAAAGGACAAACCACAAGAGACGCAGACAGACACGAATGTTCAGACAGAGAGTAAGACAGACTGACAGGCAAGTAAAAGCTATACAAGTGAGATGGGTGGGGGTGGGGGTTGGGGTTAAGGGAGGAGGAGGATGGGGGAAGAAAGATGAGCATGGCCGTGGTTGTTGCTCCCAGAGGGGACGTTATGTTCGGTCCAAGTCTGGGCCTGTCAGGCCATCCTTCGCCCTTTCTCTCTCCCCAGCATCTTCCGATCTTTTCGTCTTCCTTCCTTTAAACAGTCAGCCCTGTTTGTTATTACTGGTGCTAAGATTCAGCCATTCCAGTCAATCAAACTGCCCCACCGGCCACTCTATTCTCAAGGAGTTTAAGGGGCCCTCGCCTTGAATACTGATTTTCATGAAAACCACCCAGCATGGAAGAAAATCCTGAAAATGTTACGTCTGTATCAGCTTTTAATTCATCTTTCAATTCAATCTCTAAGCTTATTTCTAAGTCAGGATCTCATTTTTAAACAAAACCCCATTTCCTTTCTGCATATTTTTATGTAAATGCAAAAAGAATCCAATCCTTTGCAGTGACTCACTCCTCTTCTCTCCTTCTCACCTCTATTATCATCTCACTTTATCCTCCCGAAACAAGAGGCTCATGTAGGGACAAAAGGACATTCGCTCCATCATTTAGCCTGTCGCTCCCACACTGTCTTGTTTATCTCGTGCACATCAACTTCCTGACCTATGCTTTAAGGTATTACAAGCGTGTTATTTTTCTTTACAACACATTACTTTGCAGCAACGTGCACACGTCCCAGCCTTTTCTGTCTCGCTAACTGCTAAAAGAAGCAAGGCAAAGTTGTTTGGTGATCTTTAAATATCTCTCAAGGCCGCCTATTCTTGCTGAGGCAGGTAAGTCAACACTCAAGAGAGAAAAATACTTCTTCAATCATTTCTATTTATTTTTCTTTTGAAGGTTCTTTCATTAATGCCGTGTCTGGTTGTCTATATTGTTTAAACAAAACAAGCTGTGGAATTGGGTATTCATTGTATAATGAAAAATATGTATTATTCATGATGTGTGTGTGTGTGTGGGTCACAGCACAGTGCCATCTAAAGCAATCAACCTCATGTACTGTATATAGATGTTTACTGTTTTCTAATGGCAAATACTGGTATCTGAGTCATTGCTGAAAGTAACTTAAAAGCGGCACATTTCAGTGCACCGCTGTGCACTTTCAGGGCCTGTAACTGGGAAATTTTCATAATATGAAAGTAAAATTCTGCATGGCTTCATTAGATGTTCTACAGCTATTGTACAAAACAAAGCAGATTTGGAGGGGCTCAGGTGGGAGGCCCTGACTGATTTCCATGAAATGAGTCATATTTCTTTTTGATTTTTAAAATAATACCCGTTTCACAGGATAAACTGTCCACTCAGCTGGGATACTTCACTCAGTTCGCTTTCTTTGAAGTGCTGTCTGTTCCACAGTGAGTGCGTTAGCAGTAATAGATGTCTGTAGGCAACTTCCCCCCAAGCAGACAGAAAATTGAGCGATTTAGAAAGTGAAGCCATGTGCTGCTATGAACAGCAGCAAAACAGATTTTAGCCACCTGAGAAATACTGGTTTACGTGCATGCTAGAGTCAGAACATTTTCAACACTTTGCCATCAGACAGCTCTTTCCGACAAGAAGGCGAAGCCATACGCTCCACTAGCACACACCACTCCTTCAAGCTTTTCATTTACTGTCCCCTTGATTGGTTAGTTCATTTATGATGCTGCTCCTTAACGAGTTATTCGCAGAAATCAACAAACCTGGTCGACTGCTGCAACTTGTTCTACTTCAAAAAAAGTGTGGTTCTAATACTGGATCCTGGTTCCAAGCCATTTTGTGTTACAGAGCAGAGAAGGATAGTTCTGAAGCTTTGACCTTTCTGTTTGTGGAAAGGAGAAAAATTTGCTTAAGGGACTCGGTCGTTTTCCATCTACTTATTTCCTTGCTTTCTTTCGGTCACTGGCTCCTTTCTCTTTTGGCGTGCAAGATTAAACAACAACTTAAAGGCAAAATATAACCACACTGACTTAAACAAAATCTTTGTTTGAGGCTGTTTAAACAGCTTGCGAGATAAACTGAGGTCATCACAAATATTTGAAGTATTTAAATGGTGTCATCATTAAATTGGATTAGGTGATTATATTAAATCCCGGTGATCCTCGTGGGGAAAATGAGATGTGGCAGCAGAAGAGTGCTGAGGTAAAAAATGAGAACAGATCAGATGGAGAATACTGAGGAAAATTACAACAAAGGAGCAACAAATGGGAAGGATGCAACTGATGAATAAAGATAAATTACAGTTCTGGGGGAAGACCAAGGTAGAAAACAGAAAACTACTTTTCTCATTTGTCTGAGCCATTGCCTAAAATACCCAGAACGTGCTTCATTTTCAGGTCTTTCAAACAAATGTTGGAATTATTTACTGTGCATGTTGCAGAGGACATTACATCTACCACAGAGGCCAATGAAAGATTAATGCGGAGTAGCCACTGCAGTGATGTCGTGGCCTATGTGAGCTTTTCTTATTTTTACAAAAGGGAGAAGGACGGGAACAACTTTACACCTCTTGGTTACAATCCTGCTGGAGAATACTTCAGTCAACACTAATATAACTAAAGTATAGATACATTGTATACACTTCTGTAAAGTACAGTGGTTACCTAGTTGTGCAGTTGCTATTTTTCAATTAATTCTTCACATTAACGTAGCGCTTCCCTCAACTGATCCTTTTTGCTTTTAGCCAGAAACTCATTCTGGACAATGCAAACTGGTGTAAACAGAATTCATAGCAGTGTTGTAACCACAAACTGTACATAAAAGATGAATGTAGCAACAGTGCTCTCACTCAGTCGTTTATGAACTCTAATTTTTTGTTTTTATATTCAGTTAATGCGTTTTTAGCTACAGTTTTCAGTTTGTAGGTTTTCCTTACAGATGCAGATTATGTTCATCTTTAATCCGTGTCTCTGTGTTTGATAAGATACAGGAACCAAAGCAAGTGGGTTTGGGTTAGGCACAGAAACTGCTTTGTTGAGGTTCACATGTGCATATTGTGGTTTGGGGTTAAATGCACATATTAAAAACATGGTATGGATCACTTGCAACTGGTAGCAACAGATCTCACATTTATCACTGACTGATAGCATGTAATTGCCAACTTCATCTCATTGAATTGCACACTGATAGCAGACTTACTGTCTAATTGCTGTATGGCTGTCAGTTGCCTTATGTTAAGCAGAACTTCTATGCTACTTACTATCAACTTACTACATTATGTCTTCTATATTGCCTTTTCCTAACTATTCACTAACTATTAGAAACAGCCAGTTAAAATAACATTGGCTCATTTTTCATTGAACTTATTGTCTTTTAACTGAGACACCAATGTTTCATACCAAGCAATCATAACTCCAACTTCAGCTCCAAGGCAAATGTAAAACAAACCAACCACCAACAGGCATTACCTCCAAAAACAATGAAACTTTAAAGGATGCAGATAAATTAAACAACAACTGAGTATTTCTCCTTCTCCCACGTCCCACAGCAGTTTCCACTAGACGTTCATATTAAACTCTCTCTCTGAGACCACTTCCTAAAATTCCCCTATCTTTCAAGAAATTATGCAGGCTCCTGAAACACTAATGGTTGCATAACAGGATGTCAAGACTCCACACTCCCTCTCTCCAGACCCCGAGGCCGGTGAGCACAAAACCTGCCTTGGGTCTTCTTCCCCATCTCTGTCTTTGGGGCTCACATGTGCAGAACAATAGCAAAGCAGCTAGTTGAGGTGAGGGAGAGCGAAAAAAAATCCTCCACCACTCCTTTGTCCTCCGTCTGTTCCCATCTCAGAGGGATTTTCTTAAACATTTCTTCTCTCCACACTCTCTTTCCCTGTGGTTATTTCGCTTAGTGAAAATGGGTCACCTTTCTTTTTGTCAGGAGAATGCTTGGGTAAGTATAACCTCTGCATCTGTGTGTTTGAAGGTTTGTGTGTGTGTATTCAAGGTTTTTTATGATCTAGGAATGGTTCCAAGCCCTGGAAAAGTCATGCAAGGACCATTTTCTGGGTCTCATTAGGGGGGAAGGTATATTCCTTTGCATGGATTTTTTTCAGTTAGCCTGCTAACAACCAGTTTTCAGGGACTTCCAGTGTAGCATGAAGATATCCAGTCTTTTATTTTTTGTTCTATTTGCTGGTTATTGTTTATCAATGCAGGTAAATTCTAAAAATAATAATAAAACAAAATTAACAAATAAATGATGAAGTCAGTTATCAGATGTTTAACTGATTCATTTAGACAAACCCCTCATGTGTCCCCCAGACTGCTAGCAACCAAAGTCTGTTTGACAACTGACTACAAGTGATCAAACCACCCTGATCGTAAGTAGTCTGCAAACACATTTTATTACACTTACTTAAAGTCTAATTGCATCTTTCAGCTGGTCTCTATTATTATGAATAATGATATTAATGTAGCATTAGCTTGCAAAGTCACCTAGCAAAACAGCTAGATTGGTTTAGCTTTAAGTAAATGCTCATGTGCCAGTTCCTCTCCATTTCCTCGAACTGACACTTGAGGGAGTCTCCAACGCATTCAATTTCCACTGAATTCCATATTAAAATGTCCAATTTCAGCCAACGACATAATATGTTTGTAGTTTTTTTTTAAATATTAAAGTGCTAAACCTAAACTAAACTATTGTTAAGTTAAAGTAAGTGAACTGGACCTCTTCACCGTGGTTGTGGTGTTTGACAAGAGATATCTGGCGCCTGCTGCATGTTACATCTCATCCAATAATTTTGTGCTCCTATTTTGTTTTTTTCTAGTATTTATTGGTCTGTTACTAATTAGCAGGCATCCATCTGTGCATTGCACTCATACTGTCTGTGGACATGGCTCACTTACCAAGTTTGCTTGTGGTTGTGGGCAAGTTCTCATCCACATATTGTCACTCCTGACACCAAAAAGACAACATGCTAATGTTGAAGCTTCAAAATGAGTCCAGCGATCAATAGATAGTATCAGTGAGGCTACATTCAACTTATCTATACATTCAAACATGAGGTAACAAACCTATTAACTAACTTTACTTAATATCATGTGATTTCTAGGCCACGACGACTTAAAAGTAAGAACTGTCTTATGCTCAGTGCAGCTCGTGGTTGACAAAGTGAGGAGCTGCTAGAATTAAGGACAAACTGCTGTTCGCATACTGTATGTGTGGCAGCACAGGGGGATGATTTATGTATGTGCGCACTATCCAGGCTTGTTTTTGCATTGTTGCTCCTGACAGAAACCCTTTACCTCCCCTCCTCATTTCTGGCAGTATGTGCGCAGGCAGCGTTGGATGGACTTTGAAGTGAGCGCACCGATGCACTTCAAACAAGATCGCACACACTTTGCCAGTTTGCCAAGAGGAGGAAAAAAACAGCTGGAAAAAAAAAAGCTTTTCTCTGCATCCTGATAGAGTGCACTCTGATCATCTGTTATTCCATGTTCAAATCTGTGGCTCGGCTCTGCTGCTTCTATCTTCACATCAATACGAAAGCTCAGCGGAAGTGCCTTTTGTGCTTTTTCAAAAAACGGTGGCATACAAGTGCTGCTGTGACCGAGAGCAGGAAACTGTTTAATGTACAGATCTTTACAATCGCTGTGCAGATTCAGATGTCTCCACCTCTGCCTCACTGACTGTGAGCAAAGCTGGTTATTCAGAAAAGTTGTGTGTATGGAGGGGGATTCATGTAATACACTGCTATCAGTCCACTATAATGGTAACTCTGAGGTACATAGATCAGCAGAACTGTCTTAACTATGCCTTAAAAAGTAGTCACCATATTCACATCTGGCAGTCTGCAGACGCTAGAGAAAATATGTATTCCCCAACCAGTTGGCAAGTAGTTGCTGGAAGACCAATTTTACCTGGTGACTGCCAGCAACCACTCGCAAACTGGTAAGGGAATGCAGATTTTTCCCTAAAGCAGTCTCCAACCACTCTGTACTCCTGTGTGACTGTGTGTCACTCAGTAATTTAAGAAAGTCACAGATGAACTTGAAAAGCCTGTAAACTCTGGGCATATACTGCGTTAGCTCTATCGGAGCAAACAAACATGGAATGACTGTAAAGTGTGTTCGCTATTCATACCGAAGTGTAGAGGTAGCCCTCGCTGTTCATGGCAACGTAGAGCCCTGTCTTGGTGCTCTGGATGGCCACTATCCTGAGCCCCACAGGAATCAAGTTGAACTGCACTGCAAGACACAGAGAGGGAGGAGTGATGTTAGAGCAATCATTCTGTCTCTTAAACGCTCGCAGTGCTTTCTCATGGCATAAAAAGACAATCGCTTTCCAGCTGTCTCCTGTTTCACACTCCCTGTTGTACAGTTTATCTGTCAAAGGTGAGAAAAACAAGCTTGTGAAAAAGACAAAGAGAGAGGGCGGAAAGGATTTGGAGACAGAGATTTAGGGGAAATTTTGTGTTTGCCTTTCTAGGAGTGAGAGTAAGACTGCGATATGTTTAATGTTTGATATCAGGATACTTTTGAGTGCCTTGTTCAGGACAGAGACCTGGCAAATTCCTTTGCTTTCTTTTATCTGTTCTTGAATACACGAGGGGTACATCAGAAAAACAGAGCATTGCCCTACATGCCATAGGAATACTTTCATTTGCAATACATGAATCTATTATTGAATGTGGCATTTACAATGAAATCCACAATGATAAATGTGATGATGATACATCAGATCATCACGTTTTATGCTTTTATTACCTGGGTTTATGCAGACTTATTTATATTGTATTATTCTGCTTTCTTGGATACTCAAAGTGATTTTGATTATAATAATTAATATTTGCACAAATTAGTAACACATTTCTTCAAGCTACACACACTGCTGCTTTGATGGCAGCGATACAAAGAGCCTCTACGAGACTGTATTTTTCTTATCATTTCTGTTACAGCCTTGCCTTTGTAAAATAAGGTGCTATGCTGCTGAGCTGTCCATGTTTGTGATTTATACATATTACCAAGAATGCATCTTTTCTGCAAATGTGCTCATTGATATCTTAGGAAAACCTCAATAACCACCTTTGTTTGACAGCTCAGCCTGATTACCAGAACTGGGGTAAGTAAAGTCAGAAAAGGAAAACATGCTGGTTATGCTGAACGTCTTCGTTGCACAGCTGTGATTTTTTTTTTAATCATTGAGATTTCTGACAGTCATACTGATATTTTCACAGAGAACTTGTACGTGAACATTTTATTAGAAAAATCAGCATTTTAATCAAAGCTCTGTAATCTTGCATCCCAAGGTGTGCCACACATTTTAAAGGCTGTATGTAGCTTGAAAGTGAACCGGATTATTAAATAATGCAGGTCATTGTGAATGAAGTAAAATCTACCAGATAAGTGGTGACCCGTCTAGGATTAGGAGAACGTTAGGCTAAAAATGAGAGGAATGCAATCCCCCCCCAAAACTCATTAAGGCGATAAAGAATTTTCCATAGTTTGACATTCATAGCCTTTTAGTGAAAAGGTTAAGTGTGGTGGTGGTCGCGGGGCAGGCCTTTGGATTCTCCCTAAAATCTAGATTTATGCCACAGAGAGATGGAGAGACACAGCGAGAAGGAGAGAGAGAAGGTAGCTCAGCAGAGAGTTTTAAGAATAGCGTGCATTAGAAAGTGAATTCATTTTCTGCATCCCGACACACTAAACAGCACTTTGTAATGCAGTTTGCTGAATGTCCTCCTGTGAAACCTTGGATCTCCTACGTGCATAGCTCTGCATATGAGCTAACTTCAGCCTGGACACCAGAACAACAGTCACTGTTTTCTTCTCATTTTTGTTCCTGTAGATGCACAAGCTCTCTGTGTATGAAAGTAGATCGTTTGAGTGTCTGAAAAAGTTTCTTATATGATGTGACATGGTAAGCTGAACGGTACTGACAAAACAGCCTGTGGCTGCCAGCTGCTCAGTGGTCACAATGTCATGATGACCAAATGCTACTGAGATGATTAAAGCCCCTGAAGCACATGGATGGAGCCAGGAACGAGACAAAAAATACACATGAGTTTTGAAAGATCAAACAAAACAATATAATTATGAAAAGCACTTAAGCTCGTAAAATCTACCAGATAAGTGGTGACCCGTCTAGGATTAGGAGAACGTTACACCCAAGTGCTTCTGTAGATAAACCATATGAGACTTCATTCAAAATGTAGCAACTTCTACTTTCTAATATGTCTTATTTATCAGGTTTCTAAAATAAAACTAACCTTCTACAATAACCCTAACTCTGGATAGGTCAGTAGTGACATGATGACATTCATATATATATATATATATATATATATATATATATATATATATATATTACCATAAGTTACCAAATGCTCACCAAATGGTAAAAGCTTATATACTGAATTTTTACATTCAGCTTTGCATCTTTTTTCTGTTCTTTTCTATGCGGGTCAACAATGAGACAATTTTCAACCAAACACCTTCAAGGGTGGTATGGCTTACAAAGAGCTGTCTCTCTTCCTTGACAGTCTGAAGTCATGTCACAGTAATGTGTGTCCTGTTCGAGTGTGGATAGAAATGTCACGTCTGTGTTCACACTGCTGGACAACAATGTCTTTCGGTTATTGAAATTCAACAATATTTTTTAGTCAACAATGTCAGATACGACTACTCTGCTTCATTTCGCTTGAAAGAAAATTATGCTACAGTAAATATGACATTTTAATAGAACAGCTAGTAATATTACCATCACCCACTGACAGAAAACCAAAGGTTTTGTTGGTATAATCTACCAAAAGGATACAGGTTGTATACATATTAACATCTCCTGTCTGCATCAATTACTACTCACTCAGTTAAAGCCCATTTGGCCGTAAGAGTGTTCAGTCTGGTATTACTGTCTGGAAGCAACAACTCCTGAAGGCTCCCTTTGAAATCTGTCAGAAATTATGCTAATTATGAGCTACTGCATCTCACTAAGAAAGTTCAGCAAGCATTCCTGTAAACCCACCACTCTGTAAAAAACACGACTTGAGACTTGTTAGGGTCCTGGGTCATTTGACCCAATGTTCTCAGTTCTTCTGTTTTCTTGTCATGTTGTATTATGGTTTATGTTCATTTAGTTAGTCTTAAGTTTATTCTATATTGCCTAGGTTGCATTGTTTTAGCTCCTTGTTTATCAGTGTACTGTTCTCTCTATGTGTTAAACTCCCTGAGTGTGAACATAGATAAACAGCCAGCCAAACTCCTTTTCAAGAGCCAGGAAGGTGAGCGTACTTGCTCCTTTAATGACTCCAAACATAGCAATCATCTTGCACTGACATCATTGAACTGGAGTGAAACTAGAAAAACACATAATACAAACTCTTAATCAATTATCATATAATCAGCAGGTAAATATATTCAGTCACTTACACAGGAGACTATGAAATAAGTATACTGTAGATATACAAACTGATATTACTACAAAGAAAAACAAGCAGGTAGTGGGTGAGCGTACACTTGTATCATTAGCTCAGAAGCTGCACCCTTTAACTGCACTTCAAAGAAGGTACAAAATAATGTCTCAAAACACCATATTATTAATTGCTTAATATACAAAGAACTGACAGAACTTACGACTATTGCTTTCTGAAGGACTCCTTTGAAGGATTGCTTTGGATTCCACATGAATGATTACACAGGTGTAGCCATGCTTTCCCACTGTTCTCTGCCCTTCCTGCTTCCTGTCTATGCGCATGTCAAACTAAAAGCCTTCCTGTCTATCCAGATGTCAAAATAAAAGATTCACAATTTTCCAATGTATAACAATAGAAATACACTTTACACTTATTTGTCTCATTAGCATATGAACATATTGAAAACAGAACACTCCCCGTCTGGCATTCCCAAATATGCCACTTTGTGCTTAACTGTCTTTGGTTGACTTCTGACTCTCGATTGATAAGAGCAAAATAACATCACTTATAGGCCTTGAGAAAGTCTTTACTTTGTCTTGTGATGTTGTTCTGACTTCCACTTTGCGCACCTTCCCATCACTACTTGGAAAGGTGGTAGTGACCAACCCCATCGGCCACTCGTTACGAGATGACTGCTTCTGTTTGAGCAACACTACATCACCCACTTGTAAGTTGCGACATGCTACTTGCCACTTGCGTCTTGGCTGCAGAGTGTGTAGATATTCATTTCTCCATCGGGTCCAGAATTCGTCAGCAAGTGCCTGTACTCGTCTCCACTGGCACTTCAAAAGTTCTTTTCCAACAAACTCGCCAGCTGGAGGTGGTACACCAGGTTTCTGCGTTACTATCATAGCGGGAGTCAGCAGCAGTGGTGAAGAAGGATCGGAGGAGACTGGGATCAATGGCCTCGCGTTGATTATAGCAGACACCTCTGCCATCAAGGTACAGAGCACTTCATGAGTCAAGGAACTGTGTTTACCGTGAGACAACATGGAGTCCAGTATCCTCCTGGTTACCCCAATCATGCGCTCCCACACACCTCCCATATGCGAGGCATGCGGGGGGTTGAACTCCCATGTACAGCCGTGTTCGTAGAGGTATCTCAGGATCTTGTCTTGACTCTGATCATCTTGTCTTATTCCTAATTCAGAACATGCTCCAACAAAGTTTGTACCACAGTCTGACCTCAGCTGCTTCACAGGCCCTCTTAAAGCAAAAAGTCTGCGTAGTGCATTGATGCAGCTACTTGAGTCCATGGACTCAATGACTTCTATATGCACAGCCCTGGTACTCATGCATGTGAAAAGGATCGCCCATCGCTTACTCTGAGCTGCTCCACCTCGGGTTCTTCGGGTGATTACCTCCCACGGACCAAAAACATCCAACCCTACATATGTAAAGGGAGGAGACATGCTCAGACGTTCTGGGGGAAGGTCGGCCATTTTCTGGACTTCCAGTTTTCCTCTCAGCTTTCGGCAGACAATACAGGAATGGATTACAGAGCTAATCAACCTTTTGCCAGCAACAATCCACAGGCCTTCCGCTCTGATTGCCCCTTCTGTAAACTGTCGTCCTTGGTGTTTTATCTTTTCATGGTAATGGGTCACTAGCAATTTGGTCACATGACTCTGTTTTGGAAGAATGATTGGATTTTTCATTCCAAGACTAACAGTGGAGTGTTTCAGACGTCCACCAACCCGTAAAAGACCGTTGTCCATGAAAGGGTCCAGCTTGAGGATTGTGCTTGTCTTTGAAATTGCTCTATTCTCTTGCAGTGCAACATACTCTTCAGGATAAGCGTCCCTTTGGACCAACCTAAGTATGGTCAGCTTTGCTGCCTCCAGTTCTTCTGGAGTATGAAGTTTGTTGCACATATGCCATCCTCTACAAGTATTTGGGGGGTTGGTACTGAATGATTGAGTCTGGTGGCTCAAGAAGGCAACTGCTCTCAGTAAAGACCTCCAGGTGGAGAAGCGTTGGAACCTATTTGAAGTCAGCTTACCCTCGGTTATATGGGTAGCACAGGATGTCAGCTGTGGTCTTACCTCCACGTCTGTATCTGGTTCGACCAGTTCAAAGGGCTCAAATGTTTGAGCCACAGGAGGCTTGTGAAGAAAATCTGGACCTGTAAACCACATAGTCTCTCCAAGCCGAGATGCTGGGACCGATCTGGTGGCTAGGTCAGCTGGATTCTGATCTGTTGGCACGTAGTGCCACTGCTGAGGAGAAGTTGTCTGTCGAATTCGGTGAACACGATTGTGCACATACACATAGAATCGTTTAGAATCATTGTGGATGTATCCGAGAACCACCTTGCTGTCACAGAAAAACTTCACAGTATCAGGTTTAAGATCGAGTTCCCTGAGGATTAGTTCTGCCACTTCGACGGCCAGCACTGCCCCACAGAGTTCCAGGCGAGGGATTGTGGGCTCTGGTTTAGGAGCTAGCTTGGCTTTCCCAAGTACAAAGCCGACTCGACACTGTCCATCTGTAGTGATGACTTTCAGGTAAGCTACTGCTCCTATGGCCCAGTTTGAGGCGTCAGAAAATACACAAAGCTCAGTATACATGGCAGTGGAGAGGGACTGTTGTATGTAGGCACGAGGAAGCTGAAGATTACTTAAATCCTGTAGTGATCTTCTCCATGTTTCCCATTCATTTAACTTGTTTGTGGGAAGTTCTCTATCCCAGTCGCATATGTCAGCTGAAAGTTCCCTTAGTAGTGCTCGTCCTCGGATGGTCACTGGAGCGGCCAAGCCCAGTGGGTCGAAGAGGCTGTTAACTGTCGATAGCACTCCTCGGCGAGTGAAGGGTTTATCGTCAGCTGCAACCTTGAATGTGAAGGTGTCAGAATCTATCCTCCAGCACAGACCAAGGCTTCTTTGCGCTGGGAGAACTTCCTCATTTAGCGCCAAGTCTTTTAAACCTGTAGCCAGATCTTCAGGGGTGAAAGCCTGCATCACTTTGATACTGTTCGAAGCAATCTTATGCAGTTTAAGATTAGATTCTGCCAGTGATGCTTGGGTGCGCTTGAGAAGGTCAATAGCCTCTGCTTCTGTCGAGAGAGAGATCAGTCCGTCGTCCACATAAAAGTGTCTCTCCACAAACTGGCGTGTGTCAGGTCCGTATTTGTGCTCACCCTCTTGGGAAGCTCTTCGAAGTCCATATATAGCGACTGCAGGTGAAGGGCTATTCCCAAACACATGCACGCGCATGCGGTATTCCACTACTTCCTTTGTCAGGTCATGATCTTTGTGCCAAAGAAATCTTAGATAATTTCTGTGGTCCTCTCTCACCATGAAACCATAGAACATCTGTTGGATGTCGGCCGTCACAGCAACAATGTCCTTTCTGAACCTGAGCAGCACGCCTAACAGGGAGTTATTTAGGTCAGGGCCTGAGAGCAGGACGCCATTAAGAGAAATGCCACTTTCTTGTGCACTTGAGTCAAATACCACACGTATTTGATCGGGTTTTTGGGGGTGGTAGACCCCAAAAATGGGTAAATACCAACATTCTTCATGTTCTTGGAGAGAAGGTGCCTTCTCAGCGTGCCCATTTTCAAAGAGCTTCTTCATGAACGCAATGAACTGCTCTTTCATTTTAGGATTTTTGCCCAATGTGCGATCCAGAGAGTGGAGACGAGACAAGGCTTGAGGACGGTTGTTTGGTAGGCGTGGTCTGGGCGACCTGAATGGCAGAGGAGCAACCCAGCTGTTTTGTTCATTCTGACAGAACTCCTTCTGCATGATGTTCAGAAAGCTCTCATCTTCAAACGACAAAGCGGGTTCGTTATCACACGTTTGTCTTGTGAATACGCTTACCCCAAGTTTTTCCTCAGCAGGCACGTTGATGGAGCCATAACTGGACAGGAAAGGGTGAACATTGGGTCTTTGCTCCCCGCCATACGCCAACTTTTCTTTCACAGATATTTCATTCTGGCATGGCACCATGAAAGATGGACGTCCATTCGGCAGGACACTAGTCTTATAGACAGCTACAGTAGGCTTGTGTGCCCTGTTGATGCAAACTTCCCCAACTATCACCCATCCCAAATCCAACTGCTGGGCAAAGGGAGCATTGTGGGGGCCGTTAATTTGTTGCCTTACTTTGTGCACACGAATGAGATCTCTTCCCAGTAAGATCAAAATCTGTGCTTCGGGATCTATCTCAGGAATGTAAGGCGCTATGGGCATCAAGTGGGCATGGGAACCCGCAACCTCTGGTGAGGGGATTTCAGACCTGTTGGTCATGATGTCATTACATTCAATGAGTGGAGGCAAGTCTAAGCACACTTCACCATCTAAAGCCTCAATCTGGAAACCGACTGCCTTTCTCCCTGTCATCTCAGTAGTACCAGCGCATGTCTTCAGCAAGTATGGGGAAAGGTTGCTAGTGATCCCAAAGAGTTGGAAAAACTCAGATTTGGCCAGCGAGCGATTGCTCTGGTCATCAAGGATGACATACATCTTGACTGAGCGCTCTCGTTGTCCCTTTGGAAAAACTCGCACCAGGCAAATCTTAGCGCACGATCGTTCAAGGAGACCATCTCCACAGACTTCAGTGCACTTTGAGGTTACCTCTGTTGTGGAGTTGTTTCGCTGGTCTGTATCTGACACTGATGCAGGAGGCGACACTTCTGGGAGAGTAGTCTCCGGATGAAGAGCAGTGCAGTGCTTATCACTCTCACATTCATTGCACTGTAGGTTCATGTGACATTCCCTTGCAACATGAGTAACTGAGCAGCACCTAAAGCACCGTCTGTGGTCCTTTAATAACTTCTTCCGTTCCGTGAGTGGTTTCGCTTTAAAAACCCTACATTTTTCCAGAGGGTGGGGTTTGTTGTGAAGTGGACAGTACTTAGCAAGATCATTTGTGCCTCTGCCATCTGTTTCTTCTCTATGTCTGGAGCTTGGATTAGCTACTGTAGACACATTTGTCTTTCGAACGGCTATGGCAGTTCTCCCACCATCATGATTTGCCATGGGTTTTTCATTTCGATTATAATAACGGCTGCTGTTTGTCAAAACAAAACTAGGATCGTTTCTAGCCTTGGCTTCACTGTTGACAAAATCCACAAAAAAGGCAAATGGGGGAAAACATACCCTATGCTGTTCTTTATACCTTGAACCAGCGGAGAGCCATTTCTCTTGCAGGTTCACTGGCAGCTTTTCGACAATGGGGTTAATGCCTCTTGGAGTATCCAAGTAACTAAGACCTGGTAGATAACCATCTTCCTTGGCTGCCAAAAGCTCCATCAGTAGGTCACTTAATTCCCTTAGTTTTATGTTTTCTCTCAACGTGAGACGAGGGAAGCAGTCCAGTCGCTTAAAGAGAGCACACTCTATCACTTCTGGGGTTGCATAACATTCTTGAAGTCTCAACCATGACAAATTAAGCGCAGCTTCAGGGTTAGTGATATGAGCAGCACGGATCCTTTTTACATGTTCTGATGATTCCTTGCCAAGCCATTTTACTAGTAGATCTAACTCTTCACTGGCTGTCAGCTCCAAATCCTGAATGGTGCTGACGAAGGATGACTGCCAAGCTCTGTAGCCTTCTGGCTGATCATCAAATTTAGTGAGACCTGCGGTTACTAATTCCCTGCGTGCCAGATACTTTGCAAAGTCTAACATGCCTGTAGATGGAGTCTGAGAGTTTTGCTGTATACTGATCCTTTGACAAGTATCTGAATGCCGTATGTGTGGACTGCGTTCTGAAGATGCCTTACAAAAATAGCGAGGGCTCAATGGAGTGAACTGAGGTGAGAACGGCTGCTGTCCTGTAGTTGGCTGATGCTCACTTAGCTGTGAGTAACCAGGGTTTGTGGATAGAGTGTGATATTCTACGTTGGATTCTGGGAGTTCTTGTTTTGTTGACAGCGATGCTTTCTTAACATAGATGGGACTCAGTGTGGCTTGAGAATCTATGGCAGGTTTAAAACTGATTCGAGCTTGATCTTCGAGGTATGCCTCAGTTTGCTGTTTGATGGACAAAGGTGAGATGCCACTCCTGTTGCTGTGTATATCATCACAGTCTATGCCTGCTGCTGCTTCTAAAACCTCAGCCTCAGCAACAGCAACGGCAGCTGCTTTTTCAAGTTCCAATGCTTCTAGATCTGCCTCAAGAGTAGCCTTTTCTAAATCCAACTTGGCCTTTTGTTTTTTTATTTCGAGCTCCCTCTGTGCAAATGTGGCCCTGGTGCGTGCAGCTTCAGCGATAGCTCTGGCTTTTGCAGCGGCGCTGGCTACTGAATGCTTTGAAGAAGAGGTGCGCTTGGAGCTGGAAACCGATGACACTTTGTCGTCCATTTTGGCATCCATAACTATGCTGGAGAATCCCTCTGACGAATATAGTCTTTCACTGTACTGTTCTCTCTATGTGTTAAACTCCCTGAGTGTGAACATAGATAAACAGCCAGCCAAACTCCTTTTCAAGAGCCAGGAAGGTGAGCGTACTTGCTCCTTTAATGACTCCAAACATAGCAATCATCTTGCACTGACATCATTGAACTGGAGTGAAACTAGAAAAACACATAATACAAACTCTTAATCAATTATCATATAATCAGCAGGTAAATATATTCAGTCACTTACACAGGAGACTATGAAATAAGTATACTGTAGATATACAAACTGATATTACTACAAAGAAAAACAAGCAGGTAGTGGGTGAGCGTACACTTGTATCATTAGCTCAGAAGCTGCACCCTTTAACTGCACTTCAAAGAAGGTACAAAATAATGTCTCAAAACACCATATTATTAATTGCTTAATATACAAAGAACTGACAGAACTTACGACTATTGCTTTCTGAAGGACTCCTTTGAAGGATTGCTTTGGATTCCACATGAATGATTACACAGGTGTAGCCATGCTTTCCCACTGTTCTCTGCCCTTCCTGCTTCCTGTCTATGCGCATGTCAAACTAAAAGCCTTCCTGTCTATCCAGATGTCAAAATAAAAGATTCACAATTTTCCAATGTATAACAATAGAAATACACTTTACACTTATTTGTCTCATTAGCATATGAACATATTGAAAACAGAACAATCAGGTTCCCCTTGTGTCCTTGTGTCTTCTTTCCTTTTTCTGTTCCCATGTTCTCCTCCTTATGTTTAATTCCATGCCTCCCCTGCCTGTCATGCTTATCCCATGTTTCCGTCATATCATGTCTCTCCTCTCGCTCTCTCGTGCTGTCTCGAATCATTGCTCTTCGCTGTCTCTCTGTGTGTTGTCTCCGTTAACTGTTCCTGTGTCCCCTTCGTTATCTCCTCCTGTTGCCTCCTTAATCCATCTAGCTTCCCTGACTGTTCTTTCCTCTCAGCTCCCATGTCATGTTGTAAGTTAGTCTGCGTCTTAGTGTTTCCTGTTTTATTTTGACAGTCTTGCGTTCCATGTTCGGTGTGTTTAGTTTTGCTTCTGCTGTCTCGTTGTGTCTAATTTGCCTCAGCTGTGTCTCCCATGTGTTTCCTGTTCCCTCGTCATTCCTGGTGTATTTAAGCCCCCTGTTTCCGTCTGTCCAGTGTTGCGTTCTCCCTCATTCCCTGCTGTCTGTTCTGTCTACCTGCCTGTCTGTTTAGTTCATGTGTATCCCAGTTTTTGTTTTGTTCTTTTGGAGTCCAGCAATAAAGCTGAGTTTCGAGTTCTGCCAGTGAGTCTGCACTTTGGATCCTTTCCTGCCTGCTGCACACAAAAAACACGACCTCAGACTTTGTATAAAGATGGAATAAATAATACAGAACATTTTAATAACTGGGTTTTGGAGATAGGTGGACTCATGCACCTACCAGCGTATTGTGTCTCACTTCTCTAGTTCTTACGCTAAGGAGAGGTGCTCATATTTTGTGTTTTTGAGTATCAGCTTCTACTTGCTGTTGTCTTGTGAAGCATTCCACCATATCACATAGTTACCAGCAACTACTCATTTCTTTACACAATGTCTGTTACAATCAAGTTGATTTTGACTTTGGCAAAATTCCCATACTGCCATTAGTCCTAAAGGCCAAAGCAGACAACGCTGCTAAGCTTTTCGTTTAAACTCTGGTCAAGAATATGAAAACTGAAGCTTAATTGGGATGCAGTATGTGTGAGTGATTTCGTCTTCTTTTGACAAATTGCAAGAGTGCATTATAAAGTCAGAGCCCAGTTGTCAAAGTGACAGATTTCTTACACGGATGAGAAATGAAGTCTAAGGAGCATGTTTTAGATTCATGAAGCCATTAGCCACTAATAGACAAATCAATTTCAAATCAAAAGTTCTGCCAACATAATGGATGGAAGTTAAGTTATCAGATGGTGTCAGAAAGTCAATGCTGGCCGTGATTAAAAACTAACAACTTGTCAGTATTATTTCTGATGAAGATTAAGGTCTGACCTCTTAAGAGTTAAGATTTTCTTTCTAGTAAGGCAACTTGAAAAACAAAACACATTCCTTCTTTTCGAGCAGCATTTATGTTCTTTCACTTTTTGTTGAGGAAAACTTAAACTTACATTATATTCCAACTTTCCACAGAACATTCACTGTAACATACAGTTTTTACCACCTGCATTGAGAAAGCCCACCCTACTCTTTCTCTCTGTCTTTCCTTTTTCCATCTTCAGCACGTTGCTTCTATTTGCTCGATCGATTCCTGCATCTCAAACAGTTGGTTTCGCAAATGAACAAGGTGTCACCAATGAGCATGGCTGGGATGACAAATAGAGCTGGGCACATGCACACACATTGCCTCCCACCTTCTTGTCACCCTCCTACTCCGGCTTCTCACTTCCTAACATTGCTAGGTGAACTGTTGTGGCGATAACTGCATGTTATCTATACACACAGGAAGAAAACCACCACAGCACATGTAGGTGGAATACACTGTCCAAGATAATAAAGATAGAAATGAGCCGTAGTCCTTGCATGACAAGTTTACATAGTAGACCCTTTCAAAACATAAAGATACAAAATGTTTATAGTTAGCATTTGTAGCTAGCACACAACCTACAGAAATAACTAGATGTTCTGTAAAAATATGGGATATTTTGAGGGGTTATAGCTGTGACAATATAAAAGTCATCAGTCTATGTCAACAGCTATAGCATAAGAGTTTTTGGCTAACGTTAGCCTGTTTTGTTGGATTTGGGGAAGTTATCATCATGTAGCTAAACAGCAAAAGTGTGATAGAAGTGTCATTTCACATTGCTGATAATATTTTTTGTTCTACATGCAGAACAGGAACAAAGATGCTGTTAGCATGAAGCCTGTATCTTTCTCTAGCAAGATATCATGTATATAATTATGTGTTCTTTGAGTAACATTCATGATCCATGTTTTAATGCTAGTCAGGTGGGAAAAAATTAAAAAGACAAAAATATTTATAATATTTTATAAGTGATAAAATTGATATATGAGATTGCAATTTCTGCTCACTCCCAGAATTATGAATATAAAAAATCAGACATTACTTCCTGTTATTTCAAAAGCTGCCTCTATGAAACACAAGCTATCCTTTGGTAGCAGTCCAGCCGCTGGTTTGCACTGTACTTTGCCTTGTTTTTGCTGATTCCTTTAATACTTTGACATCCTGGGAGTAAGACAGGCTCAAAATTGATAGTAGCCATTAAAAATAATATTCTGCCCTCAACAAAATAACAAAGACATTTGTGTGTGCATGTCCCTGATATCATTATAAGCTGTATTTGGAGAACACCAGTAGAAGGTCAGAACAATCAGGCTTTAGCTTTTGCTTCATTCCTTCTCTCGCTCTCTTTTTTCCTGCTTTCACACTTCAAACTGTTTTGTTCCTTCTTATCCTCCATCAAAAAGAGCTTTGCTTATCACATGTATAATATAACTGTTTGCATGGATAGCGGAGGCATCCCATTTCATCCCTCTTTCTCTCCGTCGTTACATTTGAGTCGCTTCTTTCCCTAGCAGCACAGAGGACACTGCTAGATTAATCAAAAGTCTTTTGAGGGAGGGAAAAGAAGAAGAGGGGAAGGGAAATGAAGGGGAGGCCGTTGCCAAATCAATCCTACAGTCAATTTGAGGCTTGAGATCATCTACACAATAAATAAACAAGGAGAAAGTAGAGATGGGAAGAGGAAAGGGAGGGGTGGCTCAGCACAGGGAAGCAGGAGCAGGACACAGAGTTAAGCTGTAAGGAGGGCCTCTGCAGGCCTGCACTCTGCGCTGCTGCTCTGCAGTGTTGCATTGTGCAGCACAGTTGGTCTCTACAGGAATGAGAAGAGGATTACAGTCATCTGTGAGAAGTCACACAGAGTTTAACTTATGGACAGCTGCGCTTTATTTAGTTTCCAGTCTCAGTGAAGCTGGTTGGATAAGAGCACTGTCATGAGATGTTGATGCATCTAAAACTGACTCATTCCAAGGTTATGTCTAAACTATTTCTTACTTATGTTGAACAGACTAAAGAATGCATAAACGGTAACAGGGCTTACAGAGAAGCTGAGCTACTGTGAACGAGTTATGTTCTTGCATTTGAGATCCTTACGCTATTAAGATTATAATGTTCCTGCACATGTTCCACTCATACCCTTCAGTTATGAGTTATGTCGATGGTCACAGAGTAAATCGAGGGAATTTACAGATACAAGTTTTCGTCAATGATGACACACAATGTGAGCTCAAATGATTCATGCATCTCAAACACTGTAAGTCGTCCAGACTGTTCCATAACTAGGCTAAACTCCTATAGGCTGAACCAGTTCATTCAAGCAAACATACAAATGAACTTGCTGTTTGCATGCAAGATAAAACTAGATTAAATGATTTGTCTCCAGCAGTAAGTAATTCTCAATATTTTCACCCATCTGTTGCTTTCTAACATTCCCCTTTTCACCTCACATCCCTCTTTACAGTTATTTAAAGTTCCCTGCTGCTTAAAAATGTGCCACACATAGATGTTTGACCTTCTCTGTGTCTATAGATATTGATTTTGTGACATCACCAGTGGTTGAGAAGCCAGTCACGGCTCAGTATACGACTCGGGTCGGTGTAATGTGGCATACATACGCTCAGATGCAGGTGACATCTAAAGTTCAGCAGTTAGAAGTTTTCACATGAATAGCATTTGCATATGATGCTAGATTTTCCAGGGGGCAGGCATTTGAAACTGAAGGAGGTTTTAAGTAGAATCATTCTACCTTTAGCAAAATGGTCAATTTACCAGTGCTGTAAGAGATAAGAGCAGATAAGTAACTCACCAATTATCTTGGCTATAAAATATTTTCTAAACAAAATACTCAGTTTTACTCTTGTTTTACTCTGATTTTAGATTATTGTAGCTTCTTTTTTTCTGTACAGTGTTACTTACCACTGTAGAGCAAGAGGATCACAGAGACACACTGCTGCCTGCCTATAGCTGTTGTCCATTCGCTGTGCTACCTATTGTAATAGTCGCAATTGTGTGGTGTCTCCTTGGGAAAAACTAGTTTAGTGTTTAGTGATGTCGCAGGTGTGCACCACTGCTAACTGTGGAGTGTGAGAGAAACGTTCTTGCACATGGACGCATGGACCTCATATTTTTAACTCCCTAACTCAAAGTAATGTTACGGGTTGTATGAACACTGCTATCTTCATGTATGATAAGACAGTCCAAACAGGCCTTGTAAGGCTGGTGAAGAGTGTGTTTATTAAAGGACAAGCAAAAGGACAAGCATAGTGGAATTCCCACTACCAGTGTGGTCGTGAGGAGGAGTCACAGAGGAGCTGAAGGTTCTCCCCACTCACAACAAGTGAGAACCGGAATATAGCCTGGAATAGTAATCCAGGTTCTATCTTGTTAAAACAGAGAGGTACAGCACAGAGCTACATAACCATTCGTGTTTACATTGACAGCTAAGAACCCACACTGAGCACAGGGGGAACATGCAAACTCGACAAAAAAGGGACCCATGATGTTTTAATCCAAGCAGTAACCTCCTCCGCTGAAAGATGAAGCCAATGGTTACATGACAATTCTGGAGTTCTTGGTTGTTTACACAATCAAGTCAGTTCCCAAAGGCTCTTATTTTAGGGATGAATCATCCCTAAAGTCTTTTTTGTCTTTGTTAAGATCATCCCCAGTCCTTCGATAATGTTGAGGTCCAGGCTCTTACAGTGTTTCATTCCTTGGTATGCTGCATTTGCACTGTTCTTGGGATCATTGGCATGTAAAAAATTAAAGCCGCTGACAATTAGAAACTTGTCAGATGGTAAAGCATTGCTGACCAAGAATTTGAGTGCTTTTCTGTGTTTATAATTCTGTCAGTTTTAACAAGATCTCCAACACCACTGGCTGAGATGCAGCCTGAAACCATGACACAGCCTCCACTGTGTTTAATAGTGGCGGTTGCTCTAGACGCTCCATACCTACTGACGTCGATTTAAACCAGAAATTTCATTTTAATTTTATTATTGACCGTAATCCTTTAATGTAACAAGTTTTAAAGGTAACGATATGTAGCAGTGGTAACCTACCACAGTACAACTGGATATGTTAACATGACTTTAAATAACGTGTATTTTTGCCCCGAGTTAACGTCAAGCTGTGAACTCTAACGTATTCGTGAATAATTCGTTATTATCTGGAATGATCAAAAGTTAAGCTGCACTGAAAGCTACTGGATGATATTCATGATCTTATTTAATTTACGACATTGTTTAATAACATTATACTTAAATCATGAAAATCCCAACATAGTCGCAAGAATATGAAATAAAGTCTTTTCCCGACAGCCCACTGCACTGGGATCATTAACGTGACACTTGATCTAATAAAGCTGCTGAAAACAAGTGGATTTGCATTGGCAACGAATGAAATGGCCTCTCTCCACTCGCACGTTGTCATTTGTGTTGGAAAGAAATGAGCTTTAATGGCTCAAGAGCAGATTAAATGACTTGCAGCTGAGCTTCACGCCTGATTTCCCCAGTGGTCGATGGCTCTGATGACAAGACAACTACTTTCACAGTCCTGTTATTTAACTTCCACCTCTTCCCCCTAGGCCTTCCTCTCCATAACTGATTTCTCTGTGCCTTTATCTGTCTTCCTTTCACTTCCATCCATCTTTTTTTTTGCCTCTCTCCTCTCTTTCCCTGGTGTTTTTTTGTCTTTTCAGCCCTCTTTGTCATGAATTAACATCCTTTTTTCTTATCTTACTGTTTTTTTTACACGTCTCTCCATTTTTCTTCCTTATTTGTTCCCTTTCAGTTCCCCTGTTGCCTCTTGTCATTCTCCCCATCCTGTGAAACCAATGCTCTCCCATCCGCGTCCATTCATCTTTGTCCTGTTTTACCCTGCAGCCTCATCTGTCTGGCTCTTCATCGCTCTCTCTTCTTCTCGTTTGGTATTCTTCATGCTCTTCTTCTCATCCTTGTGAGCCCACTCTGCTACTCTTTCCACCTTTCTCCTCGTCTGGCAGATGGAGCTTTTGCTTTCAATGTTCACAGCTTTTCCTCCTTGGACGCTTCAGCTCTCACACAGAGCTGAGCTTCCCTCATCTGCCTTTCAAGCTTTTTGCCTCCCTGCCCTCTGCGCAGGAGAGTTATCGAGCACCGGAGAAAAGTTACAGAAAAAAAGAGCAGACTTGTTCCAGAGTGCAGAGCGAGATAAGTAAAATTTCCTTCCAACTGTGGGAGATGGTAATTACAGTGGATAAAAGCCTGGGAATCAAGTTCCTCCTCATGGCTTCCCGATGTACACGCTGAGAGTCAATAGCTTTCATCTATCTTTCTCTTGTGTCCATTTTTCTTCCATTTTCTCTGCGTCCATCAAACTGACTCCTTCTGGGATTTTTGCTTTCTTCGTCCTCCGAAAGAAATCAAGATCAATCCCTCATGACCTATCCACAGAATTTATTCTCTCCCTTCTTTCTTTTAGGGTATTTTAAATCTTCCTTTGCTCTGTCACCTGTCTCATATTTTGTACCAGTACTGATATCAGGTACACGTGACCTTTTGACACACTTTTGAAATGGACCGAGGCCATTTATAAAAACACAATGTAACTTAAATGTAGCCACAGTTGTTTGGCAGCAGTACAGTCAAACCACTCAACTGCAAATTCTTGAAGAGGCACATTATTCAAGTTACAATTTTATCAATAACTAAACACTGTTTACGTAGAAAGCGATTTACTCATCACCCCTTGATTTGGATTTAGTCCTTAGCATCTTTGGGCGAATTGGTAACCATCTGACATTTCCAGCACAGACACATGTCAGTTACCAGCATTCTTTGCTCCTTTGATGGGACTTTCAGTTGGTCAGGAACAAATAAAACACTGAAAAAAGCCAAACAATAACATTTTTAAGTTATCTAAGTGAATTATATATCATGTTTAACCTGAGTAGCAAAAGACTGCGGGGGGTCTGAAAACGATGTGCCGGGGGTTCGGTGTTCTCGCCGGCTCTAGTGAACCTTGACCTCCCGGTCAGCTATCAAGGTGGTGGGTAACAGACGTCTCCAAAAACGTCAGAGCACTTTTACAAATATGTGATGTTTTGATAGATCGAGCAGATATTTGAAGTTTACACAGCTACATTCACACCTGAAAATAACTCAAACGACCCAGAAAGAGTGATATTAAAAATAAGTAGCTGCCGCCATTGTTTGAAACTGGAATTGGCTGAGTCGCGCTATGAATTCTGGGATAGCTATGATACCGGAGACTGCTCCTTCTTCTTCTTTGGCGTTTAACGGCAGCTGGCATCCTTGTAGATGCATTGCTGCCATCTTCTGTTTCAGTCCGTTATTACACTCTTAAATCCTTCTACTTATTCCTGTGTCTTTCAGGATCTTACAGAGCTTCAAACGACGCGTCGACTATTAATTAAGTCATCGACGAATCGTGACTACTCGACTAATTGTGGCAGCCCTACTAGATGTAGAATTATTTCCCATCTCTTTACAACTCCTTCTTTGATCCCCATACCACTGTTAATATTTGTTGACTGTTTTGAACATCTACATTTAAATCTTAATTTTGAAAGAAAATGCTAATCATTACAGAAATAATTAAACTTTTTTAATGGTCATCTTAACTAAATTCAGAGTCTCCATGAACTTTTATGTTCAAATGAACAGAAAGTTTAAAAACTCAAGAATCTGCGTTGCGCTTAAACAAATTTTCAACCAACTATGAAGCGTAATTGATTTTTATTAAAGTGGCTAAGACATGCCAGAGCAACACACAGTATAGCAACTTCATTTCCATTGAAAAGATAAGTAATTCTTAAACTTGCTTCTCTTTCCTCCCCTCTTTCCTCTCCCAGCTTTATTATATAACAGCCTGGAAGAGCCAAGAACAGGCAAGGAGAGAGGAGAGGAGGAGCAGAGGGGGGCAGCTCCTCTGACCTCCCACCAAAGGGGGGAGACACAGTGATTGAGGAGCCATCAGCTGTATGCCAGCTGCTCCTCGTGCTCCCCATCACTCCCTCCTGTCCCTCTGCCTTTTTCTCCGTCATCCTCACGTCTCCCCCCTCCTTTCGTCTCACTCGCTCTCTTCCTCTGCCAGCCCATCTTGTCTCACTGGTTCAGTTTGCTCTGGCCCGTCTTCCCTCTGTGATCCTCTTATTCTTTGTTTCCACCCTTCTCTCACTTGCAAAAATATAGTGTGCTTTGGTGACAGCTTCCTCTGTCACCTAGTTAAGAAATCCCTGAAGCCGCTTGCTTTAAAAAAGTGATAAAAGTATTCCAAGGCCATACAAAAGCCACTCTTGTCACTTTTTGTTCTATTACATCCCCTCAGGGCTTCTGTACCTCTTCCCAGCTTTTTCTTTCCCTCCATTTGGCTTTCCTTTCAGTGTCCTGCCTTCCTGACACATTTGGGTCCAGGAGAAACAGAAGGTTAAGGTAGCTGCTGTAAAGCCTGGTATCCCAGGTAGAGAGGTGACAAGAGGGAGCCAATGGGCCGGGCTCCCTCCTGCCCCTTGGAGGTCGTTCACTGCAGCAGGTCACAGGCAAAAGTTTCATCCTGGAGATCAGCCGATGAGTATCACAGCTGGTTGCATGGGCCAGCACCACAGATATGAACTTCCCTGTTCCTCCCTTAATTATTTATCCCATTTGCTGCTGATTTGGCCTTTTTTTGGTGTTACACACTTTTGTGTTATACACTTCAGTGGGGTTTCATAATCACTGCTGAAACTGAAGCTGATGAGTGGTAGAAGGTGGCTATTGTTACATATAAGGGTTGATCTGTTTCAGATATAAGAAAATTACAAAATTACAAAGACTTTAACATCCAACAATTGACCCTAATCTTGCCCCTAAACCTGGGTTAAGGTTTGCTTTTGGCTCCATGATCAATAAGGATTTTTTTTTTTTTCTTTAAATGTTAGGCAGTGATTAGTCTATTTGCAAAGTCGAAATACATTAACTTCTTAAGATAGATCACCTGTAACCTGTGTAGAGTTTGGGATAAGGGGTACATGTTGATAGATGTAAAGTAAAAAGACTGGGAATGATACCTTCCTCTTCCTCCTCCTGCTACGGGGGGATCGTCCTTTGAGTTTACTTCATGTTTTATTCTGAAAGTTAGTTCCTCATATGCCGTTTCTAGTTTTCAGTTAGCTATTGGGAATTTTCCTAAACAAAAAATAATATCAGCTGTTTTTAAATGTATGTGTCAAGTCGGGACGCTGAGATTTATCTTACTCTTGCCACAGGCAGTGGTTCATGGAACTGACACTAAAGGATGCCTTCTGTGTACCTCTGCGATTCTGACAGCTTCTACCATCTATAGCATTTGATACCTCAGGAGTGAGAACAGACTGAAAGGATCTGAGAAGGCCAAGCACACAGAAAGTCCCAGTGTCACAGCTACTTCATTTTTAGCAGCGCCAAGAGAGAAAGTAACAATGGACAGACTGAACAGAGTTGGTAGAATAGAATGGCTTTTGGGCTCAGTGTGTAACCAAGCAGGTTACACTGCTTGGTTACTCTCTTCAGAGGTGGAGAGAATAAGTCAGTGAGGCTCTGAGCTGGTCACAAAAGCAGTAAGACAACAACTCTTCCTTCTGAGGCCGCTGAGGAGGTTTGAGGAGATTCTATTAATGCGACATCAAGAGTATTCTCTCTGGCTGTCTCTCTACACAGGTCTGAACTGCCAGCCAACCAGGACCTCTACACACAGTAGGAGGAAGGCTCAGCGGATCATCTTTGATCCCAGCCACATACTATTCACACACCTGCCACTGGGCAGGCAGTACAGAAGCATCCAGACCCACAGCAGCAGATTCAGTGACAGTTTCTAACCACATGCCTTCAGGCTTCTGAATTGTTGAAATAACGGAGAGTTTGCAGTTGATATTTTATGCAATCATTATACACACTGTATATGTACAGACCATTATCTCTGCACTAAAGCTGCTAAGGTATTTTTAGTAACCTCTAGTTATTCTTCCTCTGTGTTTTTATTATTTATATAGTGTTACTTAATGTGCAATATTTGCTTCTTTACAATATTGAGGGGGCTCTGAGTCTAAAAATTGTAATTGTCCATAGTGATTTGCGAGTGAGTTGCCTGTATATGACAATAATAAATCTTGAACCTGATAACAGCAAGATCAGGAAAGTCATACAACTCCACTGAACAATAACAGTGCCAAAAAAAAAAAAGCCGAATTCTAGACGCAAGTGAAACTGAGTTAAAGCAAAAGGTGTCTGTTTCTCGGTCACTTTGCATTTCATGGTCTGAATTTCCACACATTCTCATGCACACACACTAATACAGTTTATAAGAGTTCATGCTCACACAGCAATTTCTGCTCATTCAATGTTCTGTGCAGCCAGGTGGATGATTGTGTCTCTGATTGATACTCTATTTCACTGATGTCAATCTCTAGAAGACTGTTTGCTTGAATTAATAAATAATCTGAAAGTGCACAGTTTGGGTTTTGCAGAGCTTATCACATACCACCTTTGAAAATGTAACAGCTCAGGAAAGCCATGCACCAAATACTGGCATTGATGGAATTAGTGTTGTTATAAAATTAACCCCTGCAAACAAGTTGCGGTCTGACCTCCACCGACTGAAGTTTAATGCCACTGCATGCTAGGGGTGCTGTTACACAATGCTCGTCTTTACATCTGTCTGGGCATGAGCCCTGTTCGCCTTCAGATGTGCCCAGCGGTATTATGTGATCACTTCAGACAGAATGTTCAGCCGACATTTGCCTCAGCGTAGGTGTGCAGTTACATAAGAGGGAGAGGTGAGCGCAGATCTAATCACTTTATGGAGGTGTTTAACCAAGCTGCTTGGGCTAGAGGATTCATTACCTTGGTGCCAAACCAGCTTTCAGGGATAACAGTCCCGGGGATTGTTATATGGGAATCTGGAGAATCACTCTTCTGGAGAGTTGTCTTGAAATATTTCACTCATCGTTTATTTCACTAAATAAACACTTTATACTCTGCTATGTTTCCCATCAGCAAATATCATCCTGCCAAGTTACATAAGTTAGTCTCCAGGACAAATGCCAGGGGAAAACCTCACAACGAACACCTCAAGGTTAGATCCAGGTTATTCCAACCCAGTAACAATCCTGCTGTCACAAGTATTCTGACGTCTTAATAGAATGCTGAAATATAATCTTTGTACAGGGGAACCACAGCTGAGTGTCAACGTGTGATTTTCTCCCCTCCCTGTGTAGATTGTAAATCCCAAATTGTGCTAAGCTCATATTTTCCACCCAAACTGGTGTTTTGACAGAAAAAAGCTGCTGTGTTGCCACATCAGGGATTTCCTGTAATATAATATTGATCTCTTTGGAAAGGTTGGAGTCCATCCAGAGACTCTAGGGAATCATGGGATATGATGTTTTGAGTCATTAATGTTCTAGGTGATGCCCCTCGCAGGGTTAGGTGTGTGTGCACAATCACAAACTCAGCAACCAAAGAAGGGCAGCAGGTTTTTGTGTGACTGTTAAGAACTGTAGGTCCTCAATAAAATCTTCAGAGGGGTTATTTGATACCATTAAGTAGTTTTGAAATACTCTAGTTAGAAATTGAATGTAGGCATACTTCACAAAATAGTATTAAAGTGACGGCTTCGGGTTCGGATTTAAATAATTTGCACAGCGGGGTTGTGAAAAAAAATGATTCTCAGATATTTATACTAAAAATTTATATGCGGCTAGATAGTCTTAACATCCTCAGTTGACACGCAGCTTTACACAGCATCTGCAGGCAGCCCCTCGCTAGCAGCTGAACACATCAACAATAGTCAGTGTTCACAATACTGAACGTTGTTTCATGAGGAATTTCGAGAGGTCAGAGAATCTCCCATTTCACCACACTGAAGCATTAAACAGTTATCTAAATCATTAACCCAGCCAGCAAAGACATTACTGTTAGACTTTTAACTGTTAGCAGTTATCCAGTAGCCACATTAGCCATCTATTAAGTTATCATTGGGTAGCGGTTAGCAGCTATGGCTAACAATAAAACTATAACATTAGAGTTAGATAGGAAATGTCCTTTCCATAGATCGAGCGTGTTAATTTAACAGGATAATTCAGTTACAGTATTTGTGCCTTAAAGGGTGTTAAGTTTCTCTTAAAAACCATGATTGAAGCTGAGAAAAGTCAGACCAGAAAGACAGAAACAAACAATGGCTAACTTACCAACGAAAATCACCAGAAGCACAGCACTACCTCAGATAATGTAAAATTATGTTTTTGGAGGGGATGTTTTTCAACTACCTATGGTAGGACTACCAGGCTGTTGTGGCTTTGCATGGTTCTTCCACATGCTACAGAAGGGCCCCTATTTTTTTAAAGGAATAAATTGTAAAATTGTCAGAATGTCTTGTTTCTTCATACTTCAACCATCCAATCAACTGAACGACACCAAAGACGAGGCAGAAGCAGAATAAGCTGTTTGGCATTGGCAGAGAAGATTTGGCAAGTTTTTAATAGGTGCAACCCACATCTTTCAACCAACAAATGTATTTTCCTTACAAGTGTAGCCAGGTGGAAGGTCAATATTATGGGACATGCCACTGGAGGGCGCTGTTTCTTTTGGGGTACCTCTTGGAGCGCAAGGGATGATGGGGATCTACAGAGACATTCACAGAAGTGCTAGCTTGCATTGGTGTTATGTCGGTGTGCAATGCCGTTTTTCGCTGCGTGATCTGTTTTAAATGCAAAGTGTGGAACAGTTAAGACACCAGGAGTTGCTGCAACCAACTTCACCGTTCATCTCAGAGGGATCTGTATCCCGTTTTCTGCTGGATTAATGCACTGTATGTATTTGAGTTCACACTCGTATTATAATATCTCTGTGGGTAAGAGAGAAAATGTACCTTGTTAACTGTTTAATCTTGGCTCTGTATCTTAGCAGGAGAAGCCACTACAGTTATTTTTGCACTGCTAAGTTTGTTGTATTTCTGTATGGGTTTATATCAGTCACAAATTGACGCTAGACATCCTTGAGTTCCAGACACTGATAAAGTTGGGGAAATAACCTGCAGTAGCAGTAGGTTACCAGTGCACAAAGCTGTTACTGGATAAGAACTGTCTGTAACAATTTTATTTCTTTATTTTTACAACCTTTTTTATTTTCTTCTGAGCGCTTACTTTATCATTTAGATTAAAAGAACCCCAAAGATAATCTGTGTTCTGGGCTGGTTAATTTAGCCAGGCTACACAAGTGTCACCATTTAATAGGAAATAAACATGACTATAGGAGTTGTTGCTAAAAAGCATTTTTACAACAAAAAAATCATCTTGAAAGCTACTTGAAAAGTCAGTGATTAATGAGGATTTTTAATTGTGTAAAGACATCAGCCTCGGCAGATGTGCATGCATTAGAAAGCCTGTCTCCCCTTGAGCGATATGGCGGCAGCACTGACACGTTGTTCCAACGAACAGCTGTGACCACTGTGACATCGAGTCTGTGTGGTGATTGAACTGCCTGGATAGAACATTTAGGAGACGTCACATGACATCTACTTACTAGTGACAAAACACCAGAATATTAGCTGAGATTTCCTGCTACGGATTCTTCCAACAGCACATGGACCCAGCAGGTTAAAGACCCTTTAATCTTTCATTGAACTTTGTTGGAAATTTGCACTCTCACATATACCTACATAATTCAGGGTGTTGTGCCTGACACTGAGAGCACAACATGCACAGTGCAGTGTGTATACTCACAGATGAGTTATTCATAGGCACATAAGGCTTACAACTTGAAGGTCAGAATGACTGTAAGCAAAACAATTAAAAGCATGTCTTTGAAGAGCTTGATCAGTGCCAGAGATCTTCGGTGATATATTATGCAATGAGAATGAATCCCATTTGGCTGCCGTTCCCCTAGTCCACCTCGCCAAGTGTGCATGCATTTTCAGCCTGATCGATCCTGGTGCAAATCAAACCAGAAAGCATGGCAGGGTTTTCGTGCCTCTGTGTGCTCTCAGGATGTTAATCTGTCTTACCAGGAAGATCCCTTTTAAACACACTTTGGCATGGAAGCAGGGGAAACTCCTAGAGGTGCATGTACTGACTCAGGCATTAAATAGAACCCTTGTACAGCAACAATATCTAAGAGTCTGTCCTCCTTTACTTACAGAAGGAGCTGCTTTCGTCCTTTGTGCCTTCCATGGTGCCATCCGGCAGCATCTGGAGGTAGAAGCCGTGTCTGCAGTAGAGCCGCGTGACAATGCCCTTCAGCTGAGGCTCTGCAGAGCAAACACAATGTTAAACACGTTAACGTCCGAGAACACACATACACTCTCATCAGGTGACATATATTAATGCACACAGCTACCTAAGAGGCAGGTCTTAATATTTACCCAGCGAAACAGTCAAACAGTGAAGTGTGTGTACTCGTATATGCGTGTGTGACTGTGGCCTTCAACACGATTGATGGGACCTCGGCGTTGGGTAAAAACATGCATCTTTCACAGAGAGGCTCAAGCGAGGGAGGCAAGCTGTTCAAGATGCTTTATTGCGTGTGCGTTTTCGCATTCGTGCACGCGAGGCCTCGCAGCAGCACGTCACTTCAAAAGGTGACCACTTCTAAAACGCGTAGAAAAGTGTTAGAACTTAAAAAGAGGTCAGCTGTTTGAGGGATACTAAAGGAAAATATATCTATGAGAGCAGGATTTTTTATTTTTTATTAGTATTTTTGTCAAAAGATTTGTTTTAGACGTGTAGTAAATTTCACTGAGGTAAAGCCTTTGTGGTATATCAGCCCGAAACACTATTCTTGTTGGTTAGACTAGAAACTGTGGATCCTTGGGTGGCCACTCAAAACTGGCTCCTAGCAAGTTAATCCCCACAGAGCCACATATTAAGTTAAATGTCACCTGGTATGCTGTTGGTCTGTTGATTAATCAGTGGATATGTGTGCACTTTACTTACCATTCAATTTACTTTAACTCTCAAAGGTATTTGTTTTAGTTTGATATTGGAAAGCACTGTTTGCTAGCAGTGGTTGGTGCTGCCCTCCCAAAGTGCAGGGTAGGATTAGATGGCTAAATACTAACACAAGTTACTAGATCCATCCAAAAATTCCACATCTGTTTTTCCTCTCCGTCTTCTGAGCATTAATTGCTTTGGAAATTTAAATTCACTGGTTTTTGCAACATGACTGACAGTCGGCAAGGAACACTCTCCCTACATTTGTTTAGCCTGCTCTCAGCTACGAGCTGTATTGGACCAGCTGTCGCACTACAGATAAGTTGGCATGTCTTCATCTCACCTCATGCGCTCTGTTTCCTGCCTTTAACTGACTCACGCATGACTGAGGGGACTTTTTCGGTCCGAAGTGCTGAGGGAGACTAAATAGTGGATCAAAAGGAATGTCGGAATGCTGAAGTGTTTCCACAATCAACTTTTAATGAGGTGCATCAAATATAGATGAGGACAGAGAAGTATGGGGGCAGCTGGCAGTTGGCCCTCAGTTGACAGCAGGGGTACGGCGCGCGTGTGTGTGTGTGTGTGTGTGTGTGTGTGTGTGTGTGTGTGTGTAAAGGGAGAGAATGATAGAAACAGAGAGATTCAAATTTAAATCATCCCTTGAAGCACATGGGAAACAATGACGTAACACAAACAAACCTCACTAATCAAAAAAAGTCTGTTTTTTTATATTTCAGCCTGTCATAACTACTGTTTGCAGTTACAGAGCACTAAAGCATTCTGAAGTAAGAGCTGAATAAAGAAAAGAGGCACAATCTTTTTGGTCCAACACTAATGGATTCCTAAAAAAAAAACAGGAAAGCGTCATATCGACACAACTGACTTAGATACATCCTCTAACACTTGGAGCATTTTGACACTTGTAGTACATCTGCGATCAAAACCGATGCAGTGTGCGATTGAAATTATTTGTTTGCTTTGTGACTCAAACATCTTTCAGGAAATCTATGAATTGAAGCTGATTACTTCTTAAATGTTCAACCCCCTCTATATCTGTGAATTAGTCAAAAGACTTGTGATGTGTAATCCTTGCTTTCATGCCGACAGCGTGACACGACATGTTTGGAAGCTTTTCATTAGAGGCTCCGGCCTCAGCGGCGAGATTGAGTCGCTGTAACTACTAAAAGATAAGAGCTCATCCATCCAACGCTGGCTGACTAAACACAGAAGGTCAAACGCAGAGTGAGGTAATCTGTAATATCCTGAGTGTTAATCCCAAATTAAGCTTCAGCTCACACACCAGGCCATGTGCTGCTTAACACATCTGCCACAGGGAAGGGCAGAGCCCGGCGACAAACGGGCACGAGGTGGGAGGCTGACGTTGACCTTTTGCGTGACTCTGCCTCCGTGTGGCTATTTGGTGATGATGCCGTGTTTCAAAACATAGGAAGTGCTGATGCATGTGCAGAGCAGAGATACTGTATTCACACACATGTAGAGCATCGCTTGAGCTAAAATGAGGAGAAATTGCCTTGAGTCATACCTCAGGCAGGATGTTAGTTAAACCGAGAGTTTAAATGCGCACAAACACACACACACACACACTTAGAAACAGATCCAGAGTGATGCTGCAGAAAAAGGTGAACATTACCAACAATGTTAAACTAAATACAGACACATTTTTTATAATATTTAGAAATTATGGTTTGCATTTTGTCTTTAAAATAAAATTGAAGTCACTGAAGCTGAATTTGTTTGCAGTTCAAAGATTCACCCTGAAGAGATACTGAAGAAACAGTTTCAGCAATCACACATTTAGTTTTTGAAACACTTCGTCTTGGATCGAGTTAAGAGTCGAAGGAGGAATGTATCACGCGCTCATAATGGCTGCACTGCATGCCTGAGGGAATTTTAAGATTACACTCAGCTGATAGCCAAGCAGCTGATTAATCAGCAAGTGGCTGTAAAGTTATTAAAGGGGACCTAGTTTCTGTCATAAATATACTGCTATAGCGCTGCATGCTCATATTAAATATAGATAGTTTCAAATAATGAGGTCAGTCTATGTACAAGTACTCTCAATGATTCAAAAGCTCATGCTTCAGGAAGTTTCTTCTACTTTTGGATCTGTGTGACGTCAGCGAGGAGGGGTGGGTGTCCCTAACGTGGTCATGTCGACCGCAGTCCCACAACCTACAGTTCAGCCAGCAGAGAAGATCACATAAAGTTGTTTCAGACAAGGAGTGAACTGAGGGTCTGCACAAAGACCCACAAGAAGAAAACACAGAAGAGGAAATGAGCACAGTAAATGAGACAGACAAGTCAGCTAATAAAGACGTAACTTCAGTTCTCTGAAATAATCCTCTGACGTCAAAAGAGAAAAATGGATAATCCTGGGGCTATGATTATAAAGAGTTTAGTTTTTTATTAAAAATGTTTCTTTTTGTCTGTTTATGAGAGCATTTTCATGTCAGTCCTCAACTTTCTCCCTCATTTCCTGTCTCTCAGCAGAGCTCCCATCAAGCTAGGACAAAAAAAAACAAGCTTACATCACAACTTTCATGTCCTCATTGGTGCAGTGTGCTTCATTTAACCCAGACCAAAGGAAAGATATAAAGATATAAATCATATTCCCACTGATGTTTTATAAACAAAGTTATTAAGTAATGCAGCTTTCTTGATGTAATCCTTCATCCTCGATGCCTCATCCCTCATGACTCACAGCGGATCACGCTGCTCTTCCTGTGCTTTCCACTCATGCTAAAATCACACATCTGCTATCACATAACATCGTGGTTTTCTCTTTGCTTTTAGACTGCACCACAGTAAACAAAAAGACATTTGGAAATATAGTCTCAGTCCAGTTGTTTCTCACCAGGTTCCAATTGGTAGCTATCTCACCTGTCCAAACAAACCAGTCAGGTGTGAAAATGCTTTTAGTCATCTGCAAAGCTCTAAAAACACACACTTTATAGCATCTTCTAGTCCCTTTATTCATTTCCTTTGTAATGCAGACTATCTTTTAGAATTTTTTTGTCCCCCAGGACATCTTCACAGAGCCTATGCACATCTGACTGCAGATGTTTCACGCAGGTCACAGAAATATGAAAACAAGTGGTGTGTGGGCTCCTCTTGCGTGAGCCATTGTTTGTCCTTCCTCCAGTCACGGAGAAAAGTTATAACCTATGAAGAGTGAAGTGTGTTCAAATCAATGAAAATCATCCACAGCAGCCACTGTTGTCTTTTCACCCTTTTGCCTCTTTGTGGTGAACTCCAATATCAGTTCCTTTCCCGTTCAGGCCAGCTTTTTAACCAATCAGCATTCGACCTAAGAACAACATCCCTGTTAGGCTACTATTGGGTTTTGTAGGACTGTAAGCAAACACTTTGCCAAAAACATTTGGAATCCTGCATAGGGTAAGTGCTACCACTTGTCCAGGACTGGGTTCCTTGTGAGTTGAGGGCAAAGACTGAATCAAGCTTGCGTTTAACTGAAGGAGACATTTTTAAAGCTCATACTGACATCTACTTATTTTTGTTTTAATTACAACTCTGCTGAGTTTCCCTTGGAGTTCTATTGTTGGCAGTGTGGAAAAGCCTCTTACAGCTAAAACAAATTCGCGCTTGTGCGGACAGCAGTCACACTGTCCCATCAGAATGTATCCCCGGAAAAATTGCAGCATTAGTCGACAGATAACAGAGTTTGCGAATCATATCCTGCAGCGCAAGAGCATGTGGCGGTGCGTGTGTTTATACAGACGAGGATTTGTGCTCGTAATCCCACAGACATTCAACGCCAATTATGGAGTGACCTTAATAAAGAGCGGGATTAATTTCACTTATTAAGAATTTCAACCATCAAAGTCACCCTGAACCCTCCAGCTGCCCGATGCCTCGAGTCAGATGACAACTGGGCAGTAGCTAGTGTTATTTTCACGGCCATTACACACTGCAATTCTTAAAGTTTGTGTGTGTGTGTGTGTTTTGACACCTCCAACAGAATGGACTTGGCTGAAGAAGCAGAGATGGTCTGCCAAGGATCGTGTCTGTCTTTCAGTCATCACACACACATCAGACACACGCAGTAGAAATATTTCTCTCTCCTTGACTGTCTTTCCCATCTTAAGTGTCCTCACAGCATAAGAGTCCCATCTACACTGGTCAATTCAGAGATTTCTTTCTAATTTTCCCCTCTTTTTCTTCTCTCTTCTTTGAGCGCTCCTTTTTTTCCTGCATCTTTGCTTTTCTCTATCTTCACTCATCTCATCCCCAAAAACTGCA
Source organism: Oreochromis niloticus (assembly GCF_001858045.2). Lineage (NCBI taxonomy): Eukaryota > Metazoa > Chordata > Actinopteri > Cichliformes > Cichlidae > Oreochromis > Oreochromis niloticus. The sequence goes on from NC_031967.2 coordinate 7,379,067, forward strand.
TGCCTAGCCTGCAGGGAAATCCTTACTTTTGCTGTTTTTAAATAGTGAAGCAATGAGAAGAGGGGGAACAGCACTTAATCGGCAGCAGAGAGTGCTGAATGACAGACTGTCACTCAGAGGAAGAGGAGCGGGCAGGAAGAGGAGTTAGATGTAGCAAGGCAGACATGGTGAAGAAGAAAGAGAGAGAAAGATATCTATGATTGGACCATAATGTGTTTCATGTGTTCCCCACAGGTAGTAAGTTCACTGGGAAGCACTAAAGATACTGATGTTTCATTTATGCTTCCACTGTAACTCTTTTCTTTTCCTTTAGGCACACTAAAGACTGCCAAAGCTCTTGAAGCTGATGGCACTGCGGCGAGAGCTGATGATTATACTTCCATCTGTTTGTTGAGTCGTCTTCTTACGCATTCTCTGTTCAGTCTCTGTCAGCAGCGGCACAGTCAAACTCCAGGGAGCACAGATGTGCAACATCACTTATGAAATATGGTCATTGTAGTTCATTAACTCTCGGAACAATTAAAAGAAAAACCTTCCCTGTGAGAAAATCCGCAGCTTTATGCATCACATTCAAAAAACTACACTAAAAACCATCTATGACGAACCTACGTCTTAATGTTGCACAAGGCAGTGTGTGATGTGTGTTGTTGCATCGCATTTTGTCATGTTATGCTATGGATGCAACAGTGGATTCATTTACCCTGCTCGAAATATAAAACCTTCATTCTATTAGATGAACTCAGTGGCAAAAAATATTAAATTATCCCTGTCTTTCGTTAATAACATGCCTTTGTATCTTTTTACTGTCTTGCACAAAATCTGAACCATTAAGTTTTATTGTTAAGTGAATAAAACTTAAAGGTTCATAATGAGTTGCTTGCACAAATAACCTACAGAGTCATTTTTTCACCTATCAAGCTAAACCTGGACAATGACAGTATTTAGGTTAGCAGTGGTATATACGAACAACCGAAAAATAGCAGTTCTAGTCAAACATTAATACCAGTGTTACACAAATTCACTACAAACTGGACCTGGGAACAACATGCTTATTTGCACACTCAGTCACATAGTTCTGATCACACATCTAAATTATATTATATTTGCACATTTTGCATTTTGCATGTCTTTGTCATGTCTCGTCAATAATATCCTGACAATAACTCCACTTTGTATTGTCTCTGTCATGTCTGTTTATCGTACAGTTAATATTGTATAGTTACCATTATAGTAGTGTATAGATTTGTATAGTTAGTAATTAGTACCTTTTTATCCCTTAATTTTACCAAAACTTAGCACGTTATTTATTTGTAGTTCCTAGTTTTATATCTCTTGGAGATATATTTTTTATATATTTATAAATGCACCATGGGGGGCTTAGGGTGAAACAGCATTTCGGTACACTGTATACTGTGTATACTACTGTATTGACAATAATGCTCTTGAATCTTAAAATCCTGACAGGAAGTGTGGGAATCTTTTCCACTAACTACCAGTCATTTAAAACTTTATATTTTTAATTTAGTTCCATCTTTTTATTAAGATGTGACTAAAAGTTCAGTGGGGGAAATGAACTGCATTAAAAGTAAGGGCTGTTTCTATCCATAGCCTCCAAGTGCGACTGTATAGCCGCATTGCCTCTGAAACACCTACTGTAACTCAGTGAGCAGGCTGACAGATTGTTCTTTGTGCTGCGTGACAGGTGGAAACAAAAAACAGTTGAATTTTTCAGGTAATTACTCCTCGAGGCTGAGCAGCAGAGCAGCAGTAATTTACAGCTGCATGCTGTTCATGTGAAAGAGTGTCGTCTTTACGGTCCACGCTTGCTCTTGCCATTGTGTCATGCAGTGGCAAGAGTACCAGGGGCTTTTCCAGGGTTTTTGTAAATAGGGCAGCGAGACCAAGACACAAAAATGAAGTTAGAAATTTGACGAGTTGTTTGTGGACAGACTTCCTGCCTCCGTAATCATGCATTAGGAGAAAAGAAATGTCTCACACATCCTTTGTTTTAAGTGCACCTTTGTAAAGGAGTAAGAGACACATATGTAATATATTATCTAGTTCCATTTCACCCCTGTAATTTCCTGCCAAGACAAGTGAACCAAACCCACTCTTGCAGCCAGGGCCGTGCATCTCACATCTTCATCAGCAAACTTGGTTTGTTCGGTTCTTTCATGCCATAAATCAGTTTCTCTGTTTATCCCATCCACTGTGCAAAGATTGCTTCCTCCTATCTCTCTTCCATCATGTACAGCTCTGTGGGTACCGTAATTCAGTCCTTGGTCACCGCTACTTAACACGTCATGCTTCTGCACACTGGTCCCCGAAACACTTCTCAGCTTCTCCTCAGATAATAAGCTTGTAACTCCCCACTGACTCTAATATTGTCTTCCTCACCACTAGCATGAAAGCCTGATGCTATTAATCCATGGACATATGGATTTTACAACTGCTAGTATTTCATCTCCCAGCATTTATTGCAGCCATTGGTAAACGCTCGGCAGCAGCCGCAAAAGCAATAACACATCCTGTATTGAAATAGGAACAAGAGGAGTATGATTTTTCAAATCACAATAAAAGCCTTTTTATTTCTTTTTTTTAATGCTCCTCCAGAAAGCTGAAAAACATTCGGACTCAGGATGAGAAAGTGCCACACGAGTTCTCGTGTTTTCATATTCACATTAAGCGTGCTGCTAAATTGCATAAAATTAGGGGTTCACGGTGGCCCCAGCTGACAGTGAATAATGGGGATAGAGGTGGGGAGAGCCTATATGGTAATGGCCATATTTACAAGGAGCATCAATCATCTCCAAACCGCCAGAAGCCTCATCCCTCATAGGATGGAGGGCGAGAAAGGGGCGGGATACCTTCAAAGCAAACAGTTTCTCCCTCTTTCTCCTTCAATCTCTCTCTCTTTCTCTCTCTCTCCCACTGCGGTCCAACTTCAGCTTTTAGGAAAATCAATACTGACAAAACTGATAAAGTGTGATCCTGCTTAAAGTTTACCAGGCCCGCACTTAAGACATGCTGTTGGTTGTAATTAAAATTACAAAAATAACACCTTTTAAAAGGAAGAAGAAAAAAAGAAAAGAAAAACAAGAAAGCACAGTGGCTAGCTGAGAAGTGGAGAAGAAGTGGGTACCCAGTAAATCTGCAGGGAAAATAACTGCTCAGGAAGGCAGGATTAAATTAACGTGTGTGTGAAAATCTGATTCTGATGTGTCAGACTCTGTATTGCAGAGGAGAGATCAATGCCCCCACACAAACAGCAGCAGAAAGAGCTGAGGAGAACAGAATGTCAGCTGGCTCGAAAAGCTGGCCGCTATCATCATTATTAGCTCATTATTGAGCCAGTTCTCTTATTATACTTTAGGTGCGTGTCTTTTGGAAGCTGCGATATGAAGATAGACGGTTAGCGTGTGAAACTGTAATGCGTGTACTTTTTGGAGTGAGAGTGAAGCAACAATTAAGCCATAAATTTTACTTTTTCATGTGTGAGATGGTCTTCTCGTTACATTTCGGATGCAAAAAAAGTCAACAGTCAAATTGAGCAAACACAGCGTGAGAAGCTGCTTTAGAAGAATATACTAGAAGCTATGGGCAATACTTCACACTGTTTATAAATGTTGTAAGAACGTGTTTTCTCTTCTGACATGAGCATAGGTGGATGACCAGTTTAGACCCATGCGTACCCTCGTGAGATCCTGAAGTTCCTAGTTTTCCTGCTCCTCACGTTGGCTTCAGAAAGATGACACTACTGTCCTCACAGACAATCTGCAAAACTGTGTCCCATAAATCACATTTTATTCAGAACCAGAGATGGGCAGTAACGCGTTAAAAGTACTGCGTTACTGTAATCTGATTACTTTTTTCAAGTAACCAGTAAAATAAGGGATTACTGTTGCAAAAAAAGTAAAGTAAGCACACTGCGTTACTGCGTTACTAAACCATGATTTTGTTTGTGGGAGTGTCTCATGACGATGACGTACGAGCGTCTGATGTCCGAGGCAGCAGCAGACGTGTGCAGATCAACAATGGGTAATATGGAGTGCGGGAGAGAGTACGACCGTGCAGCGTTTACAGCGTGGAAGTCGTGACATTACTTTGAGTTTGATTCTGTAAAAAGTGACAAAAACATTAGCGTCCGCTGTGCACTCTGCGTGCTAACGCTTTTTTCATTTGATTCAATTTTATATGATGGATTATGCAGAAAAAATAGATTTGGTCTGAAAGGTCTGTTGCTTTATTACATATTCAGGTTGTGTATCATGTTTTTAAAAGGTAACTAAGTAATAAAGTGACTAATTACTTTTGAAAATAAGTCATTGGTAAAGTATTGGGATTACTTTACTGGAGAAGTAATCAGTAATTAGTAACTAATTACTATTTTCAAGTAACTTGACCAACATTGCTCAGGACCACTACAGCCAAAGTAAGTCTGTTAATCCTATCTGTGGAAATTGTAATGCAGGGAGAGCATCAGCAAGACTCCAGCACAGTACAGAACAGGCATCTTGGTATCGGCGGGTTGCAAAGCAGCTTGCAGATCCAACTTTATGCAATCTACAGCAGGTTAAACAGTGCATCCAATATGAGATTTAACATTTTGATGTTAGAAGGTGTCGGTAGGTGTCGGTTGAGCAAGCAGCTGACGTGAGCCAGCATTAACATAAGATGAGCCGTTGGTGTTGTGGCTGAGCATGAGTCATGGCCTGCTTAAACTGATGCTGCGTTCAGCTTGTATCTACTTATTTGCCAAATCAAAACATAATGAGCAAAACATGATAGCATGCAATTCTGTAAAATGGTTTAATTACATCATATGTAAGTTGTTTTCCTGTATGTCCTATTGATTCCTATAAAGTATGAGCTTTTAAGAACTAGAGAAATAACTGCTGCTTCTGAGGTCATATTCGATTCTAAAAACACAAATGACAGACTGGACAGAATATTTTAGATGTTGCAATATTTACTATGAACTAAAACCTCTCTCTACCCCTCTAGCAAAAGTCATTTGCTTTTGTACTTCTGAACAAATTATTAGTATGCAAGAATCATTTTGAGAAAATATGTTACACTGAACACTGGGACAGCGTGTAAATTGTGCCCTCCAGGATTTTCCAATATGAATATAATGGCTATGAATGCTGGGCTGTGTTCTACAGTAATTACAAAAATGATTCACTACATTGACAAAGCAACCACACCTGGACAAGCACAAATTGATCCAATGCACACAACAAGAAAAACGGGGACCAGGAACTAGAAACTACTTGAACAGTGAGCAACACAATACACACATTTATAGGGCAGAGAGAGCGAGACATTGTGGATTAATTAGAAAAGCAATGGGTGAACTTTTTCAGTCTGCACTCTAAAGCTTAATGATTTAAAGCTTAAATGAATGGCCTAATGATTAAGTCAGAGAGAGAGAGAGAGAGAGACGAGACAGAAACAAAAGCAGCTGTCTCAGAAAATGAGTGAGGCAGAGTATATGGAGAGGAAGATAAGGAAAGGGGATAAAGAACAAGATAGAAAGTGGGATGAAAAGGAGAAAGAGTGGGACAAAGACGGTGGGCATAAATCAAGAAAAGAGCAAAGATGAAGGAGGAGGAAGGAGGACGGCACTGTCGCAAAGTGTGTTTGCAAAATATGCACAAAGATGTGGGGAGTACAAGAAAGGCAAACAGACAAGTTAAAGAGAAGTTAGGGGCCCAGGTTGGTGCAGAGAGGAAAACCGTCTGAACTTAGAGGTTATGTTCCGGAAGTGAAAAGAGAAATAAAGCTACCAAATACCCAGCACTGAAACATACAACATTACCAGTAAGTCTTAGTAAGTGTTTATATGACACTTTACATTTAATTGTTATTATTCATCTCTGGTTCTTTTCCATAATGTGTTTTTTGTCTCCCGGTCTTGGTGTTAAAACTGAGTTTTTCCTTCCCACTGTCGCCAAGTACCTGCTAGGTTCCTTTGGAGCCATTAGCAGGTCGTCTGATTGCTTGTGTGTTCTCTGCATTATTGTAGAGTCTTTACTTTACAATATAAAGCACTTTGAGGTGACTATTCTTATGATTTGGAGCTTTATAAAGAAAATGGAACCGAATTCAAACGAAACTGCTACATCACATTGCTTTACATACGTAGACATTTGAAATCACCACTGATTATATTGCCAACAGGAAGCCTCTTCCACTGAGTAAAATTCATGCGTCATTTGTCAGTGTCTTAAAAATCATGACTGATCAATTCTGCGATCAATGTTTGGTTAATCTGAAGCTCAAAATGTTGATTAAATGGCCATTATCTGCTACTGCTACTGAGATATCCTCAGTAGGTGGCCTCCTCCAAAAATTAGTAAGCTATGTTGGCTGTAGATATAACATGTTTGTTAATCCCTTTTGGATTAAAGACAAATATCTGCATGTCTCATTGATTCATCTTAAATCCACTGCAATGCAATGCAGAGGCAAAATTATAAAAAATGTGCCACCGACAAATGTGAATGAATAAATATAGCTATAGATAGTAAATGCAAGGTAATGCTAATTAGCATGTGTGCAAAGCAGGCAATAACCCCACGAATCAAAAGTCAAGAAGCTCAAAAGTTCTGCACTTAAATTGTTTCTAATTAGTAAGTGAAAACTTGGCAGTGGGCATTAAAGCACTCCAACTACTAAAACGGTGGTTCCAGTTTTATTACCTGATCTCAAGGTCCTGTTTACAGGTTCTAAAACTAAAGTGTGAAAATCTAGTTTTAGTGCCGCTGCTATTTCTGTTCTGTCCCATATTCATGAGGTGTAAATGAGGCCCAACAGCTTGGGTTTTAAGTAGGCAGTTGCAGGTCATTTGAGGTATTTTATGACTGGTTCCTCCGTTGTTGACTCTAGTTTTCAATATTTCATTTAACTAATTTGGTGCTTATATCCCAGCATGGACACCAGGAGCAATGTGGTGTCCAGTTCCACAGCCAGAATTGTGCCTAATGCTAAATAGATAGAAGTAATGCTGGTGGTGGAGTAGTGTATGGGCTTTTAACACATCCTAATATCCTGTTCTATTCTGGGTGGGTGTTCATAATGGGCATGTTACCTATGTGACCCCAAAGCTCAGACATAAGACTGCTACAAACACTCAACGTTAGACAGGTTTTTTTTCTACTCTTGGCGCTCTATGACAGCAGATATCCCTAATATGGTCATTTCAAGCACATAACATTGATTTGGTTTTTTCAGCAATACGAGGAAAATCCTGCAAGGAGAAAGAGAGCTAAAAGAGCCTGTTTCCAACATAAGATGATGTCGGAATGATCATCTTATGCAAACTGTAGTCCACGATAAATCCGGATTATTCGAACTATTAACCAGGCCAAGCTGCTCTAGAGTCCAAGAATAACAAATAATAGCCTCAAATGAGCATAACTGGTCTCATTTAAGAAAATGGTTGCTGTGCTTAAATATTGTAAAATCCAGGATTTTCCTGAATGGCTCAGTTTGGATGTTGGATGAGTGGTTGTGTTGGAGGATTTCCTGAAAAACATCCTTTTTTCTTCTCCAGACCTACTAATGAACCAAACTACAGAAACTTGCACAACACTGATGACTTTTGCTATTTATAGGGAAACCAATACAACATTTCTTGAACAAAATCAAATAAAAACTGCAAGATTAAAATGAGCCAGTCCTCCATTGTCATGTCTTTATTGTAAATGCCTGTGTTGTAGCAGAATACTGCAGAGGCCTGATCGAAGACAACACACAGATAGAGAGCAATGTGAGTCAGCCAGTGCAGAGGTTTTCAGTATCCCAGGACCCTTCTTTACTGATGTTAATTACAGTAACGATCAGGAGGAAGACTGTGCCCACCCAGGCCAGGACCCAATATCACCTGAGGGGGAAGGAGGAAGGACAAAGAGACAAGGGCGAGGAAGAAAAGGAGGCAATGGACAAGGAAGGAAACAAGAGGGAGAAAATTAAGCAGTTAGGAAGGAGAGAAGTGGGTGACAATGACTGATGGGCGGACTGTTGTGGAGAAACACTGCAAACGTGCGCAATGGACTTGGGAAGGAAAATGAGAAGGAAAATGAGAAGGCAGAGCAGTTTGAAAGCATGAGAAGAATCAATGGGGGGAAAACGATGAGGAGGAGAAAGAAAGGAAGGGAAGAGCACCACGAAGAAGAGCAACATGAAAAGGAAGAAGAGGAGAGGAGGTACAAGTAATGAGAGAACAATAGAATTAATGATACAAAGTGGAACAACAGAGGAGGAAGAAAGGACAGTGAAGAATGAGGAATCAGGGTAAACAGCAAGGGAGAAAAGAAGGGCGACGGATAGAGATAAACTACGTGAAAACATCTGCAGAAGGAGGGGATGAAAGCGAGAGAAGTGAATCAGCAAGAGAAAAAGGAGCAGAGGGCCATCACAGAGGGGAGAGAGCAGGGTGGGAGGCGAGTGGAGAGATCAATCACCAGTGGCCCTGGTGTTGTAACACTGAAAAGAGTCAATGGCCGGGAACCAAACTTTCCACCCACACACTTTTTCTCTCTTCGCCAGCATCTCTCTATTTCTTCTCTGGAAAACCTTCCCAACGTGTTTCTGTCCTCCTCACTTTATTGCTTCCTTCCTCCTCACTCCCTTTAACAACACCTTACATCTCTCAGCCTTTTAACACCACGCTATATTTCTGCTCTTTCCTGGTAAGTGCTGACCTACACGGAGATAAATAGGAATATTCCCTTTGGACCCATTAGAGGCAAATCCAAGCCAATTTTCTGTCTATAGGAGCTCTCTGGATGACACTTAAACCACATTATGCGATAACTCAGAGTAACACGCAAGTGGAAGAAATAAATATCACACATGAAAATGTGCGAGAAGCAGCCCTAAAGACACAAATTGGCCAAATTTCTGAAGTTTATAACTCCCACCGATAAAAGTGTAAAGCTGGGGCGCTTCGAGTCCGAAAACCACCTGGAATAGGATTGCAGTTATGTTGGTGCATTTCTGCATTACAAAATCTTTTCCTTGTTTGTATAAATCTTTGTTGTAGACACTGTGAGATTAATCTGCATCATCTGTTCACAGCAATGAAAAATTAATTCCCACATCATACCGAAATTTATCTTACAGTCACGTCAATCCCAAACCTGATGGACATAACACACTAACAAATGCACAGAAACATCAGAAACCCTAAAACGAGGACAAGCATGGGGTCATCCCTAAATTATCTAATTCGATATGAATTATGTTTGCATGTCCAACTTCAGAAACAGGAAAGGTTCATGCCAAGCAAAGCACAAATTTTAATCAATCATCAGCAATAAAAGGTTTTATTTGGCCTATTTTCACTTTTCATTTGCATCTCTTTATGTCACACGTGATATTAAGAGTTTGCTAATACTATTGTGCTTTAGCATCCTGTGTTGGTTTGTTAACAAAACTGTGCCCCAGCCAATCAAATTTTTTGTTTTGGTAAATGGACTGATTGGACTCTAGTCTCCTGGAGCACTCGAAGCACTTCATACAGCATGCCGCATTCACCATCTTCTATGCTTTTAAGTGCTTAATATCTTGCCCAAGGATATTAACCCTGTGGTGGTGGTTCAAGCCAGGGATCGAACCACCAACCTTCCAATCAGTAATTCCCTGAGCTACCTCCTGAGCTACAGCCAGTACACTATAGCTGCACATTAGGTTGATGCTGATATATAATTTGAGTTTGTAGCTGTAAGTCAAACTTTGTAAATCTGAAAAAAAAAGACTACCCTCGTTAGTCGCCTTAGTAACACCTCAGTTGTTACTGGTTTATTAAAAAAAACAATTATAGAATCACCAGTAAAGTGTGATAAAAACGCTTAAAAGTTCTAATGCCACCATCTTTGCTATTACACATTCCCCCATTGATTTCAATTCAGTATTCTTTGACTTACATGTGTTTAGCTTTAATGTCGCTGGTTTGATTCTGGGTATCATCCAATCAGACTGAAGTTTAAAGACAATGTCAAAGAATATACTTCTTACTTTACCATCTTACATGTTTTGGCACAATAAGGCAGAATTCTGCCATATTTCTGTGCACACATGTTAATAATACTTATGTTTCCACACTGTCTCTGCTGTGAGACCAGGTCATGGTGTTTTTAGCTGAAGCGCTGAAATCTATAGAACACCGAATTTGTACTTTGCTCCTTTAATGTCGCCTGTCTTTGTGCGGATAAACTAGGGCACCTTAGTAGAAGCACAAAGAAAAGGTCAAGGATGAGTTCACGTAATACGAGAGCACCTTGGACTCTTTCAGTTTGGACAGAACATTTTTATGCATTTGTTTTATGCACTGCTTTGCTATACGTCACCAATAAAAGTCAGAGTAAACAGCAAAAAAGCTTTAAATGACGCTAATAAAGGCATTAAACGAAGATCTCTGCAGTGCTATCATGCTCCAGAGTAAGCGCAGGCCTCCGTGTTCCTGAGAGCCAGCTCAATATCTTCATTGTGAGTCGTGAACGTTCATCAAGTATCTTTGGGTTCATGAATGTGTACAGCTGAAGATCCCCTTACACTAAGAAATAAATAGAAATGGGTCATGACACTTGCTGCTGTCATTCTGCTTCGCAATCGTTTCCCATGAGAGCGCAAAGAAATCGCACGTGGAAGTGATGCCAGATGCTTTGCGGATGCTCCATCTGTTTGTGTGCGCTCACTGTGTGTGTGAGATCACAGGCCATGCATGTTTACTCGCTTGTGTTTGTGCGCACGTCTGACATGCAGGCCTGCATGTTCACACATGGACCTGAGGATAACCTACATATGTGTCTCTGTGCATTGGTGCGTGCGTGTGTGTGTCTGTGTGTGTGCTCTTGGCTGAGACTCTGACAGAGATGGATGAGACAGAGTCGGCCCTGCAAGGGATTGGTGTGCTTTTGCGTCAGTGACCTCCGACCTCAGCTAGGCCAGCAACAGTGGACACGCTTCCCCACCGTGCATTAGTTAATGACCATTTCCTGCCTTCTGAAACACACGCGCACACACACACTCAGGTGGGTTTTTTTATCCTCAAGTAGCGGCAGCGTGAGTGCGTAGGAGCAGACGGATAATGGGCTGCGGGAAAGGGTCAATCGACGATGACTTGACGAATTTAAACAACCCAGAAGGACTCTTTGCTCAGTCCTTCACTTGGATCTCATCCAGAGTTGCTGAGAGAAAGAGGACAAATCAATTTTGCGCTCACATTGTTATGAGAGACTTGACAGCTCGGTATGTGCTGGTTCTCGAAAGCAGGAGATCAGGGAGAAATTAACTGCAGTGTCTCAATGTAAAGACCAGCTTACGCAATGTTTCAGAAGATCACGACCCTATCACTAAAAAAAGGTGAAGAATAGGCGCCAAAGGACTGCGGTCAGAGAAACTAAAATGATCCTTTCATAGATGTGTGGCTATTTTACTAATATTTTAAGGCTTGAAACATAAAACACAGACCGGCTTTGCAGGATTATGCAAATATTATTCAAACAGAAGGACATAATGATTTGTTGGGGAATATTTTAAGTAGCAGATTAAGAATAAATCCACTAATAACAATGTCAGGGAGATGTGGGATTGAGTTATTACAGTACAAAACTGTGTGGTAACGAGAACTTGGTGAAATATCACCTGGTGTGATTATGTGGCTCTCTACACGATTATTATAGCTTAGGGTTCCTACGATGCATCAAATAACTCGATTATAAAAACGTCTTGGTGCAATTTTTTTTGTTTCAGTGCTTCATTTAATCCTCGACTCTGTAGCTCTCAGCGGTCACTTTCTACGTAGTTTAACATGGGGGCGGAGTCCGACAAAGACTAAAGAGGTGGAGCCTTTACTGAGACCGTGAGCCTAACAGTAAGTGAAAGAAATTTGTAGCACTTGTTAATTTTATCACCATTAAGACTTTTTCTAGGAAGAAGTTTGTGGGAATGCTGAATCAAACCACCTTTTCGACAAAGGCCAACATGAAGCAAACCGAACTTTGTAGCAGTTCATTGTTAGAAAGCGAAGCTCTGTGAAAAACAGGGGTGAGTCTAAAGGGGGGCCATGGGGCCACAACCACTGAGCCATAATCATGAATTCACTGTCCTAAAAAATGTCACTGCATCATCAATTAGCTCATCAGATTTTTCTGCTAATAAATCCACATTGAAATAATAAAAATACGACAATATTAATACTGTAGCTAACAATAAAACTATGATTAAACTAATTATTTTTTTGAAGAATAAAAAAGGAAGATGAAACAAGCAAACCCTAATAACTGTAAATAAACTCAAAGACAAATCACAAAAGTGTTTGAGCTGAATGTCTAGTTTGCGGGGAAGGAAAAACTAGAATATGAGCATTTTTGAACAAGTGTTTTCGAGCACAGTGATCATCATCATGTAATCTCAAACATAATGAGTCACATAATCGAAAGGAACATGACATATAAATATGACATTTGTGCTTTTGTATCATCACATCTTGTTAATCTTGTTAATATAATGATAATGTTAATATAACGATGTAACGCAAGAGCTAACATTTAAAAACCAGGAGAAAGGAAACTCAGGCTGACAGCTGAAAATTAAATGACAGACAGTGTGTCAGTGAGAAAAACTGAATCTGAAGTAAAACAAAAGTGTGCCTACAGTCAGTATCTTAACATATTACATTCTATTATTATCCTATTATGCATTTGTTAATTATCACCATTAACCACCTATGGTTTAGCACTCTAATAATCCAGTACACTATAATATATCATCACATTTGTATTTCTTTGCAGATTATTTGCCAACATCTGGAAGACAATTCACAGCAAGAGAAAGCCTAACATGCTAAGAGCGGACTCACTTCTACTACTCAGAATCATACAGGCAATATAGATTTTATAAAGTGAACTATATTGGATATCAGTCTGATGTGCTGCTAAATGAGTTTTCAGCTCAGAGTAGATGTTGCATGTGTTTGCGGTGATTCTGTTATGATGTATGAGCATGTCTGGTAAAGGTGTTCCACATGTACGGTAGTTACATCGCAAACGCTGTAGCGTGCAGAATGAATTTTAGTGCAAGCTAACTACAGCGATCTGCAATCTTGCAGACATGCCTCCAGCTCACACAATCGTTCTGCACATGCCTGTGAAGTTAACCTTATTAGCAGACGGTGTGGCTCCGCTGCATTGTGACTGGCTGTTTTGTCGATGTCAATCGTGGCAACAATCTCACTGTGATAATTGCGTCTTCAAGTTTTGAAATAGACGGCCTTTGTTGCCTTTGTTCTCCCTTGGCTCGAACAAGGGTTAGTCTCCACGTCTGTCAGCTTCCATCTGGGACAGCCCAGAACCACAAAGTGCACGGAGAATGAAAGAGAGGGAGCACCTTATCTCAGTTAATTGCTTCTCCTTTTTGCCCCACACTGTTTTCTCCTCTCAGTCATCTTTAAACATATGGAACTAACACCTCTCGTCTCCTTTCTCCTCTCCTTCTCCTCCTCTCGTCTTCTCCTTCTTCCTTTGGTACGGTGCTGAGCCAGCACTCCTCTCTCTCTTTCAGTCTTCCTCATGCTCTCACCCTCTCTCTCTCCAAGCCGCAGCAGTGGAACATGGGGCACAATGCTAATCAGCCCCTCATACACTCCCTCTCACTTCCTCTCTCTCTCTACTCCTACAAGCTAGAAAAACCCCTTTTAACGAGAGACTGGAGTCATAAAAGGGAAACAAACTTTCCTCCCCCTGTCTTCCTTATCCCTTTATCAGGTCCCAAATGAGGCCATCGGCGCTCATGTAACCATAATACCACTATAATACCTTTTTTTCCTCAGGTTATACCCGTAATCCTTCACAGCCATCTGTCATGCTGGCTGTGATATTTCTAACTGCAAGCAGAACAACAGTGGTGATAAATCAGGCTGATATCCGCCATTAAATGCCAATAAAATCTTGTCTTTCGTGGAGATGCTGCATCCTACACTTGTCAAATTTAAAAGTAACAAATGCCTAAGAACATTTTTCTTAATGTATGACATACATGCAGTTACCTATTTTTTAAATTTCAAGAACACTAATATTACAATTCAACAGGTGCTGTCAGCTACCTGCAAATCGTGAGGTACTGCTACTAGCACGAAGCTAGCAGTAGCTAGCGAGACAGAAAGCTCTTAAACATGATGCTAGCACAAAGCTAGATATTGCTAGCTTCGTGCTTATGAATCTTTTTGAGTGTAATATGTGGCAGACATCACGTGGTCAATGTCTATAGTAATGTGAAATGTATTCTACAAATTATTTAAATTATCATGTCTGTTTTTAGAGGCTTTATGAGTTTACTTGATACTGTTGGTGCTGGAATTGGCTAGTTCACAGCTAATGGCCAAGGGCCAAACTAGCTTGGCATAGTGTAGGGTATGCTTTAGCATCCATAGTCATTATTATATTAGGTCAAGTAATTCAGTTGTCAGTTACACTTTTTTAAAGGCACTGCGCCATGATCTAAAGTGGGTAAGAAGATGATCAATAAGAAGAAAACAGGAAAACTAGCTGCTAATGTATGTCATAGAAGAGTAGCAAGAAAGCAGATGCTAGGTTTTAACAGTTTTAGTGTCAACAGAAACACATGCATTTGTTTTAGAAAACCCCCCAGACAGATGGCTGCCCTTCCCTGAGCCTTTTTTATTGGAGGTTTCTTCCTGTTTAAAAGAGAGTTTTTCCTTCCCACTGTTGCCAAGTGCTTGCTCATTAGGGATCATATGAAAGTTGGGGATTTTTTCTGTTTTCTCTGTTTTATTGTAGCATCTTTACTTTATAATACAAAGCACCTTGAGGCAACCTTTGTTGTGAATCAGTGTTATATGACCAATGCTATATAAGTTAATTTAATTTAATTTAATTTAGAGACCAAGTCAACATATCAGACTCGTCGTGATCAATGGAACCAAGGTTTCCCAGCAGAACATTGCCCAAAGCATCACACTGCCTCTGCCGGCTTGCCATATCCCCATAGTGCATCCTGATGCCAGGTATTCCCCAGGTAAGTGATGCACACTTTACCAGTTCTGATGCAGATGTGTCCATTGTTGGCACATTCGGTAGTGGATAGGGGTCAGCATCAGCACCCTGACCATGACCAGACTGTAAATATGCAGTTCCATAGGCAGCAAACTGCAATGCAATGTGTATTCTGATACCTTTAAAGCCAGCCTTATCTTTTGCAGCAATTTGAGCTACAGCAGCTCGTCTGTTGGACCGCACCACATTACGTGCATCACCAATTTGTATAACTACTGCTAACTTCTGTTATTTTCTTCCTAATATAACTGCACACTCTCAATATGCTCATGTAAAGCTAAGGAGCACGAGCCAAAGAATTTCATTGGATAAATGTGGCTACACTGTTTATCTGTACATGACAATAAAACTTGAAACTTGAAACTGAAACTCATTGAGACTTGGCCACTCATGACCATGTCACTGGTGTTTTGGACATGCTCTGACCCAGTCATCTCGCCATCACACTTTGGCCCTTGCAAACTCCCTCAAATCCTTCCACTTGCCCATTTTTCCTGCTTCTAAAACATCAACTCTAAACAAAAATGTTCACTTCCTCCCCAACATATCCCACCCACCAACAGGTGCGGTGATGAAGACATAATGTTACTCTACTATGTTACTCACTACACATGTCAGTGGTCATATACCTCATCAGTGTATTACTCAGACCTGAATTTCAGGTTATGCAATCATCACTGTAACAATTTGTAACAAAGACTGTAGAAAACTGTAGCTGAAACATGACTTCTGACTAAAGCTTTCTATTTAATGACATTAAAAGAGTCGCCTTAGGTCTGAGGATTTCATCCAAGAAAGTGCGCGTGGGATTCACTTCTCTCACGAACAAGGACGTTGCATGTGTGTGTGTGTGTCTGTGAGTGTGTATCCTGCAGCACTTGTGCTGAATCTTGTCACCAGATTCTGAACGACACTACTAATTAGGCTCTCAGCGACAGACAGTCCGTACAGCCAGAGAAGTTTCAGCCACACACACGCACACCCCTCCTGACTCGGGAGGTACCAAATCGTCAAGACAGGAAACACCCCGGGTGCTGTGGTAACCTAAGGAGCACCGTGGGACCGGCATGCTGTGCATCACCACAGGCGACAACTACCACAGGAGTGTGCTGCTGTGTGTGTGCTCCCGAACCTCTCACCATCACTCTCTCTCTCTCTCTTTAACTCTGTCCTTTCTCTCTCTCCCTCTCCCTCCATCTCCTATTCTGTGTCTCTCTCACTGTGTAATCATATCTTTTACACCATAGGCTCCCAATCTAATCTCATGCATCGGTACTCTTTAATTAAACTGATTTGCAGCGACTCTCTCCTCTGGTCTGTCCTCAATTCATTCGTGCCCTCATACCAAAGCACATGCACACGTACGCTCGTTCCACTATGTTCTCGTTGGCAGTTCTGCAATCAACCGAAATGCCACGCAGTTCGCAAAATGTTACTCCTAATTATTTCCTGATCTCATCAAAGCAGCTGTTTCCCATCCAGTACAACCGCGCTTTGATTGGTGACGCCAAACAGCGATGACTCAACAACAAACAGCCACCCAAAGTGTCCTGGAGTGACACCTCGGGGTGGGTGGAGCAGGGGGAAATTGTCACCGGCTGCTGTTC
Organism: Oreochromis niloticus; assembly: GCF_001858045.2. Taxonomy (NCBI): domain Eukaryota; kingdom Metazoa; phylum Chordata; class Actinopteri; order Cichliformes; family Cichlidae; genus Oreochromis; species Oreochromis niloticus. Next base: position 7,395,754 of record NC_031967.2, read on the forward strand.
ATTTGTCAGCTAAAATGAAAGCAGCTAGATGGGGATATCCTCACAGCGCAGCTTTCTTATTTTTTTAAAGTGGCCACAGCTAATCACAGGAAACTAGAGAGAGCACACAGGCACAGTTTGTACAGTAGCTCCGGTGCCTCGGAGTCTAATTTGCTCCTCCAAGATAATAGAAAAAGTGAAGCTACAGTAGGCTTCCTCTCTTTAGAATTTCCCCCTTTGTTCACCTGCTTATCTACCTCCCTCTCTTTCCCTCGCTGCTCTCGTCCCGGTTCTGAAGGATTCAATTTCCGTCCAGCTACTAAACTGCACTGTAATTATACACCATACTTTATTGGACTGGACGTGGATAATTCCCTCTGTGCATAAGGAGGCAGGCCTCCCCTTTAAAATCCAACCGGGCAACCCCGTCATGTCCAGCCGGTGATGTCCTCCTACATCTGTTCGCCTGTTCATCTGTCGCTTATCTTCTCCCAGTCGTCCCCTCAGTACATCTCTTCCTCCTTTTTGCTGGTAGGTCAGTCTGTCTGGCTCACCGCTAGTGATTCGTTTCATGCAATCGTGTGTCTCTACGAGGCTGCAGCAGAGCAGGGCTGCCCACGGGGCCACAGATCCATGTGTTATGCCTCAGAGCTCGCAGCTTATATTGGCTTTAGGGGAGTCCGCTGCGTTATCCAGCGGTAACCGAGTACTCGCGCAGAAGGGCTGACTGTATTTCTGCGGGTGAGTTAATGAGGCGTTCAGGTGCACTACAAGATTAAGCCAGAGTCGAAATTAAATTCTGTCCACTTTTCATATTGTGCTGAAAATAACACTTGTCTTGTGACACATGTGAATATGAAATTAAATATCCCACACACACGAGGAAAACAGAAAACCCACTCAGGCTTGCTCACACTTCATTGCGTCTATGTTAAAGTCTGACGATCAACCTGAGTCACCATCAGCGTTGCTCTAAATAATGTCTGAGCCCATTGGCTGAGGCAGTTGGACACATGCCAGTGCGCACATTTGACAAGAATCAGAAGCACGACCTTGTACAGTATTAAAAGTTGGTTTTAATGGACACTGCACATTCTACCTTTTCTGATATTTTTAAAGCGTTATTCTCAAAATGTTTTCATTACTTTCAACTAGTTTTGACAAAAGAAATTTAAAATCAGCACTATATGCATGAAGTAATAAAGATGCATTGGCTGGACAAAATATTAGGAATTTAGCACCTTACAGCTATTGTAGTAACAGTGCTTATGCCTGATAATTATACAAGTGCAGAGAGGCACTGATTCTGCCCTTGTGTGTTCATCTTCACTGCCTGTCTCCAATGTCACTATAAATGCATTTTTAATTCTGAGAAAGTATCTTTAAAAAAAAACGTTAGAACTATGGTGGCCCTGGGAGGTCAAATTTACTATGACATGAGAAAACACCAGCCAGTAATAAAATGCTGCAGAAGCACAAGAACCACATCGGATGTTGAATAAAACACAACATGAATAGACAAAAAACAGCTGAATAAACTGAGAATTTAAAAGAAGTGGAGGATTCATCGATGTTGTGAGGTTAAAAAAGATTAAAGTAATGTGTTTTTTATTCACATTATTCATATAAAATGCAGATACATGCTCGCTTTTAGCTTTACTGTTAGCTTGTCATTTCTGCAGTTGGTCCGTCACATTATTGTCTCCCCAAAAACACTTTGATTGTGGGGGGTTTTCTTTTTTTTCAAGCTTTTACAGTATTTTTTCTATTTTTGTTGTGTTTCAGGGCCACTGTATAGAACTGATAATAACAGAATGACAATTATGACAATCTGTTTTTAAGTGTGGAGAGAAATTTAAAATAATGTTTAAAGCTGTGTCAAATTCATACATTATTCACAGAGTATGTGAGGACTGCAGGATCAGGAATATGAAAGGCCATTATAACTACTGACAATGACTATTATAATATTTTTTTAAAGCCAAGGATGAAAATGCAAAGAATCCGGCAGCAAGTTTGTACAGTGGCACAACATGTAAAGCCATATTTGCTATCATTATTCCAATCATTACTGTCATGCAACAGGACAGGGAAACAGGAATAATTTGTGCATAAATGATGGCTTCTGGAGAAGTAAAGAGGAGAGAGGCGGGTTTTCAATAACATGATCAGCTTTCCTGTGTTGCTTTACTCATTTTTCCTCTCTCTGTCTCTGTAGTTTAATTGTTGGTAAGGCGTGGGGAGTGGGAGGCGGCAGATCCTCAGCCATTTTGTCGGTCTAATTGCTGCAGGTGTGGGAGTAGAGTTTTGTAATTACATTTAAGCCAAAAGCCAGGAGGACTGAGAGCGGAGAGGCTGGGAAAGGTGGAAATGGGGGAGGATAACAAAATGCTTTAGCTTAAAGGGGAACACAAGCTTTGCAGTAAAGTCAAACATCACGGCAAACACTGTCAATCCATGGATGTATGAAAGCATATGTTTCATCTGAAACCACTCTCTTGTTCACCTCTTGTTTACAAAGCAGTTTTAGTAAACTGTGATTTGAGACACTTTTTGCATTGTCAGTAAAAGATGCTGAGGTGTAGAAAGTTTTTGTTTTTTTTACAGATGTGACACATTCGTTGCAGAATTATTAGCAAAAAAAAAGAATCTAACATGAGTAGTAGTGTTATTACTGCTAATACTAATAATAGTTTAAACTCGTGCTGTCAGCGTTAATCTTGTTAAAATGACGTTAACGCCATAACCGCATTAACGCGGCAAATCTCGTCAGCGCGTTAGCGCGGTTAGCTTGTTAACCCCTTAGTGCCGTGCAACCCCACGCAAGGGGCAATCCACGCTAACGGAGATTTGCCACGTTAATGCAGTTATGGCGTTAACGTCATTTTAACGAGATTAACGCTGACAGCACTAATTTAAACTAATAATTATGTTCCTTAAGTAAAACGGTTATATTACTACAACCAGAACATTAATGTAAACTGGCTAAAATAGCTATTCAGATTTCATTGTAAATAAACTGTGCAACCATTATGTAAAATAAAACTTTGCAACAAAATCTTACTGCACAGACGTCATGTTTCAAATTGACATTTAGCTAATCATTTGTTAGCAGTGAGCTAATGAATAGCTTGTTCGATACTATTAAAAATAGTATTTTAAAAATGATTGATATATTATTATATTATTGATATCACATTCATTTTTTCCCTTTATCTGGATGATGTTTTCACCCTGGTGTTCTACTCTTTCTAATGTTTTGTTTTGCTTTTACTAGTTAGTTAGTAAACAATTACATTTTTTATCATCAAATAAAAATATATTCCCATGTTGCTGTGTAAAGTAGAAAAAACTTAAATTAGTTAACATGATGTCAGTGTATTATAATGTTGGCAACATTTTTAAAATTTACTCTATTTTATTAATTTATATTGTCATTATGTATTTTCATAAATTTCTAATGAAGACAAATCTTAATAAAAAATTTGTGGATTTAAAAAATATATATACGGAAATGTAGATATGTCTTTGCAGAAACAAATGCAAATATATTATGAAATTTGTGATTAACACTGCACATTCATGTATGCATAAAAAGAGTCTGGTTGCCTGGCAGGGTAAGGGCAGTGACAGAGTTTGGCAGGGTCAGCAAATACCTTTGTTAAGTGCAGTTTTATAATAATTGACGTATATAAACTTCAATTTTCCTTTAACCATGTTCTTATCCCACCGTCTGTATTGAATAAATAGTGCTCAGCCATCACAAAGCTTTATTACTACACAGCAAGTAGACAGAAATCTTTATTTGCTGGGCACCGCATAAATTAGCTAATTTTGTTTTTCCTATGGCCGCTGTTACACCCTATAAAAACAATTGTGACAAATGAATAGATGAATGTATGTAATATACTGGATTCATAAGGGACTTTTAGGGCTGGGACTTTGCCAAGCTGCATTTAGCATTATCAGCTTATGTTTAATCACTGAGCTCTACCAGACACTGGACAGGAGCTCTCAGTAGTGCTTTTCCTTTCGGACTGATTACAATATTACAGCCTGTTCGATTTTATAAATTCAGACACACATGGAAGTCCACAAACTCACTGTCAGTGGACAACCTCTAGGCTGTACATCATGCTGACATTACACATTACAGTCTGAGCGCTGCAACTTCAGGCTTCAATAAAGCAGTTGCCCAAGTGTCCAAGTGTGTAAGTATAACGTGTGCACATTCTTAAATTGAATGCCAATCTTTTGGAAATTGCATTCACAGAATAAAACATACAGTAATGTGAGTATTAGCTGCATTTCCACAGCAGGGTTTTGACTCGCATGTCAGGCTGAGCCTTTTAATAGACAGACGTCTTTTGGATTTTCAAACAGATACTAAAAGAACTAAAAAAAGAAAATGCATTGAGAGCTCCAGCTCAGCAGTGCACAAGCTCGGTATCAGATCGGATCTCTGTGGAGGAAGAATCAGCGCTCCTCCTGCTTTCTTTTTTGCAGCCCAGTCAGTGTTTCCCAGGGTGGTTCCCCGCACGCGACCTGAACTTCACACACGATCAAATGTAAACCGTGATTCGTGCACACACATGCACTTCAACATGTTGTTTACTTCTCCGACACAAGCACTCCCCAGCTCCCTGACTGACATTAATCTTAACAGTTAGACTTCTGCTGAAAGTCACACGTAGCAAAACACGATCCGCGGGGTGAGTGTGTGGGAGGGGGTCAGAATATTTGCCGCTGATGCTCGAGAGCTCACTTTACCTCGACATGTAGGAGGAGGAAGAGGATTCAGCTAGTGTGAATTAAATCCAGTATATCCTGCTGAATAGTGATACGCTTTATTTTACGGGACCAAACTCTCATTCAGAATTTAGAGAAACTGTCCGTATGCATTTTATTAAACCTGTCAAATCTAAAGTTTCAGAAATGCCACTGACGGTTCTTCTTTATCATCCACATAAATCAGTCATATTTCTGTTGACTTTCATTTTTAGTGCAAAGCACCAAATGTCCACTGATGTTATTTCTTTGCTAAAAAATACTTTAAAAGGCTCATTTCAATCTTTAACCTGTCAACAAAATATCCACTTTCCTTATCTGCCCTCAGCGTCTTTGGGCTTTCTGGACCTCGCTGAGAGGCCGTCTGTGAGGCTGTTGTCCCGCTGAATAATTCTGCATTTCATGGTAAACATTATTCAGCGTTCATTAGCATCCTTTCACTGAAATGTGGCAGAATGTTAAGCAATTAATACGCAATGCTTCTGCGTGAGGATATCTGTGCGTGAACACTGACTAATGCAGAGATACTGTCATTGAGGGTACAAGGGCATCGCTAAAAGCTCTCTTTATGCAAATGGAGTGGAGACGACAGTGTGTATGTGTCACAGGCAGGATATATCTCATAATGATAAGTTATCTAAGCCAGCAGATACGCCTGATAGGAAATATGAAAGACGCTCGCAAAGTGAGCACGGCTCCCTCCCTCCCTGCGTTACACACATGCACGATGACACATGATCCTCGCTCTCTCCGTCTGTCTGTTACGTGGAGTGCTTATTAGCAAATTTATTAATGGCCTCTTAATTATGTCTGCTTATCTTCTCCTAAAGTAAGGGCCCTGCCCCCGGACTCTAATCTCAGCTACACGACAGCGCTCGCACACACGGCACGTTCATATTTACATCCAATCTTTCTCACATGTTCTGTTTCTTATCCATGTGGGTCCTGCTCACTGCTGAAACCTTCATTAATACACACAAACACACACACACAGGTATTTTTCAGATAATCTATCTGATAAAAGTTCCTCGGAGACTGACTGCAGCTTAATTTGTTTACCTTTAACCACCACCACTATTCCCAGCCTTGCCTTCTTCTCTCCCTCCACGACTTTTGAACCTTTTCCCCTAACATATCTTACACCTTCCCAATTTTCCTCCCTTCTTCTCTCCTCCTCTCCATCCTTAATCCTCCTCCTATCACTCCATCCCCTCCTCTTCTTACCTCCCTCCTTGCTTCCACCTGCCTATCTCCGTCCTTCTTTATCCTTATCTCACTATCTCCTCCTCGCTGTTTTAGAGTGCTTTTAGTTCTTACTTCCTCTTCCCTATCTTTGTATCTCTCTGGCTTTCCAAGATATATGGCTTTTGCCTCCTGCTTCCTTTCCTCCTATACCCTTCTTATCTCCTTAGCTCCTGAAAAATTTCAATCCTTGAAGCTTTTTTTCCTCCCTTTCCTTTAAACCTTAAACCCCAAGGGTTTTTTTTCTTAAGTTCCTGCTGAACTTCACTGCAATTACAAACTCTGTATAAACAATCTTTGTATCAAAATAAAGCTAATGCTTGTGAGACTTCATCAGAGATGTAAATATTAAAGAAGATGGTACTTTGTAAAGGTAACTGAGGATGGATCACAGAAAAATATGGTTTTTTTCCTTGCCCATTTTGTTTTTTGTATTTCCTAGAATATAACCCCTTTGAAAATATGCTGTAGTAGACAATAAACTCCAGAAAATCATGAATCAATGTGTGCAGATTATCTGTGCAAAGACTGAGGCTGCTGAGGTGAAACTAACCAAAGTTACAGAGGTTTTAGTGAAGACATAGCCAGGCGTTTTGCAGTTTGGCACATTTGGCTCAGTCTGTGGGAGCTGCAATTTTGTTAGTATTGAACAGCAGAAATGATTTTACTTCATTTACCTGCTTGAAAAATGCTTGTTTTTGAATATTTTTTAAAGAATTGCCCACACATGTGCGTAATATGGCTTGCATGAATGTAATTTGCACAATGAAAATAGTCTTTGGGACTTTAAATTCTGAGGGGCAGTAACTTTGGCTTCTATTAGCATGATTGAGCCAATCATGATCTTGAGTAATTGAGCCAATAGAATTACAGTAACATCACCACATTTGGATCAATCCCACAAATCACAGATTGCAAGGCGAGAATTCCATGTGACGCAAAATGAATGACACTCGCCGTCATCCAATTAAATCTCTGTAACTGGGCAGAAAACTGGTGTTCTGTTTTGATGAGAAACAGCTCTGAGGCATTGTGGGAAATGGAGTTATTCAGGGAATGAGACATAACCGCAGATTTTTAAGTTTTGGAGTGAAGGCTCAATTCATGCTACTGTTTTTCAAACGTGAAGCGTGATTTTGGTCTTTGTGGCTGGTTCCAGTTAATTTGCGTTACGTGCCGTCGAGTGAATGGGTATTTGGAGCTTTGTGTTTGCATCATTTCACGAAAGGTGCCTACCTGCTCTCTTAATAGTTTGCTGTTTTAGCTGCGTTTGTTGGTCGTAGAAATGGTTTGTATGAGCTTTTAGCTGAGATCCTGTCATTTCTGGGGCTAACGCACGGGCGTCACAGCCCGGAACACCAAATTTTCCCGCTCCTGCCCCCAGTCACGGTGGTGTTGGGGTTCAAGAGGAATCAAATTGTGTTAACTAGCTTGCTAAACCTGTAGAGGTGCCTTGATTTGGATCATTCTGTCTTAACTTAAAGCTTTCAGTAATTAGCCCATTAAAACAGGAATGAGTAATGGTCCGTATGAAGCTGAATTTCTTGGATTAAGACTTTCTTTTTCTACTTCTACCTCTGATGGCAGAGCAGCCAGCACAGTGTGTAGGTTAAGCAGCAGTACATGAATAGGACCTGTGTGTGTGTGTGTGTGTGTGTGTGTGTGTGTGTGTGCTCAAAGGTTCAAGTAGATTTGGCGTGTTTTTTTATTTTATCTCCAGGTCCAAACAGAGATGTCTTCATTTCACAGCTCTTCAAAGTTAAAGCCCTCCAAAAAGTCTGTAGTTCAACAAGAGCTGACAAAAAGTCAATACCCTCCATCAGCCTCCACCTTTGTAAAAATAATCGCACCTACTGCACCCAGACATGACAAGCAGCAACCAAAATAGACCTTTTTGTCCAATTCATGCTCAATGAAGCAAAGCTCAGAAAAGCACAGCACAAGAAAAATCCCTCCATCTGAATTCTGATCACATTAAAAACACAGCTATCATCGTTTCTCTCTCCGCTGGCCCTCTGACCTGTGGGATCCCACTTACATCTCTCTTTATCTCTCCTTCCTCCTCCTCCTCCTCCTCATCCACTCTCTCCATATCCTCAGCTAGAGGTCAAACTTCAGTCTGTCCTCGTCTGCTCTAATCACACCATCTCCCATCTCAATTTTAGTCTAAGAGAGAGCAAGAGGAGGCAGCGGATGCTTCACTTCATAGCCCACATTCTTGTTTTTTTAAAAACAGCATTTGCACAGTTTTATAGTAAAATCAGCGGCTTCCTCATTTCACACTTAGAAAAACAGCAAATGTTTGTGTCGATGAGCCTGCCAGGAACTCTGATGAAGCTGTACTGATAGCATAATTCACATGGATCACACTTTATTTTATGGTAGCATATATGGACAGAGACACGGCCTTCTGTGAGACAGCCCTCTGTGCAGTCGGGCCCTGGTGTTTCCCTTCCTTCATTCAGCCCAACATTGTGTTCATGTTTGCTGATTTCAGCTGTTCATGTTATTTACACATATTCTGAATTTAAATTGTTTTCTCTGTGTTGCCAGTGCATGCAATAAACCGGCAGACAGCTTTGTCCGTCTGCTACATGCAATCTTTGTAGTCATTACCCTGTTGCAGTTTCTAATGAATACAGATGGGTAGCTTCCCCTGTTTAAAATTCTGGCTCCATAGTAAACTGGTCAATCATTTCTCCAACTGGAGAAAGGAGCTGTGCTAGCAAATCACATACATGCAACCGTGTGATCCTTGAATACATTTTTCTATTATGAAACTGTACCGCTGGGGATTACCCACAGTCTATGTTTATGGTTATTTTTCTTTATTTTTATTTAAGAAATTGTCTTGTGTCCAGTCACTTCTTCTCACTTATCTATGTCCTCAAGCAAATTTGTGTCAAACAGGAGAATCATCCAGCATTCCTGCCTTGCATCTCTTGCACCCAAGATGATGAGAACCCCCATTTGTCAGGAAATGGCTCAAGGTAAATGACAGAGAGGGAGCTGACACAAGAGAACTACTGTAAGAAAACAGAATTTATTAAACATGAACTAACATAAAGATCAAAGAAGGTTGATGTGAGATGAAAGGAAGGAACGACCAGAGAACATCTGAGAAACGTTCCGTATTTTTCTACGCCCCTGTGAGCTTCCTTACATCTGTCAGCCAATCATCTGCCAGATTAGGCCAAGATATCCTCCATGACAGTGGGAGGGGCATCTAACTCTGGTACTAGAATTGCCATTGTAACTTATGCTGAACATATAACAAGCTGTGGACCAGGTTATGTTCAGAGTCATGGAAAAAATCTTTTATAAAAAGCACCAAAGTGACACTAAAAGATCACAGAACACATTATACATGAAACCTGTGGGATTGATACGCCCAAATGGCCCCATGCAGTCGCATTAAAGAAGCACAAACTGTAAGCACTTAAAGGAATTTCCATGAATTCTGTTTCAGGGATTTAGATGATGCAAGAATAACTTTTATCTCTGGTCCTGGTTTCTTCCTGATAGGTTTGTTTTGTGTAAAAGAAGAGTCAAGTGTCAGTCCTAGTGTCAGACATCTTTATGGCTCTGTGCACTGAGCCTGAAGCAGAAATCGTAGCTTAACGAAAAAGGGTGTTTTTATGCCATGATAACCATCATCTTTGTTTGGGATCTTAGGTTTTGTTGAACCAGACATCACAAAGAAAACCTGTCAGATACACAGTACACCGCTCAGCTCAGCTCTCTGCATTTGTTAGAAGAAGCACAAAACTTAGCCGAACACAGCAAAGTAACAACAGCGCCTACCGGCATCTGAGAGGTGTGGTGGCAGAGAGCTATACAAATAAAAAAAATGCCAAATAATGTTCATTTTCACTTGGATTATAGTTGTACAAGAACTTATGTGTAGTAAGCTGGAGCACTTTTTTGAGAATTGTTCTTTGAGTGGTCTTCCAACCCTAATCACAAGGTCTTTTTTTAGTTTTGTCTTTTCAATTAGAATCAACCAAGAAACATCCTTGCACTCAAGAGAAAGCAGGTAAGATGCTGTCATAGCCTGATGTGCATGGGTAGAGTTGGTACACATCACTGGAATTTCCTCAGCTCTGCATTAGGTGCCTCAAAGAGGGGATTGTTAGTCTGTCATAAACATATGTGAAACACCTCGGCCTGTATGAATGTGCGATGAACCTACAACTGATTGCAGATCTGCAATAAGGTGTGTTGAAATGATGAGGTTACATTTAAGAGAAGACGGACATAAATTTGTGATGAAAAAGGGGTTAAATAAGTTATAAGTTATGTAAGTATTCAATGCTTCACCACCTATGCCTGCATGAAAACATGGGTTAACTTATTAGTTATTAAAGACGTGATTGATGTTCTAGAGATTTGAGTCATTATGGAAGGAAACGTCATGAGTCTAAATCTGCATTGTGACCTTACTGAATGTCAGCACCCGACACTCCCATCATTTACCACTTCAGAATGTCTAATGAAACTGAAATGCTTTAAAAATAATGATGATAAATATCTTTGAATGGCTGTCTTCATGGCGCAAAGGCCTTAGGGGGCTTACAGCATCTCAACTTGCAAAGATTTCAAACCCCTCTCTGTTCATCTTCTGCCCTTTAACCGCCTTAATGCTGTTATTCACACACCCGTTTTGAAACTGTGTTTATTTATATGTGTAAAAACCATTTTAATAGACTTCCTGTAAGACTGTGTCTTTCTACTTACGGATAAAAAACAGCTAGGTACTCTGGCTGCCTTTCATAAACACATAACCACACATATCAGTAGCAGTTAGGTAAGGTAAAGACCCTACAATAATACAATAAAACCTCAACGATCAAACAGCCCCCTAACAGCAAGTACTTGGTGACAGTGGGAACGGCAAACTCCCTTTTAACAGGAAGTAACCTACAGCAGGAAGGGGCAGCTTCAGGAAGGGGCAGGCATCTTTAGTGACTGTTTGGGGGGGAAGGGAAGGAGAGACCTTCCCTATCCAAAAGAACCCTATCCAAGTCCATATTGCAAGTTTCAGAAAGAGTAACGTCCACCTCTTGTCATCATAGACGATTTCAAAACACCAAGACAGCTAAACCACTCATTTCACAGTTTCAAAACGGGTTTTTCCGAACCAACATTTGATGTTATTGTAGCTGCAACCATCTCGTATGCTAATTAGCAAAGCACCAGTTTCAGTTTTATTTTAATTACACCAGTTCACAACAAATCTCAAGGACCGTGACTTATAATAATAATTATGATATAATCGCTTAGCTTCAGTGCACCATTCGGTGACCACTGATTTAGATGCTTAAAACATAGTTGGTGTAAGACTGCTAATTATTGCAGCTTATACACGGAAAAATTCAACCATATAATGTAGCATTTATTCATGTCCAATTTACACCTTAAAAAAATTGGTTACAGATTATTACGCCAATTCATCTTTGCTTAAAATTGAGAGATGACATTTTTGTGATATGTCTGCTTGGTTTAAGGACAATAACAAAGCAGGTTGATCAGCACAAAATTTTTAAATTTTTCATTTGACTTATAAGATTTTAATGCTCAGTGCAGACTTAATAAATGGCGAAGAGGGCCTTCTATCGCTCTCGATCCGTCTCTGCCCATCTCTGCTGAATGAGAATCTAATTGCATGATGGATAATTTAATGGCACAGGGAAAGCCCGGGATTAGAAGAAATTCTCCTCTCGATTCTGTGCAAACTCTCATGTGAAAGCAAGCATTTCCACCATACATTAACTGCACACACACGTATGGCTGCGTGTTTCCATACGTGATGTGTGCAGTGGGTTGGGAAGGTTGCACTTTGGCTTGCCTCCAGCTTTCCAGATTGATGGCACATTAAAGTGAACGGCACGTTATGCACCTGTGCTTGTGTACCGCTGGGGAACAACACACAGGTAGACGGGATGCCGCAATCAGCAAGATGCCTCACACACACATGCATATACACATGAATTGTGTGTGACATATAAAAGAAATTAACAGAAAATTCTTTACATAAGAAACACATGTGCTGTAGGTTCCAGTTTAAGATTTACACTGTATTAAAAGTACAGACCTGCCTAAAGAGGGTGATACACTGTAGACTGCAGCTCTTTTATCACCTGTGTGTGTGTGTGTGTGTGTGTGTGTGTGTGTGTGTGTGTACTGCGAATGTAAACTGCAAGTCTGTCTATGTAATTTGCCACATTTCTTTCCAAAACAAGTACAGTAGTGTTTGTGTTACTGTGCACACATTGTGTGCGTATCCGTTGGAGAGTTGTCTGAGAAGCTGTACCTGTTCAATGTCTGTACAATAACACAATCAATTATGATTATATAAGGAAGACATTTGCCTCTGCTGCCTCTCTATAGACACTCGTAAGTGGCGTAATGCAGCATTATTCATGCAGTGACTTGGAAACAGCACTGTAACTACAGTACAGGACAAGTGGTAAATATCTGTGGGGGTCCTGGGATTTGGACCTGCGTGTGCTTGTGTCTCCCTGTGTTTGTGGCTGAATATGTTTCCCTTCACTGCAAAATACAAATATATTGGAAGCAGCCTTGATTATCATACAGTATGCTGCCATATAGCCGCTCCTGCTCAGACATCAATAAAAGGGACACTCGATTCAGTATTACACTTCCATGAGGAATTTAGTTAAAATTGGAATGAAAGCAGCAGTGGTCCACTTGCCACACTGAGTTCTTTGGATGGATCACATGCCAGAAGCTCTGGATCTCGTAATTTAGGTTAATATCATTCATAGCAGTCTTAGAAGCCCCTGGCTGCTAAAGTCCAAACCCAGCTCATTGGGCAGGTTTTCTGTTATAAATTTACTTTGAATAACTTGTGCAAGCTGAAGTTTATAGACTGAAAACTAGATCACATTTTGGTTGGATGTGCAAAAGTCTTCAACAACACCTCATTTCTTTATATTTTGCTAGGAAAACGGGAGGTAGGTGCAGGGATTTGTTGAAAAACATGCTAAACTACCATAAAAAGGTTAAATAAAAACCTGAAAAACACAGCCTGAACTCTTCTAGGCAGGTTTTCTTGTAATTTTTTTAAGTGGTATTCAATAATAGTTCTCCTGGCTTCTTAAAGGGAATTCAAAGCTCTTCTTTTCTTTCATTCTTTGTCAAGATAATCCCACACTGCTTTATTAATGTTGATGTCCAGGCTCTCAGTGATCGATGGCATGTTTTCCTCTTCAGGTATGCTTTAACTGGCAGCGTGTTTGGGATTGTCATGCTAATAAATGAAGCTATTCGGGCCCCGTGTCAGGTCTTTGCTGGATTTTTTGTCCTATTTCTTAAGGACATGACTTTCTATGCTGTTCATGTGCTGCAGGTAGTTCTTAGGCCTGCCACTTCTTCTTTTGTCCTTCACTTAACCAGTTTCCTCAAATTTTTTAGGGACATTAGCAGATTAGCAAGACATGCTAATCTGCTAAGCGCTCTTTAAGAGTCATCTGGTATTTTTTTGTTGTTGATTCAATTAAAGGAAAATACAACAAATTATATTTTTATGACAGGTTATTAGTAACAAAGTGCCCGAAAAAAGATTTAAAATTATTTGTTAAGTTGTCAGTTATGTGCAACATAACACTGGTTCATAGTTTTAGTTATTCCTCTGAAAATGGTCATGTGCAAGGACTGGACTGATATAAGTGAAAAGAAATGTCCAAAGAAAAACTCTGAAAGACCTTCAGAAAGCCTGGAGAGCTACTGCTTAAGACTAGTTATATTTTAAAAGAATTATATAAAGAAGCTATAAAGAAAAGGGTTGCTCGTTGTGCTGTGTGCTGATCTGCCGCGGTCCAGAGCACCTGTCAGTAAATCCTACACCACCCTTGGGTGCCACCGTCCGCGTGATCAAAGTAAATTAGCACGTAATTGGATACAGACGCAAGCAGAAAAACATGCACACAGACACTTTTCCCATAAGGCCAGTTTATCTTTGCACATCACTCGACAGCACTTTTGATGTGGTGAGTATGTGTTAGAATGAGAGGTTTATACACACAAACACACACACACAGAGTAAGAAAGGGAGATAAAAATGGCATCTGATTTCATGAGTTATCTTTTGGAGAGCCTCACTTCGGTCAGGGACACTGTGTGGTGGAGCTGAGAGAGAGATCAGACTCCCGACGCGTGACCACGACATGTACATGCGTTTGTGTGTGTGTTGTGTGCTTTTGTGGATCTCCCTGCACTGCTGTGAGTCATCATGTTAGACAGAAGGGTCTCGTGCCGTTTGATTGTTGCTGCAGTCGTACGTCTGTCTGTGTTTCCTGTACCCCTAAACTGTCATCGCCATGTGACGCGCGTTTCGCCCGGCTCCGCACGGAGACCATGCGGCAAATTGATTGCATATCAAATGCAAATGATGGCTTCGCTGCCCTCAGCATGTTAATATAATGGGTTAAACTACAAGCATTGATTAAAGGGACAGTCTTCCTGTAGGGGTTTGTGACATTGAGAAGGGCAATGGTGGGTTGGTGGTGATGGTGGTAGCGCTGGCTTGACACTCGCTGGTTATTTGTTACTTGGGCTCTCAAGATGGTAAAACCCTGATGTCTGATGCCAAAGCAGGATGTTGAGTATTGGGACTGATGAACTCAAACGTCTTCCCATGCACACACAAACACTGCGTTTCAGCTGTGTGTGATACGATCTCTACTGGAGGTCATTTGAAGAGCAATGTCTCCAGATCTGAAACTCATCGTGGCACTCGTTGCCCTGCTCTCATTACACTTTGACGCGCTCAGTGCCTCGCTGTGCCGTGTCGTGCCAACAAAATGCCATACTAGCAGCTCGCTTCATTCCTACCAGGGCACCACAGACTTCATAAACCAAACACGTCCCAATCAACGCTCACCCACACAGTTCAGACAGATGCCAGATAAAATACAACACACACACACACAGATACGAGCACTTCCACCAGAAATATTCGATTTTGTGTGATAATGATGATTGATGCTGATCCAAAAAAACTCTACAGCAAAAACAAACGGCGGTTGTCTCCATAAATCAATTGTTTGGGAGGGGCGGGACTGAAAGCCCACATTGATCATCACACAGGCCAAATGTTAGCATCTCTGAATCATTTATTCTGGGCCCCATTTCATACGCAACATCTGCCGCACTGGCAAAGACGGAGGGCAGAACTGGTTATAAAACAATGGATGTAATCAGCTGCTAATGCACTGCATGAAGCATGTGGTAGTAGTAGTTTGGCTGACAGCAGCCTGAAGGTTGGTTATCTCTAACTAACTGTCAGTAACAGAGAAACTGAAAATAAAAATGTGGTACACAAAAAGTGCTTTACGATGGCTCCTGTCAACTCGCACCACATGAACAGCTGAATCAGAGGTTTTTTTGGTAACAATGTCTCCATTAAATCCATCCATGCATTTTTCTTAAACATGCAATAATTCAAGTGATATCAGAGTGTGTTTTCTTGTTCAATATGAACAAAAAAAGTTTTGGGAGCCTTGAAAGAGCTACAATATTTGAAGTGTTGTCTTTTAAACTCCTGTCTATAGTTGCATTTATGAAACATGGGCCATTTTCTGATGTTGGTTAAGGACTGTGGTTTTAACCCTTTCACACATAGTGGTCACTACAGTGGACAGCTATTCAAAGGCTGTTTTCTTGTATTTGTGTCAGTGTTGATGGTGTACTTGCACATAAACCACTACATTGGGCAATGATGTGTCACTCCATATCCTGCCACCCACTGGTCGTTTAATGTTACTATAGATGTATGACGTGTTTCATTGTAATTATTGTTATTTAACCCTTTCATGGATGAAATCCTGATTGTTGTTGTCATAATTGATGCATTAAAGGGTTAATTCAATAGACATGTTGTCTTTCCAGTCACTTTGTACTTTATCTGAATAACCCAGACTGCAAACGCACCTAACAAACATCAGCAATGCAGGAATAAGTCAAACACTGTCATTCGTGTTGTGGCCACTTGAGGCTGCGACTCACTCCTGGAAGACCCTCACGCTTAAATGCCCAATAAAATCCAGTTTACAACCAGGTAAAAACAACATTTTTGGTCTTTGTGGATAATAAGTTTGTTTTCTGATACTGGTAAATGCAACCTTGTGGCAGCGCACTAATGAGTGATGTCACAGTGGCGAGGTCTATCACATCCATACAGTCTATGGTGGGTTGAACTTTTCCTAGAATGTATCCTCTGCTGAAAATTAGTACACCTGTATAATTTTAGAAGATAAAGCTGGTATAGGATGTGCATCACACCCACTAGTGATCAGTTAACAACTGAACCACTGTTACATCACATGGATTCACAATAACAAGAGTCTCTCTGGTATCCAGTGAATAACTGACAAAGAAAGGACCAAAGAAAAGATGATTAGACACAGGAAGACACTGAGAGACGGACAGTTATAAGACAGCAAGATGTCCTTGAAAAGATAAGTGTGTGTGTGTGTGTGTGTGGAGGAAGATCGGGGTGATCAAAGCTATGGGAAAAAAGAGAGAAAAAAAGAGAGGTGAGATAGAGAGAGAAGGAGAAAGCTGATGGATTGACCAGCAGGAGGAGAGAGGGAGAATGCTGATAAAGAGAGAGACAAATGGAGAGGCAGAGAAAGAAATATAGTCCTCCCTCGTGTGGCCTGTCCAGAGTGTCCGGTCTACGAGGCAGTAAATCGCCCCGGTTCAATGTGTGCTCTCCAAACGCTGCCGCACGTTATTGATAAATCAGTGTGTGTTAATGAGAGGAGCTGATGTGCCCTGATGTATCACGACACAACAATGAGCCTCGGACACTCACACACACACAGAGTCAGGCTGAAGTGTGCATGCCCACTACTGTCACACTGTCATTCGTCTTTTGTCTCTGATACAAATGCACGCACATTTTCTCTCTCTCCTGCACACACACATACACACCAGTTTGCCGTTGCTGGATGAACACTTGGCCCCCGTGCTGCAGAAACAACTCTGAGTGTTATTCTATCCTGTTAACAGAAGAGAGGAGGGTTTCCACAGCAGCTCCAGCAGGCAGTCAGAGGACAACACAAGCTATTCTGGTTTCGCTTTGATATCCAATAGGCGGCTTAACATCCTCATTAGATCATATCAACCCTGCATACACACACAAGCACAAAGCCGGGGTGAAATTATCTCTCTCCTACACACTCTACCTAAATTATCATAAAATCTCATCATTTGTTTGTGTTTGTCCCTGTATGAGTGTGTGGGTTCGTATGTTTGTACTTGAAATTGTGTCTCTGCTCAGGGTGGTTTGTGTATGTGTAAGTGTGTGTGTTTGTGCGGGGCAAGATGACCTTGTTATAAGCTGAGTGGGCTGTAGTGCTGGGGCATCATTAGTATGGTTTAGGTGAGGGTTAGAGGCTGTGCGTGTGGAGGTGCAGGAGTGAGATAGCGGGGAAAGATGTGGGATGACAGTAGAAGAGGGAAGGTAAGGGGGGAGAGGTATGTGGGTCAGGCCAGGACACACAAACACACGTCACTCCGGCCGGCCGTCACTACAGCGCAGGTACAAAGCGAATGTTTGAGGACACATACGTGCACACGCACACACAATTGTTTCAGAGTACACCTCCTCCTCTCCTGCAACAGCCTCAAATGGTCTTCAACAAAGGGAACCTGAAGTATCCAGTCACAATGCAGTGACGTACTAGCAGAGAGCGGTTGACACACGATAGCGTAAACACGCACACTTACACGCATACGGAAAGACTGAGGTGCACGTTTGAGGTGTCTGTGGAGAGTGCCTGACACACTGGTCTGTAAATACAGTGGGCAGATTGTTAAACTGGCACACAGCAGCTCATCTGTGCTGACTCATGCCACACAACTCTGTAGATTTGAAGTTTTCCATCGGTTAATGTATTCAACATGGCACTACAAGATTACATAATTAAATGAGCCCTGGTAGGCTGAATAAATCATTTCACTGATGCTTTCTGCTTACTTGTAGGATATGGCATTTTGTGTGCTTTGTCAAAGGATTGAATCCCCACCTAAATTTGCAGCGAGCTGTGTAATCTCCTTTGGGGTTCCCTGGAAAAGACCTGCAGCACATCATAAGTGGTATCAAAACTACCAACTTTTCCACATTTTTCTCCAATAGGTTATATCAGAACATTCAACAATAACTCAAGCTGTGTAACATTCCCTATAGAGTAGGAAGCAGAGATAGATTAACGTCCAGGTTCTTAAAGGTAAAGCCAATGTAGAAGCACTTTAACCCTGCAATCCCTTCAATAACCAGCAGACTGGTAATATTGGATTTATTTTTAAACACACAACAAGACCCATCAAACATTTTAGCCTTCCTGGGACTAAAAAGGTCCAGTTACTTCAGGTGGAAACAAGTAAGGGTGACAGAGACAGATTTTTAATGAACAATGGAAAAACAAAGAAAAAAAGCAGCACAGATCACATTGCAAGTGGTTTGATGTTACAACGTTGGCTCAGAGTTACCGGTTCACTGCTGCTTTCTGGTGAGTTGTGGACTAACCTATAACCTGAGTGTGTTCATGTTGCTCTGGGGTTGATCAGTGTTTCTCTACCTGCCTTGGGGATACTTGCACTTGTTCACCTTATTCATCATAAGTTAATGTGTTTAGCTTCTTTTTTTACTTAAAAGTCTGTGAAAGCTCTCGTGTTGTAATATGTCAGATTGTCTGTAGTTAAATCTGGGCTGAATTTTAATTTAACGGTCTCAAAGTTAACAGAAACCAATAAAAGGTAACCAGAGCCAAAGGAAGCTCATGTCAGATAACAGCAGCCAATGAAAATACATGACTATTCAACAGACTGTAAGCCACAGCATGCAGAATAAGCCAAAAGAAGGCAAATGAAGCCCATGGAAACATTGGAAGGCAGTTGGAAGCAAAGTGAAGGCAAGCTGTAAGCAAGCTGGTCTGAAGTGATGCCAGGAGGAGGAAGAAGAGGAGGAGGTAGAGGCCACAGCGTAAGAATATTCTAGTTGTTTATTCCTGGCCAGGGGTCAACTGTAGCCTCGGGTAAATCTCTGAGAGGGAGGGAGAAACTCACACACGATGAAGATTCAAACTCGCACTCACCAGCTAGCATACACAGACACACGGGGGGGTCCATGACACATGCACACATGATGAAGATATCCTGTCACACACGGTGCTCAACACAGGCCTCTGTAGATCATAACTTGAAATGGAGAAGCTGGTAATGTGTCTCAAACCACAGCCTCCATACGTGATTACGATAATAAATCCACAGGAGTGTGAGAAGCAGTGAAGCCAGCAGGATGTAAATGGCTTTAAACAATGGGAATGGTAGCGCACGTGGCCTTTTCCCAAGGAGCTGGCAATGCCACGGCCTGTCCAACATATTTTACAACCATAATTATAATATAGAGAGCAGCTGCCTCTATGGCAGATGCTGCTTCACACGCTAGAGGTTTCCCTACGTAATTATCACAATGAACTCTGCATACCACTAATAAATATCAGACAGGCGCACAGAATCACGCATACTTTGAGTAGCAATAAAGGACAGCGGAGGGCAAGTAGACGGGAAAAGGCAACGTCCAAACCGGTCAGTGGACTATCACCTCCGGTCACACACACAACTGTTCAGATTGTCTAATGTTTTATTAATAATGTGAAACATAGTAATGACAGCAGCATGTTGATATTCCTCAGTGTAGTTCCCAATCATCTGAGTTCAAAAACAGGTTAAAAAAAAGACTACTAAAAATCTTTTTTAAACACAAATTAGATGCTTGAAAAATATAAGAAAGACAAATAATTAAAAATACTATTAAGTTTTAAGATCCCCAATCCCTAATCTATGGAAGCTCGTTCCACAAAAAAAGTATCCATAACTCGAAATTTCAAGTTATTTTCTTGAAATTTCCAGAAAAGTAGCTCGAAATTTTGACTTTTCTCAAAATTTGGAGTTAATAACTCCAAATTTTGAGTTAGCGCTGCCAATCAGTAATCTACGTGAATGACGTCATTTCCTTGTTACCCGGAAGCTGAAGCCCTCAGCTAAAACGCTACAGCTAAGCTACCAGTATTACAGCCAGTCATGAATGCACAAATTGCTGAGTATTTTCAGCGTGGCTTCACAAATGATGAAATCCTTGTGTTATTAGCTGAATCACATGGCGTTACTATCAGCAAACGTACTCTCGAAAGCGCCAATTTGTTGCGATTTTGAGGGTGTATTTCACGTAGATTACTGATTGGCAGAGCTAACTCAAATTTCCGCGTTACTTTCCTCAAGATTTCGAGAAAGTAAGTTGAATTTTGAGTTATCAATACTTTTTTTTCTTTAAGTGGCCGAAACGGGCTTCCAAACTAATCTGTTGGTAGGGTTAAATCTGAAAAAAATGTCTTGAAAAATTAAGGCACAAATATAATAAAATGACATACCTGAAAAATTATGTGCTTTATCTGTTTTGTTTTTTTCCCCTGTCTCTAAAGCATATATGGCTAGCTATAAACTCAGAGTTACACCTATTCCTAATCCTTTGATAATTCACTGAGTTTAATGATTATTTTAAGATTAATCCACATGGCTCAAGTAAGTCAGTTGACCACTGACCAAGTCCACTCCACGTGTACGTGTGCCTGTGTTTCACCACCCAGTCCTGCTTCTCTTTATCTAAAATTAGAAAAGTATTTTCTAACAGACCCCAAAGGTTTACATCAGGGGCACAACCCCTTTTGTGCAACTTGTGCAGCAAGGTCACCCTGATCAAACAAATCAACTGTCTCGTTTAGTTCAGTGTGAAAAATTAAAAAAAGAATAAACTTAGACCGAACATGCAAACAAGACATGTTAGTCCAAAGTCTGTTTAACCTGTTTTGAAGGAAGCACAGGGAGAGTAATGGCTGTCAGAATTACAAATGAGCGACCTCTTGACATTTTTACTTCCCAGTAAATCACTGCATGCATGGGCCACATTTACCGTAGGCTTGCAGATTACCAGAGTGTGTGTGTGTGTGTCTGTGCGGGCGTGTGAGTGTGAATGTGTCCACATGCACCCCGACAAAGTCATCACTAAAGTCACAGCACAGGTTGGCTGATGCCTGTGGTGAGTGTTACAGAGCTGAGTGTATTAGCTGGAATTTACTCCTGTACCATTTCCTGTACGAGCCCTGTTACAATAAACGCAGGACATGTTGGGTACAGCTACCAGGAAGATGGGCTGGAATGTTTCCCAGATTCAGATTAAGTCCTGAACTCTGAAATTACAGGCTTTACAGCTGAGGATTAATCTGTAGTCTGGCAAGTCAACTATCAAAATTCAGTTATCCAGTAAGGGCAGCAAACAGAGCAAAGAAAAAGAGGGGATTGGGTGGGGGTTACAGAGGGGAAGTGCCAAACTGGAAAAGGGGATTTGAATGAGGAAGGCCTTTAGGAACTCACCTGGTCTTTTCTCCATTTTTCTCCCTCGACTGCCACATAATCGAACTTTTGATATTAATATGAGGATTTGCTTCTGGCAAAGTGACTTGTTGCTCTTCGGGCAGGGCTTTCGCTTGCTGGCGATCTGCCGGTTTGCCTGGGGGTCCTTGACCTCCCTGCGCTGGCGGATGAGGGAGCTGGCAAGAGCGGCCATCTTCCCAGTGCTGACCCAGCTGCCCCCTCACCAGCCTCTGGCGGCTCGGTGGCACCCAGGTGTCGGGGGTACCGTGGGCCACCCCCTGCCCACTCACCCAGGGCGACGGAGCACCGCTGAGGGAGGGGTGCAGAGCGGAGGAGGGGGCTTCCTAGGACGAATCAACTGGGAGGGAGCAGAAAAAGAAGGAGAGGAAGGGAGGAAGAGTTGGAGGTGGAGGAAAGAGAAGGGTGGATCCTTTAAAAGCCCTCCCAAGTCTGACAACCACTGCTCACGGAGGTTTGGATGAGTGGTCGTTTGCCTTTATATGTCCTTCTGGGATTTGTGCGTTGTGGTTGGGAGACCGGTTCAAGTAAAGCTTTCGCACGTCACTCTACCTCTGCCAGGACGAGTCATGTTGTTATCCACCCAAATTCCAGTGCAGTCTAGCCGCTATCCCTCTGACACCTCTGTCCCAGTCTAAGAGTACTCCGAGCACAAATGAAGTTTGTCTCAACCCCGTCTAAAACGAACTCGTCGCATTATAAAACAAGAACCATAAAAAAAAGATGAAATTTAGTCCTCTTCACCTGCTCAGTCCCAAAAATAAGAAGCCTGATGCAGTTCACTGGGACAAAAAAAAAGGGTCCAAACATTAACTCTCCAAAAAGACAGGAGTATCACTGTTGGGACAGCCTGTGACTCCCGTCCTTTCTTTGCTTTCACCTGTAAAAATTCTCCACCTCAAACACAGTCAGAGCAAGAGAAGTAGAGGAAGAAGTAGTGACTGTCCGACCTGAGGTATCAGCTCCGCAAGCTGATGAAGGGATGCGGCTTCTGCTGGACGGAGCGCGGCTTGTTTCCTCGGCATCTTTCAGGCTCCCCTGGCATCCCCGTCGCGTTCACCCGCGCCCTGAGAGAAGACAGGGAAAAAGACGGAGACTTGACAAATCCAGCATTTCCCAGAGATAGAGGTGACATTCATGAACGAGAGAGCGCGGGGACAGAGAGACAGACAGCGACACAGAGGGGGAGAGAGAGAGAGGGAGGGAAAGAGAGAGAGGGAGGGAGTGCAGTGAGTCTATCTATCCCCCCTGTCGGATCAGGCTCTCCAACTCTAACAGCAGCGCACTACACCACAGCAGAGCGAGCGCTGTGTCCTTCAGAAACTCATGCCACTTCACAGCGGGGGGGAAGAGAGATGAATGAATAGAGGGAGACAGAGAGAGACGGTGGGAGGGAGAGGTGATGAGGAGAAGGGAGTGACAGAGGAAGGGGGGTGTGTGCAAGCAGGTAGCTCTGCCTTACGGTGGGTGCTGTGTTGCCGGTGCGCGTGCAAAAGTGTCTACTGGTGGGTGACAGCAGTGTGGTGTGGTTCTGCCGAGTCCATCTGCACAGTCGGCATCCGTGTGAGAGGAAAGTCTGTGTCTCCGGTATAAGGCTTCTCTCAGCCCCAGTGCACACGTGCAAGGGAGTGAATGTGGGAGATGGGTGTGTGTGCATGTGTATATACTTTGAAGGTGTACCGGTGTGAGGGTGTGTGACACAGACAACGGCATGTGTGTGTGTTAATGTGAGTGTGTGACTCGCTTTCCGGCATTTTCCCGTTCACAGTGCATTTACCGAGCGTGTGCTGGCAGCGTGCTTCACACGCTCACTCCCTCCCTCCTCTCGCTCTGTCTGTCTCTCTCTCTCTCTCTCACACACACACACACACACACACACTCCCTCCCTCACTCTTTCTCAAATCTATTTCCCTAAACCCTCCCCTTTGCTCTTCTTTTTCCCTCCCTTTTCTCCTCCCCCTCTGTCATTCAGATCCCTCCTTCCACGTCTGAGATTCACCGTCGCCTCCTCCCCTATCTCCCATCTATCACCTCTCATATGTTATACCAGTTCAGACCGAGCCACCTCCACTCCAAAACATCTAAAGTGATGTTGCCTTAAAGAGTTGAACTAAACAAGGCTCTTGGTGCTGCGTTCTCCGCTGTGATGAGGACATACAGATGCTGTGACACATAGCCTGATTCAGTCAGGACCTCCCATCTCTGCCGTCATGTTATCTGCACACAAACACAACATCACATAATCATGGGGTCATATCATGCAGAATGAAACAGGAGTGTTTACACCAAGACTTTTGTTAATGGGCCTAAATTGCACTGTAAGGTTGTGTACAGACACCAGTATGGAAGACAGGCTAGACAGCTAGCTAATTAAACGCTCTAGTAAAGTACATTAAACATCATGTAAATTTACCCAGAACTCACTTTTCTCTACTTAGAACAGGCAGATACTCACTTTTAATGCCACAGCTAACAAGACGCTGTCTGTTCTTCTTAGTTTCATTTTCTGTAATTTAGGCTGGAGCTCAATTTCCTGCAGCTCAAGCACACCACTCAAACGCTCCACGTGTAGCATTTCTGATGGCATTTGTTCGTTCTTCCAATAAGACAAAATTATTGACCCACTGTGTCCCGATTTCTTACCAAATTGACCATATTGAACTAATGCACATTCCCAGATGTGTGCAGTTAACCTGAACAAAGACAAAAAATATGTACAAAATAAAAATAAAACATTAATATATTTGATGAATTGCCTTGAAATTTTGTATTCATGAAACAATGGACCACCTTGCTAACCTCGTAAGGATACTTGAGGGTGTGTGGTAGTTTGTCCAGTCAGCCTACATATACTTTGTGGCCTTGGAGAAGGAATTCAACCAAATCACTTGGAAAGTTGGTTTGGGAGCGTTTTGGTGCTATTAGACCTGTTGGGTGTCAGTGTCCAACTGTTATTCCTTGCAAAACCTTCTGGACACAGCCAGGGCCTAGAAGGTGTCAGGTTTGGTGGTGTCAGGATCATATCTATGCTTTGTGGATGATGTGGTCCTGTTGACTTTGTTGAGTGATGTAGCTGAGTACAAAGACGTTGGTATACTCTACCTGAGTGCTCAAAGCACTTTGTACAACTTGCTGTATTTACACTACCACACTTTCCCTGCCCCCTATGCTTTTTCTAAATAAGTACTTTCTCTCTAACCTTTACACTCTGAAGGATTCATTGGAGAGCAACTTGGGGTTAGGGATGGTTTGTTTGTTTTTTGTCAATCACAGGGTTGCGTTTCATAAAGTCATTCTGCATATAAACACTGCGTTCTATTATAAGTACTCTGTGGTACTGGCCTACATACTTGAAAAAACTTTGGCCACACCAACAAACACAAGCTCACTGTACGTGCACTATTTGCCTATTAGTTTTGGCTCGCCTGCAACTTTGTTGGAAATGCTGTTATGTCCAGCTTCTATCTAGCATACATGGTAGATGCAAAGTTGATCAGATCAAGTCTTCTACAAATCAAGAATACTCCAATCATATTAGGAGTACTGGACTCTAAGTGCAAAGAGTCGATTTGAAGGGGCTCACAGCCATAATTAAACCAGGTTGTGTCAGAAAAAAAGTTCAGCTCCACCCAGTGTGTCTAGCACAGTCTATTTTATGATCCCTTCATATTTCAAAGCAAATGACACAATCATCAACAAACGCTGTATTTTGTGTTTAATGCTAATTAAAAAATATTTTTTCACTAAAAACCCAAAGAAAGATGTTTACAATACAATACTAGTACATAGTCCATCCTTCTAACTACAGTCTTAGAGTGCAGCCAACCCTCCCTTATAAGAAGTTTTAGTTACTGTAATAACAGCATTATCAATTAAGTAACCTGGAGGAACATTTAATCCAACATGATAACTCAGGCCATGTCCACTCTTTGAAAAGAGTGTTTGAAAACGCATCTTTTTCTCTCAGTTTTGGCCTCCCGTCCACACTGTCCGCGTTTTTGGTCAAGGAAAACTGAGCTTTTTGAAAATGCTCTCCAAAGTGGATACATTTGAAAATGCTGTTTTAGCGTCACAGTGTGGACTGCGAAAACGGAGGCTTTCGAAAACGATGACGCATTTTAGTCATATGATGCAGTCATGTGACCAGTTCAACTAAGATGGCGGAGGCACTGTACAGCAGTTGTTTTGTTTGCTCTCAATTTTGACAGCCCTATTAAAGATTAATATCAATTTGTACATGCTCCAGATAGCTCCAGATTAAACTTGGCACTTTTCCTCGACATTTTGCTGCAACATGTCAAAGACCTGGAAAGTAAATAAACGTCAGACGGAAATGACACAGGCTGAATCGTCTTACGTTTCACGCATGCACAGTACAGGAACGTAGCGTTTTCAGTGTGGATGAAAATGATTGAAAACGATAGTGTGGATGCGGAGCGTTTTTAGGCAAAAACGCCGTTTTTCAAATTTATCCGGATTAGTGTCAACGTAGCCATCGGCGTAACTTTGTGCTGAACATTGGGGGGGTCAAGATCTCTGTCTAAATAAATAAGTAAATCTGGGTAAATTTCAAGATGATTAAACATGCAACTATTTTGCTGGTAATACCTGAAATGAGTAAAGAAAATCAACAACCTATTTATGCAAGATAATTCATAATTTTATTGGGGGGGTTATATTGGTTGGGTCTGATTACTGGGGGTCATAACCCCCCTATCCCCCCTGGAAATTACGCCCCTGGACGTAGCCTCAACTTGCTGAAGAAGACCATGAGTTGTGCGTAAAATGTATAGAAAAACTTGAGCATTATGACCTTGAGTAGTATTTTTTGGGTGACACTTCTGATGTTTCATCAATGATGCCTAAAATTTTCTGGACCCACCAATTATCCAAGTAAGTCATTCCTTTTAAAAAATAAACATACTTGTGCTGACTGCTTGCTCAGCTAACATCCTGTAATTACCACTTCCACCAAGACTCTCTTACTCTGTCAGATAAAAACTGTTTCAATCTCTAAAGACTACACAGGTTAAAGCCTAAATTTTAAAAAAAGAAAGAAAGAAAAACACGTTTAGCACTTTGGGGGTTTGAGCAGGTGATTGAGAAAGGCAGGAGTAGCTACAGATTTAGAGTGCATTTAATCTTGTGAGAGAACTGGCAGTTGCCTCTAACTTCAGCTGACATCTCCATACCTTTTCTGTTCTTTTGGCCCATGTTCAAATTTTGATCCCGGAGGGCAAATTTATGAATGCCCAGGCTGAATGACACAGGTGGGAAGCTGGCAGCAGGGCATCACTCAGTTGCCAAGGATGTAGCAATATGGTAAATTATGGCAATTAATCACATCTTACCTCTCCACCTGTCATTTATCAAGCTGTTCACCTATTCAGTGATTATATAGCCAATAAGAATTGAGTTTAGTAGCAACAATGAAATTACCACACAATTCTTATTCAAATCAAGCAAGGCGTGTGACTGTACAAGCTTCTGTAAGTAATTTCAAAGAAAGACTAATGAAATCCACTTGACTATATGTAAAGGACCCTGAGAGATAATTGACTGATGGTGAAGCGATTCAGAGGCACAAACATTTCTGCATTTATATTCTTCAACATTCATCAATAAATAAAAAAAAGAGCTGTAAAGTGTATTTTTCAAATTTTCAAATACTCATAAAAAATGTTAACGAAAAGAAGTTTTTGCAGCTGTTTTTTGGGGGGGGGTTTTGTCTAAAACGTGTTTTTCATTGCCAATATTTTCCCATCAATGCACCTAGAAGTTGTTTGCTGAGTCCCATTAGCGACAAAAATAGAAGAACACATTTCTGACTGCATGCATCAGACCAGTAAAGCATGTGTGGTGCTCTGCAGTTAGGACTTGAATTTCTCTTAAACTATGCACTAACATCTGACACCATTTTGGGGTGGCCATGATATTGAAATAATCAAAAAATTCATTAAAAAAAATTCCCAGTACAACCCGCACTTTTTCTTGAAATGCCCATCACTACTTTTAACACATATTTTCACCAATATACCATCAAATGTTACTTTTCATATCAAGCAAAAATCTTTATGGAAGTGTCTTAAACCTCTCTTTTTTCTAATGGCCAGCAGTGGATGATTTCTCTGATGATTTCCAACGAGAAGTGCAGCTGTATAAGTCTATAATCAGATTATAATATACGCTATATAGAATGTTATAACGTGGCATATATATCCTATATAATATAGGGTACATGTTTTTTTATTTTTTGATGGATTGATTTCAGCACAGGCTTACTGTGTGAATGACAAGCTGGTACTGTATGAGTGGGGAACAGGTGGTGCTTGATAAGGAGAAGATCCTGGTCTTGAATCTGGAGTATATTCTACCTGCGCCTATGTGGCTGTTTTTGTAGGTGTTCCAACTACTTTCAAATACATGCATGTTTGGTTAGTTAACTATGGATTTGAGGTACATAAAGTACTTCAAGTACATTGTGTATGTGAATTTATGGGTTAAATGTGACTTGTAGTCAAGGGACTGATGAAGAGCTTTGAGTGGTCAGTAACCTCATGACCACAATTGGCCCATCTGCCAACATCACCATGTGGAAGGTGGTGAAGCAGCACAAAACTACATGGAGCTCCCAACCGAGGGTGATTGATGGTTTATATTTCTTCCATTTCCAAATAATCGCACCAGTTGTTATATTTCATAAAGCTTCTTGTTTATGCTCTTGTAGCCCATTCAACCCATGTGCAGATTGACTTGTCCCTGACCTTTAACAGCTGTTGACAATTATGCCTTATACAAAATACAAGTAGAGATCAGGAGTATCTGTGATTGGTTGGTTGGTTGGTTGGTTGGTTGGCTGGTTGTGATCTGTGTGCCGCATGGCCACACTGCCAGTCTGTGGGAGCCAGAGTTCTGGCTGCTTGTTGGGGATCAAATACTTATTTCACTCAATGACATTCAAATCTATTTATAACTTTTATGTAACATGTTTTTCTTGATTGTTGGTTGATACTCTGTCTCTCTTCGTTAAAATGAAACTACCATAACATTAGAGACTGTTTATTGTTTTGACCACACTTACAAATTCAGCGGTGCCCAATACCCAGTGTATTTCTAGTGTAAGAGTAGAAAAGCAAACGCTTTCCCATTCCCATTTGGTATGACTAATATGTTTCCCAGGCACATCAGCACTATCTAGTTTTGAACAGCTGAAACGGTGATGGACACGACACTCAGAGCATCATTTATGCACAGAGCCAAAATAGATTCTGTGTTGCAACGTCCATAAAAAGGGACCACTGAAGAAATATGGCACCTGCTTCGCAGCACTTAAACTTAGCCACAGTGTTTGTTTCTTTACGAGAAAGTCCCCAGGGCTAATTTAAGAACTCCTAGCAACTGCAGCTGAATCACTGTTTACGTACCCTGGGATCAGTCAGACCAGTGCTACACTCCGGATTAGCCGAGCCTGATATGAATGTAGAAGCCTGCAAAACATGAATAGGATTTCAGCCTGAATAGTGAAGAGAAACTAAATACTAATTTACAGTACTGTCAATTTACAGTAAGGAGTGATTTACAAATTCTACTGGCAACCATCAGGAAATATTTACTACAGTGGGAGTTCCCATGATAAAACTCACAACATAAGCTAAAAAGAAAAATGGAGCCCAGATCCTCTCCTGTTTGTGATTCAAGATTTATATTAAACTGTAATGGCAGGAAAACAAGAGTGTGTCAGCCCCCGGAGCAGCCAGCTTTTTCCTGAGAAGGCAAATGGAAGATGATTCTGTGATTTGTAGGCAAACCTGTCACTGGTCGCTCTTCCTCGCTGTTTCTGCTGGACTGCAGGATCCTCCCCACCCCCAGCAAATAACCACTTAGCCCTGCATATACATGCACATAACACCCTTGTATTGCAGTTTCCCAAGTTGTTAAAAATAGTAATTACCTTTCTTTCTGTCACTGCACTCTCCTCTTACAGCACCATGGGTGTCTTTCCCAAACATCCCACCCCCAGGCCATCCCATAACTCTCTACAGAATTACACCAACCCGCATCAGAAGTCATCCTACCACGATCAGCCTCTGACATATCTTTTAAATCATCGCTTGTGCCAGCTCTGGCACCTTTTAAGCCTGGCAGCTTAGAGGGTCCAGTCCCAACAACAACTGGTGCATCAAGGTTTTTGGTTTAGGAGATTGTGGAGAGGCACAAGACATTACTTGGCGCCCATGGGTCAAGACACAGTACAGATAGTGCGAGTAGGGAGAACAGAACTGCCAAGGAGATGAGCAGAAACGCTGGCCAAGACACAGAGACATAAATACAGAGAGAGAGAAAGAGACAATAAAACAAAGAAGGTCAAAGAGGGCAAGATGTGCAAATTTTCATTTGTGGGTCTGTGTGTGTGAGACAGGTGAATTTGATGACACAGATCTAGCCACCCAACTGACAGTTTACCTTTTCCATAACCTTCCTCTTACTCATCACTCTTTAGTTAGACACACAACACCACAGACTGCAAAGACTGTGGCTGCAAGTGGACGCACTAAATCCCGTAAGAAGTCTGGGAGAATTACACAGGTTACAAACACACATACAAGTTTTTTTGACTTTGTTCCAAAGCTATAATTTAACCAGATTATGATGATTCGCCTTTTCGGGATATAAATGAGGAGAGCAGAAATCACTTTTGAAGTCCAAGTCATAGTACTTGAAACTTTGTACATACAAATAAATTTGAAGTATTAGAAATTATTTTCCTGTCAGCAATGGACTTTCTAACCTCACAGGGTGCTAGCATAAAGTTTATTTTTCTTTCACGAATCTATCAAAAGAACTGGGATCAAGTGGGAATATTAAATAACTATTTTCACGCAATATGTTACATTAGTTTATGTTCCCTGCATGACAGGATATTAGTCGTCATATTGATTGATACGTATGAAAACTAAATGCTAATTTATTCTCAGGCTAGCTCAAAACGTGCCAGTTAATTTAGAGTAAGAAGTGATTCACAAACTCTGTCAGCAACCCTCAGGAAAATGTACAAAGGGGGAGTTCCCATTATAAAAAAAAAACTGTTTGTGTCTCAAGGTTTACATTAAACTGTAATGACAGGAAAGCAAGAGTGTGTAAAGCTCTTCATTGTTTTAAGTGAGTGTCAGCAATCAACAATCTGCAAAACTTCTACTTCTCGTCACCATCCTTTTCTTCATCATCTGTCTGTTTTATCTAACGCTGAGGAGTGAATATCATGCATCAATTACACGGTTTTGTTTTGTTTTGTTTTCCCTGAAACAGATGGGAGGCATTCAGTTAAAAAAATGATGACACAGTGAGTGTTTCGCTGTGGGCGGCTCAATGATATTCAGATTTCAGGGATTCAGCGAAGGCTAAAATGCCACAAAAAGCAGCAGGGAATGGAAAAGGTAAAAACTGCTCGACTGAATGTGAATAAAACTGGGTACTGACTGGCACACACTTCTTGGTGCTGGACAAAATATACAAGTTGTGGCTTTGAGGAATCTTTGATTGAAGGTTGTGAACTACTGTTTGCAACATATGTTGGAAGAAAATTCATAGGCTGCACATTTACAGACAGCTAAGCTCCTTGTTGTGTTTTTTTAACCTCCCCAAACAACACGGCCATTTATTTGTGACGGTGTGTGACTCACCAGCGGAAAGTCAAAGTGAAAAACACCACTTCAAAAAATAAAAGTAATGGTTCGTGCTAACCGGTTCATGGCTCATTTGCTGTACAGTATTCATGCATGGTTATCTGTCACCCACCCTTTCTCCCCCTGCTGTGAGCCAGCAGGAGTGGATGTGTGTGTAAAGAAGGGTAGCAGAAGAAAGCAGTGCAGAGGGCTGCAGCCTTGTCTTATATAGATTAGCATATATACACAGTATATACTGCATGTGATAGCAGGAAGCCCGAGGCTAATTCATAAAGTCTCATGCTGGGGAAGAATTCAAAGGAAGGAATTTCGGGATGTGTGTTGAGGCATGCAACAATGAAGGAGTGCATGCTTTTTATTGCATTCAAGCATCTATACTGTGTACAGAAAAAAATACGAGCTGTGCAACATATAGCTCAGGATTTGTCATCTCGACATCAGCAATTGCACGGAGGTAGCTTAGGGCGCTAATGCATTATGGCGCCATATTTCAACCTACGTCATGCTGGGACTTTGGTGTCACAGATAAATATACCCAATAAAGATAGAAAATACATACAACGCATCTATAAAACCATAAACGGAGCCGTGTCAAAGCCAATCTGAAGGCTGGAAAAAGTGCGTGTTTATCATTTGTGTGTTTTATAAATGGTGTACGAGTTCCGCTTCCTCGTTATGTGTGATTGCTGGTGTTGTTCTCCCCTTCTCACCTCTAAATCTCCAGGTACAGCTGTGGATTAGATGCTGGTAAATTATACCCCAGCGGCTCTGCGCTGTCTCAAATAATCCAATAATGCACCGTTCCTTTGTGTCAGTCAGTGCTGTTTAACTCGTACAGGCCTGAGAGAAATGAGCCCCGAATTGGGATTGATGTGGAGGGTATTTCTGTGGGGGGGCTTTAATGAACACATAATGAAGGTATCCACCGCTTTGGCCTCCCTAGATGCTGCAAATAAATCTCTCAGTGGTGGGAAGTGAGACTGGACCAGGATGCTAATCTGTGTTTACCTTGTGTCGTGCAAGAAACGAGGCACAAGGCAACATGCATGCTTTGTGTTATCCCCTGTTTGTCCTTCTTCGTTGTATTGGAGGTTCCTAAGTTTAGTAGTGCAACTGGGAGAACAAGTGAAGAGCTGGTTCACGCAGCTCCATTCACCAGCAACCATGTTTGGTTGGCAGAATTGGTAGATTTCATTTAAATTAGCTGGTTTGTTGGCACAAACCAGGCTTTTTAAGTATAGTCTACAAATTTTCAATAGGTTTGAGGTCATGGCTTTGGGAAGTTAACTCTAAAAGCTTAATGGGCGCTTTCTACGCAACTGCAGATTCAAAAATCATTAGTTCAAACAATTGTAGGCAAGTACAAGTTGTTCAGATGTGTCCCCACTTTGGAGGTAGAGCAGATCGGAAGGTTGGTGGTTCAATCCCTGCTGCTATTGTCAGTAGAGCCCGGAGGCTAGTGCGAGAAGCCAAAAGCAGATTCAAGTACAGAAGGCAATGGTAAGGTTTCCACTAGTTGATTTTAATTGAGCACAGGAATTAATGCCAACACAGAGGAGAGCAGGTCTGAAATGGGCAGAGGGAGATTGTGGTTAGAGAGGATTGCAGGGGAAACTAGACAGGAGAAGTGAGGAGTATTGGAAAGCAGTCTTACTTTGCTGGTGAACCGTACACAGCTCTGGGGGAGGTGGATGGCCAGGTGAGCTCCTAGAGTGGTGAGTGAGAAGGAAGATCCCAACCTGGTTTTCCAGAGATTCACAAGAGACGGTGGCAGGAGGACAAGCAAGATGGTGAATGATGCAAACCTGAGCAGTGAAGTGCGCAGCGATAAAATGAACTCTTGTCATGGAGATCAGCGTCCAGAAGATCCTGAGCTGCGGGCAGTAGAATGATGGAGAAACGTGGCAACTAGAAGCGCAGAGAAGGTAAGGTAGGTACGAGTCTTTCACAAAGAACCTGAAACGAGGAGACCTGCTACCAACATGAGGTTTTAGCTGACGAACTGCC
This sequence comes from Oreochromis niloticus, assembly GCF_001858045.2. Lineage (NCBI taxonomy): Eukaryota > Metazoa > Chordata > Actinopteri > Cichliformes > Cichlidae > Oreochromis > Oreochromis niloticus. The sequence continues at coordinate 7,428,930 of NC_031967.2, forward strand.
AAAGGAAAGATGAGGAAGCTGCCGATAGCTTGTGGATCAGGAACAGGTGAGCTGAGCAGGTAGCATGACAAGTTCTCCGTTCAGGGCGGATACCAGAGAACACAGGAAGGTATAGGAAAACACTGGAGCTCACCTGGACCATTACAGCTCTATCCTTGGGCAAGATACTAACCCCAAGTTGCAATTTGGAGTATGTATGTGTGTGAATCAAGGGCGTAGATTTGGCATGGACGGAAGGGACGTGTCCCCACCAATATCCAGCGATTATTGAATTGTCCCCACCAATAATTTGATCTCTTCGAGTAAAGAAAAACAAACCCGATAGAAAGAAAAAAACGATCTGTCAACGTCTCATTCACCCAGCGGTGCAGAAAGAGTTAAATTACGTTCTCTACTGGAGTCCTACGTCATGTGACAAATATGGCCAATGTGATTGGCTGTGCCTTTCAGGGAGCTCTGTTTAGTTTTAGCAGCGGCAAGCATGCGCTGCGAGGACCTGCAAGGAGGAGAGGAGGACGGCAGCAAAAAGGAAGAACCTGGATATAAGAAGGTATTTTTCAAAGAAACCTGTAAGTCACTTAAAGTCAAGTTAACTCATAAAATGTGTCCGTCATAATAACGTTACAGGCTATGCTAGGCTTTGGCCCACATCAGTCTAAAATTGTATGTAACCATGAATAACGTGTTTTGGAAACTAACTGCGCAACAGGCAACACTATTAGTTATCTCAGTCTCCCAGAGTAGCATTTCTAATTTTGATTGAAACTGTCAGAGAAAGCCTCGAGCAAGCCAGGATATTAGCTTACAGAGGCTGTACCATGTTCACCAGGAGAGACTGGACAGTATAGATCAGGGGTGCCCAATCCCAGTCCTCGAGAGCTACTGTCCTGCAGCTTTTAGATGCATCCCTACTCCAACACAGCTGAATCAAATAGTTGGATTACCAATTCGGCATGCCATCAAGTCTGGCAAAGGCCTGATAACGAGCCATTCATTTGATTCAGGTGTGCTGAAACAAGGACGCATCTAAAAGCTGCAGGGCAGTAGCTCTCGAGGACTGGGATTGGGCACCCCTGGTATAGATGTAAAACAAATATACCAGCAATTTATCTCAGTTGACGAGAGAAGGCATGTGTTTGGCTCCTTCACATAGTGGACATTGAGTTGTTGTGTGGGGCACCAGTAGTCCATGTCTGTTGCTGTAACAGTACTTCATGTTTAGAATAAAACATCCCAGCTCACTGAGTTGATCGGGGCAATAGTGCCTAAAATGTTGCATAATTTTGCTGAGAGATCTTTTACTTTGTGGTAATCTTAGATGAGTAGTTTTATGGACATAAACCAGCAGGTCACATTCAGTGTTCCCTTAGTGCTAATGTATAAGAGATGTTGGTGTACTGTAACTGAAGTAATGTTGTTAAGTCCTTAAAGTCATATTCTTTTATTGTCATGACTGTGTTTGAAGCTATTTTTATTTTTGTATGATACCTGATTTATATGGAATATGGCTGAAGTAAACTAAAGTCTAAAATACTTAGTCATTTGTTTAATAGTAATTTAACATTATATTATTCACATATAAAACTATGAATTGTAATTTTAAATGGTTTAAAAGCATGTAGAATATCATTTGTAAGCAAGTATATTTCTCCTTTTTTTTATCAAGAAGCAAAGACAAAAAGGAAAAAAAAAAAAGAAACAGGGCAGGGTTCAGTGGTTGAATCATCCGTCCCCACCAATGCCAAAACCAAATCTACGCCCTTGGTGTGAATGCTAGATAGAAAGCATTTAAGCAAAGAAGAAAGTGCTTCTATGAGTGGGAGTGAATGGGGGTATGAGGCATGTTGTATAAAGAGCTCTGAGTGCTCTGGGAGAGTAGAAAAGCACTATATAAGAAGGAGTCCATTTACCATGGTACATGTGGTTAGAATAATGAAGAAGGAGAACTACATACAGGTGCATGTTCCAACTAGACAATGATCCCAACAACACATCAAGGTTGCTTTTGGAATAGATAAAGCAAGCTACAATTTAACTGCTGGAATGGCCTTCCCAAATCCAAGACCTCAATCCATTGAAAATTTGTGGACTATGCCCAAAAGTCTGGTTCATGCCAATTTAAATGATCTCTACTAATTCCGCCAAGAAGAGTGAACAAATATTCAGCCAGAATTATACCAGAAGCTTGTCAATGGCTTCTAAAAGCATTTAGTACTTGTGCGACTTGCTAGGAGACATTAAACCAAATATTAGGTAAGTTATATGTTTACTTTTGAGCCTGTTTGGAATACAGAAAACTCAATATAATTTCCAACTTCTGAACCCAAATCTTCCTTTTAAAGTCATCATTAAAGTCAGAATTGTGCTATACAATTATTCCACTCTGGAAAAGAACAGTTTAAAGAAATGATTAAAAGCCCCAAATTATGATGACACCTAAGTTCATGATGAGTGCGTGGAAACTTTCATTATTTTGTCCTCTGTTTGCCAAGACTGGGGAGAAAATGTTGAAAAGATTTCTGATATCACAGAGTTATGACTAAAGACGACTTTGGGTTCATTCTTATCAATGTACCAAATGTCCAAACAGTTTAGTATATGTGGATGCCCCTAGATATTAGACTTGACACAGCTGTTCAAGCAGTCAGGCAGAAGCTATACACACAGTGAAAGTACTCCCTCCTCAACACCATACGATCTAACCAGTTACAGCCAGAATCAGCATGGCCAGCTGTAATCCATGCTGTACCCGTGACAAAGCTGGCCAGCCTCTCAGTGCTCAACCACATTACTCTAAGCTGCACAGCAGTAGTCACACACGAATGTGTACTGCTTGCTGCTTAGCAAGTTACCCATCTAGTTAGCCACAATTTCTGCATCCTTTGTGCAACCCACCAACTTTTACATTTCTAATTTGAGCATGCAGAAAGAACTAAACCCCTGTTTTCCTCACAAAAAGTGATTATGTGGGTGCAGTAAAGCAGCCGTCCCTTCAATTCTGTGTCTGCAGGACAAGACAAGTAACAAGGAAGCAGCTCACAGAAATTCATTAAGAATTCAATTAAAAAGAAAAAGAAAAAAAAACATTGCAAACAGCCTGGGGCCAAAGTCTGCAACCAAAATGACAATTAATGAGTACAGGTGCTGTTAGTTTCAGCTAAAGAGAAAAGTGTGAGTCTTGATATGCTATATGAGCAGAATAAATGTGCTTAATTCTTACTGGACCCAATCTTTCGCTATTTAGTCTTCACCAAGCAAAGTGACATTAACCTTCTAGCTTGTTTTTGTTTCTTTTATTTTGAAAATACAAACTCTTGCTCTATTTTAGCAGATAAAAATATGAAACTCTTCTAAACATTCAAGGCAGCAAAGCTTGATATTAATGCTAGATATCAGCTTCAAACAAAAATGCCTGTATTTGCATAAAAGCACAGCACAGCTTTTTGCCTCGAGTCAACATTGTGCGCTGCTAAGAGCTTCATTAGATTTGAGGTTTGGCAGGACTTGTTATTGTCTTGTCATAAATATTGCACTACCTTCTGTCGCCATTTACTTTAGCAAAGCCAGACATTGGACTGTTTCTGTGACACTGTGTATTTATTGAGAGATGAAGGTGTAATGACTTCCGGTCAAGGTTGTTTTTCCTGCCGGGAGCAAGTGGTTACCCAACAAACCAATCAGGATTGTGAAAAGACAGGTATGATGATGAGATCATAGATGATTTAAGACTATTTCTCAAAGTACAAAATGCTGGAACGAAGTGTTTTTCTATGTGATTTTCCCATTCAGCAGCAGACACAACAGATTGAGAAAGGACACGGTGACACGGGACACAGATGCCAAGTAATGACAGAGGGCAACACATCAAAGAAGAAATGACTCATAACTTATAAATGACTCAATAACTATAACTTGAATCCATCTGTGGTTACTGGCAGCTTTATTAATATACAAAAATGTTATACAAGAACTTTTTCTATCAGCTTTTCCAGTGAATCACCCGCTGACCCCGCTCTGTGATTTTACCTGGCCTACCACTTTGCTGTCATTCCCAGTAACTTTCACTTGTTATAATACCACTAACAGTTGACCATTGAATAGTTAGTAGTGAGGAAATTTCAAGACTGGACATTGCACAGGTGGTATCCTATCACGGTACCAAGCTGGAATTCACTGAGCTCCTTAGAGCGACCAATGTTTGCAGAAGCATGCTTGATTTTATACACCTGTGGCCTGCTCCTGGTATGGGAACAGCCAAGCTAAGGACCAAAGAGCTCTTCAGAGAGTGATCCTTACAGCAGAACGCTGCAGCAGGGCTGCTCTCCCCTCCCTACAGGACATTTACACCAGGAGATGCTGGACTAGAGCAGCTCAGATATGGAAGGACCCGTCCCATCCCAGCAATAAACTGTTACAAATTCTGCAATCAGGCAGAAGGTTCTGCACCATTTGAGCAAAAACAGAGAGGCTCAAGAGGAGCTTCTATCCTCAGGCCAGACCCCCCCACCCACATTCTCAGATTTCGAACTGTAAATTTCCAGATTTTATTTTATTTATATGATGTATATTATTTCACCCACTTGCTGCACATAATGTCTCTTTGTATATATTCACTCACTGTATATGTTCTCCCCCTTTTTGCACAGTCGTGGATCGTATCAGGTCACATTTAACTGCGTGTTGTACTTGTATAACTATGCACGTGACAAATAAAGAATCTTGAATGGAAGTGACTGGGACACCTGAATACAATGATTTGGATGGCTGAGTGAATTGTTTTGGCAGAATATTGTATATAGGTCACTTTAAAATTAGGTGGATGGAAGCTCACTTAATGTTTCAGTCGGTATTGCTCTTCGACTTTGAAGGGTTCCCTGTAGAAATGTTCCAACTACAGCACTTTACATCGCGGGTGCCTCTGTGGATCTGCTCTCTTATAAAAACACACAGTTAAGAACAAAGGGGTGGAGATACCTAAGGAATCAAGGCAATTAAGGCAGGATCCCAGCAGCTGCTGCTACAACAAACTTCTCTTTTCAGCAAAATGAAAGTGACTCAGTTCAGAAGGCTCTCTGGCAATCTCCAAAACAATACACGGATCAAGGAACAGCCCTCTCCTCTCATCTACAGTGCTGTGTGTGCGCGCGCTCCTGCTGCTGAGTATACAGTATGAGGCGAAGAGTAGAAGCTCCATCTGCGAACCAGTCACTCTCTTCCACACACACACAAACACACACTGCCTCTTTGTATGTGTCTCCTTTGCAGGCACGACCATGAATATTCATGTGTGGGCACAAACACAGACAGTAAGGCTAGACTCATAAGCAGAGGTTCAGAGCAGGTAGGTTCACTGTCGCTTTATTTGAGGAGACAGAGCAGGACAGGACGTGACAGGACAACAAAATGCAACACAGATATGACATTTTAAAAGAAAGAAAAAGGGACAGAGAAGCCAGGAGACACGAGGAGACACTGACATTATGTCTACGGACAGAAATATGCTGATGAGGGAAAGAAGACATGAAAGGAAATGGAAAGAGGAGATGGAAAAAAAAGGAAGAAGAATAGGGGAAGCTGACAAGGGAGTATTAGAGCCACTTAAACCGACAGAGTTAGAGGAGCAGAAGAGAAGGCTAGCAGCTCTGAATACTTACAGAGCCACAGCGGACTGAGCAACACAGAGACAGGAGGAAGAGAACTGACCCGTTGTCTCGAGCAGATACGAACACCCAGTCGAGCAGAGCGGACAATCTCTCCGCAGCGCTGGGCGCAGCTCAGAGGCCTCCAGCAGCTCCTTCATTTTGTTCATTACAACTTTCTTCACTCCCTTTGAGAGTTGTGGAAGAATCGGGGCGAGCATGATACAACTGCAAAACTTTCAACTTTGTTTTTTTTCCCCCCATCACACCGTTTGCTTGCTGCGTGTCTGCTTCCACGCAAATGAGCGCTATTCCTCAAGTTTTAATTAAAAGCGGTTGATGACTTCTGGGTGTTTAGGAGGTTGGTGTAGATATGCAGAGTGATACGTGGGGAGTTTTTATTGACAAACAGCTAAGGAGATGAATGCAGTACAGATTAAGTGGAGTGGAAAATGAAAACAGCTTCAGGGTCAAAGTGAGGGTGGGTTACGCTGTGGAAAAGACGGATAAATCCACAGCTTTGTCCAGTTATTGGTAAATCTTCACAAACCTGGTTATCCTGCATTCGTCTAAGTAGCAGTGTTCGTATCTGGGGACGTCGGTGAAACTGCTGTGAAAACATTCAAAAACATGAGCAGTGGGAAACTAATGGAACTGCAACTAAGTTCAGGCAGGCGTCACTTATATCCTTCTGACATGTCAGTGGAACTGCATCCCTGTCCGCTGTTTCAACCCCTCCACCGCCCCAACATCCACCTGCAGATATTTCTGTTTGAATAATATATCCAGGGAGGGATAAGCTGAGAGTCCACATGGCAAACACTTACTGTGTTTTCTTATGCAATAAAAAACAGACTGTTTCAAACTGGTAAGACAACTGAATTTTTACCCAGTTACTAATGATCAAAAGAACCAAAATGAGATGAAAGTTGTAACAAACCACAATTACTCTTTAGATTTGTTTAACTTAAAAGCATAACTTTAATTAACTCCTACAATCTTGACCATTTCAAATTATAAAGTGGTAGTTTGGGGATGAGCAGAATAGTAGCTGAAGTACTGGATCCTGGGTTTTGTAAAACATGGGCAGACCAAGAACTTTGTTTACCTCAGGGAGGCACAGAAACTGATGCCTTGTAGGAATAACTGCCAGACTGAAATGCTTCCAACAAAGCCTTCTGCTTGAGATAACCGCAGCTCTTTGTGTCCTGGAAATCGTTAGTTGCCTCTGGTGGTCAGTGCCATTGCCAAACTATGTCCTAGCTCACCTTTAGGCAAAGACTGCAGGTAATAGATGGATGTATAGGTTCAGTAGGGGAGTCCTGTTGTGAAACGACTTTGCAGTAGCCATAGTAGCTTTAAGAAACCAGCCATCATGAGCCTTTGGGCAGCACCGACTGCAAAACTGAGGCACACTGGTCTTAGTTTAGGCCACTGACTGGTTGTTAGGGTGGAAAGGTAATTGGTGTCCTGTGTTTAGTAGTTGCCATTCTGGATTTGGACCCATGTGTCATAGTAAATCTGGGGCAGCAGGAGATCAAGAAACAATATTATCCAGAATTATTTTTATTCTTTTCTAAGGTTCAGGTCTTTATAAAGCTGGGGTGTCAAACATAAGGCTCAGGGGCCCGCAAAGACTCAAATCTGAACCACTGTGCTGCTTTGGAAAATGTGAAGAAGGTCATAAAATTTGGACTTTTAACTATATTTTCACAAGTTTTACAACTTTTCCTCCTAATAAAGACTTCTCAATTGCCCATTCATACTACAACAAAGAAATAAAGCAAAAAATAAACAATGAAAGACAATTTAATGGAAACATTTCTTTATCTACAATGGATATGCATTTTTTTAAAACGCTACTTTTCTATGAATTCAATAAAACTTTCTGTTTTATAACTACAGGGCAGTCAGGACAGTGTGCTACCAGAACTTTTTCTCTAATTTTAAACATTTATTTCTTAGAAAGCCCAAAGAGTTATGCTGACAGATGTCTTTCATCTACAGCAACATTTCTTTATCACGTAGAAAACCTGACATACATTGGAAATGCTACACTTCTTTACACTGATTCAAGATCTAAGTGTGCATGTGGCCCGCGATCCAAAATGAGTTTGACATCCCTGCTATGAAGTATTCAGGTAGCACATTATGAGTCTTTGATTCACTTTGATTTACCTCCACTGCTAGAAAAATGCTGCTGGTGCCAAGTTGTGAGGAAGGGGTCATAAGTGAAATTGACTGGGAACGCCTCAAGAAGAACAAAAGTTTAAAATAAAGAGTGCGGTGAAGTATTGCATTCACAGTTTCAGAAATATTAAGAGGTCTTTTAAATCTAATGAACTTATAATAATGATGTGATCTTGGTCTAATTGGCATTAAGAAGCTGTAATCTGTGATTAAAAGTCTGTAGCGGCAGTAAAAGTGACAGAAATGAAGGTGTGCACACCTGGGAAATTCAGCAGAGGCACAGTTTTACAGACTGTACTCTCACTTTGTGTAACAGCATAGACACACAGTCACGCAGAGACACACAGTGTAGCATCTAATTAAACACGTTTAAGCAATTGTTCACAGAGGAGCTCCCATCAAGGGCTGGTTCAGTGGTGACACATCAACCGGAGCCACTAAAAGTGAAACTGTCATTAAAAACTGTTGGGATTTTGGGAAAATTCAGCAACTTTATGTGAAACCCCATCAAAGCGAATCAATTGCTTCCCATGTGTTCATTAAAAAACCTTAATTTCAGTTTAGAAAAATTTATAGGATTGCTTAAAAGCCTGAGCGTTTTACTTGCGGTCTTAATTAGTCTCAGTGTCGTTGGGAAGCCGAGTGTGAACGTCTCGGTGTGTGAAGCAGGGGACGGAACAATCGGCACAATGGCAGAGAGACGCTGTTGGAGCAGCTGAGCTGAGTGTTTGTGCACGGCTGATGGAAACCCCCCCCAACACTAAAGTGAGGCGAGCGCCAGAGCTGCCGCGAGCCGGTGCCGGCTGGCAGACCGGCGAGCCCAATGGGCTGGCGCCGCTGCAGCTACAGAGCTGTTGTGTGATATCTCAGCGAAACAGATTGAGATTAGTCTGCCATGATCCACACAGGAGAAAAGAGGGATGGAAGAGGAAGCGAAGGATGGAGAGGGAAGTGGAGATAGAGCTGTAGAGCTGCTTTCATGCGATGTTAGGAGCATGCTCTAAAGCAGAGAGGAAGAGAAGTTCTTTCTTCCTTTTTCTTCCACATTCCCTCCTCACACAATTGCACTTTGGTTGCATCCCAGCTTTGCTATATTTAATGATTGGATGACAGCCACTGTATCACTTCAGCACACACACACATGCAGAAATTCTTTCCCCCAGTATGTTCTCATCACTTCATGTTCCATCCTTTGTCTTCCTGCGGTTTCGCCTCAGGCTCTGTGTCTTTGTAATCTCACCCCTGTGTTACCTTGAGAAGGCAGTCAACCCTCTGGGTAAATTAGTCTTTCGGTCTTTCATCTTTATTTTCTGATCTCAACAATTATGACATCTTCTGGTGTGGAAGCTCTTCTTCTTCTTCTTCTGTACTCACTGCTCTGTCCTGTTGGAGCCTGCCTGGCGCATGAAGACAGCCCAGAGACCGGCCTTTGATGTTACTAGCTTAGAGAGTTTTTCTCCATGATGAATCATGATGAAACATGGCACAGCATGAGGTCTTATGTGTATTCTGCAGATATGTTCCCCACTGTATTGGGCGCTGTATGTTGAGTTTTTGACAGCGGGGATTTGCTAAATTGGATTAGCCATTATTGCTGAGCTTTTCGAATCTGACAGCAGTAGCCAGGGGACAGTCATCCACACAGCCTGGTCAACAGCCGATCGGTCACCATGGATGAGGCCCACGCACTGAGTGGGTGGTTTCCTGAGGCTTGGAAAAAGTTCAAGAAGCAGCTGATTGGCTGGCTACTTGGAGATCAAATTGAGTCCCGGATCAGAAGCTTGTTTAGCATTTGTTTGGATAATGAGAGTTCTCCAGAGATGAAGTTCAAGAAGATAATCTGATTAGAAGCCCATAATGTTATTAATAAACCATTGATGGTGGAGCTGACTTTATGAGGGTGAGATGATGAAAGGCTCATAGGCAGTCAAGCTCCTGAGGGGAAGAAGTGCGCTGAACGATGGCACTGATGAAAGTAAAAATAGATCCTGGATGCTGTATTTGTTAGATTTAGGTGTGCTTTCAGGGTTGTTCGGAGGAAGCAAAGGAGATAAAAACTACATTTAAAAAAATGTAAAAGATATTACAGGATATGGAAGTTCATGGCTGCTAAAATTAAACTTTCTGGCAAAAGTGAAATTCCAAAAATACTGAATTTAGCTGCAGTAATGACGATCACATGTGTAAGAAATTATGTTTACTTATGAGGGGCCGTACAAGCCAAAATTCATTCTTTCACTCTCACACACATATATTTTCACTCTCACATACATATATTTTCACTCTCACATACATATATTTTCACTCTCACATACATATATTTTCACTCTCACATACATACATTTTCATTTATGCATTCCTACATTTTGCTCTCATTTACATGCATTCAATATGCATTTAATCTCACAAATAATATATGTATGTAAGCAGAGAATGCATACATGTCAGAAGAAAATATATGTATGTGAATGAAAGAGTACAGTGGAAACGGAAGGAGTTTAATGGAAACGGAAGGCTGGGTGTCTGTACCGCTGTGATTGGCTGAGAAGCACGCGCGGGTCACTTTCAAGTGTCTGACAGCATGGAGGGGGGAGAAGAAACTCCAGTTCTTCAGCAAGCTATCGGGGTGTTAAGAAATATTTTATCATCTCCTGAAACGGTCGCATCGTTGTCCTCATCACTTGATCGAGATGGGACGGGCTCAACTTTTTTTTTTACGTGCGCTCAGAATAGTGGCACAAAAATAACGCCACAGTAACCCAGAAAGAGTAATATTTCAAACTCCGCCACTCTGTGCTTCTCTGCCACTGCCTCGTTTGAGTTTTGGACGAAATGGATTCTGAGATATTGCATTTCGTCATTTCGAGCTGATTGGAGACCAGAACAGCCAATCAGATATTTTTGCATCCAAGTCTGTGATTGGCTGGTTTTGTGGCACAAAAATAACGCCATAGGTCACAAAATAAACTTTTAAGATATTTTCATGCGAGAATGGTGCTGTGTAAACTTCAAATATCTGCTTGATTCATCAAGACATCACATATTTCCATAAGTGCTCTAACATTTTCGGAGATGCCTGTTACCTATGGCCTTATTTTTGTCCCACTATTCCGAGCGCACCTAAAAAAAATTTGAGCGCACGTAAAAAAAAAAGTTGAGCCCGTCCCATCTCGATCAAGTGACGAGGACAACGATGTGACCGTTTCAGGAGATGATAAAATATTTCTTAAAACCCCGATAGCTTGCTGAAGAACTCGAGTTTCTTCTCCCCCCTCCATACTGTCAGACACTTGAAAGTGACCCGCGCGTGCTTCTCAGCCAATCACAGCGGTACAGACACCCAGCCTTCCGTTTCCATTAAACTCCTTCCGTTTCCACTATACTCTTTCATTCACATACATATATTTTCTTCTGACATGTATGCATTCTCTTCTTACATACATATATTATTTGTGAGATTAAATGCATATTGAATGCATGTAAATGAGAGCAAAATGTAGGAATGCATAAATGAAAATGTATGTATGTGAGAGTGAAAATATATATGTGTGTGAAAGAAGAATATATGTGTGTGAGAGTGAAAATATATGTGTGTGAAAGAAGAATATATGTGTGTGAGAGTGAAAATATATATGTGTGTGAAAGAAGAATGTATGTGTGTGAGAGTGAAAATATATGTGTGTGAAAGAAGAATATATGTGTGTGAAAGAAGAATATATGTGTGTGAGAGTGAAAATATATATGTGTGTGAAAGAAGAATGTATGTGTGTGAGAGTGAAAATATATGTATGTGAGAGTGAAAATATATGTGTGTGAGAGTGAAAATATATGTGTGTGAAAGAAGAATATATGTGTGTGAAAGAAGAATATATGTGTGTGAGAGTGAAAATATATGTATGTGAAAGAAGAATATATGTGTGTGAGAGTGAAAATATATGTATGTGAAAGAAGAATATATGTGTGTGAGAGTGAAAATATATGTATGTGAAAGAAGAATATATGTGTGTGAGAGTGAAAATATATGTATGTGAGAGTGAAAATATATGTGTGTGAAAGAAGAATATATGTGTGTGAGAGTGAAAATATATGTATGTGAGAGTGAAAATATATGTGTGTGAGAGTGAAAATATATGTATGTGAGAGTGAAAATATATGTATGTGAAAGAAGAATGTATGTGTGTGAGAGTGAAAGAATGAATTTTGGCTTGTACGGCCCCTCATATTTACTGATTATTTTTGTTTTGGGTCAAGCAGTCTGAAAGGAATTATGAACAAAGTAAGGATTGATTATCTTGTGCTTGTACTACACAGAACAATCCTACGTGTCTTGTGAGTGCATTACACTCTGACCATGAACAAGGATAAAAACCATGAGAAATGGAATAAAGTGTTACTTTCTGTGAGCTAAGCACATATTATACTGCAAGAGTGTATTCAAAGTATTGATTGTCCATACTGCAAAGTTTAGTATCGATCTGATACTACAAGTTTAAACTCAATTTCAATTTCAGTTTTATTTATATAGCGCCAAATCATGACAACAGTCACCTCAAGGCACTTTATAAGGCCCCTACAATAATACATGCAGAGAAAAACCCAACAATCATATGACCCTCTATGAGCAAGCACTTTGGCGACAGTGGGAAGGAAAAACTCCCTTTTAACAGGAAGAAACCTCCGGCAGAACCAGGCTCAGGGAGGGGCGGGGCCATCTGCTGCGACCGGTTGGGGTGAGAGAAAGAAGGCAGGATAAAGACACGCTGTGGAAGAGAGACAGAGATTAATAACAGATATGACTCAATGCAGAGAGGTCTATTAACACATAATGAGTGAGAAAGGTGACTGAAAAAGAAATACTCAATGCATCATGGGAATCCCCCCGGCAGCCTACGTCTATTGCAGCATAACCAATGGAGGATTGAGGGTCACCTGGTCCAGCCCTAACTATATGCTTTAGCAAAAAGTAAAGTTTTAAGCCTAATCTTGAAAGTAGAGATAGTGTCTGTCTCCTGAATCCAAACTGGAAGCTGATTCCACAGAAGAGGGGCCTGAAAACTGAAGGCTCTCCCTCCCATTCTACTTTTAAATACTCTAGGGACAGCAAGTAGGCCTGCAGAGCGAGAGCGAAGTGCTCTAATAGGGTGATATGGTACTAAAAGGTCATTAAGATAAGATAGGGCCTGATTATTTAAGACCTTGTATGTGAGGAGCAGGATTTTGAATTCAATTGTGTATTAAACAGGGAGCCAGTGAAGGGAAGCCAATATAGGAGAAATATGCTCTCTCACGTAGACTTCTTCTCAAGGAAAAAACTACAGGGCGAGTGTTGCCGCTACCAATACTTGCAAATTCTGAACACATTTAATGATCACTAAATCAATGTGATTTTACTTTCCACAATAATTAGTTAACACAACAAAACACACTTTTCAGCATTTCATGTATTGGAGATTATGTATCTGAATTTCAGGAGCAGGACCACGCCTCCAGACACGCTCCTTCCGGCTGCCATCTATATAGGTTCCCCTAGTTCTGCAATCTGATCATTCTCGTTTACGTGCCCCACCCTTCCTCCCTCCTTCTTCTCCATTCTTCAACTTCTTCACTCCTATTTAGTACATGGGGATCTGCCAGGCTTGCGAGCCATCGCCAGTCCCCTTCGAGGCCTTCCCCAAACCGCAGCTCAATTCATGTCAAAGCATTCACTTTTACCTACTAAAACGCTGTCAAACCTAAAATGATGACGTGGGCCCAGCTAATGAACTGCTTCTTTTGTTTTTCTTTTTTGTTGTGGGTACTCTTTGTCAAGTCTTCTGTTTAAAAACCTTTCAAAGTAAAACATTCTGTAGATAGCATTAGTTGATTTTGTGCCAGGAAAGATGATTAAAAATATCTACAGTGATCTGTAACAGTCTTTAGGAATTTGAGGGAAATTAGTACAGCAGATTATTAACACATGCAAAAGTATATGGAAATTCAGTAAATAAGGCATAAACAGAGTTTGTACAGAGTTTGTTTGGTATGACCACCTTTATTCGTCAACACAACCTGAACTCTCGTAGGTTCTTCTAAATACTTCAGCTCTTGTCTTCAGGAAGAGTGCTCCACGCTTCTCTGAAGCACATTCAAAGCTCCTCTTTGGATCTTGGCTGCCTTTTGTTCCGTTCTCTGTCAGGATGATCCCACACTGCTTCAATAATGTTGACATTTCCACTCTACAAGACCTGTTGCCACTCATTTTGCGTCCAGTTCTTGTGTAATTTACCTCAGCATTTTTTCTATATTTCCCTTTAACTGAGATGTTTCTGATGAGCCGTCAGCGAACATTAGATGGAGACTCTCAGGTGTCAGGTCTTTGTTGGATTATTTCCTACTTTTTAAGGACTTGACTTTTAGATACTGTTAATCTTTTGCAGATATTTTTCTTTTTAGGTTTGGAACTTCTTCTTTTATCCTCCACTTGTCCAGTTTCCTTCCTTCTTTGTTTTTTTAAGGAAACACTGCACACCATGCCGAATATTTGTCTCACATCTCTTTGGGAATCACTTTTTGGTGCAAAAATGTCTGCCTGTCAAACTGTGTTATCTTTGGCATTTTTGATAGAATTTACTAAAGAAACAGGAACAAGTGATATGTTTTTTGTAACAGGCTGCCAGTAATAAAGTGCCTAAAGAATAAATTAATACATTTAAATAAATAATTTAGGTATGTGTTGATGTGTGTGCTGATGAATTCTGTTCCAAGAAGAAGCCCCACAACAAGGTTTACTGTGAACCAACATAACTATTCCACGTTTTGCTGAGTCTGTGATCTAAATTAACCAGCAGCTTGATGAAGAAGTTTATATAGGAGATCATTTCCAGACTACATTAAAAGGTCTTCAAGGTATTAGGTGGCTTACTGAAAACAGAGCGAACACCATGCATTATGTGCAGTGTTGTGCTTGGTTAGTGGGACAGGTTGAAGGCGGTAATGAAGAGCGGAAGATGCAAGTGATTGTTTATCCTCTGCTTCTTAGATAGGAATGATTACTGGGTGAAATCACTCAGTTAACCTTTCATGACCTCAGCAAACCCTGAATTGTTTACTGTGGGGTGCACACGGATGGGTCTGCACAAATTTATGTTTTGTTATCATGCAAGAGAGCTTGAGGTTCTCTATATCATTTTACATGTTTTTTGTGTATGTGAGTGTGTGTGTGTGTGAGAGAGAGCAAGCTATCGTGGCTATGCTAAAGAGGAAATGGAGGAGAACATGACCAGAGTCTTAAATCATACAGCCCTCGCTTGTCATGCTGCAGCGTGTATGTGTGTGCACGCAGTCGCTCCCTCGGCCAGTGGCATAAATAGCGCTAATGTTTTTCCTTGTGCATGTCACCTTTGTTTGCACACTCAGCTCTCTCCCTCGGTGCACAATCTAAAAACACATGTACAAAGAGTCTTTAACCTTCATTGGGAGGTTTAACTGCATGAAAAAGATGAGTCACTGCAACAAACCACACATCAAAAATCATTAAAAGTCAACACGGAATAAAAGAAAAACACACAAAACTAAACTATATAAAGAATTAAAGGGATCTGACTTTTAGTTTAGAATTAAGTTAGAATTTCTCCATCAATGTAAAGCAGGAAGTTCATTTAATTACATTTGTGTGGTATGTGCAGTGTGGCAGAAAGTTGGTGAGAGCCAATTTAAAAGTGCATTAAAGGAAAAGGTAGAATCCATCATCTGCTACATTAACTTGTGACACGTGAGCCACATCCAGTTCGGCTGTTTATAAGACATAGGAAACAGTAAATATAGTGAATATTAAGAAAAACTCTTTTTTTCCTACGATAGACTTGAAAACCACTTCCTCTTTTGTGAATGAGGGTGTTCCAACAGCCATCAAAACCATCCTTTAAAACTACAAACCACATGAAAAATCTGACCGTGTTTCTAAATGCTTTTCCCCATTTTGGTCTCAATATAAAGACGCTTTTGTTTGTGAAAAGCAGCGATGATCATTTAGGCGGATTATATTACCTGCTGACAAATGAAATTCAGTGTTTGATCTTATTTACTTTGATGTACCAGCTTGAGTCTTGGCGGATTTGCAATCCCCGTACATCAGCCCTGAATACATGAGTGTAAAACAACATATGGCTGAGTTTGCCATGAAGATAAGAATAATCCTGTTAATTGTTGCCTTTGGACAGCAAAGTCAGTAACCCTCCCTTCAAGCTAACAGTGAACAGCTAATAGCAAACATGTATCTACAATATTACATAAATCATGCAATTAAAAACAGATTACCTTACATCTTTATCTGCCTCATAAGACCGATGTTTTGTGTGCTTTTGGAACATGTTTCTATTTCCTTGTATTTTCTTAAGTTGCAGTGTGTTTGTGTTCGCTCAAGCCATCATAGTTGAGTGTTTTGTGCTTGAACTGAACTAAACCTTAATCATAAAGGCGACGATAACAGAATGGTTCTGTAAGGAACTTTTCATGATATATGCCATTATAGATTTTGATATTTATTTAAAAGGACTGGAAGATCGTATAATCATCCATCCATTTTTTAACCAAATTCCCAAGTCTGGATGACAGGAGGCGGGTACCTACCTGAGGTGACTATGGGTGACAGGCAGTGTTCACCATCAACAGACTGCCAATTACCATAGCGGTAACGCAAATAGATGGACAACCACACCTTCACATTCATGCCATAGGCCAATTTAGGCCTAATTTATTTAATTTGGGGGTATTTACCTGATTAGAACCCACAAAGAAACAGGACGAACGCTCCATGCTGGAAGGTCCCAGTGGGGCCCAGTTGACTAGAAACCAGGGCCATTTGGTGTGAGCTAACAGTGCTAACCACTACACCGTGCAGCTGCCCCTCCGGCAAGGAATAAAAAGATAACAAAACAACACAGCGTGCCAATTCACTTTGTTCCAGCTGCTTCAAAGTGAGGAAAGTAGCAACTTTTGCAAACATAACAGGCTCTAAATCGAGGAAACAAAAATACGAGTTGTTTGAATAAACTGTCATTTACAGTACTAAACCTATTTTACATGCCTGAAATATGCTCAATACAAAACATACTGAGCCAAAATACACTATGATTAAAGTATGAAATAGTTTTATGTTATGAGAACTGCTATGTTAAAAAACTTGTACTGTATCAGCCAAGCATAGATGTACTTATAGCCTCAAACTCAGGGTAGTTCATTCCTTGAACATCCTCCAGCGCTCTGAAAATAATCCATTTATAAGCAGCGTTCAGGGAGAGAAAAGACAGAATGTGTGTGCCATGAGGGTTTAGTCCTCATAAAATAGTGATTGGCTTTCTTCATCTGCGTCCTCGCGCTCCTTCACAGAAAGGAGGAACGAAGTACAGTACCGCTTTGCACACAGTCACACACACCAGCTGTTCGCAGCTTGCTGACAAAAGTACACACTTGAAATGTATGGCTGAGGAACACACAGAATGCAACTGTGAATACACACACGGTATCATGGAAATGATGCGCTCAAACACACATCAAATAAGCAGGCTGTATAGGCAGATGCCCCGCAGCGAGACACCAGCGGCATAAATATTCATGCGTTCCCATGATTGCAAAAATGTAAATAAGTCAACAGTCATGAAATTGCCAGCATCTGGTCACTTTTAGGGGGAGAGGAGAATAGAGAGGGAGGGGAAAAGTAGGGAGGAGATCAGCAAAGAGGGGGAGGGCACAACAAGGTGGATTAAGTGGAGAAGGATGGCAAGACCAAGGAGGGAAAATGGCTGGCAATGGGAGAGAACGCAGAGGGAGGCTGATGGGTGGGGAGCCAGATCACCCCAGATTATTTTCTACTTTCAGCATAATGACTCTCACTTGGATCCGTGCGCAATTACTTAATGATAAATATCCTGGAGAGCCTATCTATTCTGTGCTGTTCGAGTGGAGAGCAGCAGCTGTAGCCGGAGCTGAGGAATGAGGAACATCTGTTTTACATGAAGAGAGTTAATGTTTCTGCGGGCGCCTGAGGATCACAGGTTGGGATCGGATCTCTCTTGAAGTCAGCAACAGTTTGTTGCGAAGCAAAATAAATAAATGTAGTTAACAGTATATTTTCTATTATAAGAGGATCAAATGAATACAGTGAGAAGTGAATTTACAGAAATGACATTTCCCCCTCCTCAAAGTGTTTACATGATTTCCATGTGAAAAGTTGTTAATAAACAACACTTTTTCATGTCTAAAACACTCAGGCCACCTTCACAAACCACCTTCAGCTCAGTATCTTAGATGTGCTGAAACAGAGACCTGTGGGGAAGAGACTGTTTATTAGCAATATTTTTGAATTAATTTTTAAAAACAGTCATCTCAGACCGGCTGACTTATATGGGAGAGAGTTCGAAGCAGCTCGACCGTGTTTCAACTGACAATGCAAGTCTCTGTGCTGTGAAAATTTTAAACGGAGTCGATACAGAGCCAGTGAAGAGGAAACCGTTTGTGAGGGAGTGATGTGGAACCATCTGTTTGTTCCAGGATGTAGCCTAGCAGCAACAGAGCTGTTTTACACAAAGATCTTAGATTACACACACTGATGTAAACAGCAGAGGACAGGCTGCATTTTCTGGTGCAACAATTGAAAATTCTGCCTTATCATCAGTGTATTTGACAGTCTTTAGACTGTCCATTAACCTAGATAACCTGTAAACCTTATCATTTCAGTCACAAGTTAAGCTGAATAGCATGAGCAATTAAGTAATAGTTCATGTTGAAATGCTTAATAATCTGTTCCAAGGACACCAGGTAGAAAATGAATAAACAGGTGTCCCAGAAGCGAGCCCTGGAGGACACCACAGGAGAGAGTGAAATATTTGGTTACTAATACTAATACATTTAATTCATAAATCTCTTTTTAAACACTTCAAAGGTAGAGAATTTGTCTATGACTGTAATATTTAAGATATTTTAGTTTTGCTTTATGAAGGCATCAAACATCAAAAATAAGTTTGATCCTTCTTAAATGGAGAGCAGTTCATTCAAATCCCATAATTTCAACAATCTAAATGCTTCAAATGTACCCAAACAGATATCAGATTATAAATTATAGTGAAATATTTTTTTAATCAGTTCAGTTCTCATTCAGTTTTATTTATATAGCACTAAATCACAACAGCAGTCAACTCAATACACTTTATAGTAGCATTTATATTGTAAGCTGCAATAATACAGAGAAAACGTTAGTAGTAAAAAGGTAATAGAGGGAGGCAGGGTGAACATGTACTGTGGAAAAGAGCCAGAGTTTGAAAATAACTAATGATTAAATGCAGAGTGGTGTAAAAATATATAAGGATTTAAAAGAGGTCAGTGAAGAAAAAACACTCAGTTCATCATGGGAAGGCCCCAGCAGCCTAGGTCTATTGCAAAGTAATGAACTGAGGCTTCAGAGTCACCTGATCTAGCTCTAACTATATGCTTTCTCAAAACCAGCAGTTTGAGAGCGAAGTGCTGTAATGGGGTGAGAGGGTACTATGAGGTCTTTAAGAGAAGATGGGGCCTGATTATTCAAGACCTTCTATATGATGAGAAGGACTTTAAATTTGATTCTGGATTTAACAGGGAGCTAAATGAAGAGAAGTCATTATAGGAGAAATCTGCTCTCTCTTTCTAGTCCCTGTCAGGACTCTTGCTGCAGCATTTTTGGATTAACTGAAGGCTTTTCAGGGAGTTTTTAGGACATCCTGATAATAATGAACAATACAATAGTAACATCTCGATGTAATAAATGCATGAACAAGTTTTTCAGTGTCACTCTGAGACAGGACTTTTATAATTTTAGAGATATTATGCAAATGGTAGAAGGCAGTCCTACATATTTGTGTAATATGTGCATTGAAGGACATATTCTGGTAAAAAAGTGACTCCAAGATTCCTCACAGTGTTACCGGAGGCCAAGGTAAAACCATCCAGACTAAGCATCTGGTTAGATACTCTGTTTCTAAGATTTTTAGAGCGGAGTACAATAACCTCAGTTTTATCTGAATTTAGAAGCAGGAAATTCTTTAAGTTTAAGTAGTTGTTGTGTGTTATCTGGCTTCATGGATAGATGAAGGTGGGCATCATCTACATCTAGCTTTAAGCAATAGTGCCTAAGGGAAGCATGTATAATGAAAAATAATTGGTCCTAGCACGGAACCCTGTGGCGCTCCATAAGTACATGTACACATTGGATATTATTCAAACCACTGCAGTGCAGTAGCTACAGCATGCACTAATCTCTGCAGTAAAATATTGTAGTCAGTGGTATTGAAGGTTGCACTCGTGTCTCACAGGACAAGCACAGATGAGTCCACTGTCAGAAGCCATAAGAAGATCATTGGTAACCGTCACTAATGCTGTTTCTGTACTGTGATGAATTCTGACTGAAGATGCAGATGATCAGTCAGCTGTTTGACAACTACTCTTTCAAGAATTCTTCAGAGCAAGGTTGAAGATTGGGCTATAATCAGGTGGCATTGTCATACATTGCTATGATACACATCCTTTAAAATGATATTCTGCTCACAATTTGTACAAAGTAGAATTTCCAGCTGACTGTACTGGACAGTAAATATATTCAGGTTTAATATCTCCATATTTTGAATACATTTTAGCTCTGTATATTAGTCAGCTAAATACGTCTGTAGTTCAAACAGCTTGGATTGCCAGAAGGTTTGAATTCTTAAGACACTGTTTGTGTGCGTGTAAGGGCAGGGGGATTGAATATTTTAAGACAAAAATTAAAATATAAATTACCGTAAGAGTATTTGCTGTTATCTGAAGAAGATGGCTTTTGCTTCTGCTAAGCCGAGCCAACTTCATCTGTGCAGCCCTGACCAGCTATGCATGCATAAGTAACAGTAGTGCTGATACTGTGCTGGAAGGCAGGCGAGAACTCGTACAATCTAGGCCACAGCACTTATCTCTGTTTGGTTTGCAGTTCTCGTTACTACGTGAAATTGTAAACTTCACAGGGCCCTGTGGTAGCCTCTTCTGTACATTATTCCTCTAGTTTTTAATTAATTTTGTCTGGTTTATAAAGTCCTGGCCTGCTCGTTATACCAGTATTTTTTGTTTTTTATGAAATGTCTGAAAAATATCTTCTGACATTTTTACATGTGTGTAACTATTTAATTCACAACTTGAGCTTGGTTTAACCTTTTTCTATTTAGTTTTTCCTCAAAGCAAAGTGAGTTAATCTAAAGTTGTCCAGCGTAGGTCGGACGAACCTGTTCACCAATAAAAAACTATTTTGCTTGTGCATTAGGTACAGAGCTACAACTGGCTAGCTCAAGACCCGGATTATGCACATTTGCAAACTCACATCCAGATAACTGCAAACATCGCACTAAAGCTGTTATTCTCACAGTCCACTTGGAAAAGAGTTGGGCATACTATAGTGTCGCGTGGATGTGTCTGTCTGGCAACAAAAGATTGTAACACCTTGTGTTTGCGTTCTATAATAAGATGCACAGACACAAGAGCACCTTCTTCTGATTCAAGCAGATAACCATCAGTCCCATATTTACCATTCTTTTTCAATATTCAGTAGTATTCAGAATGTAGTGCACAAACGAAAAATGAATCGCTCTATTTTTGAGGTAGTGCTAATGTACATTGTAAGAAAGAGAAGCCTTCATGTCCTTGTGCTTTTACTATGTTGCAAAGGGTGTGAAATTGTTGCAGATGTTACAGTGACTGATGAGGGCAACAGAAACAACCTTGATCTGTGTCTGAGATGCTTTGACATTTTGTGCTTACCAAAGTCAAACCAGCAGGAGCCTGTAAAGAACCTATTTTACGTCACATCAAACCGCTCTAATTTCAACAACAGTGAAAATTATTCTATGCATGCCCTTTAGAAATACAACCTGGGTGTTAAAGGAACAGAAATCCCTTGGTGAAAGGGATAGCCATGGCTGTTCCTTTGGCACATTATAGTTCTATAGTGTTAAAGTATACGTGTGTGTTCATGTATCCAAGGTCTGTAATGATTGATGTTCCCTCAAAGGCCTCGGGGCTTTGGGGATGGCAAATATGACCTCTACAGAGGTGAGTGGATCAGCAGCTCTGCTATGACTGACTGCTTGCGTGGAGGAATACTCTAGATGCCTCCTGTGACCTTGTCCAGCTTTGAAAACACAAGGGGACACTTTGTACGCAGATCTGAATTGTTCATGTGTGTGGCAGTTGCACACCGCTACACAAATGCATCCCAAACATCTAGTGGACAATCCTTATCTTCCTACAAGGGTAATGGACTGATAAACAAAATGCACCGCACCCCGCCTCTGAACCTCCAAAACCAACCAATCAGAGCAGAGTGTTTCTCTGATGTAATTCTTACACAATCCTTCTTATACGTCTTGTGGAATACCACTGAGACACACAGACACACACACAGATTACCAGAGCATTTTCTGTCTGTTGGCAACACACAAAGACGTGAAAAGAAGCTGGAAAATAAAACTCAGAAGTGTCATCTTTCATTTAAACAGTGAGAGCGCCTTTGTGGGCAGCTTACATACATGTCAGCATTCACATGGGCGACTGTGTGGGGAAGGGGACAGACGTAGTGTTAACAGGGAGACACACACCTCATAGCGGAGGTCCTAAATCTTCATCAGCAGTACCAGCTCGCCTGAGGATCGGAGCAGAGAAAAAACTCACTGATGAATGGCTCTATACAAGCGTGTCTAGCAAAGGCTGTGTGTGTGCATGTGTGTGTGTGTGTGCGTGTGTGTGTGTGCATTCATCTGTGTGAGGATGTCCGTTAGTGCTAATGTTCCAGGGGGGATTAGCTTCAAACCAATCAGGAAGCACGTTGTGATTAACCCCAGTGTGATATAACAAACCAGGAACATGCACATCCACAAAGCAAGCATCCTCTGCAAATGATGCACACACACACACACACACACACACACACAGGGTCAGTCAGTAACACAATGCATTATTCCTGAACATATAGCTGATCAGTTTTGAATTTTAATCTTTGAAGTGCCATAACCAATTCCCAAAATATAGGCCTCTAACATTTGTCATGCATAAATCAGCTGCTGGCTTCCAGCATAAAGTTTTCATTTCATGTAACTTTGAAGCCACATCAATCAAGATTTTTACATTAACAGCAGAATATTGGTTTGTGATGTGAAAATGGTAGCTATTATGAGCACACGGGGAATTATTATTTAACTTTGCACTTTGCAAGCTGCATCCTTAAACCATACAGGTGCAATGCACAGACACACACTAACACTGCTACATCAGCGACTAATAAAATACTAGGATTTTACACACTAAAACTAAACCACAAACTTCTTGGATGGGCTGTACCTCACAGCAGGCCATATTGAAACTCAGCTGCTTCCATAAAAATGCCAAAAAGTTACCACCAGCACAAACACATTATCAGTCCGTTGGGTCTTTTGACCCAGCATTTTGAGTTTATTGTGTTTTTTGAGTCTTTGTAATATTGGTTTAAGTTCAAGTTTTACAGTTTAGCCTTGGGTTTAGTTTTTTCTGTTTTTGACTCTTCTTGTATTTCCGGTTTATGGTTTTTTGGCTGCGAGACTCCTCTTGTGTCTTCGTCTCATCCCTGTGTCACTTGTGTGAGTCTGTTGTGTCATCTGTGTTTACGTCCCTTGCCCTCTGTGTGTCCTAGTCATGTCCTTGTTCTGTGTCAAGGCAGTTTTAGTATGTGTCTTAGTGTGTTTCCTGTTTTATTTGACAGTCTCTCATCCCATGTTCAGTGAGTTGTTATTAATCTCTTTCTCTCTTCCACAGCATGTCTTCTATCCTGTCTTCCTTCTTTCACCCCAACCGGTCGCAGCAGATGGCCCCGCCCCTCCCTGAGCCTGGTTCTGCCGGAGGTTTCTTCCTGTTAAAAGGGAGTTTTTCCTTCCCACTGTCGCCAAAGTGCTTGCTCATAGTAGGCCATTTTATTGCTGGGTTTTCTCTGCATGTATTATTGTAGGGTCTGCCTTACAATATAAATCGCCTTGAGGCGACTGTTGTTGTGATTTGGCGCTATATAAATAAAATTGAATTGAAATTGAACTGAATTTAGTTTTGCTTCCCCTGTGTCGTGATCCAAACTGATCCAAATTTTGCTTCAATGATCACTTCCAGTGATGAGAACTGGAATCTATCCCAGCTGTCATTGGTCGAGAAGCAGGGTACACCCAGTATAACACAGACCTTACACAGAGAGACACGCAACCAATGACATTCACATTCACACCTGACTCAGAATCGTGAGTTATTTCAACATGAATATCTTTGAACTCAAGGACAAAGCTGAAGGACCCAGAGAGAACCCAAGCAGCCACAGTCACAACATGCAAACTCCACAGAGGAACTGAACCACAGGGCCAGACTGACCTGTGTCAGAACTTTTCAATGACACCTCATATCTTCATCGGCTGATTGTCATACCAAAAGCAATTTGTTCAGACTACACAGTTGTTGTGTCATCATCTAATGTTTTTCACCCCATTACACTTAAATACATTATTAAAAGGACTAGCAGGTCAAACTGCCCATAAGCCATAGACCTTGTGTATAGTGACTGGTGTAATTACTTCTCATTAAAGGGGCTTAATCAAAATTAAATGTATGTTGAGCACATTTATTGGCTCCTGGCACCAATTCCATACAGAGTATTTGACCTTAATGCTACCTTATCATTTATTAAAGTTTGATTATATTTGACTTCTGAATGCAAATATAAGTAAAAAGCTGTGACTCCTTTTGGGATCACTGCAAGCTGTAGAAATCTGAAATCTAACATTTAGAGCATGGTGTTAAAAGAATATGCCTTGCAGTATGCATCATACATGAGATATGAGCCCAACACAACAACAGAAGAGTTAACAGAAAACACTGAGTGGGTGGACCCCGATGGAGCCCTAATCTTTAGCTCCGTTCTCTTATCAGTGTAACTCAAAGGAACCACATCTATAGATCTCCATCCACCTTCAAGTCGTTGACCCAACCACTGGCTCAGCAAAGATTCCAATTCCATTCATCGATCTGCTCTCCTTTGTTTGTGGTTTTGTCGTTATCCGCTTCAACCGATGCTTCCATTCGCAATTTGATATTGATGGCTCTGCTTTGATCTGCTTTTCGTAGCGCCACAAAATTTTTGACTTTCCTTTGAGTTTTCCCATTAACTCGTGTTATTCTTTGACAGGGTTCCCTTTTCCACTCAATAGGAGCTAGTGAACCATGACAAATGACAATGCAGGTGATTGGTTCAAGGAATTGATTTGATTGACCAAATTATTGCCCTATAATTAAAACTGGTTCATGTCCTCCATTTAAATGCCTCGAGATAAGGAAAAACAACAGCATATACTTTAATCAATACCAACTAAAGACTTGACTGTATGAGTATCCACAATCTCATGCATGCTGTAGGAATCTCCTATTCAGCCATTTAGGGAGATGCAGCAGCTCTCCATGACAAGTCTTGATAAAAGACTTTTTAATCCAGACTAAAGGTGCATCTTCATAGAAACCAACTAGCTGAGATGAAAAAAGTCAGTGGCATTTCAGTGACTGCATGTGCTGATGACAGGAAATAACCACTGGCAACAGGAAGTGCACAACTATCGAGTTAAACTTTTGTCAAGGTGCTATAATTGAACAACAGTGCCACCAAAGGATGCTGTTGTGATATCAACACACTTTTACGGCTTTGTTTCCTACAGCTAACTTTTGGTTCCTGTCATAAAGGAAGACACAATGGTTACCAAAGATTAAAATGTTTTTAACCTGTTTTTGTTTCTTTTTCTCCAGTACAAAAATTGTAGGTCAGAAGTGATGCCATGGACACAACACAACTGCCATCTCAGAACTCAGCTTTAATCTCATTCCTCCATAATGAGCTGAACTGCATAATTTTGTGAGAGGACAGTGCGAGAATCCTTCAGATAGACCAGTCTGAAGATGACTCATGTGTTCTCACCTCTGCATCTTCCTCCAGCTCAGCTTCTCCTATGTCCTTGTTTAACGACACTAATCCAACTCCTGCCATACCCTCCACCCTGGCCCCTTGATTTGCTCCCATACACCTACTGAATACATTTGAGTGTACTGTTGAATAATGATGTGGATCAACTCGTCCTCCACACCCAAACGTGTCCTCTGCTATCAACCTTGCTTTTGAAAGCCTGTAATTGAAGATCTTTTTGTTCCCAGCTGGCTGGAAAAGGTTTTGTCAACTCAAATCAAAGGGGGGAGAAAAACATGAGGCAGGGATCCATAATGCTCTGGTCCTGACAACATAGTGTCCTCTGCTAGATCTTCCATCCCAGAGTGCCTGCTCAAACGGACTGTTTACCAGAAGAAATGTTTTGCACCTAAAACTGCTTAAGGAATGATACAAAGTATTTATAGTTGTGAAGGGTAACCTGGATCACCAGGTGCATCCACTTTATCGACCTGAGGCTGATAAATTGCGATTGCAATGGAAGTGCAGTTCTTTGAATGGCCAACTGAGGGAGGCTCAAAAGCATGTTGATCTCTGGCCTCTGGAATTAATTTCTCCCTTTAAAATGTCGACTGACACAATGCTAAAAATGAGAAACCAATGGGCAACCTCATTGTGTAGCACTAATACATGCATAGACTACATTTAGGGTTCAACATAAAGCGTTTTAAAGTGAACATAATGCTTGGAAAACGCACTTCGATGATGTAAACTCCAGTCACCACTCGCAGATGGAACGTGCTCGTAAGCAAATTTTGTATTGCTACTGTAACACTCAGGTGGACTACAGCAGGCTACAGGTGTGGCTGTAGCTCAGGAGGTAGAGCAGGTCACCAACTGATCAGAAGGTTAGTGGTTCAATCCCTGGCTTCTCCAGTCTGCATGTGAGGTATCCTGCGATACTAACCCCAATCCTCTCTAATGCGGCCATCGGAGTATGAATGTAGTTAGGAAGAATTTACGTTAGAAGAAAGTAAATCTGGCATGTTGTATTGAGTGCTCCAGGAGAGTAGAAAGGTAAGAATTAGTCCATTTACAGCTCCAGTCCAGTAGTCACTGGTAGCTCTGGTCCCGGCATCACTGAAATATGGAAGACCTTTGATTAGTAAATTGCCCACAGCTGCTCTGCCAGCATGTCCGGTACTGCCCCTGGAGCTCGCTGCATGACCCCTCTCCTGCAGCAGAGCCAGAGAACACACCTCCACCAACAATCATAGAAAGTTCTTCTGCTTCATTTGAAATAAAGGGGTGAAGGATGGGTATGTAGTTAGCTACTGCCACCAAGGAGGTCATGTTTCTGGGAGTGTTTGTCCTGCTGTTTTGTTTTTAGGAAATCATCCTGCTATATGGAGATTCTAATTCTTATAGTTTCCATCCAACTATCATGTGAAATTTGACCTCTGACCTCTCTTTATATTTCACATCTGCCTTTCTTTCAAATTGGCCCCAAAATGTGTTACATCTCTAAAAAAGACACTGTCAAGAGAAAGAGAATGAGCTGTCTAGTTAGTCAGAAATATACTGTAGTGCAACGTTTTATTAATAAGCTCAAGTTATTTACAAATCAATTATCCATTACCCACTCCTGCATAATGTCTGTGATTTTTACTGGACTACACACTTCTTAAAGTACATTTGAAGAACATTTACAAAATATAATACTACTCCCTTTAAAGTAAATACTGCCCAGAGAGTGAGATGCATTGGAGATGATCTGCGCTTCCACAGATCATCACCAAGCATCTTCAGGATCATTCGAAGATGACGACTTATCCATAAAAGCAGGAGTCATTTCAACAATTCTGTAAAGTTTTCCTTCAACATTACAAACATTCAGCATCTCATACGTACAACTTTGGAACCTTTAACTTAATAGCAATCACTTTGATATACTTTTTTGTTTTATATATTATATTTGACTTTGCACAAATGCATCAAGAGTCAATTTCTCTCTATAACTCAGTGCAGTTTCTATTCAAACACTCTGCCCCCCCTCCTGTCTGTCACTGATGCCTTTTCCTCCCATTTGCAGCAGGAGATTCGGCAGACACTAGGGTTGTTGGGTTTTTTTTTTGCTTGTTTGCTTGTTTGTTTTTTCCTCTATGTGACTGTATGATGCTTTCTAGCCCTCTGTCACACTCTACAGCCCCTCTCTGCAGGTGTCTCTCCCCATTCTGTTTCGTTCACAGCGCAGTGCCGAGTGCGATGACTCATCCTACAGTGTGAAAGACGTGAATTGCTGTCTGTGTTCAGCGCAGCACTTGCTTCTCTTCTAGTCTCCCTCACTGTCCTTCCTGTAGTCGCTCCTGCACCCCCCCCCATTCTGTCTCCGTCTATGAAGCACTGAGCCGTAGCTCGGCTCCGTCACATGTAGACGTTGATGGACAAGAGGAGTAAGTGGCTGAGACAAAGGAGCACATGTTATATATGCAGATAGAGCTGAATGACAGCCACCTCATGTCACCTCGCTACTGCTGCTGCTGCTGCTGGCTGTTACTGTACACATCACTAGATAGCACCAGAGACTCGACATGAGCCAGAGTCCCGTTGCTCTCACGGTACATGTGTGCTCAAATTTTACTGTGGCAAAAAAATATTAAAAAACTGAGTCATAAAATAAATTTGTACCTATTATATCATTTTACAAATGTGTTGCCAACAGGGATCAGGAATATGTAGCCATTAATCACAAGTGAAGCTACGTGTTAGCATTCTAGCTGTATGTAGAAAATTTCCAAATTTCAAGAGGATTCAAATCAGTTTAGCTTCTTTCCTCAGATTAATCATCTCTGTGCACAAAGATTATTTCAAACTAGCGAATCATACCTAACAAATGTCGTCCTCATGCTACAAAGACATCTGAGAAAATGCTTTAAAGTTACAAGTAAATGCAGGTGAACCACAAGAAAGGTGTAACCATAGTCACATTATTATATCACGACCGTTCTAAATTCCTGACATAGCATAGAGGTTTGTCTTAACTGTGTTTGGTTCCAAGGCTAGCCAATAGACAATAGCTAGCATGCAACGTAGCACCCAGGGCTGAAAAATAAAGCTAGCATACAAGTGCTAAAAACTGCACTTCCACCGATGCGCAAAAGGCAAGGCTTCTTAAAATTGCCCAACTTTACATTAAAAAGCATGTTTACTATGCCTAATCTCTGCCATGTTAAGCTACTGAACTCAACCTCTCGATCAAGGTTGTGCAATTGGTTCATTTTATAGCATCTATCAAAATATCTAACAAAATATTTGGCTTTCTGTGAGGTACAGTCCATCTAAGAACGATGTGCTCCAGCTTTGGTAAGCGAAATTGTAGTGTTTAATTAGTGTGTTACTTATCAGGAATTAGCAGTTATCCTGTATCATTTTTTGTACCTGTACAGTTTATTAATGTCAGCTGCTAATCAAGGTTGTTACCCAATAAATCAATAACATGATATTTTTTGGCTCCAAGATGGTGGTGGCCAAGTCCAGAAACAATGGGTGGCACACAAAATTCTGTTGAAACTACGTGAAAATTAACAGTATTTTTATTAAATGTGTAAAAGAGACTTTTATAGAAGCGGAAATCTTTTAACAAACGCAGCTATCATCATCGTGTGGCTTTTCACATAGAATGCATTTTTAGGCACCTCCTCATGGGTAGGGATGGGTATTGATAAGATTTTAACGATTCCGATTCCATTTTCGATTCTGTTTAACGATTCGATTCTTTATCGATTCTCTTATCGATTCTTGTTTTTAAAAAGGAGAACACTAAGGTCAATTAGCTTAGAACTGTTTTATATCTTCTCTTTCAACAAGATAGAAATTTAGGAGTAACATGGCCTTACAAACCCAACAGTGAGATCTTAAGAGATCCACAGCCTACGGCTCTTCAATGGGGTGTCACAGGGTCCCCAGGGAAAATTGTAAACGTAAAATAACAAAATAAATATTCTTCTGTAGCAATAACAAAGTATAACATAAATTATTCTGTAGCAATTACACAAGAATATCCAGTAATGTCCCTGCCTACAATTAAACACATTCACTTACCATCTGCTGTGGCAAATGGCTGCAAGGTTTTGACCACAAACTAGTCACTGCTCGGTGACATTCGGGCCTGAAAAGAGACGCTACCGATAGACTGCAGCGACAACTGGCAGCGAGCGCCAGCCAGACTCTGTCTGTCTGTCTCATCATGGTCACCTAAATGCACAGTAATGGCAGGTTTTGTAATAAAGCAGATCGCGCTAACATAATATGCACTGTTAGTTGATTATTTACCTGCCGCATTAACGGGAGAGGACGTGCAAACGTTACCGCTGCTGCTGCTGGGTTGAGATTCACGAGTCCGGAGCGGAATTAAAGACATTCATTTAAGTTCATCGCGTGTTTTGTGAGCAAATGCTTTTGCATATTCGTAGTGTTTCCTCCCTTAATGAAATATCTACTTTGCAAGTATTGCAAGTTGCCCCGTTGTCATCCGTTCTCGTAAAGTATAAACAAACTTTTAAGCGTTTGAGCCGCTTAGGCGCCGTGTTTCCTGCCAGGTACGCTCCGACGCTCCGCAACGTGGTGACGTCATTTGGGGCGACTGGAATCGATAAGGGAATCGTTTGCAAAAATGGCAAACGATTCCAAGGAATTGAAACAGTGGGAACCGGTTCTCAACAAGAACCGGTTTTCGATACCCATCCCTACTCATGGGCTTCATTTTTCCAGCCGGAAGCTACATCCATGTTTATTTTTGCAGACGTTTAACTACATATAAACACCCTTTGGTGTTTATAATGGTTTGCTCCACTAGCATACAGCTTCTTCCTGTTAAAAGGGAGTTTTTCCTTCCTACTCTCGCCAAGTGCTGGCTTGGGGGTCGTCTGATTGTAACATTGTAGGGTCTTTGCCTTACAATGTAAAGCGCCTTGAGGCAACTGTTATAAAAATGAAATGAATTAAACAGTATTTTCATGTAGCAGTCTTTTAGTTGATCTCTTTTATTATCGCTTTTAGGTAATAATTTTGTCATAATTTAGGGTTTAAAATAAAACCCACTTTTTGAACACTACACCTCTGCCTTCCTACACATTCTACAAAACAATCTGATATTTTTTTGTTTTGTTGTTTTTTAGCTGTCTCATGTTTCTTGTCAGTATTAAATCCCAACAACATACACAGCAGTGAGTGTAAACAGCATTCTGCACTTTGGGTGCCGGAGGTCTGCCGTAACAATGTGTGTGTGTGTGTGTGTGTGTGTGTGTGTGTGTGTGCGAGCCACACAGTGAGTTACTACAACAGTTCTGTTGTGGTGCTTTTGTGGGCTGTAATCTCTATGTATGTTTGTCTTGTAAAATTGCTTTGTATTGTAAGTAGAGCAAATGATGAATTACCCACAAAAAACATGCACACACATAGTATGAATACACATACACACGTGCACCAGCTCTCTGGCTGCTGCTCTTGTGCTGTTTGTATAATGTAAGTTCGCACCACTGCCCGTAATATAAGGCTGCGATTATTACTCTATATCATACCTCCATATTTTTCTGCTCCTTTCATCTGTTTCCATTATCTCTCCCTGGAGTATTCCACCGTTCTTCCAATCAGCCTGTTTTCACCTCTTTTTTCCCGTCACTACAGCCTCCCATCCTTTCCCCAAACACACAACCCAGAGGAAAAAGTGTGTGCAAAAATGGATTACCTGCCTTTTTAAGTCATGTCTGAAATAGCACCTTTGAGCCCAATCATAAGCTCTGCATATATATGTATATATATATATGTGTGTGTGTGTGTGTCTGTATGAGTCTGTGTGCTTAGTGTATGTAAATATATGCACATACACTCACAGAGATACAGTACACATGTAGATTTTAGGGAAAAGTACAGTTTTGTAAAAGCGCACATTTAAAGGCTAACACATAGACACACACACACACACGCGCGTGCAGACACACATACAGAGGTTTCTTCTTCTGTTCATTACTTTACTTATTTTCACTATCATCAGTGTCAATAAAAGCTGGAACAACAAGCACACAATGTTACATCATTGACCATGGATATTCACGATGAGAGGTACATTTCTATTCATGCCAACAAGCTTCCATCTCTGTGTAGCGAGTACAAATGACAGAGGACAAATTGATGGGTGCAAGAGAGGCTCACATGCACAAACACATACACACTCGTATTATTCTCAGTCCTATTAAACTAAATGCACAAATAAATACAGCTCTGGTAGAGTTATTCATGTGTTCTGCCGTCCCCTGGCCTGAGCGGTTCATGTAGGAGGGATGGTGAATAATCACAGAATGAAGAGTCGGTGATGGCAGCAGGTTAGCCTGGAGGGAAAGAGGATGATTGACATCTCACATGTTATTAGTCTGGATTAAGGTTGAAGCGCTTTTGTGAACTCGAGACTGGCGAGCGACCAGGGAACAAAGACATGTAAACACTTGGAATTTAGTCATATAACGCTTGCTTTACAAACAGCATTAGAACTTTATGCAACATTGCAACTGTGAAAATCATAGTCTTTATTTGAAAGACGGATGAAGCCACCGTGACATCACCCAGTGCAATCATGTAAGGTTTGGTGGTGGTGGGCAATAAAGGGGACCAGTACCAGTCCGTGAGTCGTTTGGTAGCGGGCCACGAGAGTTGAGGCTCAGGTTTATGGTTTTCAGGGGTTTTATCGTAATTTTTTTATCGTGTTTATCATTAACTCAGTTTCCCTAGATTTTTTCCTGTGTGTTATGAATAAATCTTTTTTTCTTGGTACTGGTACCGGTTTTATTTTGTTGTATTTATCCACGACACCTTAAAGGCCGGTCTGTGAAAATATTGTCGGACATAAACCGGTCTGTGGCGCAAAAAAGGTTGGGGATGTGGCAATATGTGAACATGAGGGTAGAGCTGGAAAACCTTTGCTTTGTGTAATTAGCACTGGCTACCTAGCTTGCCTCAGATCACAAAGTTGCTGGGTGCTATATTTTTACTATACTGTAGGTCTAAGCGAGTTACCTTGCTGATCTGTAAATATGATTAAAAATCCTTTGGGACAAAAAATTGTTTAGGCAATGCAAACACCATCTCTGTCATTTAAAAAAACATTGTTTTTACAAGGCTACCAAAGTACATCGATTTTATCCCTCTCGGCGTAATCTATTTTGAACAACAGATAAGAAATTAGCCCTGAAAACAGGTAGATTTCTTAGTGTGTTCACCATCACTGACCCCCTGAAAACCACCCACCTTTTGGGAAAAATGTGAATTCCTTGAGTGGTTGAAAGAGGTTGCCTGCACAACTAAGTGAAGCTGATTGCAAAAAGGTAACAGTGCTAGGGACTGTGAGTAGTTAGCATGTGTTTACAGACAAGTCAGCATCTTACCAGTAATTCTATGGACAACTGCAGAAATCTGCTAGCAACCAAAGCAATCTTTGCAATTGATTTCACCTAGCGACAGCTACGAGCCATTTTTCAAACGGTTGAGAGAATATACCTTTTATCCTTGTGGTTGCCAGGGGATCATCGATCAAGGCGATCTGGACCTGTTAGTCTAAGGCCTCAGACTTTCAAAATTCAACACCAGTTGTGGTGAACTGGAACACAGGAAATTAGCTACAGAGACTCAAACTGTTGATGGTCCAGCTGAGTGTGTTTATTTCTGCTGTAAAGTTGGGGATTTTAACATGAGCGTCTACAGACTGCCCTGATTATTACTGTCTATATTTAGCTGAGAAGATGAAAACTGCTTTCAGTATTTATAATTTTCTTAAATTTTTGGTGTTTGCTCTCAGCGTGTCACACCACAAACTCAACATGTAATCTGTACTATTGGTTTAACTCGCCGCTCTCCTACAAAGTCACAGCTTCACATAGTTGTCTTCCAGCGCCTGTAGCAGCTATGAATAATTAGTCTCTTTTCATAAATAAACTATTAAAGATGCTACGGGGAAACATTTGCTCTGAGGTCAGGAAATGAGGACAAGCAGGCGAGATACAGCAACAAATCATTGCACAATCTTTATTGAAGGCTCTGTCCTCTCACCCCTCTCACTCTCCTTGTTCCCCCTCCTGTATCCTCATAGTGGGGTCAGATGTCACGTTGAGGTTGCAACAAGTGAAAGCTCGTTCCCAGCGTCACATTTTGGACATTGAGATTTTAAGCCTCCACCTTCCTCTGCGTGTCGTCCTGATGAAGCATCTTTATATTCAGGCAGTAAATTTTGCTCAAGTAATTTCACTTCAAAGATACCGAGGCCGTGACCAATTTTCTTTGCTCGTCTCAGATTCCCTTCTTGACGATAGTAATTACATACAGATTTAATTAATGTGGGAACAGGAAGGGAGGAGCAGGAGGGGTCTTTGAACTGTACGTTCATAGTAGACGGAGGAAAAGATGGAAAAGGAAAAGAGAAGAAAGAGAGGGAGAGATTAGTGAGCCAAGGCAGAACGAGTTATTTTAGATCCCAAATGTGAGCCGGAGCTGGGACCAGTAATCTCTGGTGGATGCGTAACATGTCAGTCTCTCATCTGTCTCGTCAGTTTCTTGCTGTAAGTTTAATGTGTATGGTTTGCCTCTCCTTTGCTAGCCTTGCCGTTGCTCTTTCTCCGTGCCCCCTCTAGGATGGTAGCCATCCTCCCGCCTCCCTCTCCTCCTGCTCCTTCCTCCCTCGTTTCCTTTTCTCCTGGGCTGTGGAAGCATAAAGGGGTTGGAAAAGAAAAAACACAGACGGCACAAGACAACTCCTGAGCGCTGCGTCAGCACCAGGCGCCTCGGGAGGATAATAAAACGACGGGATAATTCTGTACTGACGGAGGGCTAATAAGCAATGTAGAGGGGAAGAAGAGAGAGCGGGCTGACAGGGGTGGTTGCAGGTGGTCTGCCTATCAGGTGAGGCCATACTGCAAAAATAACAAACCCCTGATTTGTGCAGTTAGAACTTATTACATTTTAGCAGACAAAAGCAGCAGGTATGAGACAATTAAAACCTCCCCCACCTATAGTCATCCACTTCATGGCTTTTATCGCCTGCTATCAGTCCCACATTACAAGCAGGCATTCTCCTGCTCCTTCAAGTGGCTAGTTACCATGTCATTAACAGAGTTAATGGGCGACGTCTGCTTAGTTTAAAACAGAAGCTCAAGTCCACATTAGCAGAGGTGGGGTGGAGGGGCAACCCCCTTGAATTTCAACCACACCACTTGATTTTGAAACCTCGGCTTTTACTTTTGCTTTTAGCTGTTTATTTTTACACATTGTTTACAGGCAACGATTACATCTCCCTAATCACTGATTAGAAGTAATGAAAACGACCTTTTGAGCCTGCTACGTGGTAGAGGATCACACCTACAGTGATACGTATGGGACTGATAACAGCTGATAAGAGAAATTCAAAAGGCAGATAGCAGCCAAATGAGTTGCAATACCTCAGTAACATCTTAATGAGAGTACGGATGGCCATCTAAGTACCGCACTACACCGCACAACAGAATAACAGGCATCTTTTTTGAACTTACATAATTTTTTACTTTATTTGCATTTATTATTAGCTAAATCCATTAAGAATTGCTTAGGCAATATATAAAGAAGTGAACATATTTGGATAACGGCATAGAGTGCTCAGCTACCAGCTAACATCAGCAAGCCTGGTGAGCAAGTTCTAAGTAGACTAAGGCCATGACCACACTAATACGTTACAGTTTGGAAACGCATCTTTTTCTCTCCGTTTTGGCCTCCCGTCCACACTGAGACGGCGTTTTTGGTCAAGGATAACGGAGCTTTTTGAAAACGCTCTCCAAAGTGGATGAACTTGAAAACGTGGTTTTCGAAAACGATGACGCATTTTAGTCATATGATGCAATCATGTGACCAATTCAACTAAGATGGTGGATGGCGTTATACAGCAGTTGTTTTGTTTGCTCTCAATTTTGACAGCCCTATTAAAGATTAATATCAGTCTGTACATGCTCCAGATAGCTTTTCTTCAAATTCTTCAATTCTCACTCGCTTTTGCAACTTTGTACTCTTGTGCTACTCGCAGCAACAACTCCACCTCATTGTCAGTCCATTTAAAAAAACTCGGTGCTTTTCCTCGACGTTTCAAAGAGCCAGAAAGTAAATAAACGGCAGACGGAGATGACGCAAGTCGAATCGTCTTACATTTCACGCTTGCACAATACAGGAACCTAAGTGTTTTCATTCGTTTCAGTGTGAATGAACAACTCTTCGGAAACGATTAAAAACGATAGTGTGGCGTTTTGAGCCAAATTTATCCGGATTAGTGTAGACGTAGCCTAACAAAGACGAAAAAAATATAAAATAGCGACTGAAGCATTGTACAGCACACAGCAATCATGTTATTT
The DNA here is from genome assembly GCF_001858045.2 of Oreochromis niloticus. Lineage (NCBI taxonomy): Eukaryota > Metazoa > Chordata > Actinopteri > Cichliformes > Cichlidae > Oreochromis > Oreochromis niloticus. The sequence goes on from NC_031967.2 coordinate 7,465,136, forward strand.
GTCACAAAATTCCATTTAAAATTCCACAAAAATATAAAGACCACAAATGTTGACAGGTCCCATTCATTGACTTGATCTGGAGGCCCAGCTCCAGACTACAGCTGCCTGTGCTTGTACACCTGGCAATCAAAGCAGCCACAGCCCTAACTTTAAACCTCAACAGTATCCAAGTGGAAGCTGGACATTTTAACACAGAAGTCAATGGGGCAGGTGGGCACTAGAAGCCCCAGTGTTTGGTGCTTCGTTTCAGTCACTCAATTAGTCTGAATTGTGGGTTAAAAGGTTTATGGTAGCGTTTATGGTAGCGTCCTTAAAGTTGCTTCGATGTGTAACTACATCTAAGAACAGTTAAACGCAAATGGAAACCGAATCTGTGACTCTGTTACTTGCAAGTTGTCACAGCTAAACTTAATCAATCAAAAGGAGATTTTAAAAAAAGTTCAGATTTTGTAAGATTTAGTCAGAACTCTGAGATAATGATGGTAATTTACGATACATTCTATCTAAAGCTTGGCAACAGAGATCAAAAATTGTCTAAATAATTAAAATGAAACAACATATTATTTCTTTCTTCTTTTTTGTATAAATCTGACACATGTGGCTGTATAAAATCAATATTATTTTACAGTTGGTTATGCGTGACTGGTGAAACTTTTCTTCCTCACCTCCAGGTCTGTTTCCTGTTCTCAGCTGAACAAATCGCCTCTTATGGGACATTGATAAAATTCCCACGTCTGTGCCATACACTATGTCCCATCTGTTAGCAGCACATTTGTTAGTAATGTAGCTGCAAGTAAAAGAGGACAACAATTATATCTGATGTGTAAAGCTCGCTGGAGATTAAGTCAAAGCTGGTCTGCTGTTAAAGATGTTACCCGAGTTTTAAAGAAGATTTCTCTGGATATGAGTTAAACATTTCCAGCCGTGCGCACACACACACTCACACACACATGGATCTGACGCCAACAGCAGTGTCTGCAAAGTTGAAAGGAGGCGAGCAAAGGAGAGGAGAGAAGGTAGAGATGATCGATAAAAGTAATTGTGTCCAATGATGGACATCACTGGCAGCATTACAATCAACAGTGATGTCATCAAGTGCCTCCTGCAAGAGTCGTCGAGCCGTCTACAGACAGAGACAACGGAGGAGGATGCTTATATAATAAAATGAAAGAACGGCTATGTGAGAGATTAATTCTGCAAGCGAACTTGATGACAAACTAAACAGAAAAAGTGCTTAAGTCATGAACAGCAGGGGAAACACTCAGCATGTGAAAGACACGCTGGTTTTTACCCCCTCTCCTTCTTCCGCTTCGTCTCTCCTGAGCCTGTAGATAAGAAAACTTGAGGCAGGAGGTTTTACATTCTCTGGCCAAGCCACAAAGTCAACAGCATCGACTACCCTGTCAAAAATCGATGGGCGCAAAAATCATTTTGGCATCTCTGCTTCTGCTCGGAGCCAAACTTACAGGGCCTCATTTGTATAAGGCATTCTCACCCTATATGTTGATGGAGATTAGCTGAACACACACACACGTACACTGGTGAAAAATGTGACCTGCTGATATTTCACAGCATTAAATCAGAGCTGCAGCTGAGATGTGTCACAGTAGTTACTGAGAAAACTAGCAGACCTGACCCGCGATAAAGGCAGGTGTATGGCTAAAGGTCATTACACACCGAGCATGCCGCAAAAACATGACACGAAATTCAAAATTATTTGGGTCTGAAGTTGTTGTGTAATGTATATACACACCGAACATACAGTACGCTGGTCCTGATGTTTCTAGAGAAGAAAAGCAAGAAACCGAAATTCTGGTTCATTTAAATGTCACAAGGAGGCAACAGCAGGGAGAATTTCATGGTTTGATCCAGGAGTTGAAGCTGTATCGCAGCTGCTTTTGTACATTTCAGGACTTCAGCATGGCAGTTTGAGCTCTTGTCGGCAGAGTTGGCACCACATCTAAGGAGGCAAAGAAATCATTTCATCCAAAGCAGTGGTCTGATTGGTTAAATCTGTTTATACAGGTCAGGAAAATCTAGCTTGTTTCTAAAAAACAAAACCTGAAGTATTTGCATAGATTTTACGTGTTTGTACAGCTTACGTAAAGCTCTTAAATGTGTAAGGTCTCCAGTATGTCAAACTGGCAGTTCCTTTGACTGAATTGCAGGAGGAGCCAGTTCACAATGAGAAAAACAGCACTACCAAAAAGCTAGCTATTCTATCAGTGTAGAAATTAGCATAGCGCAAGCTAGCAAGCTAGATAAAATTTTAGTCTTTTACATTTTGTTTCATAGAGGTACTGACCTCATACTAATGTCATATGGGCATATGGTTTTTAAACAGCATGCTATGAGAATATAGACCTGTCACAGCTGCTGTTTGTTGCTATTATATGTAGGTTGCTACAGTGTAGCTTATAGGGCACTGTGACAGCTTTTGTTGTAGACATGGGTATGCCAAAATAAAACTAGAATTTCCTAAAAAAAAAAAAAAAAGACAGCAAAAAGCTCCTGGTAGAAAGTTCCAATCGAACTTTATTTATAAAGCACTTTAAAGCAGCCAACACAGGACCAAAGTGCTGTACAGTAAATAAGTTAGGAACTACAGATAAAACAAAACAGCAAAAAATTGAAAACTTAACCCCAAGTATCCACACCATTTTTTTATTGGAGCTAGAGGTGGGCCAATTGATCTAACCAATCCTAGTCTAGAGGACGGCTATGCTAAAGAGTCGGCTAAGAAGAGATCCCAAATGAAACATGCTATACAGTTGCACATGGAGAATGCATTACCACATAAAAGATTAACTACACATACGTTTAGAAAGGCGACAGTGTGCATTTCTCTTCAATTTTACACCTACCTTCACATGCGCCACTCAATCATAGCAGAAAACTATCAGCTTAATGACGTGTGATTCACAATCAGCTATGACAGCGGCCATTATGAGGCCCGAAAGGAGCGGCTGAAACCGTACAGCACAAGGGCAAAAGGTTGGGGGAGGCATCCACGACGTGTGCGCGGCATGAAAACAAAGCAGAGCTCTCTCCCAATTGTCCTCCCTTTTCTTTTTCCCCCTGCAAACTCTTAATACACGTGATTCAATAATGGAGATTAATGCACGCTGGCACGGGGACAAGTTTCACAGAGACACGCACACAGGGCATGATGGTGAGAAAAAGGCAGACAGAGTTTGAATATAAATCATCAATGTGTGCATGTGTGAAGTGACGTCCACAGTGGAAGTGATTTAGTGACGTGTCACGTGGTTTCACACACAACTACAGGTGAGTAAGGACGCTTCGAGATCCAGCTCTTCTGTCAAAATCCCACGGGTGGATGATAGCGGGTTAAGGTGGGTTTTTGGTACATGAACACTTAAATATTCACACCTTTCGCATTTAGGCAGGTAACTCAGATGAGAGGATGGGTAAAGGCCCAATGGCACCAACTACAGTTACGACTGTGTGCATCAGGTGAACACATGTCCCCGTTCAGCCCCAGTTGCTCAGCTCAGTGGTAGTTACAGCCTGGCCTCATTCACAACTTCCAAACTGCAAACACACCGAAACAGGCTGCCTGAGGGCTGAGGTTACACTGGCCTATTTACGAGACAGAGACACCGGTGAGGACATGTTAAACCCCACGGTGAAGGATGTGGACGTGAATGTGAGGGGGGACCAGTGAACACAGTCACAATCAGGGAGTGTGCACACATACCCGCAGAATCATATGATTTTTTTTTTCTGTTATTGAATTCACATGTCTGCAACCAAAAAGACTGCATGGGATTTTTTGACTGATCCTTATAGATTTATAATCACTGAAACCTGGAAAAATATTTTTAAAATTCCATCAAGTCAGGTTTTCATGCTTTTAGTTTACTTAAGCATATAATTTCCCTTTTTAATCTGGTATCCTATACTAGAGTCAAAAAATCATATCCAGTAATGATTTCTTATATTAATGTAATATTTCTAAGAGAGAGAATCAAGAGAAATAAAGCGAAAGTGTGTTCGGAGGAGCATCAAAGAGAAGAAGAAAAGGTTTCACAGACAAAAAGTGTTCAATATATCGTGAAGGAATAGTTTTGTTTCTTTAATTATAAGAAAAATGATACATAGTTAATTATAACAAAATATAGATTTTTTTTCATCGCTGTTGTCCTTTTTTTATGTAAACTCCTTTTTAGCAAAAAACTGTACATGATGGAGGGAAATTGAATTCAGCACCCTAAAAAACATGACATTTAACAAAAATATCCCATGCAGGTTTTTTTGCAGACCTGTGTAATCGATCGCACTCACAAGGAGTGGGAAATTTTAACCTTCATTTCACTACCTGGGAACACATCCTCATTTAGATTTGACGGGTGAATGAGAATCGTGAACTGCTGCAGTTTGAGGAAGGCCTTCAAGAAATTCAGATAAATGACCTCCACGCTTATAAAAATAATACTAATGTAACCTCAAAGAATCACTCTTTTAGCCATCATTACACATGATGCAGAAATTCTGGCGTTTTGCATTATGATATTATAATCATGTCCCACAACAGTATATAGTATATGTGTTACTTCGGTAGCACATGTACTAAAATTGGAACAATACAGAGAAGATTAGCATGGCGCCTGCGCAAGGATGACACGCAAATTCGTGAAGCGTTCCTCATTTTTACTTACGGCCATATGACCCTTAGCACGCCCGCGCTCATCTGGGCAGCACGGTTGCACAGTGGTTAGCACTGTTGTCTCACAGCAAGAAGGTTCTGAGTTCAATTCCACCCTCAGCCTGTGATCTTTCTGTGTGGAGTTTGCATGTTCTCCCTGTGTTTGCGTGGGTTCTACCTGGATCCTCCAGCTTCCTCCCAAAGACATGCACTTATTGGGATTAGGTTAATTAGAAACTCTACATTGCCTGTGAATGTGAGTGCAAGTGGTTGTCTGTGTATATGTGTTAGCCCTGCAACAGAGTGGTGACCTGTCTAGGGTGTACCCTGCCTTATGCCCTAAGACTGCTGGGACAGGTCCCACAACCCTGAAAAGGATAAGCGAATGGATGGAGTCATAACAGGTTATTGGTATATTTTAAAATATATAGAGAGAATCATAGGATTAACCCTTCTCCTTTGGAAAAGACCCACTTGTAGGATCATCTTTGCTGGTACAGAACTCTCCCAAAGATTTCAGCTCATTATTCTTTGAGGCTCATTTTGCTCTTGCAGAGGATTTTGACCAGATTGCATAGTTAGTTGGAAACTCCAAAGGTTGCGATTATCAAACCTCTTGAATTAAAGCTGAAAGTCTGCACAGACTCACATCATGACTGTTTGGTTTAAAATCCACTGTGCTGGTGTAGAGGCAAAGTTATTTTTAAAAAGCATAACTACTTTATGTGTACTACTGTGGGGCTGACGGCAGATAAAGGGTCCATGGTGTTACCGGTCCCAGTGACTCATGAGGTCAGAGCGTGACAGAGTCGCATCTGTAAATCAAACAATCCAGCGATTTCCTCGCTTTATAATCTGCTTAAAAGACATTAACAGATTGCTGCTATCAGCATGAGGTCTCGGGTATTAATGGAACACGATATGATGTGTGTGTTTGTACCAAAAACATCTGTGCCATCATCACATAACTAATGACAGGCTATGGATAACATTCTCAAATGTCGCCCGGGGACAAAACCAAATTACTCATAATTATTTTTGTCAAATGACCCACCTGGGATCTGCACCCCAGTAAATAACCAACCACAGATGAAGAATTACACAAACCTCTGCTGAGAAAGTTCAAGAGAGATTACATGAAGAAACTTAAAGAAGCTAAAATAGTGCAAATGTGTTAACCGAGTGAGTATTTCACAATATAAATAATAGTCAGTGTGTTTGATTGCTCAACATTATGGAAAAGCAAGAAAGCAAAAGACAAAGTAAGTGAAAAAAAGAAAGGGAAAGCAACCGGGAAAGACAAGAAAGCAAAAGTAAGAGACCAGAGAAATATTCAAGCTAGAAAATAGAAAGAGAAAGCTCCACATTAAAAACAAGCTGACATTAACAGACATGAAGGTGAACTATTCATTCACTTTCATCAGCCTTGTGCTGTTCGGTGGTCTTTTGGTAAATGAAAGATTTAGATTAGCACTCGTTTTCTGAAATAAACCTAGAATAAACACAGTTCAAATTTCGTCTAGGTTAATACTGCCATAATAATAATGATGATGAAGGAGAGTAAAGCTTGTGTATGAAACTCCGAGCAGTAACTTTTTCTCTCCTCAAAGGGAGGCTGTATGTAATCTGCTCCATTTGTTTGGCTGCTAGCAGTGTTGTGTGCACAAGTTGAAGATATCACATTTTTTTAAAAAAATGTGGGGGGGTTTTATAATAAAGGGGTCCTAAAATATGTATTTATTTGTCTCACATCTCTTACATGTTGTCAAATGTCTTTTACCAATAGATCAGCAAGAATCTGTGTTGCTTAGGCTTCGAGGTTGACCTCTGACCTTTCCACATCTAGAAAACAGAACTAACTTTGTTGCTGTGACTTGGATAAAGAACTTGACTGAGATGTGGCTGCAAGGTTAGCACCAGTTTTGCTTTGACATACATCACGAGAGCGCACCGACGCTGACAGAATGCAACATCAGCTTCTTATCAGAGCAGCAGTGAGGCTGTGGTGGCCTCACTGTAACGCTGTCCTGTGGTGCCCTCTGTTGGATTAAACAGGTGTTGCAGCTGATGTTGAAGCCTGCAGACTGCAGACTAGTCACAGGGAAACAGAGCACTGTTTTATCCTTATAAAAAACTGATGCACACATAATCAAAGTACAGCACGTGGTAGCATTTTAAAAGTAATGTTTTATTTCATGCTAAAGCTTGAAGATCAACCAATATAAACCCCGAGAACATAAACTGTAATAAATAAAGCAAATCAGTCAGCATAGAGAGAAATAAAAACTTGCTTCTTTTTTTTTTAAAGAAAGAAAGAAAAAATTGGAGAAAGAACTCAAGTAATAAGAGAGATATGAAATTCAATTTCTCAAACTGTGGACTGATTCACTACAGATGCTTATCTCAGTGCCTGAGCATAGAGCACACTACATCTGCTTAGATAACAGCTAAGGGTGATTTGACTGTGATCTCGAGTAGGGAACAAATTAGAAAGATATGGAGGATACATTCAAAAGTTTTAATAACCAAAAGTTTTTTTTAATTATGAGAATAGCAAAGAGAAGACAGTGACGTGTTCAGGTGTTTCATTCCTGGAGAGCAGACAGTGACTCAATCCCTCGTTTTTTACATCGACAATAAATCTACACACGGGCCGTTTGATTCGGGGGTGTTGTTTGCATATCTATGAATCAATATAATACCCCAAAGATTTTATGTGTACAATCCAACAATTCAGGTAAAAACATTGATTGTTTCCAGTGTCTAGTAATCTCTAACTAGGCCTGTTAAGGTACAAAGTGTGACACGTTTTAAACTTCCAACACTCTCAGTCGGATGTCGAACGTACCGTTAACACATCTCTACGCTCCAATAAATAAACGCCGTGATCAAATCTTGTAGAGTCTGGGCAGCCATAATCCGGCCCATCTTGGAGAAAGTGCTGAAAACACCCAAGTCCACCTTAACAGCTGAATACACACCATGCTGAGACATTCTGTGCAGCCTCGACAACACACTTTGGTTTTCCTCAGGCTCACACACACACGCACACACGCATATTATTTTCTTTTAAAAATCATTCAGTAGTAAGTACACAATAGCTGACAGTGTAACACAGGACACCTGAAACATTCTAACCAGTAGTTTAAAATCAACCACCACCCTGATTTTTAAGGAGACTTGTACCCACTCGTGTGCTTGTTGTGTTTTGTACCCAACACTGAAAGCAGCATTGCAGTGTCGGGTCAACTAATTGAATCAAAACTTAGCCATGCAGTCTCAAATTCAGTTAAGCAAAACAAACTCTCTCTAAATCCATGTAAGTGGAAGTGATCTGGGTTTGCTTCTCGCTTCTGCCACAGCAGCTTGTAATCAAATCAGCGAAGTGGCGCTGCAGGAGAGCGTCTGCTTACAGAGTAAACAGCGTGCTGGAGTGATACCAAGTATAAAGAGCTTGGTTTTTTTTGGTGGGTTTGGACCAGCAAGTTGCCAGGAGAAGTGGGATGAAGGTAAAAGGCCAACTTGCACCCACGGAGGGGGGAAATTACACAGGAACCATTTGGGTGTCTGTCTGCACCCTGCTGTAAGGTTCGTCTCTCAGTGAACACACACGTCGGCGCATATACAAGCACATGAAGCTCATTAAAAAAGGACTAGTCAAGCGGAGGAGACGGGACAATTACCAGAAGCAGTCAAGTCAAAAATAGCCTCCAAAAAAGACACTAAACTGTGTGTTTCCCCTACAGTACGTGAATGGATGTGCTTACACAATGTTTAAAAAGAAGAGATGTACTGGGGCCCTCTGTAGGAGTATGTAGACTTAGTGGTGGCTGTAGTACACAATAGCGCCAAAAAACCCCGAACAGCGTTCCACTTGTAAAGTCTGAGAGAATTATCTACTTCTGGGTCCAAATTCTCCTTCGGTTCCCAAAAGTAAACACCTTTTAGGCACCTTTGAGGGATAAAACGGCCCAAATTCATTCAACTCCAATTAATTGTGTACAATCATGCGTAGCATCCAGGCGGTCATTAAAAAGATGACTTCTAAAGTTTAGTGAAGTTAGCTAGCTAGCTAGCTACTTGGTGAAGTGTTCGTAAAGTATACAAAAGCTATAACTTTGGATTTAAACAAAAAGGAGTGTTAGTGAAGTCAGGCTAGCTGACTACAGACGTGTTGTTATGCGAATTTCAACACAGCAGCAAAGGCAATGAGCTTTGGGGTGAGGGATAATTTCATCCATAAAGTACAGAGGGGTAGTTTATGGAGAAGTACAGCAGCGAGACGAGTGCCATCGTGCACAAAACTGACTAAATGGACCTGGAAACAGGGTCCATATGTCATCACACAACAAGCAGAGTATAGTTGCTGCTTTATAGTTACCTTTTGTATTCTCAGTTTTCTTAATCCCCTTTTAAAGTGCCTACCATAACACTCAAAAGTCAAAACTGAAAAGGTTAAAGTTTTATGGATTTATCTAGAACTTACAGTGATAACTTAGCAGCACCAGCAATTTCTTAAATTCTTGAACTGCTTGAATTTCATTTTATTCTCACACCAGCGAGTGAAATGGCAAAGCTGAGCCACATCTTTGACACAAGCTGACTGACAGTCTTCCTCTCATTGTTATTTAACATTATTTTACTCTTTTTGACTTGAGAAAGGTAATGCTACAGATGCTAGCTGTGTGCCAGCTATCTTAAATTAGCAAAGTTAGCAGATGCTTTTAGTTTTCAAGAAAAAAAGCTTCCTTTTTTATAATCAAACAGTAGTTCATATTGTACATACTAGTTTCAGTACCATAATGAATTAACTGTTGTGGCTCTGGGAGGTGCGGTGTACTACTGTAGCCAGCAAGCTAACAGCTAAAAGCAGGCAGCCAAGGCATGCTAGCACCAGTCAGTTACAATAGCTCACCCAGGTTCTTTCTCCTTTCTTCTCACTGTGTTGTTTTTGTTTGTGGGATATCATTTGATGCGCTTCAGTTCTACTAAAGCAGAGGGAAAAAATGGCTTCTAACAACTTGCTAACAGTCAGTCAGTAAGCAAGAAGTCGAGCGCTAATGAGATAAAACGTCTGGCACACTTTAGCTATTGACTCCTTTCTCATTATCGTTTGCAAGAACAGTTTTCACTGTGACAGAGGAATAAAGTTAGAAGTGCAAAACAACTAAAGAGCTACAAAAGCTCCCCTAAATCAACTTGAAACATTATCATTGCACTAATATGACTTATAGGGGTTTCATGGTAATATCACTGCATGAAAACTGACAGTTATCATCAGTTTTACTTTTATATTGGTATTGGAAAAAATGCAGTTGTCTTTCTTATGTTTTTCATTCATTGATTACATTTATTTTAAAGGCCCTGCTCCCTTTTCCCTACTCCTAGTTTCTTCTAATTATATATAGCTTTATGAGTTTTAAATCATAAACATTTTAGACTGCAACTTATAATTTCATATTTTGAAACCATTCCTTTCTCAGACTGTGACCATGCTATGATAATCTTGTTCTGCTGCAAGTTTTGCACCTATTTATTTGATCCACTTTTTACACAAATCTTAACTGTAATTTTAGGGCCACCTTTACCATGTTACATGCTGGTGTGAGACTTTCAAAGGATTAAAGGCAAACAAACATTCTGACCGTGTAGATTTGTCAGGTCAGACCAGAGTAAGATGTCGACACATGTTAAAACGTGTTTGTTCTGCTCAAACGTAGCTCTTTGGTACATTCCATCACCCCATGAAATGTATTTGACATGAAACATTATAATCATAGACCTACAAAAACAGGGTTGTGCATACCTGAGAAAGATTTTTTTTTTTAAGTGAGGAGGAAAAAAAGTCATAAATTGAGGCATGAGGGTCAAAAAAAAGGGCTAAAATATAGTTTAAAGAGAAAAGAGACTATAAAGACTCGGCAGTTCTCCTTACAACATTACATTCAGTTACATCAGCCACACCTTGTTTTTCCTTTCTAATTCAGCTATCGCCCACTCTGATCTGGAATAAAAAAAGGAGAAATGCACCAATCGTGGAGCTTTTCTCCCGCTGACTTCAGAAGTGTAAGTAATCCATGAAAACTCTTGGGCGAACATGTACACACACACACACACACACTCTTTGTGTTTATCTCCACTGGACTTATTTTTCTGACTAAAGCCCGGCCCTTGTCTTTGTAGCACCAGCTGATAAGTCTTGTTAAGGCCAGCTCATTAGGAGAGGGCCATCTCCGTGGCAACAGCTTGGTGACATCATGTCCATTATGCAACGTCGCGTAAACTGGACGTTTCTTGTTTTGTTTTTTCAGTAGTGAGAAATGAGTGTTTTTGGTTTAAAGAGTCAGTCAAGCAGCACGGCTTCATCGCCGTAGGATGGTCAAACAGGAGGCGTGTGCACAGCGTTCTTCAGTGTGTTTGTTAGCTAAACACACTTAAATCCATACGTCTTCCCTGCAGCGTGTCTGGGTCAGTAGAACTTGTCATCGATGCGGAAGTGTGGCCTGGTGACATCATCGGGGTTGAGGAAGACGGATATGGATTTCCCAGGGTTCTCTGTGACCAGCTGCTGGAGTCGCTGCGCCAGCTTGTCCTCCGAAGGCGAGATGATGCCGTTGGCCGAGTGATGCCCGGGGAGTTGTGGCCGTTAGTACTTGCTGTCAGCTCCTTCTTCAGCTGGCCTGCCTGCTGGGCTTGGTCCAGAGCCGCCCGCAGGTGCTCGCTGGGATCCGAGCGCACGTGGGCCAGTTTCCTGGCGACAAGGAGTGCTTGGCTGTCTGTCAGGTGCTCCAACATGTTGCTTTGGGGCAGGAAGTAATTTGGACAGTTTTTACCCAGGATGCAATGAGCCAGGTCGTCCAGGAGTCCCAGGAGGAGGCGGCCGGGCGTGTCGGTGTCCGGGCAGGACAGGTAGGCAGCAGGAAGTCGGTCACAGGCCCAGAAGAGAAGGGTGCGCAGGTGGTAGAGGCTGAGGCCTGTTCGCGGACGGGCCAGGATACGAGATAGGACAGCCTTGGCTGCTTGGAACGCCTGGGCCATGGGGAAGGGGATGCACTTCTTCAGCTGAACCTGTAACAGAAGAAACAAAAGCCAATGAGTGACCAGTTAGTAGGAAAGAGTGCAGGGAGCTGCTGTTGATTTTTACTTAGATTCCTCATTTATGGGCACTTGTTTCTCTCTAATTTATCGTCTCTACAGTCTAGTTTGGTCGTGCTAGCTTCTTTCAATAGTTTCTTTCTGTTACCAGACGTCCACGTATGGCTGTATGTGTTAGACAGGTGGTGAGAGATGGAGTAGAGCACACAGGGAACTAGCAGAAGACAACACAGCCGTACTCGAGTTGATCTCAACGAGTCAGCTGGCAACAAAAGTTTCCCACAGAGTGTTTACTCCTCTGAAGCCACAGAGAGAGATGCTGACCTGTCCACACCGCACTAGAGCGACTTACATAGACAGACTTGCAGTGACTCTTTCTGTCAGATATTGTCACAGGCTGCTTTATGATTACATGTAATGTTGCTATTTTTTAGTCCTCTTTGTAGAGTCAGCATATTTTCACTTCTGAAACTCACTTTGACGCATCAATTTTCTGTCTCCAAAACAAGTCAGGGTTAAGTAACACATCATCTTTGCCTCACCTGTCGTCATGTGTGGAAGAGCTGCCTTAAAATCACCAGCACTGAATCAGCGAGCAGAAAGGATGCAAAATAATTCTCATTTTTCAAAAGTAAAAATACCTCTAAGTGCTAAAAATGCTACATTTTCTTTATCCTCCATTCATCTTCACTGGAGCTCCTGTGTTACACACTGTCATGATCCCTGGCTAGTTAGCATTAACCCCAATCAGTTGTGTAAATGTTGTAAATGTGCAGTTATTTTCTATCTTTCATGAAATATTGTTGGCTTCTGTTAATTTTTGCTTCCTTCCATCTGATACATCCTGATAAACCCCACAGAAATCCTGGTGGCTGACAGTCTAACACAAGACTAGTCATGACCTCTGTTATGTCTCTGTTACACACCAAGATTATGGTAAGTGTTATCAATAAGAGTATCAATAAAATGATCTCCAATTTTACAAATAAGAGAGTGAATTAAAAATGGGGCATAAATGAAAAAGAACATTGGAAACAAAGAAAATTGTTACTACGGTAACAAGCTCCCTCACCTCGCTGCGTGAGAACGCCAGTCTCCACTCCCTGTCAGGCCGACCACCCAGCGGGGAGCAGCAGGGCAGCAGATAGAAGCCAGATATGGCCTCCTCCTCTGTGATTTTACCATCCCAGAAGTGGTTGGCAGTCAGCCAGCCTTGGGCCACAGCGGGCCAGCCTCGAAACGACACCACCGGCAGAAGGTCGTACAGCACCCGGCTCGAGCCTGCCTGCAGGAAGGAGAGTGTGGAGGAATATTAAAATGTCACACACTCGGTGCTGAATTACAAACAGGGCGTGAAAAAAAAAATTATTTTAACATTTGACTACAATCCTCTGCAATATTGATTTCACTCCACATAAACGTCCCATGAATAGGAGCAATTTTCACACAGCTGCAAAGTTAAACAGCCCTGATGTTCTTTATCGACTGAGGTGTAATGAGGGCTTCAGTTTATCATCGTTTTGGAAAGAAGAGCCGAAGCTGTACCTGCAGGATAATAGTAGTGAGGGGTCCGTTTCTCTCCAGGCGGTCAGGGGTGGGGATGCCTCTTTGGGGGCTGCGCCTCAGCTCCTCTACAGCCTCGCTCACGACTCCCCAGAACCAGTCCGTCACCAGGGTGGGAGAGAAGTAGCATCCATCCAGAGACTGAGGGGAGCCCAGGGAGGGGATGGAGCCTTTACCTGAGCGGGGAAGGGAGGGAGTGAGGCAGGATGAGTCACTGAATTTATACATTTATCTCACAGCGTGCAGTCACAGAGCCCGAAGATCTCACATTCATCACTTCAGGTGCTTAGCCAGAACCCCACAAGACCTGGAAGACCGTTGTTATTCTGTGTTTTCTGTACTTCTCGTTCACTTTACTCGAGACGCTGCGCTCTGCAGCCTGCTACAGTAATCTTGTGGGGCTGTTTATACACACTAAAGAAGTAGGACACTCAATACATCACATATTTACGGCGCCAAAGTTTCAGGGTCCCGACGGAAGCCAATTTCAGACAAATACCCCGGGCACGCTAATGGCCCGTTCCCACTGAATGCGTCATTTGTCACATAAAAATCGCGGGCAAATTAAAAACTACTGCAGCCGCTGAAACTGCTCCCACAGGACGTGCATAAGTCGCAACATCATTGGGAGCAGGCCTCAAGGCTGTAAACTTCATTAAATAGATTTAATTGATCTTCCAGTGTTTACGTGTTTCCCCTTTATTTTCTCTGTGCTATACACTGTAAACTGCGACCTAAAGGATGAGAGAGGCTGAGACGTGAGTAAAGAAGGTGTTACACTCGTAAACGTCTCTGAGTTTATTTAAAATTGTATCACAACACCGTGCATCAAGTTATGAGAGACGTGACTTAGATTCAATCAGCTGACACACAGTCCTCCTCTCCGTCTAGGAATTTCTCCTTCCCAGTTTCATCTCTGATTATCCTATTTTTTTGCAACTCACCCATTTCCCCCTCCTCCTCCTCCTCCTCCTCCTCTTCCTCAGTGGGATGCCCACTCTCCTCCTGGCAGCAGATGCTCCAGCGGGACAGGATGCTGGAGTCACAGAGGCGAAGGCTGAGCCACGAGTGGCAGGGCGGGGAGTGTCTCATGTCCAGAGTGACTGGCTGGTTGCGGTCGTGAAGCTTAAGGGCGGGCACCAGCAGGGTGAAATCCAGGTCAAAGTCGGCCCCTTTGGCGTAGTCCCCAAGATCCTCGGGGTTGAGGTCCAAGACGCCCTCGCGGGCCCCGCCGGAGAGCAGCAGGTACTCGTTGGCCACCGGGAGGCGCTGGTCCACTTTCTGAACTAAGCCTAGAATTATTGAGCAAGAGGAAGAGAAGCTAATTAAATGGGTCCTGCTCTTCTTTTCCTTGTTTTCTGTCAGATTTCATTACACTTGTAGACGCTCACAGATGTGTGGGTTTGTCAAAGAGTCCTGCATGAGCACTGCACTAGACCCTAATGAACAATTCAGTGCTTACATGTAGGACTGAAAAATGTCAATCCCAGCCTGACATACTCTACACAAACATGAGGAATAAACAGACTGACACAAACAAAGATCCTCTTACACATCTCCAGGTAACAAGCTAAAGAAAAAAGGATAAATGTTTTATAGTTTTGTTAGCTAAGTGCACAGATAAGATGAAGATGGGGTGATAAATATCAGTAATCGGATGATCATCTCATTATATCCTCATTATATTTTAGTCCTGGCTGCATGAGGAGTGCTAAAAAGAATTCCTCACTCTGTTATTTGGACAGTTTATATGAGAGAAACTCCAGCCCTCAAATCCCTTTATGGCTACTTAGCTGTGCTGTATATGTTACAGGCTCCAGGCCCACGGGAGCTGCAGTGCTCGAGTCAACTAAATTATGTTTTGCCAGCTTAAAAGTGCAACTGAGAAAGCCTTGATCATACAGCCAAAACTGCACTGGTGTGGAGCTAACTGCTAGCTACTATAGGTCAACGTTAAAGCACAAATATTTTAAAAACACTTTGCAGGGGAGAGATTGTTAGAGGTTGAACCTGAGAGTGTTTATCCCCACAGGGCAGTTAAGCAGCTGGAGATAGCTGGAACGGGGGGCATCAGACCAAGCCAGCAGGCCATGGGTGGGGGCGCAAAGCTCCTCATGTGATCCTCTCATCCTGTTACACGGGTACAAAACCTCAGTGGTATGTGATGTTTTCACGTAGAGCCATGTGTGTGCATGTGCATGTACCTGTGTGCAAGTCAAATATCTGGATTACATGCTCTACGCATTAACACCGGTATATGACCGGTGCCTGGTACAAGCAGAGACCCAAAGACACGAGATATATATCATATCACAAATGTTGGACAGCTGCAGTTACAATATTAGATAATGATAGTTTGCCAAGTTTTCCAACTTTCCCTCTGGAAACTACAATATTATTGGAGAATTATAGAATATAATTTATACACAAAAAGAAATTGTGCTTAATCTGTAAAGTATTTCAAACTGATAAAGCAAAAACATCGACTCATTTCCCAATCAGCTTCATTCAGGTGGCAGCAGCAGCTTTATACACAGACAGACGGGACATGAGACTAATGTAAGAACAGAATTAGCAACACTTTAACAACAATAGTGAAAATAACTTAACAATGTAACTTTTTTACCATCTACGCAATATCATCACATGATAAAACTCCCCCAAAACAATTAAATGAAACTCCCACACACTGTCACTAATACAGTTATTAAATTACAACACTTTTGTCCTGTTTACCTTCATCAGGTACTTGATTAGGATGTAATGGCCTAAATGTATTACCAGGAAGCAAGACAAGTGTGTGGGAGTTTCACTTAATTGCTTTTTGGGGAATTTTTGTTCCAACACACCTCCAACATATATTCTACAGATTTTTAATAACTTTTTCCGCATAAATATTTTGTATTGTGGATCTTGTATATTTAGTTTTTTGAGCAGCTACTTAAAACCTGGCTTTTCCACCACGTAACCGCACCAGGAATTTCCATCTACAGTTTGATCTTCCCGTCATGACGAGTGAGTACTCCAGCGACGCTTGGTGGAGTGATTTGTTTACACACATCATGAGCTGCTAATGGAAGTGTCCCCAGAAACACTTCCATTTTTTTTTAGCTTTTTTTGTGATTGTGTTTCACTCGACCTCCGTTGTGGTTTTTGCTTTAAAAAACTGTTTGTTTGACGTCTCAAGGCCACCGTATAAGCCAAACAATGAAGCTAATAATTCACTAACACAAAGTGGTATAAAGAAAGCCATTCTGAAGTCTTCCAGTGATATAAGCTGTTAAATTTAATGTGGTTTATTTGGCTGGTTTCCTACTAAAAATTAAAGAACCGTGTCATGTAAATAATAAATATAGAAACAGCAGGAACAGCTGATGAGAACCAATGCAGCAGCAGCAGCATCACCACCACATGCTGTGTGCTACTTTACATGAAAAAGGCCAAAGACTTAGATTAACTATAAAGTATTAACAAAACTGGCTGGAAACTGGAGGAAAAATGAAAACGGGACTAACGTGTGAGTCAAAGTCAAAACTGCTGATGAGGATCTCTCTGGCGATTTGCTTTCGGAAGTAGGAGGGGAAACAAAGAAAGCACCACAGGGTGAGCTGTCGATGAGAAGAAGGAAAGCAGGAAGTACGTGACAGCTTGTCTTTAGATCTTCACATTTCTCAGCAGAATCGGATCGGCCCATCTAACTCTACGAGCTCCATTCGTTCTCTGACTAAACAAGTGCAGCTTACTCCTGCAGATCCTCCTGTTGGACTTTATGTAAAACACTCAAAGTCCTCTGGATCTCCAACCGCCCTCAGCCTTCCTAAAGGTGATAGTGTTACCAGTCTTAAACAGGTAATTCAGTAATCTAGTCTGTTTATCAGCCATCTTGACAGATGAGTTTTCCAGCACTTAACCTGTAACAGTGGATCTTCAGCAAACATCCTGCTAACAGAAACCTCATATTGTTGTAGCCAACTGATGATACCATACAGGGTCAATCAGTGGTCCATGGTGCTCGAAATACATCATCAGCTGACATACACCGATCAGGCGTAACATTATAATCACTGACAGATGAAGTGAGAACTCTGAAACGTTGGGTCCTGCCATCCATGTGGATGCTACTTTGACACACACCACGTATGTACATGGTTGGAGACCATGTAACCTTTTCATGGCAACGGTATTCGATGGTGGCTGTGGCCTCTTTTAATATGATAATGTGCTCTACCACAAAGCGAAGATGGTTCAAGAATGCTTTGAGGAGCACAACAATTATTTTGAGGTGTTGATTTGACTTCCAAATTTTCCAGATCTCAATCGAATCCAGCATGTGTGGGATGAGCTGGAAAAAGCTGTCTGATCCATGGAGGTCCCGCCTCACAACTTACAGGACTTTAAGGATCTGTTGGTGTCAGATAGGACAGCAAACCTTCAGGGGTCTAGTAGAGCCCATGCCTTAACGCAGGGGTGGGGATCTCCAGGCCTCAAGGGCCGGTGTCCTGCAGGTTTTAATTGTGTCCTTGATCCAACACAGCTGATTTAAGTGGCTAAATCACCTCCTCAAACATGTCTTGAAGTTCTCCAGAGTTCTGGTAATGAACTAATCATTTGATTCAGGTGTGCTGACCCAGGGTGATCTCTAAAACCTGCAGGGCACCGGCCCTTGAGGCCTGGAGTTCCCCACCCCTGCCTTAACGGGTCGGGGATGTTTTGGCAGCAAAAGAGGGGCTGACACATTATTAGCCAGGCAGTTATAATGTTATGGTTGATTGCTATATAGTGATATGGGAATTTTTGACTTCCTAAAACTCAGTATTGGTCTTAAAAACCATCATACTTTATTAGTTTTTCCTCTATCTGAAGTACAGGTTTGTGGATGCAACTTGCCCACACAACAGTAGGCACAGTATGACCAACTGATTATCAGAACTTCAAACCTAAAAAGACAGAAAGAGACAGGGGGAAAGGCCAGAAATGGTAAATGGGCAGATCAAAGTGAAGAAGAAGTAGAAAAGACAGTGTCAGAGTCGCCAGCCAAAGGGCAAAGAGTTTGAAGCTCCAGCTCCTCTGATTTGTTTGGTTTTATCTGCCACTGATAAAATGGGTCAAATAGGCGAGGAGGAGGAAAAGAGTGATGAAAAAGAGAATAAAAAGCATCTTATCTCTCCAGCTTCGCTTAGAGACCAGAGCACAGCGGAAAAACTGCATCAATTAGCGAGGACTCTTCAGTCTCCACGCTGGATGTGGGAAGTTTGAGGTTGTTCCAAAGAACACAGTCGACTTTTTAATACCAAACTCTCAAATCGACAGTCGCACGCTACTTCGCTGGGCATCTGCCAGTGAACATGCGGGCACACGTGACTCACACAACACACTGTGATGTGTGAGTCTATAGGCGAGCACACACGGCTGAGAATAGAACTGAAATATAGACAGTCTAGGCTGCTTTCACAGCCACGGATTAACCCTAATCCTGTAAGAAATGTCTTTGAATGCAGATTTCTATTAAAGGAAAATTTTTCGTTAAGAGCTATTTCTACTCTAGACTCAATTCTAGGTCTGTGAAATGACTATTTGATGGCAGTTAGCTTCCCCACATGCCCAACCTGTCTGATGTTATTAGCATGTAATTGTCAACTTGCCCCTATTTAACTGAGCACTGATAGCAGACTGGCTCCCTCTTATGGTCGTCTCATGCACCAAAGTCCCTTTTGAAGCCTGCTGTGAGTGGTTGCAGACAGGTCCCCATCTTAGAAGCAACCACTTCAACCTCAGTCTCCAACCACTGTTTTCCCCAGTGTTTCCATTAGCACACTTTTAGAGGGTTTTACATTTGACCAGTGTTACTACATATAGTTGTAGTAGTTGCCTTTGTGAGCACTAAAATTACATTTAAAAGAATACTTCAAAATAAGCCCAAAGAAGTGTCTGGAGACATTTCAATATGGCTGCCAAGTGGCAGCTTCTAGACCAGGGGTGGGGGAACTCCAGACCTCAAGGACCGGTGTCCTGCAGGTTTTAGATGAGTCCTTGATCCAACACAGCTGATTTATATGGCTAAATTACCTCCTCAATATGTCTTGAAGTTCTCCAGAGGCCTGGTAATGAACTAATCACCCAGGGTGATCTCTAAAACCTGCAGGACACCGGCCCTTGAGGCCTGGAGTTCCCCGCCCCTGTTCTAGAGGGGCGTGGGCCCAAACAAAACTGAATGAAAGAAAATAAACTAGCGTGAAAAAGCAGGGGTCCACTTTTGATCATGATGAAAGAGGCTTAGGTGAAACGTGGCTTAAACTTGGAGATTCAAATGCATTTACATACAGCTGTGCTTACTTTAACAATACATTCAACAGGGCAGGGTACCACTTTCAATCAGGTTCCTGCCTAAAAAGAAGAATAAATATTATGATCATTTCATTTTATTCTTTTTTAAACACACAAACTAATTTACTAGGATTTCAAAATCAATAGCCATTTATTTATACTACGACTCCATTCTGTCATTGTCATCTGTCTTTGTCGACAACTGAACACATCAGCATGTAATATGAGTGCATATTGATCAACTGCATCAGTGCACTGTGGACTTACTAAACAGACCAATTAAAATATGAGATATTTCGATTTGAAATGAAGCAAAGTTCAAGCCAAAGTTTTCAAAGTGTACAGCGTTAGAGAGTGAAGACACATTCAGACCCATCTTTAAGAGAAATACTCTTCTCTGGATTACACAATGGTGCATTCAGGTGTCAGAACAAAGCTACAGTACAAAGAGACGTGCTGAGAGAGCCTCCCCGAAGCACAGCGCAGGCAACATGGGAACGACATCCTCTCTCATAGCAGAGCGAAAATACTCTGCCACACACCTCTACAGATTCATACGCCCTGAAAATAGCTCTGCAAATCTCTCTGGAAAATGTGATTCCTCTAAATAAACCGAGGATTCCAACATGAACCTGACTGCACTGAAAAAATAGGCTGCACTAACAACTGAGATGTAGGTAACGCTAATAATACCATCCTCACACATTTATTTTTAACGCTTATTTATCAGCAAGAAGATTTAACTTGTGACAGTCCTCATTAGAGGACTTCCTGTTTCCAGCACTATTGTACACGTGGATACAGCCCAAAGGAACGCTGACACTTAAACCATTACTGATTGCTAGTACGTTAAACCATGACATAAACATGTAATTACACCATTAGCTTGTTTAATCACTGTATTCACATCAAACCAGCCAATTTCAACTGTGAATGCTTCTGGGAGATTAACTAATGAGGTACATCCAAGTTCTTATTTCAGGCCATCTTTGTGCAGTGGTGGGAGGGGATGTCATTTGTGTCAGAAAGTGATGGTTTTTTTCTGAGAATGCACCTCTGCGTGACCTCTCTGTTATTCCAGACAATAAAATTCTAATACTGCTGCAGAGCACGCCATGAAAATCATTTTAAAAGCAGCCACATCCCGCAAGGAGCAATTCAGTCCGTTACAAATGACTCCTGACTAATATAGTCTCAACCTGGATGTTATCTGTGCTTTTCAACTGCTGCTTCTCGCAGCCTCACCTCGCACGCTAATAGCCGGATTAATCCGAGACAACCCCGCCGCTGAAAGGTGAACCATTCTGACGCCGCGCTGTTTATGAATTCATATCGAGTCAGGAGATTAGCTCCAAAATAGGGCTTTCAGAAGGAGAGGAATTGAGAAGTTCCAATTTAATCTGATTGGAGGGGATGTCTCACATCACTGAGCCAGGTGTTTAGAGTGTGTGTGTGTGTGTGTGTGTGTGCGCGCGAGAGAGAAAATGTGATTAATAGGAGCAAGAAACAGGGCTGAGAGTGACGGCAGACATGGTGTGTCTGAAACCACCTGCAGAGAGAGGGGATGCAAGAAGCTGTCAGTGTGTTCCAGCTCCACATTGCTGCTTTGATGCCAGTTACTTTGTGATACGATGTCCCACTAAATGACAGGCAATTATCGTCGAGGGGAAAAAAGCCAGGCTGCAGTTTTACTTTTACATTTTAGAGAAGCAGTGAGGCTCATTTGTTTGAGAAGCCGCATAAAGATGATGGATTTCAATAAAACGGGCCAAAAGAGGTGGCGCAAATTCTCCTCGGTCATCAATTCAGTGTCACAAAGGAGCCCTGTGTAACATCCAGAGAGCCATTGTTACTAATTAATGATACCCACGGCAGTCAAGCGAACTGTAATCAGCATTCAGCACCTCACAGATCATGTCTGAACTCTATGCAGAAGACAGTGCGCTATCATGTATCTGATATAGGGCTCTAGCTAAATTACAGCTAGCTGGCTAACTGCCCGCATGTTGATTATTGCTGTTTTAAGCAAGTCAGTCGTTACACGAGTGACTGTTAAATAAAAAATGAATTTGTTAGCAGCAACTACCATTGAGATAATGTTACCTACTTGTACGTTAGGTACCCTGAACAAGTCTGGCAGTGGTTAGTTTTATAAAATGAGCCAATAAAATAACTAAAATAATCAGCTAAGTTACCAAATCAGTTCTGAGAGTCTGGATGAATTAGCCAATCCATGTGTGTTGGCCACAGACAGCTTAAACAATGGAATGGAGAATATTATAACCCATAATAGGTGTAAACTTCCGTGCCATGATTTTTGTTGTGGGGCATTATTTAACATTGTATGTCAGCAGGTGGAAGTGTGCCGCTTTACACAACCTTTTTGTAGCTTCTTCACTGCACAGAGTGTAGCTGCAGTGAACATGAAGCCAGCTACAACCTCTCTCCTGTTTAAACGTGAACAAACTGTCATCAGAAAAATCCCCAAGTCAGACCTGTAACAGCTACAAGAAACTTCTAGTCCTGTATAAGACGATGGGAAAATGGCAGATGATTTCTGAATGAACTCAGAGGTTCAAGTCAGATCATCACACCTGTCTTCAAAACACCAAGAGACCCTGGAAATGGTCAGTTCGAGGCTTAATAACAAGACTATATAAACTAATGAGTAACAGTGACTAGCTCCAGCTTTTATAATATTAACAGCATTGGCAGGCACGTTAGCATTAGCTAAGTCTTGTAGCTTTTCTCCATGATTTGGTTTCTTTGAACAGAGAAGAACACCAAGTGAACCAAAATGCATCACTACAAACCACAGACGTGTCTGAGGTGGGAGCAATAAATGTAAATATAGGAAGAAGGTGCTTGGAGAACATGGAGACTTTGCATTCATTTCTCAGCTATTTACACATCTACAGTGTCTTGTAGGACTCATACAGTGGTCCCTTGCCATAAGGCGGTTCACCTTGCACAGCTTTGCTGTTTTGCAGATTTGTTTTGCACAATTTTGCATGCTTTTGATTGGCTGTAGACAATTGTCAATCAATCTCCTGCGTGCCGTGTCTCCTGTACAGTACAGATTGAGTTCAGCTTGTCAAATTTACATAAATCTTCGATCACTAGCAGCGTGACTCTGAAGTGCTGTACTGTATGTTTGTAAGTTTTCTCTCCAACAAACACAACAACGTTGACGTCAAATGCACCTGCGGTAGCACCCAAAAGGCAGAGGAAGATGCTAACCATCGCACAAAAAGTTGGACTTCTGGACATGCTAAAGGAAGGTAGAAGTTACCGTATTTTTTGGATTATAAGGCGCATTGAGCGAAACAAAACAGTCGGATAAGTCAAACTTTAATCAACTCATTCTTTTTGCTTCCTCTACTTCCGTACAATTGATTCATTAATGTTGAATTCTCTGGCAGCTGCTCTATTCCCATGTTCTGGACCTGAAACAGGGTTTGATCTTTGGTTTCATTCTATAATACTGGACTTTTTCTACGAAGGTTTGAACTTTGAGAGTGTTTAAACAAGAGAGAAACGTGTGAAAAAGTTCATGCCTGTCTGAGAAAAGTGTATAGCGTGTGTAGTGAGGGGTTTTACAGCCTTAAAACATTTATAATAATTGTAAAAAATAAAGCTGGCGACTTCACGGATTTCACCTAACGAGGGACGACTGTAATACGTGTACGTGGCTCCGGGACGCTTCTTAGCTCAAACTTCCAACGTACACCTGGTATGGATCCAGGTCGGATTACGGTCACGTGTTGCACAATTTACATCACAATGTGTTCAGGTGCTGGATATAAACAGTGCACACAGAGCGTGTTTAACTATGCTAATAATAATAATAACCCAATCCCACTATATTTGCATCCTGTACTCAGAAATGTAAGCAGTCAGGGAGCAAAAGAGCTCCATAAACTGACACATCCAATAACTGCACACCTCTGCATCAGTGACAAACTCGAGAGCCTATTAACACGCAAAACAAACCCAGCACAAGCTCCACTGCCTCCTTGGATCACATTCAACATCAGTCCCACAATAATATATTCAGGTCTTTTTCCCCCAGGTCTCCTACGGTCTTCGCTCGGGTTTTGAGCAGTTACACATGAACGAGTTCAGTGTATCGGTTAATGTCACACTTGCTGAATTTTATATGAAGCCTCAGTCACTCCGTCCATCGCGACGCTCTGTGTTTGGAAATGTTCAAATGTCTTCTTTTGAAGTGTAGACGGGAGCTCGTTTGAGACACTTAATGAAGGCAGAAATTAAATTAGTCAAATTAGGAGAAAATATGAATGGTGAGGGTTTAATTGTTTGTAACGAAGAGGTGATTTTCTCCCTGTCGGTGTCCTCCGATGTTCATTATGAAAAACTTTGGAGAGCCTGCGAGTGAGCTGTGAATCCAGCGCCTCACGTAGCTGCGCCCTCCTCCTTCGACTGTTATCGGTTGACAGCTACTGCCCAAATTATTCCCTTTTCTTAGCCTCGGGAATACTTCCAAGTGTGATTATGAAGGAGCAAAAATTAGAGTGTCAGCCACGGTTATTAAAATGAGCAGATACTGTCACGCGGTGTCAGAATATTTCTTATTTAACATGATAAATACAACAAGTTCAATTACAATGAATGACGTCTGTGGCCATGTTCAGTCACAGGATGCAGACGGTTGCAACAATTTAGTGTTTCGCAGTCATTTTCACTGACACGCCAGCTTTCTGATCGCTTAGATTTGAAGCTACAAGGTGCCAAAAAAAGGTGTCAACAATGACTATCACTTATGGCAGGCAAGATGCTGTTCATCTGTGCTGCCTGGCACTGGTGAGCCTGAGCTGATGGAAAGTGAAGAGAAACCAAGCCTAACTAATCCAGCACAAATATTTCATTCATCTTTTCTGTCTGCAGCGCCGTGATTCTTGCGTACCTGCCAAGAACGAATGAAGACGGGCTCTTAAATACAAAATGGCATTAACTGAGAATTAGTAAGAGAGAGGAGACCACGTGGAGCCACCAACCCAAGCCAGCGATAAAAACTACAGCTGGACCCGGAGCATCTGAGGCAGAGAAGTCACAGCACCCAGCTGCGAATCAGTCACGCAGAAGCCCACCAGCGTTCACGGGTGAGAGCGGGAGACCGGCCAGACGCGGCTTGGATCCGAGCGAGCTGCTTTCCCAGAGGGATAGCGCTGCTATTTTGACGGTTCAAATTAAACCGAAAGGGATTTTTTTCCACCCACCCCTCACAAAACTGAAATATGCATCGCACCATGTGAGCGTGTGTGAAACTGCTGCAAAGTTTGAGGGGAGAAATTCAGCGCTGGATAAATGCACTATATTAAAGCGTAGAAGGAAAATGACATGTTCTGCTCTGACTGGCTTCTCAGTGTTTGGATACTGCTGCTGCCCAACTGTGGAAAAGAAGAAATACAAGCTAAGAAAATATGCCGGTCTCTGCATTTTGTGCACAATCCTTGCATAATTAAATGGCTTTGCCAATTTGCTGTGTGCTCTTCACAAATAGCAAAGATTATGTTTCATTCATTTCATTCCTGTGTTACTACAGCTCACTAGCTGAATGCACGAGGCCATGTTGGGATATTAAAGAGCAAGGCTGCTTCAAGCTGCTTTAAGATCTTCATACAAATGTAATGAATGACCTTGTTCGAGCACTGTTTTCAACCTTACATTACATATTATTGAATAATAATAAAAAAAGATTAGTCAGCTGATGGCAAATTAGTTCATTAATGCCATTTTCTAAACAAGCAACAACCTCCAGGGCTAACAAAGAAAACAGCAGTCAGCCAAAACTGAAGTTCCTCTAGTGGCCACATGAGGTTGGATCCAAAACAGTCAGCCCCCATGAACTTAACATGTTTACATCTTTGGTGCAGAAGGTCGATTTCCCTCGTTAGAGGAACTGCTCGTCAAATCATCCACATGCATCGTTAAGGAACATACTCTGAGTAATGTGAGTACATCTGTCTTTGCAGTGCACTAATTAAAATTATGGATGAATCTTGCTGATCACATTTGCTAGAACCTCTCATCCAAATATGGTAACTTCCTGCTCCTGAAAACCAGCACGGTCACACCTAAAAGACTAACTCTGAGGCCAAAAACACAAACTGGGAGACGTCACATGGGCCACATCCATCTTTCATTTACAGTCCATGTTTTCCAGCTGAAACACTGAAAATGTCGCTCGTTCCAGCTTCTCAAATATGAACAGGCGGTTCAGTTAATAATTAATGGAATATATTTGAGTTTTTGGACTGTTGGCACAACAAAACAAGTTATATAAATGTGCCTTCAAGAGCTTTGGGATATTACAATAGACAATCACCAAAACACTTAAAAATAAAATAGGGGCAAATATATTTATAGACTGGATGTTTCAGTGCTGAAGGCCAGCGCCTGCAACATTCACAGAACCACAATAACATCATGAAATGAGATTCTTGTGATATTCCTGGTAAAAATCACTCAGATGTTCACTAATAACTTCACAGCTCAAGGTGACCTTTTCACTCATCCTTCTTCTGACTTGGACAAAAGCAACTAAGGTGCTGATGGCACTTCTCAGTCTAACCACCTCCACTTATCACTCAAATGGACACACAGTCGAGAGGTCTAAGTGTGAAAAATAGCAGCAAAGCAGCTGACATAGGCAAGAACGGAGGTCACTGTAACTAGGGAAAGGCGAAGATCTGATGTATACTCAGAATTTACTGCTACGTTTTTAGGACTGATACCAAATCCAGTTATGACCAAGAGAATGACTGCAACAAACCACAATGACGGAGTCAATAAACATACATTTTAACATATGCTTCTATTCACAATCATTTGTACAGATGCTGCTTCACACATTTCCACCAAAAAGCAGCTCATGCAAGCACCAAACACCAACCCAGGTGCTACAAAAACTCCTCTGTCCAAATCTGAAAAATGCCGAATATCCCTCCCAGTGATCGACTCACCACTAATGTCAAGTACGAGGAAGAAAAGTTCTCATTTGACTTTTTTTTTTATAATATATACAGTTTGTTAAAAGTGTTTTTTCTTCAAACATTCATACACAGTGTAATTCTTCAACATTTCAACCTACAACAGAGAACTTTCTGGATAAAAATGTCAGAATCTGGGCCGACGCTGAAGAACGCTCATGACTTTTTAAACTTGGATCAAACGTGATTCCCTCTCCCCGACATCAGGAGGGGGAAGATGAACTCTGAACTAAACTCTCTCAAGCTGGCTAACAAACTTTAAGATCTGTGATGCTGAGTTAAGGGTACGTCTGGGCCCACACCGGATCGTCTGCTCCACCGGCAGCGTGGATCTATTTCTGCCCTCATCACACTTTTGTTTTTCAAAAGACATCCACACTAGCCCCCCCGCCACTGTAGCCTGAAGGCAAAACCACAGTGTTTACTCAAATGCTGGGTAAATAAGGGCCTCCTCTTGAATCTGTCACGCTGTGAGGGGAAATCGCTGGGTACACCGGGTGCGTGCGCGTGCATAAGAGTTTAATCTCTTTTCTCCTTCCTTTTCTCTGACAGTGTGCAAATCCCAGCAGGGATCCCTTTGCAGCTCAAACTTTAGAAAAGGCTGGCAAAAAAAAGCTCAAGCGAAGCTACTAGTGTACGGCATCGACACGCGCGCACGCCAGCACCTTTGCAGCCCCTCCAACAGCAGGCCGGCATGCTTTAACAAGGCCCCTCCATCAAGATATTTGCTTTTCGCTGCTGCTTCTCCTCCTCCGCAGAGCCTCGAGAGGCACAGAAGCTGCTAATGTGGCCACCGCCGCATACTTAACTTTATATTCCTAGAACGCAAACCGTCTCCCTCAGTGGAAAGTGCCAAACTTTTTCTGTTTTTTTTCCTTTCCCCTTTCTATACGCAGTTAGAGCTGTCACAGCAGGTGGTGAGGCACAGGCTATGAAAATGCTAGCAAACCATTGGTGATTATGCAGGCAAAAGATGCCTCAAAAACCAAGAGAAAAAATAAGAGCGTTAGAGAGAGAGCTTCTCAGCCAAGATAGAGCAAAGAGGAAAGCAGAGGGCTTTGCAGCAGAGTCATGAAAAATGAGAAGTGAGCAAAAGAAAAGGCTAGAAAGAAAAAAAACAACTTTTACACAGAAAAAGGAATATCTGCTGCACTTGGTGACACAATGATACGATAAAAAAAAGGCCGAGTTCCATCTTGATTTGTGTGATTTCTCCCCGGGTGAAGCAGCCCGTTTGATGAAGCTATTTCAGCTTAGAGGAGGAGAAGCCTTGAAACTTAGAGAAGCTGTCTGTCAAGCAATGCTACAGTACTGATTTGACAGGAATAGTAATTCTGGGTGAGCCAGGCATCTCTGTGCACTGACAAGAGGATCTACAGCAATGTAAAACTTGGTAATAAAAATACACACGGGAGAAAGAAGTATATATATATATATATATATACATATGTATTAAAAAAACGACCCGAAACTTTCTGGCCAAACACGCCTCGTTTCAAGAAAGAGGGGCTGACTGACAGGAGACAGCAGGGAGGGAGGAGAGTGCCACCTATTGGACAAACAAACACACTTCACTTGTTACTAATAAACACAATCTGAGCATCAAGTGTTAACAAAGCCAGCCCCTCAGGTGTGTGATCAAACTACGCACTAAATATTTTTAAATCCAATTCACTCTAATCACTAATTCATTAATTAATTCATTACTTCTTACTCAAGCGTTTCCAGAAAAACTAAGTAGATACAATCATCTCAGTCAACGCTGTATCGTTTGTCACACGCAAGAAAGAATTCAGACTTGAGACTTTGTTGAGGTTGAGACTTTGTAGCATTTCTCTCTTTACTCACACTGATACTACATTCTGTTATGGTCTCCCATACAATGTCAGCTTCATGTACAGTATTTGGAATACATGTAGAATTACACGTATGCCCTTGCAGGGCTCCTGCCGACACACAGCAGCACCGAACACTTTGTGTCTGAGCTGTAGAGTGAAGCTTTATAGTTTTCCTGATCACTTTGGACTTTATGCAAACGTCTGAGTAAGTCTGAGTACTGGATTTGTTTTGAAAAGAAGGAAGTGGATTAATAAACCTGGCATTCTGTTTTCTACAAGAGGACTTTGGGGTGAGTTAACTGGATTAAGTAAGGAACACGTGCCAGCTTGCAGCTTACCCTGTGCAATTCTAAGTGTGGATTCAACACCTATTGTTACTCTTGACTGTTTACACAGAATAAAACAACCTGACGGGCTGAGGAGAACTACGATAACGTGTGCACATTATCCCTGTGCCTGTGTGGGTTTGGGTACTCGGGCTTCCTCCCACAGTCCAAAGACATGCTTGTTAGGTTAACTGGTGATTCTAAATCAGCCATCAGTGAGGCAGAAGTCTGAATGTTTGAACTGCAGAGCATAAAGCAGTTTATAAACACGTGGTTAAAATGTGACTTAGAGTCTAAAGAGCTTTGACCGGTCAGTAGGATGGGAAAAATGCTACATGAATGTGACTGCGTGACATTATCTGTCTCCTTGTGATAAAGGCTAACTCATTCACGAGTGAACATGAATGAGGTCGACCCTGATTCGCTGCGTTCTAGCTCATCCAGAGTGTTTTGCTTTCATTACATGCTGAGAGAGAGAAACTCTCTGCTGTGTCTCTCGTTTTCACTTCCATGTCAAGAAACAAACAAACATCGACATAGCAAATGTTTGTGCTAAGCGTTACGACCAGCACGTGTTTACACGCAGACGCTGGATCTGGGTCTGTGAGATCGTCTCTGCCACCGCCAACTTGCTGTTCTTACCAGCTTCTGTAGAGAAAACCAAACTTTAGTGCTCGTTTTCAATCTTCAGATGAAAACTAAGCAACAAGAAATGCCTTTACACACGCGAGAGGCTGCTTTACAATAATTTATTGTTTAAAAAAATGTTATTTTATTCCAGCACTCTTAAACACACCGCAACAGATTTCTGGGGAATGTACTTTTCTTGATTTTAATTTCAGACTTCTTAATGACCCACTGGAGCTTCGGTGCATACAGGAGGATTAAATTAAACATACTGTACCAAGTCTATGTTGTTCATTATTTTCCTGCATGCTG
The DNA here is from genome assembly GCF_001858045.2 of Oreochromis niloticus. NCBI lineage: Eukaryota > Metazoa > Chordata > Actinopteri > Cichliformes > Cichlidae > Oreochromis > Oreochromis niloticus. The sequence continues at coordinate 7,494,903 of NC_031967.2, forward strand.
GCTCCCAACATGAGCCACGAAACAAAAGAGAATCCTCTCACATTTAAACGGGAACTCTTTTTGCCTAAATTATATTTCACTACGAACAAAAAATGTCCAAAAGAAATGACCTCGCTGTACTAAAGTCTGACGAGTAGTTCGACACAAATCCAAACCGTTTTTCACTCTTCACATTTTCATTGTACTTCAAGAGCCTTCTGATGCACTAAATCTACACAGACAGGCAAATCAGCACATGCACAGCAGGATGAAGCTGATGACTCTAATCATTATTTCACATTAAGCATGCCAGCGCAGATCACTGCATGTTAAGCCAGCACAGCATGGTGTGATTGCACTGGGCAGAGTCCAGGTGACGACAGCAGGGCGTTGCTAAAAAAGACTGCTCATTGCTCACATAGGTCGCACAGCCCTGGGTAAATAAATGCACGCATGCTTGATAAGAAAAGATGGATGACCATAAAGATGCATTTAACAAAAACAGTGGGCATTACATGAAAAGGTGTGCACTGTAAGCAGGCTTCGTGAGAGTGGTGTGCCGACCGAGCCGAGGCTGAAACCTTAGAAGAAAGCGCATTTGCCCCCTTCCTGCCACATTTGGCAGCAAGAACTGCAATTAAGCATTTGTGATAACTGGCAGCGAATCAGTCAGTGCGTTCTTGAACTACTTTTGGTAGGTTGGCCACTCCTGGGAAAGGTGCCCCACTGTTCCAAGTTTTCTCCTTTTGTGGATAATTAACGGCTACTAATGAACAAGAACTACGAGCAGAACAAGGTCTGCAAACTACAGTCCAAGGCTACAGAGCTGGAGCCCAACACAGGATGTGAGACTCACCCATGATACACCTAATGATACCGCTCTGTTATTTGCTTTTCAATAGAGTTACTCGGCAAAGATGATAGCTGCAGAAATAGAAATCATACACACATGCATACATTTGCATGCCCATACAATATAAATCTGTGGGAAACCTTTTCCACCCAGTCCCAATTGATTGCAGCTAGAGGCAATGAATGATTACCATCCAAAAAGCTATGTTGTTAGAAATATGACACATGCTATGATATATTTATTCTCTAACATCCAAAACCACAAAATGACTATTTTGATCAGTCTTGTTAATACAAGAGATTTTAATTCTAAGACCTTCAAAGTGAAGCCAGATATAAGGAAACTCTGTTTCAACTTGCTAGTAACAGGTTAGATCTGATTTTGCCTTTATAACTGCCTTTGTGATCATAGAGTCAACAAGGTGCTGGAAACATTTTGGTCCATGTTGACATGATACAATCATGCAGCTGCTGCACATAAATGGTCTTTAAGAAACCAGTTTGAGCTGATTAGAGCTTTGTGACATGTTATGTTATCCTACTGGAAGGAGCCATCAGAACATGGGTGCAGATGGACATGGTCAGCAACAGTACTCAGGTAGGCTGAGATTGGACCAGCTGTGCACTGGATGAATGCTAAAGGAGGCCAAAGTGTGCCAAGAATATATCCTCCACACCATTACACCGCCTCCCACTTGAACCGCTGATAAGGGTTGTTTTTGCCAAATTCTGACACTATTGTCCAAATTTAATACCAGAAATCAATACTCGTCTTGCCAGGTAATGAATTTCCAGGCTTCTACTGTCCATTTTAGTTAGCACGTGTGAAATGCAGCCTCAGTTTGCTGTTCTTAGATGACAGGAGAGGCACCTGGTGTGTTCTTCTGCTGCTGTAGCCCCTCGGCTTCAAGGTTTCATGTGTTGTGCATTTGGAGATGCTCTTCTGCACACCTCGGTTGTATCAAGTGGTTACTTGAGTTGTCATTCTATCAGATTAAAGCAGTCTGGCGTATCAAGGTATGTTCAACTAGATAACTGCTGCTCACTGGATATTTTCTCTTTTTCAGCCCATTCTTGAGTTTTCTGTGGGGGAAAAGTCCAGCAGACCAGCCCATCTGCTACCAACGACCACGCCATGCTCAGAGTTACTTAACTCACTTTTCTTCCCCAGTTTGAACTCAAGCAGGTCATCTTGATAGTGTCTTATGCCAAAATGCATTGACTTACTGCCATGTTATTGGCTATTTAGATATGTGCATTTGTGTTCACTTAAACAGGTGTTCCTCACACAGTAGCCAGTAAGTGTACACTCTGCTTGTGTCATATCTCTCCAAGCTTCCTTTAACAATCACTACAGGAAGGGAATCGGAAAGCAAGTGTGTATTAGAAATGAACATCTGTACCTAACATGTTGAAGATGAAGTCCTTGGCGGTGTGGACCTCTAAGGCGGTCTGGTCTCCAAACTCCCCCTGCTCCAGCAGTACCAGTTCAGATACCTGTGCCGACAGCTGCTCCAGGGTTGCCCCTGAGCGGAAGTCCACCTCAGAAAGTTTCTTGGCGGGTGCTGGGGAGCGTGGAGTCACCGCGCTCATCAGGGACTCCATCTCTACAACCCTGTTAAATAAGGACAGAGAACGTGAAACTGTTGTCATTTTTTTTTTAACCTCTGTGCTCAAATGTTGGAAAACCACAATAGCCCTACTGTGATGACTAAAGCAGTGGAAACAGCTCCCCTGAGGGACGAATTATACACTCACAGTGCCAGTAATAACTATTTGTTTTAAACTTTACCATTTAGCACCCTAGAACAAACCACAGGGCTATCTGTTTACAGGATGTGCCTGACACCAGAGCCTGTGCTCAAACGGTTTTAGTGCTGCAGTCATGTTTTCACCCGTATAATATTCCCCTTGTTTTCACCAGCCTTGTGTGAATCATGAGACTCTGAGAGGCACTTTCACAGAGAAACATATGACATCAAGGAACAACCGCCAATGCATCATAACAGCTGAAAAGGTGACACTGATGTTTTGACCAAAACTGCTAAAAGCGGATATTCCAGCCCTTTTTTATCATATGAGCTCTTTATTACCAACACCCATCATGTTTCAATCAAGCTTCTTTCACTTCAAATGTCATGAAATCACTTTAATACAATTAACAATAAGCTCTTTAGGCAAGTTGGTAAACTTAGCATTCAAGGTTTCAGTGACCATTACATTTAGCTATTATTTTTTAGCATTTTCAGTCATTTACACTGTTGCAAGAATTTTTACTGTTTGGAGGACTAGAGACAAGATTTAGGAAAATCAGTGCAGGTGTTACATTATGAACACAGAACCTTTTGAAAGCAGTAGACTCGCAGTCTTGTAGCCATTCAAAGTCGCAATAAACATGACCGACCAAAGCCTCATGAAGAAAGTTACAATAACACATTTACTAAAAGTACTAAAACTAAGGATATCACCTCTATATTTTTTTCGTATCTTTCCCAGGTTCCCAAAATCATTTCAGTTAGTTTTAACAAAAGTCTAGTTTTTGTTTTTATTTTCTTTAACTAAAAGGTGTTTTTCACATCTAGTTTTAGTTTTGGTTAACTATGATAACCCTGACCTCTTGGAGACACTGTAGAAACACCCCCAGAGTACAAGTATTCACTTCCTAGAAGGAGAGTCAATGTATCTACAGAAAGCTTTTTCCCAAGTAAAACTCAAAAACATACATACCGTTTAATAAAACCTGATCTATTAGTTTTTTAATGACATTACAGACTTGTAATTCGCTTGTATACACGACCATGAGCAAAGGAATGAGTCTGTGAAGTTAAATGTACTACATGATGCCTCAGGTGACCGGACTAATGTGGCATAGCGGAACAGGAGTTTTTAAAGGGTTTAGCGTATTTGGGAATGCATTACGTCAATGAGGTGCTGTAAAAAATACTGCTGTCCTTTAATAGGCTTGAATAATTGCGTTAAATGACGTGCTCTGAAACTAACAAACCTAAAAGTTGTAATGTAAACAAAGCTCAGTCGAGCGGAATGATATCTTGGCCCTTGCCCACCAAACTGGGTCAATTAGCGAGCCAGCCCCCCCCCCCCCCGACTTCTAGCTGCAAAGCTAATAGCCGAGAAAATTAGCCACACTGCTGTCTAAAAGTCAACGCTGGCTTCTTAAGCCATTCTTTAAAGGCAGCAAATAACGCTGTTCTGGTTAGGAGAGACTGCAATCACTGTTGTACCATCGTATTTGCTCAGGGTCTGACTCGCAGTGATAACGTCGGTGCGGTGCCTCGCCCAGAGTCGGCTAATTTCTTTTATTAGCCAATATTAGCTCATCAAATTAGCATGCTAGCTAACGTGACAGATGGGGACTGTGAATCCAAGCGCAGCGTCATACATCCACACACGCACATTCACACTGAAATGTATACACACACACACGCGCGCATAACCCATACAGATGCATGCACCCACATGCACACACACTCAGCGAGGGTGGGTGTCGTTAGCTTACGAGTCGCGGATCACAGTGAAATGATTAGCTGTCAGGCTAAAGCTGCCAAATATCCCAAACGGACACACACCCGTTACACGGTGACGCGAGGGACTCTCTTCGCTATCTTCTATCTTTAATGTTATTGTGATGCCTTCGCTTCAATCCGCTTTCCTCAGCTGTCATTTCCAACAGGTCCCGGGCACCACCTTTCCCCTGGCAACACCGTCCCAGAAATCATGGTCCTACTCAGAGGATCCAGGGATTAGCGGTGTCTGTGGAGAGCACGCCCCGCGTTACAAAACTACAAACGGATTTGTGAGGTCAGGTTTATGATTAAAAAATGTGCCTCGCAAAGAAGATAAAGGCAAGAGCTGAAGGTTTGATAGGAGGATTGCACAGCAGGTGTTTTGGAAGGCTCCAAGTCCATCAGAGCAGTGGTGCACTGGAGAGGCTATCTGCTGGATGCTGGAAAGAAATAAGAAATACTCATCCTGTATGATAAAAATGTCGCCTTTAGTTTGAGGTAGGTTATGTAAACTGGATCCTCATGGCATTAGCAATGTTACTCGTTGGCTGATTTAAAGATGATGGGGATCAGAGACAAATATACTGGATAGTAATAATATATTCTCTGTATTTATCTGTTGTATCACACCTGTTTTTGTGCTGGTTAAATGCTCCAAAACAGTGTGATGAAAACCTGAAACACATCTAGGGTTGTAGTGGAGATGGAGCCAATCCCTGCTGTCAAAGAGTCGGCAGCATTTACACTCAGGACAGCGCTAACACAGAGAGACAACTATTCAAACACCTATGGCCAATTTGGAGTCACCAGTTAACCTAACATGCATGCTATTAGGCTGTGGGAGGAAGCTGTGGTTGGATGCATTTTCTGCCACTTCTATAGTTCCAGTTTGCATGGGCAGCAGTCTAACCAAAGATATCCAGACCCCCCTTCTTCCCAGCAATTGACTCCAGCTCTTTCACAGAAATGCAGAGCTGAGAGACATAATCTCCCCAGCGTGTCCTAGAATCTGCCGACCGATTGGACACCCTCAATGCACCTCGTCTCTGAGGAGTCATCCTAGTCAGTTACCCAAACCTCCTCAGCAGACTAAATTCAGTGCAGTGGCTCTACTCCGAGCCCACCCGTTACCTCTAAACATGACCCCAGAAGACAACATTTGGAGCAAGCTCATTTTTGCCGCTTGGATCCGAGATGTTCTGTTAGTCCTGTCCCAAAGTAGGAAAAAAGGAAAGTAATCCGAAACCTCACTTTGAACGGAGCCAGGCCTGGGGAAGGAGGTCATAAGCAAGCTGCCCAGAATGAGCCTGATGGGTCCTGAGCAGTAGGAGGCTTTGTGGTTAATGTGTCAGTTAAGAACAAAAAGCTTAGCATGTTATTCGTAACTCTTAAAGATAACAACTTTCTGCTGCAAAGCTGAGACCTAGGTAGAGAGTCTCAGCTGTGCTGCGAGACCCTGTAATAAAGTTTCTTTAAGCTTGTCGTCTTTCTTATGAAATATTGTGTAACCTGACAAGGAGATACAGTCAGAAATCTTTAGCATCCTTATCCAACAAACTCCAATCCTCTATCCAGATCGTGTCTTCTCAGGTCAGATTTGAGACATGATCGTGATGACATCCTTGTGGATTTTATTATATTTTTTTACCCTTTAAAGTTCTCTTCAGGTGACGTTTCAGAGTCGGATTAAATTGAACTTCTCGTGACACTGAAGTTCAGGTGCAAAACTTTTGGCTCTTTAAGGAGTAACTTCCCTTTTTATATTCCCAAATGATATTTGACTTAGAAAATTTTACACAGGGAAGGTGGAATTAAACTCACAAAAATAAGATGTGTTAAATAAAATGAAGCAATAATGTCTCCCTGGGATCCCCCAGCAGTTGTTCAATACTGGTAGGTGAACCACTTACTGTTTAATATCTGAGGGTAAACCTCGTGTGCACATCAGGGTTTTAATAGTTTTGCAATTTTCATTAGTTTTTATTTTTATTTCGTTTTGACTTCAGATTTTCAATTTTATATTAGTTTTAATTAGTTTTTACCAATTGTTTGATAGTTTAGTTTAGTTTTTATTTTTTTGAAAATCCTTAGTTTCAGTTTAGTTTTGATTAGTTTCAGTTATAGTTTTAGTTGTGTTTGCAATAATTAAGTGTAACAAAATCCCAGTTTCATCATATCAGTCATGCTCTTCTGCTTATCCTTGGGTATGTTGCTATTCCAGCTACCATACCCTGCACCCTGCACAGGTCGCCTGTCTGTCGCAGGGCTAACATGCAGAGACAGACAACTCACATTCCCACCTATGGGTTCTTTAAATAAATAAATAAAGGCAGATGAACAACCGTTGATACCAGGCAACTATAAAATGTATATCTTGGCCCCAATGAGACTGTTAACTCTTGCAGCACCGGGTGTTAAGGCAATTGACTCACACAGTTATGTAGATATCCCAGTCCTGTTGTCTCGGGATGCATCACGCTGCCTTGCCTGGGGTTAGCTTCTGTTTCTGGGGATGAGGGTTGGGCGTGCTCCCTTACCTTCTCCAGGTAAGCTAGGTTAGCCTTCTTGTGTGAGCTTTTCAAGTGCACTTTAAGGTTTGTGGGATTTCTTTCCCTTTAGAAATGTCCCTCATAATTTGTCTCGTTCCACTACAAGACACTTGCTTTATCCAAAACACAGTCATATTCAAAGTAATCCCAAATTGGACTCTGACGCTTTCTCCCGACTTTTGTTGACATGATGCTACGCGTGGACGGAGCGGCAACACAGACGACCCGACTGAGGTACTTGCCACCTGCTGGCATAATAAGGCACAGCAAGAACATAACCTGGAAAATACACTTCATTCTCACCCTAGACTAACGTATGACACATACACATAAACGAAAACTAAACACATTTTCTCTATAAATTCAGTTAATTTTAGTTAGTTTTGTGAACGGTCATTTCAGTTTTAGTTAGTTTTCCTTTTATTGCAAAGTCTCGTTTTTATTTTTATTTCCGTTAACGAAACTGTTTTTTATTCGTTATTTCGTTAGTTTTCGTTAACGATAATAACCTTGGTGCACATTCCCAAGTTATTCACATCCTGCATCGCTGCTACGTTTCACTGGATTGATAGCGCCTGGAATAACCTGTCAGACCTCCCCCTCAGCTTGTCAGTGGATCATTACCACCTCACAGTCTGCTATCACGCTGTGACAGTGAGAAGAACTGGCCATATACAGCCCCACGCTGTCTGATTCATCAGCCTATCCCGTGCCATAAGAGGAACATTTATCAAGATAATGCTGTACCACACTGCACTTAATAAGCAAGCTGAGGGAGCGACACTAGCTGTCTGCCAAATGAGAGGTAAGAGATAACCATAGCCTTCAGCAGACAGAGTGAGATGCTTCAAAAGAGGAGTGCGATGTCTCTTAAACTCTTTAGTTTTTACTTCCTTTTACTGAGGGAGGAAACGATATGCGAAACATCACCACTTCTACTGGTATTCACCCATATACAGTGGTGTGAAAAAGTGTCTGATTTCCTATTTTTTGCATGTTTGTCACACTTAAATGTTTCAGATCATCATCCAAATTCAAATATTAGACAAAGATAACACAAGTAAAAAGAAAATGCAGTTTCTAAATGAAGGTGTTTATCGTTAAGGGGATAAAAATCCAAACCTATATGGCCCTGTGTGAAAAAGTGATTGCCCCCTAAACCTAATAACTTATGTGGCCACCCTTAGCAACAACAACTGCAATCAAGTGTTTGGAATAACTGGCTAAGAGTCTTTTACAGCGCTCTGGAGGAATTTTGGCTCACTCACCTCTGCAGAATTGTTGTAATTCAGCCACATTAGAGAGTTTTCGAGCATTATCTGCTTTTTAAAGGTCATGCCATGGCATTTCAATAGGATTCGGGTCAGGACTTTGACTAGGCCGCTCCAGGGTCTTCATCAAGCTTCAGCTTGAGGTCATGAACAGGTGGCCAGACATTCTTCTTCGGGATGTTTTAGTAGATACCAGAATTCATGGTTCAATTTACCACAGCATGTCTTCCAGGTCCATATGCACCACTGTTGGCAGGATGTTTAGGGCTGGGTATCGTCACTGATTTCTATAATCGATTCGATTGAGATTCACAACATCCCGATTCGATTCGATTAAATTTTGACTCAGACAGTCAGAAATATTATGATAATGATCATTTATCAGTACATATCCATATTTTTATATCTATGTAGGCTATAAAAACAAAGCTGACACTTGTGAGACTTCATCAGAGGTTTAAGCATCACAGCAGATGCATTTGAGTCAAAGTAACTGAGAAGATTTTCCTGTCCTGGCTGATTATAGCAGATAACTGCCTTAAAAATATTCTGCAGTAGATCAAAAATGGAAGAAAACCATGAACCAACATTTGAACATTACCCGATGTAAATGTGACAAATATGCAAATCAAGAAATCAGGAATGGGGTAAACACCTTTTCACACCATTGTATCACCCAGGTCTAGAATTAATAAAGTCTTATCTTATCTTATCTTATCTCTTATCTTAAGGGCTGCCTTAAAAATATTCCTCCTGGCAAGTCAAATCTGGTGGAAACTCCAGGAGCCTCGGAAGTGAACATGTAATAAGAAAAAAATGTTTTGTTTTATGGATAAACAAAAGAACATTTGTCACAACTGGAAAATGTGAACATTTTAAAACAGCAAAGGAAAAGTCTGGCAAAAAGTATTTGTCTTTCCAATATTGGTAACCTATTCTTTAAAATAGCCCAAGCAAAAAAGCCTAGACCTTCCTCTCCTCAGTCACCTCCAGCATATCTGGATGAACTGAAGGAGATATAATCTCTCCAGCGTGTCCTGGTAGGACATGCCCATAACAGTTCACCCAGGAGGCAGCCTAGTCTGATGCCCAAACCCTCTCAACTGGCTCCTTTCGATGTGGAGGAGTAGCTGCTCTTCTTAATCATTCGAGCCCCTCTCAAATGACTGAACTCCTCACCGTATTGCTAAGGGAGAGGCCAGCCATCTTTTGGAGAAAGTTCATTTCCACTGCTTATATCTTATTCTTTCAGTCCCTACCCAAAGCTCATGATGATAGGTTAGGGCAGGGACATAGATCGACTGGTAAAACTCTGAGGGTTAATAACTAGTTTGTCAGCAAAAAATGTCTCTGTGTCAGTAAAATTAATATTTGGGGCTTTAAACTTGGAGTCAGACTGGAAAACGGTTACAGTAAACAGAGGAAATCATCTTGAAATTAAGATAATATGTCAACCATATTGAATTTAGCAAGAGTGGATTAATAGTCCATTAGAAGCACAAGTCCTGAAGGTAACATTCATTCTACTGCAGTAAAACCAACAGTATTTTCAGCAAAAATGTAGCCAAGGAAAATCGCTGTAACTGATTTATGACTATATATAACATTACGCAGTTAATGCTGATGAAGCATTGAACTTCAGGCATGTAGTCCAAACCTGTTGGTCAGCTCTATGGCAGTGGGTGATAAAATATCATATATTTTTAGCCTTATTTTTTAATGTTCTCTTTTCTTTTTTATGAAATCTCCTTTCTTACTTTGATTTCGTCTCAGCTGAGTCTGTGCATCGGCCTAATGTTGGCTCAAGAACTTTTTTAATGCTGCTGAATGTAGAGATGCAAATCAGATTCATTCCTCATGCACAAGAATGTCAAAGCAACATGTAACAGTTTTAATCATTTCTAGAACTGAAGATTGTACAACATGCATCTTTTAGAGTAAAACAAAAATCAATTTGGTTTAAGGTTCATTTATTTTCTTAACTCAACGTGGTAAAAATCACTGTATATGTAAGGGTTGAAAATGCACAAAAATAAAAACTGTACAGATTTCTATGGAATTTTTTGCACCTTGAGGTGATTGGATGAAATGAAGCACATGCATGGTTTCATTTAGGTGTTCCTACACAATAATCCAGCAAATAAAGGATTTCGTAAAGCCAGTTTTCTTTTCAGTGGGTTTCTGTCCTTTGGATGGATCCGCTGCAGTCTGTCACACTGCAGGACAAATGACTAGAGTGGCTCAGTTATATTAGAAATTCACCACTACAGCTGTTAGAGAACTGGTCAGTAAGCTAGCTGGTGGTGTCGTGTTTTGCTAGAGTGGTTGTAGCTCAGGCGTAGGTAGACTTATAAGTGGAAGGTCGGTGGTTCAATCCCTGGCTCTCCAGTCTGTATGCCAAAGTAAATGGTCTGTATTTATATAGCGCTTTTCTAGTCCCTAAGGACCCCAAAGCGCTTTACATATCCAGTCATTCACACATTGGTGATGGCAAGCTACATTGTAGCCACAGCCACCCTGGGGCGCACTGACAGAGGCGAGGCTGCCGGACACTGGCGCCACCGGGCCCTCTGACCACCACCAGTAGGCAACGGGTGAAGTGTCTTGCCCAAGGACACCACAACCGAGACTGTCCGAGCCGGGGCTCGAACCTGCAACCTTCCAATTACAAGGCGAACTCCCAACTCTTAAGCCACGATCGCCCACAAAGTATCCTTGGCAAGATGCTGAACACCAAGTTGCTCTCTTATACATTCAGCAATGTATAAATGTTAGGTAAAAAAAAATTTAAGTGTCCAAAAAAAGGGTTTGGGTGAATGTTGTATAAAGCACTTTGAGTGCGTAGGTAGAGTAGAAAAACACTATCTAAGAACCAAACCATTTACCATTTTTGGCACTCTCGCCAAGTTTAAAATGTTTATTTACAAATTGAACATAGTTTACTGAAGACCTCTAATCTATTGTAAGCAGATTTTATTACTTGAGGGATTACAGAAAATAAGCTCTGGAGGGATCTGAGATGAGGAGGGCATGTTCCTAGACCAGGGGTGGGCAATCTCAGTCCACGAGGGCCGGTGTCCCTGCAGGTTTTAGATATCACCCTGGGTCAACACACCTGAATCACATGATTAGTTCGTTACCAGGCCTCTGGAGAACTTCAGGACATGTTGAGGAGCTAATTTAGCCATTTAAATCAGCTGTGTTGGTTCGAAAACACATCTAAAACCTGCAGGACACCGGCCCTCGTGGACTGAGATTGCCCACCCCTGTCCTATACAGTGGACTGTGGGCAGACAGTAAGGTGCAGGTAAGTCCATCTCTTTGCAGGATTCTTTCCAGAGGTGAGCGGCTGGTGGTGTGCACCAGTGGTTCCAGAGAAAACAGAGTGGGAACAAAGTTTCTTTAACAGGTTATGGACTGAGAACTAAAAAGCAGAAAACAAACAAAAAAACTCATAGTTCATCATCATGCTAAGTAATATATTGTGTCAAATAAGTGCTGCACAATCCAGCCCTTAAATATCCACAGCTGGATGAGTTAAAGAGGAAAAGATTTGAGAAGGACAACTGAAGACAAAGAAACCTCCTCAGAACTCCACCAATGGCTTAGAGAGCAAAAAAACCAAAAGCATGACATGTAGAGACAACAGAAAACAATTTAGGTGGTGGCTTTCAAACAGATGTACAGTCATGAAATTTCCTCACTATTAAATATTACACAGTAAACTGTTAGTAGTATTATAACAATGTACAAACAACTGGAAAGACAGCAACTCAGCCATTACGTTTTAGGGCATGTAAATTGCAGATCTGGGTCAGCAGATGCTGATGTGCACAGATATCATCGACATTCTGCAGAGTCAGTCGCTACAGAGCTCCAAACGTCATGTGGCCTTCAGATTAGCACAAGAACTGTGTGTAGAGAGCTTCATGGACTGGGTTTTCATGGCTGAGCAACTGCATCCAAGCTTTAAATAGCCAAGGGTGGAATGCAAAGCATTTGTTGCAGAAAAACACACCACCACTGGACTCTAGAGCAGTGGAGGAGTCTTTTCTAGATTATCGAATCACACTTCTCCATCTGGAAATCCGACAGAGTCTGGTGTCTGGTTTGGTGGTTGTCAGGAGAACAGTACTTGTTTCACTTCATTATACCAAGTATAAAGCTTGGTAGGGGTTGTTTTTCAGGAGTTGATTTCAGCTCCTTAGTTCCAGTGAAAGGAACTCTTAATGCTTCAGGACACCAAGACAATTTCATGCTCTCAACTTTGTGGGAACAGTTCGGGGATGGCCCTTTCCTGTTCCAACATGACTGGACACCAGGGCACGAAGCAAGACACATTAAGACATGGATGAGTGAGTTTGGTGTGGAAGAACTTGACTGGCCTGCACAGATTCCTGACCTCAACCTGACAGCACACCTTTGGCCTTCTGGTTCAACATCAGTGTCTGACCTCCCAAATGTGCTTCTGGAAGAATGGTCAAAAATCCCCAAACCCCGTGGAAAGCCTTCCCAGAAGAGCTGAAGCTTATAGCTGCAACACCATATTAAACTCTGTGGATTAAGAAAGCGATGTCACTAGCAGACGAGCAAATACTACTGGCAGTATAGTGTATATATAATTTTGACCCTGTGTTTATTTCAGAAAACAACAAAATAAATACACAGGAAACAGACACCCTCTCTACTTTTAAGATTAGCCTTAAAACTTTTTTTTGACTTTGTGCTATATAATTAAAATTCCAGTTACTCTTGAAGCTGTATGTCACCCTAGCTCAAAGAAATTACTAAAAAGCCAGTGGGGACCAAACTTCAGTGTCCACAATGGAAGTATGTAAATCTCCAGCTAGAACTATAGCACAGTAATTCTCAGCAACAGGTTTAAAGGTATACATCAAATTGATTATAGTTATACAAAAGCATTTTCTTTGAATATTTACAAAAGGGAGAAATTCACTGTAAAGTGCTTTGTAGAACCGCAGATCATAGCGAGTTTATGTAATATCATTTATGCAACATAATCCCAACCACTGTTCGCCATTATCTTTACCATCCCAGCTGTCTAATAACAATTTCCAGACACCACATTACTCTGTGAGACGGCTGCTGATGACAGTGGTAACAATAGCAGCTCCCTCCGGTGTCATCCCTTTAGCTCCTCTGATGCATTGCCATCATGACTGTGCTGCAGAGTGAAGCGAAAAGATTGGGTATAAAGCTGTGAAAAGGGGGCTGAAGTGATGGGGCTTCGATGTCCATTGAAGTGAGGGTATAATCTATCTGAGGGTGTGATATCATTTAAGTGTCTTGAAAAGGTCAGTGGGGGGACCGGGATGTGGGAGCGCTCGGGACGGCCGTTACAGTCATTCCGCTCCGCTATGCGAGCCGCTGCGTCCTGATTGATGCCTTTGAGAGGGGATTTGGCGCTGCTGTGGTGGCATTATACAGCGTGCACTTTAATTTATTGCCCGTGTGTGTCTGTGAATAGGTATTTGTGTGTCCCCTGGTTCATGTGAGTGAGAGGGAGGAAGCTCTGGGCAATCAAGTGGCCTCGCCAAAGACGGCCTAGCCAGGGAGTTTCATTCAGGTCTTCAGATTGAGGATCTGGTGAGTGCACATCAATCCATAGCCAGGGTCTCAATTCCTATAAGCTCACTGTCACCTTACTCATGACTGATAACGCTCACAGAACAGCTTTCTTTATTTTTTGACCAAAATAAACTGAGACACACACACACACACACACACACACACACAATCCCCTTCACAGAAGATGCTGATGTAATTAAATCTGTCTGCAGGGTAAGACGAGAAAAAGGCCAAAACAGAGGGAAAAAAATGGGGAACATTTTTGACTAAATAATATATTCTTGAGTTGAGGGGGAATAAAAAGATAGGAACACTTGTGAAGTGCAGAGGAAGTCCCTGGAGGCATAATTAACAATATCTACCGTTGGTATCTTTGCCTCTGCTTTCTCCCAAGCTTGCAACACTACAGACTGAGGCAGAGGCAAAGGCAGACAGGCTTTTCTGCCCATGGGTTTGCCTCTGTAATCTATTCGGCTTTGGATTAAACAGCAACACACAACACATTAAAACCACATTCAATCAAAGGGCATTTAGTGTACTTTCTGACACTTATCACTCGCCCATGTAATAGGACATGTGTAAATCATAACAGGTGCACCCACAGGGCCTTTTTCACAAAGGACACTTACTTAATACGTCACATTTGGACAAGCTGCTATTGTCATTTCAGTTTCAGGATCCTATCCTTGTACACACTAGTGTTATACTGTGCAATACGCTAGTGCAACACTGCAAATCTTGGTATTGATTGCAATACCAAATAAATACAGGGTATACTGATTCCAATATTTTTAACCTATACAAGCAGCTTATGTAGGGAACAGCAGCTTTTCATGACTGATGAGATGAATCACTACTTAACTTCTTCTAGCAAACACAACAAAACACACCTTTCAACTATTGGCACTGCTTTGTAAATGTGCTATAGGCTATAAATAAAATAGATGTGATGGTCAACACAAAAAGGATCAGACATTTTTCATGGTACATATTTGAGGTATATTGATTTCCCAAAGAACATTTTATTTTACACAATGCAGTAGGCTACATACTGAACTTGGAGGATAGCAACAAAGTATCGATGATGATATCGATCTGACAGCAATACCAGCATTGGTAGCGATACTTTAGATATTTGGATCATTCTGCCAACACACACTTTCACAGCTGACTAGCGCACTGGACAGAATTGATCTACTGCTATTAGCTGTTAGTGAGAGATTGTCTTTTCCCACAGCAAGGAGTATGGTTAAATCAGTCCGCAAAGGAACGAATGAAATGAAGAGATACTGTCTGTAAGATTTGAAGCTACTGCCTGCAGCTAGCATCAAGACTGAATCCTTGGAAAACAGCAAATATTTCTTTGCTAACTGGTTGTCATGTGGCTATTGTAAATTGTACCGTAAATTGCAGAGTGTAACACATTCCAAAGTAACATGCTATTGTAATCACAGTAATGCAGTAATGTAATGCGCTAACGTAATCATATTAGTCACAGTGATGTGGTTACTTCCGTTACAAAGTTTGTCAGTTATTTGCACGACAGGTGGATAGAAAGAAACACATCAAGCATGCTTTAATTTTTATTGCACAAAACCACCAGAGGATGATAGTCCAGGGAAAACTGTGTCCAGGAATGAAACACTTATACTGCTAACAAAACTAGCGCTTTGTTAGCATCTGCACAGTTAGCATGCTAACAAGAGCTAGTGGAGAATCCAGAGTGATGTTCAAGCTGAGTGAATGCTGACAACAGCCCAGCGGCCAGAGCCTGAACTTCAACAGCTAACGAAAGCAATGATTAGCAGTCAGGCTTGTCGCCTCCATTACCACCTGTAAATGTTTCTGCAGTAGAATTGTTGCTGCAGTCACTTTGAAGTTGGACTGGTTTTGAATTTGTCCTGGTGTTGTGGGTTTCTGTTAAGACTTAAATACTAAAAGAAAGATCTTGTGTCCTCATTGGGATACGGGTTTCTGCTACTGTGTGGATTTGTAGATTAAGTTTTATATTGTTAGCTGATAATTATGTGGCAGTGCATTTTAGATCATGTTACAGACTAACTCCAAAAAGTAATGTAACAATGATTTTGATGAATTACTTTCTCCAGTGAGTAATTAAGTAATGTACTGCATTACTTACTGAAACGCTTACAGCCACCTACTAAAGAACCAGTTCTAGGATAATTCATGGATAGTTTCCCCTTTCGTAGTAGCTGGAAGATAGCTCTTCCATGGAGATAACTCCATGCCCCATGATTGGAAGGTCGGGGGTTCAAATCCACCGAACGGCTACCCTGAGGGACCCCTGAGCAAAGTACCATCTCTACACAGTTCCCCAGGTGCTGGATTGGTGGCTGCCCACTGGTTCACTAAGTGAATGGGTTAAATGCAGAGGACTAATTTCCTACGGGATTAATAAAATTTCCATTATTACTGTTCAGTGGGTAAGGCTTAAATTTAGACCTGTTCAACTATGTTTGTGGTGTTGATGCCTTTTAAAACAAATACCTGACAAATTTTAAAAATGCCTTGCAGTTTAGAAGAGATATTACAAGAAGGTTCTGTTTTAGTTTTGGCCACTGAAATTTGTTTTATGGATTCAGCCCATTAGCCAAGCTTGCAAGCCACATCTGAAAACTTAGCACTCCACATTTACATCCAATTATTGCAACTTCTAGCCAAAGTGCTATGATTAAGTCTTCAAAATGTGTTTATTTATACACATTATATTGAGACACAAATCTCTTTGGGGTTGTTATAGGAAGGGCATCCGGTGTAAAGCAGTCAAAAGTCGTTTCTTTTATTTTAAACATTACAATCATGAGAAACAAACGTCACGGAGCCTGGCTGCAGTAGTTATAGCTAAAATGCATTTGCTGGAAAGTGAACCAAGAGTCTTGGAAGTAGAAGGAACAAAGAGAAATTGTCAGCTGCATTGATAGCTGGAGATTGGACCTCTGAAATTAATCCATTTTGAGTTTTTTAAACATTTCCGAGGTCAAAATATAAATGACTTTAGTTTATGTTGCACTACTATGGTTCAAGTTCCTAAATTAAATGTAGGATTTGGATTAGCAGAAGACCTAGCTGCAAATGTTTGGCCCGATGAACTGTAGCTCAGTCCATGGTAGATGTTAAAATATATACATCAAAAGTGTAGATGTTTTTTCACTTAAGCAAACTGCATTTTATATTTGTGATGAAATATATTAGAAAACCATTTTCTCTTTAAAAAATAATCTTTGAAGGCACCGTACACCGAGTGCTCAACAAGCACTCCTCATAGATACACTGGAAAGCTGAGGCGTCGTCTGAATTAACTCGTGACATTATGGTTCCGAGATAAGGGTCTCCCTTTATCTCACCTTCCATTTCACCCCCCCTCGTGTGCTCACACATCAAATGTGTGTTGGCAGACCAGAACTCTGTGATCCAGTTAATGGATTTTAACATTGAGGTGTGCTGCTGACAGCAACAGGATCCACCCATGTGAACGTCAGCTACAGACGAGAGAAATAAATACCCTAAAATAAGACTACTGTGTGAAACTGTTCTGAACTTGTAGCTCACATCTTGTCAAGAAAAAAAATCACATGGTTTCGCTTTAAATATTTAACAAGTGGTTGAAAATTTGATGATAGCACTTCAAATATGCATCCGACAGAGCGGAACAGCCTGTAACTTTCAGTCAGGTGTCTCCCACATGATTGAAAGCTGTGAGTCATAGATGTGTGACCGGGTGTCAGAGCTTTTTCTTGTGTGATTGCTTGGTCCTGGAAGAACAGAATTCTCCTCAGCAGCTACTTAATTCTAATGAGGGTTTTATGACTCGTGATCAAGAGCTCACTGGCAACGCATTCAGTCAATAGTGCCTTCTCTTTTGAGCACAGCCTCGGCTTATGTACCGGCCCCAGCAAATTGACCCAGAGATTTATACAGCTATTTTCTAAAGGTCTCCATTCATGGGCCCACAGTCAGGAAGGGGAATTACTGTTTCAATGGATTTCACTTTCAATTTGAATGCCGAGCGGTTGGAACATGGTCCCGGCTAACGGGAGGCCATTGCTAAAGAACTCTTTTGTGTTCTGCCACTCAGAGGCTCAAACCCTCGGGCTGTGAATACATTCACCACAAGAGACACCATTTCTGTTGACTGCCGTAGGTGGTGAATTCTGTGAGTTTATCTATCCTTTAGTGAAACCAACACATTGAGGATGCCCTTTAACTAGCACTACCATTAGTCAGCTTCCTTTTTCCTTTCAGATGAATGTGCACACAACAAATCTTCAGAACAGAAGTTTCTACTGTCCAAGTATGATAACAACAATAATACAATTTGCTACTAAAGCTGCTTTAACATGTCAGCTGCTATACTGTCCACCTGTAGCACACAATCCATATGTGCTCGTGTATTGGAATAGATGAAATAATACTTTTGTTTGAGGCCTGGGTGCTGTCTAATAGTGTAGAAGACCACTCGATAGACATGACTTCATCAGACTATTACGCTTAGCTATTAGCTACTACTTTAGCCAGTCCAATGTGATGGTTTTGAACATTTGGATTCTCACTTACAAGATAATAGCTAGATAATATCTAGAAATGTTCAGAGTCACAGCATGTGTGACAACAGCTTTTAATGTCGCAGTGAAACACAAAGCACTCTTTTGAGCTGAAGCATATCCGGTCTTTACGTCTGACGTCATTAGCCATTTCCGGGTCCAAACTCCACTTCAGATCCCAAAGTGAAACGATTACTGCAGCATCACTGAGAGTTAAAAACTGTCTAAATTCTTTAATTTTTAATAAAATGATTGGTGTGGTTGCCCTACCAGGTGTAACAGTTAAGTTTAACATCAAGGCATCCATGAAAACAGAATGTTTTAAATTTAACGGAGTTAGCAGTTAGCAGGGAGTTAGCCCTTTAGTTTCCATCTAAAGATGATATAGCATGTTCTGACTGAGGGATTTCTGAAAAAATGAAAACGTACAGCTCTGCTATCACTTCCAACATAAATGAAGACCGAAAACTAAACAGCAGTGACGTTTGTAGGGTTTCTGAAGTTGGGCTAGCTGGTATATAACGATGTGCTACGTGGTGGCTAGCTACACAGCTATGGTTAGCATAATATAAACACAGGAGGATGAACGCTAACTATTTTCCACTTGATAAAAGCTAAAGTGAGGGTTCCCGATGGTTAGGGACAAATGGAATGCATGCCAGGATGCTGTAAATGGACCAAACGTCAGTCAGGTGAACAACTGAGATAATCCATCCACAATAGAGGTTAGTCATTGATATACTGCTGCATGGGCTGGGCTTTAGTTACATCGTAAGGTTTTAAAAACTGAGCTTTAAAATGAACAGTGGTGATAAAAACTAAGAGTCCGACAGTGATCACTGACTTTGTTAGGGGGTGTTCAGATTAAATAGAACAAGATACAAAGCATTAAAACATGTAAAACACAACAGCCTTAATAAACGCAGAGTAGTTTGGACCCGGTGGCAGGATTCATACATCATCACTTAAAGACCGGATATTAACACGCATTAGTTCTTTTTAGCACAGAATGTAAGTATGCAACTGAATGATATTTACTATTACACAAACATTGGGAGGTTAAAAAAAAGTAATACTAATAGTAATACTAGTGTTCTAGCACAAAGTTCTGTGTCAACACTTGCTTATCGTCTTTCAACAAAACAATATTTGACTATGTAGTCAAATGAAAACACTTCTGAAAGCTTGTTTGAGTTTAAGATACCAAGACGGTGAAGACTGAAACACTCGAGTCTTCAAAATGGGTTTACAGAAATCAGTGGGTAATGTCACATCTTACAGTCTTGCCTCATTTCTTTATATTTTGCTTCCAAGCAGCCAGACTTCCCTGTAATTTTGTAAGACTTTGTTGAGCAATAGTTCTCCAAGCTTTCAGAAAGTTTGCTTAAGTTTTTCTGTGGACATGTGGCTGCTTTTTCTCAGATTTTCTCTCCAAAATAACAATTTGTTCCTATCCGTTTAGTTAAATCCATGAAAAATCTCAAGGATAACAAGACAGGCATAAAACTTTATTTTTGCACCAAAAAGGGAATTCCCAAACAGCTATTAGCTGCAAACTTGACAAATCTCAGCATGGTGTGCAGTGTGTCCTTAAAAAAGAATGACAAAACTGAACAAGTGGAGGAGAAAAGAGGAAGAAGATAAACAACCTAAAAACCATCTACAGCAGATGATCAGTATCTGAAAGTCATGTCTGTAAGAAACGGGAAAAGCAAAGACTTGAGAAGGACCTGTGGTATAGAGCAGACTGAATATTAATTGTTGAGATTTATTCACGCTGATAAATGACTGTTTAAAGGTAAATAAACAATCCTTGTGAAAACAAGATTTCAGAGTTTAGGAAATGATTTCATTCTTAATCCATCATACGGGATTCTTTATTTTTACAACAAACACTGTCTTATTGATGCATTGTAACTCAAATCAGCTCATTATTGATTTTCCCACCAAAAGTTAAAATGCTCCATGACAAATTGTTTGGATGATACAGTTCATTCCATTCATTTTGTGTTAAATTTCTTATCCAGTTTAACATTATAGTCAAAGGGCAGCAGCCACAAACAGACAGCAGTGGCAGAAAAGTGATAATCCTGCGGTGACCTTATCTCCTGCTGACATCCACAACCCAGGGCAGGCGGTGGTTGGATGGGTGACATTATAACTCAGCACTACCCCTCAGCCAACTCTTACAAGTTCTCCAGTTCATTTATTAGCAGTCTGACAGTTTAGTGTCACAGTGTGGCTCTCTGGAGAAGATGTAAGCTGTCACAGTTCAGAGAATCATGGCCAGCCATCCAACAATCATAGCTACGCCCCCCACGGGAGCCGCTTTGCGCAGTCCGGGGTCCCCTGTCAGAGCCTGGTGGTATAGAGCGCCACAGAACATCCCCATGCCCGCAATCAGAAGGCTACCAGCCTGTGAAGAAGAAACATTTTGGTCTCAGTCAGTTTAAATCTGTAAGTTTGCAAACACAATGTAGTAGGGCTGCCATATACTCTCCAACCTCTCTTGCTTGAGACTCGCCCAACTGCCTTTTGCTCCAAAGATGTTGCCCCACAGGCATCAGCAAAAAGGAGTTTTTTGTTTGTTTGTTTTGCAAGAAAAAGTTAAAAGCATTAAAAGCAAACCATTATTTAGTCAGCCTACTTATAATGTACTTATATTATAATATCATCCTATAATATAATTAGAAATATCAGCCTACTTATAAATCGATGTATCTTATTAGCCTTGCATTGTTAGGTAATATAGCTAATTTTTTTTATTAGCATACTACAGTATGCTATTATTAGCCCACTATTCAGTTAGCCAGTGCATGCTCTCATCCCACAAATACGCTATTGGATAACATAATTTAATAGTTTACGTTACATCAGCTAATTTATAAAATTAGCATGCTTCTTATCATAATAAAACATATTAGCCAGCACATCTTGTTAGCTTGACAATAAGTTTGCTAACTCATCTCAATAGCCTACCATTAAATTAAACAATGTACCTTATTATCCTATTGATTCATATTATTAGCAAACATAACTTATTAGCCTACTGCAGTACGTCATTTCCTAACATAATTTATTAGCCCGTCATTCAGTTAGCTAATGTAGCTAATTAGCTTACATCACGTTACACACATTAAAGTATCTTATCAGCAAAATAACACATTTTATTAAATGTCATTACTTATGATTATTAATCATTTTATCTCATTATCTTAATATTTATGCCCATTTTGACATAGCACACAACATGAGTTGCCAGGTTTAATAACTTTATAGATTGACACTTTGTGTAATCAGTAAAAATCCGTCTAACTGTAGTTTGCAAACCTACCTGTGCATCGGACTGACTCCAAAGCTGGATCATAGATTTTATTTAATCCAAACTAATCACTTCACAGTTTTTACCCATATATTGTCAACTCATAATAACAATATTATCAGACATGGGGCACAGAGGGACATGCATGCATGCTTAAAAGTACAGATGATGGGGTGATGACATTTAAGCCAGGAGATTGTTCTGGGATTGGCTACCATTTTCTTTTTCTTGGTTCCATTTGTTGGAATAATGTGTTCTTTCACCATCAATCCACAAGAAATTTACACTTATGCTGTCACTTTTATCATTTATAATGTAATAAAACAGCAGTCTCTGTAACATAATATCTGAGTGAGGATGGACAGGTAACAGCAAATACGATTGTGGCACTATATCCACTTTAAAGGATTGAGCTAAGTGCATCCAGCCAAGAGTGAGGGTCTTAGGCTTCTGTACTTACCACAGCAGGTTTCCCACAGTGGGCAGCACCCAGCAAGGCCAGGCTGTGGTAGAAATGGTACTTGTTGGCGGTTTCAAAAAGCTGAAGAGGCACACACACACAGAGAGCTTTGAGAAAAAACTCTGCCTTTCCCAGCCACTCATCAAATTCAGTGAATCAAACATTTTCTGGAAAGGCCTTTTATTATCAAGTGTAGAAGTGGATATTTAGTGAGCCGCTATCAGGCACCATTTACACCATTTTCATCAATCAGCCCAAGTTCGGCCAGGAAAGTATCTTATCATTAAATACTAATCGTTTTCCTGTCTTTTTGCATTACAGAAGTTTCCTCCAGATTAACAGCACATGTGAAAACATTTCACAGACATCTTTTAGATTTCTGAGAGTGAAAGAAATAACAGTCATACAGTCCACTAAACTATAACTGGAGTTGCACCAATTGGGCAGATACACTGATGCTTAAAATACAAATTTGGCCAACAGTAGATGCTGCATTTTAACCCATCTTTCTTTCTTATTTGAATTTGTTACCACTGACTACTTTTTGTGTATAGTACCTTTCCGGGTATTTTCAGGTACTCCAGCTTTCTTCCAATTTCCAAAGACAAATTTTATCTGGTTCTAGAATAGTTGTTCAGCTAAGACAGGCCCCAGCAGCCCCCTCCACAACAACCTAAGCTGGGTAAGGGGTATTTCAGATGTCACTTCACGTGCCTACATCAATGACAAAGTCACCATGAAGCCATATTTGGCCAACGTTTTAGTGCATCCCAAATTAAATCAGTCTTGAATCCGTATGCTCTGACCTTGACCTCTGCTAACACTAATGAATGGAAACTGATTTTTGGGACACAAAATCCTCAAAAAACACAAGTAGCAGTATTATGAACATACCACTATTCGGTAGTCATCAGGATCGCTGTTCTTGAAACCTAAAACAAGAAAAACACAACTGTTACTTATTATCACACCATGAATATCATGATGACAGACACAACAGACCACAGTTTATTTGGTTAATCAGTCACCCACACCCTCAAGTCATGTTCCTTAATACTCGTGTTGTGCTACGGTGGTGAGACCAACCACTGTCTTATCCCATTGTAAAAGTTAGCCAAACACTCAGCTATCCCCACCGTGGACAATGGCTGACCCACAACAAGCCTTCTTCCACCCTGGAGGCGGGTCACCTTGATTACGACACTGGTTCTTTTTACAAAAACAACGTGAAGCTTCGACGGCTTACTGACAGCCGAATTAATCGTTAGCCTGTTTAACATTAGCAGCATGTTTGTGTTGTTGCTTTACAGTTACTCGGGCGTGTGGTGAGTACGCAAACTTTAAATCGCCGTGTTTTGATATCAAGGCTGGCGCCGTAAGCCTCAACATGACAGCCTTTCACGACTGTTCAGCTGACCGAGAGCTACAAACAATAGGACAGTTGCGTACCGTGAGCCCCGTAAGCCCCAGCTCCCACTGCCGAGGCTCCTGACAGAGCTGCTAACCTCCGAACCACAGCAGAAGCGCTCATGTTTGGACTGTAGCTGCAGGTGTCACGCGGGCGGAAGAAGTGACGGCGGTGCTGCATTCACTGTCATTATGTACGTTCAGACTTCTCAACTACGTAATTGCGGACATACGTAGTTAAATGACGGACTGTGAGTTTCCCGCTCATGGGGCAAACAGCAAACGATCAGACATTGCAAGAAGAATTTTTTTAATTGCATTATGATGCAGTGTAACCACAGTGTTACAGCTACATGTAAACGGTAAAGTGTGTTGAAATGTCATTAGATTTGCGTTCTAAAATAACTATAACATACATGCAGATAAGTAGTCTAAAACGGAAAATATATTGTGTGAACCTGCAGTTATTCCAACTAATATGACACGTGACTTCGGAGTGAAGTCTCTGATAGGCTGATGTGTGTTTATTTAATCAGCAATTTGTTCTCTTAATTCCAGCGTTTGAGTCCTTGAAAGCACCAGTGG
Source organism: Oreochromis niloticus (assembly GCF_001858045.2). Taxonomy (NCBI): domain Eukaryota; kingdom Metazoa; phylum Chordata; class Actinopteri; order Cichliformes; family Cichlidae; genus Oreochromis; species Oreochromis niloticus. The sequence continues at coordinate 7,519,003 of NC_031967.2, forward strand.
GGGCGTTCGTTTCAGGGCTCTGGGCTTCCAGGCACATCTGTTATCAGTTTGTGGGCTTGAACCAAAATGGCCACTGCCGTGCTACAGTTTCAAGCCGCTGGGCAAATTTCGTTACTCTACCAAGCTGATCTGACACTGACGTGGCACTTGAGCAGTCGTTTCAGCGCCTTTAGGTATTGCATGTGAATTTAAGTGCAGGGAATCACATACTGCTTGTAATATATTGACGTATTAACTGAAGCTTGAAGTTGAACCGACCGACCTCCCTTGTTAAAGTGGAATACAGAATCAGATTCAGTTTATATTTTTGCCCCGATTTGTTTAAGTCATCACCTCTGTTTTATTATTCAATAAAAATTTTAGTATTGTTCAGGATTTTATGAATAATTGATTTTTCCCGGGGAAAGGTAGCTTAAGAAAATGGCTTATTTTGCCCTTTTCCTCAGCATCACCAAAACACCACATTCCACTGAATGATGGGCTCGGGGAGGCGGAGGGCACATTATTGTGTGGCACTTTTCAATTTGTCTGTCACTGCAACTTTGGGAAGAATCGGTGAAGTTGTCTTTAGTGAGCTATTCCTAATGTTTGATGTATTTTCTTGCCAGCAGAGGAGTTGGAGACCAAGGTTGATGCCATGTCTTTGATGAAGATACACTGATCCTGGTAGATCCTGCCAAAAGGGGGAGCTGTATTGCTTTCTCATCTGCCCAAATTTGTGGATAGGTAGCGTGTGTGGGTGTGTGTCTGTGCACACGAATGGGCAGGGGGACTTTGTCCAATTATCATTCTGAAATTACACAGGGTCACACTGCATTACTGGAGTCGCTAAACCACACTTTCCGTCGAGCCTCGTCCTTAGCTGACTTTGACACAGCGTTAACACAATGCATACAATTAACACATTTTAATGACCATGTCGCTAATTAAAAATAAGCCTTATGAGTCGCAAGCATTCATCATCAACTGTGAACTGAACCCAGTGTGGGTGTGTTTGTGTGTGTCCTCTGTGGGTTTTAATCTAAGTCTGTCACCATCATCTGCCTGTGAACTTTTTTCCATCTTTTTTGTCTTTTGGCATGATTTCTAGCGCTGCCTGCATATAGGGTTATATGCAGAGGAATGTTGTGCTTACCCTGCAAACACAGGTCATTTTCATTCTGGCCCACGGCAGATGGGATAGCAAGGACAACAATAAATTGTGGCTTTACATCTTGTTTTCACAGACAAGCAGCAAATTATCTCTAAGTCCCAGCAGCAGTGTGCTGTGAGGTTCCTCCAAGAGCCAACATCCATCTCACTTCAGCCTGCCTGCCTGTCTTCTTCTCTGCTCTCCAGTGACTGCTTTGCTCCTCGCCAATCCTCGGTGTGTGTTTGAGTCAAAGTGTGTGCATGTTTGCGTCTGATCTCTTCAGATTGCTTGCCCCTGGCTTGTCTTATTGTGATCGAGCTCCCCTCCAAGAAAACAAGCGGCTCTTGGAGGGGGAGGAGAATATTACTTTCTTTAAATGTAAAAATGAAGTGAGAACTTTATGCAAATGGGGACCGGGAGGCCGTCTTGCAACCCACACATGCACACGACACTATAAAATATAGCTGTAGCGCACTGGTTTTTGAATTCCCATTATGAAGCCTTGAGTGGAGTGCTTTTACTGTTGCTATGTTGGTGAAAATCCCTAAAAAGCCTTCGGTTGATCCAAAATGTTACCGTGGGAAAAGGACTAGAAAGAGAGATCACATTTTTCCCATACTGGCTTCTATTCATTGGCACCCTGTGATATCCACTTTTGAATTTAACTGAACACTACTGCTGTCATTACCTTTTTCCTACTCTCTCCCATAGTTTAATACCTTTGTCCTTGCCTCTATGCACTCCTTTTCTATATTCTTTTTACCCTCATCCCCCAAATGGTTGCAGAACATAGACTATATTGCCAAAAGTATTCACTCACACATTCAGATTATTGAATTCAGGTGTTCCAATCATTTCCACTGCCAAAGGTGTTTAAAATCAAGCACCTAGGCATGCAGACTACTTCTACAGACGTTTGCAAATGAACTATAGGATGTCACCTGTGTAACAGGTGTGGACGTGACTGCAAATGACAACAACCCAGCCAAATCACAGAGCAGGGTCACCAAATGCTGACCCGCACAATGTGCAGAGGTCAATCGCTACAGACCTCCAAACATCATGTGACCTTCAGATTAGCTCAAGAACTGTGCATAGAGAGCTTCATGGAATGGGTTTCCATGACCGAGCAGCCGTATCCAAGTCTTACATCACCAAGCACAATGCAGGGTATCAAATGCAGTGGTGTAAAGCACGTCACCACTGGACTCTGGAGTAGTGAAGGCGTGTTCTCTGGAGTGATGAATCACGCTTCTCCAGCTGACAATCAGATGAGTTTAGGTTGGTGGTTGCCAGGATAACGATATTTATCAAACTCCACTGTGCAAGGTGTAAAGTTTGGTGGAGGGGGAATTATGGTGTGGGGTTATTTTTCAGGAATTGGGCTCAGGCTCTTAGTTCCAGTGAAAGAAACTCTTAATGCTTCAGCATACCAAAACATTTTGGACAATTCCATGCTCCAAACTTTGTGGGAACAGTTTGGGAATGGCCCTTTCCTGTTCCAACATGACTGCGCACCATGTCCATTAAGACATGGATGAGTGAGTTTGGTGTGAAAGAACTTGATTGGCCTGCACAGAGTCCTGACCTCAACCTGATAGAACACATTTGGGATGAATTAGAGTGGCGACTGCGGCAGGCCGTTTGGTCCAACACCAGTGTCTGATCTTACCAATGCGCTTCTGGAAGAATGGTCAGAAATTCCCAAAAACATACTCCTAAACCTTGTGGAAAGCCTTCCCAGAAGAGGTGAGGTTGTTATAGCTGCAAAGAGTGGGCCAACATCATTTTAAACCCTGTTGACTAAGAGTGGGATGTCACTCAACATCATAAGCATGCAAATACGTTTGGCAGTATAGTGTAGCTGTCCCTGCTTGAGATAAGTTCGTTCAGATGACTCTGCTTGTTAAAAGACAGTTCTTTCTTCCCACTGTCACCAAGTGCTGTGGCTGACAGTCATACCACCCTGAGCGTGCCCACTCTCGTCTGATCTCAGAAGCTTAACAGAGTCTGGCTTGATTAGTACTTGGGCGGCTGTAGCTCAGGAGTTAGAGCAGGTCATCTACTAATCTGAAGGTTGGTGGTTTGATGCTGCTCCAGTCTGCATGCCAGAGTATTCTTGGGCAAAATACTGAACCCTGAGTTGTTCTGCGATGCATCCGTCAGAGTGTGAATGTAGTTTCTAGTCTTAGAAAAAATGCTTGCGTGATTGAGGCATCTTGTACAAAGTGCTAAAGTAGAGTAAGAAAGCGCTCCATAAGAACTCATCCATTTACCATTAAGAGACTGTCTGATTATTGGGGTTTTCTTTTTAGCACTGTAGGCTTTTACCTTACAATATCACCTTCAGGTGACTGTTGATGTAGCAATATATGAATAAAACCAAAATCAATTAAATTGGCTAACTGTATCTCACTTGCTAATTTTATCATAACCAAAGTCATCTTTTCAAAATGTTAATTGGCTAGTTTGCTAAATTGTTATCTGTTGTTTGTGTTTTGTTTTACTCTTTTGGACAATGTTTGCAAGTAAAACAAAACACAAACAACAGATAACAATAAGAATTATATTAGCAAAGTTTTTCTGGGGTTACATAGAGCTCGTTTGGAAAGAAAAAACATTGTATATACAGCAGAAATTTCATTTTCTCTCCAACTTAAAGTACTGCCTTGGGTTGTTTTGTAAATCCAATTTCCTTGTTAGCTGTATAGTTAGGTACGTCTGTTGGTGATGCATCTTTGTTCTCAAAAGAATTTAAGTGTAAGACAAACAAAGTGGAAACAGGCTGTCTCATCAACATACAAATAAGGATTCCACTTTGTTTTTCTTCTGCAGGTAACAAGACAGATGGAAGTGCCTCAGCAAGACCCCAAAGACGTCATTATTTCAAGATATAAGCTACACTCTGAGTGATGCTTTCAGAAATGAAGACTTTGCTTTGTTACACTGTTGGATGTGTTATCAATTTACTCACTTTTGCACTCTGATTTTGTCTCGTAGCAAAAGTAAAAACTAAAATAGGAAAACATTAAAATATAAGGTTCCATACGGGCCACTGATAGTCACACGCATGCTATCCACATCGGCTCAACTTTGAATGTAGAGTCCTTTAGGTGTGACAAAACGCTTGGAAGGTATTGTGTGTCAAGTGTTCCACTGACAAACAAATTTATCAGTGTCACTGCTCCTATTCTTCTCTTATCTTGTTATGCTTCCTGTCACAGGTCTACAGAAAGGTTGTTGACCATCTGTCAGCTACTGAGCAATACAGAAGAACTAGTGTTCCCCAACCACTTGTGAGAAGTTGCTGAAGGTTGCTGGCAGTCACTTTGATGTTAAAGCCCCATTCATGGAGGCCATGAGCCTGGTCATGACCAGACTTCCTGATAACCATCAGTCACAAAGTTCAAATGTGCATTCTACAACTGGGATGGTTACTGGAAGTTGTTGGCAGGCGCAATTTGAAAAACTTCCTTGTGATTGTTTTGGTTGCTAAAGGATTGCCATTGTCTATCAGAAGATGCTGACCTGTCTGCAAACGCTTGCTGTTTATTCTCTAAGCTGTAGTAGTACTATTCACAGAGTTTCATAGTGACCTAAGCCAAGCTCCAAAAAATTACAAGTATTTATTTCTGGACAAAACCAAGAAAAATAGTACTTTAGAACAAAACTGAAGAATACAGTCAAATGGGAGGAAGCTTGAAAAAAGGCCAGAAGCAGGACTGCATTAGCAAAAACAAATGTTTTATCCAGTAAAACATGAAAAATCTATCTGTCAGAATAGCTGTGTACAACTGAAATCCAGTTCAACAAACCAGACAAATGTTTTGCGGTGTGTTCAATCAGCACAGACAGCGAGCATGTACACTTCATTTTCACACAAATGGAACCTCACATGAAGAAATCAAAAACAGCACGGCTGGTCCTTGTCCTCATTCTTGTGCCGAAAGCTTTGCCTGCTGGGCGGTGTTCTCTCCCTCTCTCTCTTTTTCCTCCGGATTTTCAAAAAGAACCGAAGATTTTTGAAATTCTCCATTAACCTTGATGTGTTTTGACGGCTACAGCCCATCACTGTCTTCAGCTCGCTTTGAGAAGCCACAACCACGTCCAATTATCTATCCGTTGGGGTGCTTTCATGTCTTTGAGATGTTTAGTCACAAATGTGCGTATTGTGCCCCGGTGTCACAGCTTTTCATGCTCCAGCTCTGTCGCTCATCCATGTCATTACATAGCTTTTAGCGAAGGGGAAAGATGGTGGGAGAGAGAAAGAAAGAGAGGCAAAGGATAGAAGAGAGAGGGAGGGAGAAGAGTCGGGCCTGTCGAATGACATTTTGTCTGTGTGTCCAGGCTATTGTTTGCTAGGGGAGACAACACCAGTCACTGCAGTTACACTGGCTGGCAGAGTGACACACGCACATACCCTGGATCAAAATAGCCTCAGGTACACACACAAACGTGCACGATATTTGTCTCTATCTTCATGTCGGCACTGAAAATAATTGTTTTTGTGGGTGTTTTAAACAAAATAGTTCCATTTTCGGTCTGTAGTTGATTGTACAACCGACGACTATATGCCGCTGAAACAATGCAATCAAAGCACATTCACGCTGCCGTGATATTAAGCCACTCTGTGCTTAATGTCAGGTTGTTTGTCCCCTGCAGGTATCCACACAATTGTACATACAAAAACACGCAGGCATGCACAACCATAAAATCTGAAATATATAAGCACACACACGTGCACGCTCATAGCCACACACAAAGTTGCGGTTACAGCAGGCTCCCCACACTGAGCCAGCATAATTAGCACACTCGTTAAACTCATCTGCATCTCTCTTCAAAGGAGATCGATGCAAATGGATAGGACTTAGCCACTGGCAGCAATTAGGCCAAAAACATATCCTAGCTGGAGAAACTTGGTTCCAGCGAGGCAAAATTGGTTTCATTGTGGGGAATAAATGCGTTTTCTGCCCCTGCAATGAGCACATAATAGAATCCAAACTGAATACTTTCATTTACTCTCTTGTCAAATCAAGTTGTGTTTAATCACGTTCGGCACCAGCCCTCCTGGTTATCACATAATCCTGGGCTCTAAGGGAGAACAGAGTTTCATTAGGAAAATGCAACACCATCACCGATTCATTCTGCTAACAGGTCTCGGCTTCGCTGCCATACACTCATCTAGGTTATTCCCATTTTGTTGTCAAAAAACTATTAGAAACACTTACATGACCCACACAGTGCACTAGGTGGCCTGTTATTTACTGCGAACTTCATTTGTTGACTTAGTCATGTGGCAGTAACATTTAGTCCTGTAGACATGATCAAGACAATGCGCTGAACTTCAAACCAGATGGTTTGGTCTGAGTATTTCAAAAACTCCTGATCTACTGGGATTTCCCCACACAGCCATCTCTGGGGTTTATAGAGAATAGTCCAGAAAAGAGAAAGTATCCAGTGATTGGCAGTTCTCAAGTATCTTGATGATCAAAGGAAAATGGTCATGGATAGGAAGGCAACAGTAACTCAAGTAACCACTTGTTACAATGATTGTATCAGAACTCGTGATGCACAACACATTAAATCTTCAAGGAGATGGGCTTCAGCAGCAGAGGACCACACCGGGTGCTACTCCTTTCAGCTAAGAACAGGAAACTGAGGCTACGGTTCACATGGGCTCATCAAATTTGGACGATAGGAGATTGGAGAAATGTTGCCTGGTCTAATAAGTCATGATTACTGCTGTGACATTCAGATGGTAGTGTCAGAAATTGGCACAGACAGCATAAAAACATCTATTCTGTTTTGTGTCAGTGGTTCAAACTGATGGTGCTGTAATGGTATGAGGGAAAAATCCAGTGAACAGCAGTTCTCTGGACCAAAATGCCTTGAATAGCCAGACTGCTTCAAGCTGAAAGCTGATAGGAAAGCAAGTGTAATTCATATAACTTCTTGTTACACCAACGGTTTGCAGAAAAGCATGTCCAAATGCACAACATGGCAAATCTTGAAGCAGATGGGCTACAGCAGTAGAAGACCACACCAATGCCACTCCTGTGAGAACTGGAAAACTTTTCTCAAAAATTGGAAAATAAAAGACTGGAAAATAATTGGTTGGTCTGTCGAGTCTTTCTGCTGCGAAAACAACACATGTCAGCGGTTCATGATGGTGGTGCTGTAATGGTGTGAGAGATATTTTCACACTTTGGACCTTTAATGTTTTTCCAGCACGTTATTAAATCCATGCCACGAAGAATTAAGGCAGTTCTGAAGGCAAAAGGGGGTCCAACCAGGTACTCGCAATGTACCTAATTAACTGGTGTGTATTGATATGTAGCATTGTAATGGCATGGTATCAGTACATTAATATACTGTAAAGTTGAATAGGACTATGAAACAACTCTTGCTTCATATATTTCACTGTTAAACTTTATATTTCTGCAGCAGGTCATTCCATTACTTCTTCACATATTTAAGAGCAGTCCTTAAAGGAGACCTATTATACTTGTCTTTGCTGTCATACTATATATGGTATTTTGCTGGTGAATGCTCTGCATGTTTTAGATAACGAGTTGTGCAAATAATCTCTGTTTCAAACAGTTTTCCTGCTTTTGCATCATCCTTCACTAAGAGGGAATATCCATAATAAATCCCATCAGAAGATATTTAAGGAGAGTGACCTTACAGTAAGGTCTGCACCAAGGCCCAGTGTAAGTTATATAAGGTTTATTTTCAGTTGTCACTCATGCAAAGCTATGCCAGTTAGTCCATGAATTAACAATATGGAGCTGGGAATGAAATGTTTTCCTTTTTTAGTGTTTCTTTTGTGTTTTATGGGACGTGTCGAGATTTGGAACAAGAGTAAGAGATTTCACAAAAGTTGCTGTGCTTTAACCTCTTTTACTAATATGTTTTAGTCTGGAACCAAGTGGTAGCCTGTTCATTAGACAAGCACTGTCTTCCCTTAGAGCCACAGTGAAAACACAATCTGCTGCTTTGAGCACTTTATCGTCTGTGTTTTAATGACTTTGTCTTCACTTTCCCACCAGCAGCCTGCTGAATGGGCTTTTTTTCTAAAGTATTACACTGTCAAAACTACCGACTTTGTATACAACGAGTAATTATGAACAAAATGATTATTACTTTCAAACCAAATCATGTTTAAGCAAGGATACAGATCATCTGATTCAGTCATCAGTGGCAATCCAGCCACTCGAGAAGGCACACACACACACACACACACACACACACACACACTATTCATCTTGGCATCACAGTCCTGACGCATGGAGTCTTGTGTCTAAAATGCCTCCGTTGCAGCATTTCCAGCCCAACATCCATGTAGAGCACCATATTGGTTTCCAGACACACAGTCTGGATCACAGTTCCCACAGAACCTCCTTCTCCAGAGAGCCTTCAAGAGAACATGCCCCACTGGTAAATGGCCCGTATTTGTATAGCACTTTACTTAGTCCCTATGGACCCCAAACTCATGTTAAAATTCCCAGTCTCACTGTGTTTCAGTTTTTGTGAGTGAAATTCTACCATTTTACTAATCTGTCACATATCTCTAATTCACAAGTATGTATATCTCTGTGTTTCTTGCAGTTTATGGATGCAGCTTGTTAATGAAGCTTAGTGCTACTTGATAACTTACCACTCAGCCCTCTAGACTAAGTATGATCACCTATGACTCTAATAAAGCTGAATGTTTGTGCCTTAAATCCTAAAGCTGACTCTTACTTATCCGCTGCACTGTGCCGTGGTGCTAGTTTGCCTGGCATTTTTCCTTTTCTCGTTTTTTTCCACCCTTGTTGCTGGAACTGCGCTGATTTACAAGAGCTGGCACATGAACAGATAGCATGTCCCGCTGTTGACTGTTGCCACTCTCCTTATCATTACCATTCCTTGCTGAATTACCTGTGTGCATGTGAGCGGGGTTTAAATGGCAACATCGTCCTCGGCGCCGTTGTGACTCAGGCCATCCATCTCATTCACCTTACCTTGCTTATTCCTCCCATCTTCTGGCTCCATCAGTCTGTTTTCGCACCTCTAATGAGTCCCCTTCTGAATGCTTGTTTTTCTGCAACACCATTAGAATTTCCATGCCATGGCTCTGATGGACGCATATTTGCCAGGAGCTAAATTCACAGCAGAGTGAAATAGAGGAGGAACGGATGCCCGCACGCGTAAGTTCAACATTATGAATCTTTAAATATTCTAACGAGGCAAATGTTGGCAAAAGTGGTGATCAGCAACCCCCTCCAGCATGAATGCCATCAGAGGAGTTAATTAACACGAGGAGAAGGGTCTTGGCTTTTTTTCCGAGGCATCTCACATGGAGATAGAGTCGGATTTTAAGCCTCGCTGTCCAGTACCCTGGTGGACAGTTAGAATCAGCTGTGAAGAATGTAGGACGTAGCAGGGTTTCTACAACCTATTCCCTTTATGTTTGAAAGAAAAGGGAGCAACGAGGACTAGAACAGTAAATCTCTGCAAAGGCTTTGCGACTTTTTAAATCCTGGCCTCATTAGTCATGTACCTGGAGAGACGCAGGAGATGGGGAGCAGGAAGTTGAACCAAAGAGAAAATGCATTTTATTCATTCTTTCACGAAGAGAAAGTGTCATGGCAACATTTTTGCAATGAAATGGCTTCATGTAGGAGTGAACCAACTCCACTTTATGCTGTTTACTTTTAATGCTGCTCTGCTATCTATCTATCTATCTATCTATCTATCTATCTATCTATCTATCTATCTATACATATATGAATGTACTGCAGTCTCAACGTGTAAAAATATCCCCATACATTCATGTTTTACTCTGGAGAAATAATGCCTTTGGTTCCTTGTTTTCATGTCCCTAACCACATTAAAATGAAAACAGTCAGCCGTAACTGTAAACTTAATCTGCATTCAGCTTTCACAATGCCGCTGTCTATAATTGCAAGTCATAATTAACTTTTGCCAAGACAGACACAAAAACATATGTATACATATACATTGCTCAAAAATAAAAAAAATTAAAAAAACATTTTGAAAATACTCAATAAGAAAAATCATACTGGATCTCTATACTGACATGGACTAGGTAATGTGTTAGGAATAAAAGTCAGGGTGCCATTGCTTATCCTGTCCCTCCAAGGGTACGCCTCCCCAGACCACCACTGACCCACCACCAAACGATGTTACGGGCAGCACAGCATTCTGCACGGCTTCCCCAGACCCTTTCACGTGGTCACATGTGCTCAGGCTGATCTTGCTCTCATCTGTGAAAGGCACAGGGCACCAGTGGTGGACCTGCCGATTCTGGTATTCTATGCTAAATGCCAATGAAGCCCGTCAGTGAGCACACAGACCACTAGAGGATGCCAGGTTCTCAAGCCACCCTCATGAAGTCTGTTTCTGATTGTTTGGTCAGAGACAGTCACACAGTGGACTGCTGGAGGTCCTATTGTAGGTCTTTCCAGTGCTCATCCTCTCCCTGCACAAAGGAGCAGATACCAGTCCTGCCGATGGGTTAAGGCAGGGGTGCCCAATCCCAGTCCTTGAGAGCTACTATCCTGCAGCTTTTAGATGCATCCCTACTCCAACACAAACATCAAATGGTTTAATTACCTCTTCAGCATGCCATCAAGTTTGGCAAAGGCCTGATAACAAGCCATTCATTTGATTCAGGTGCGTCGGAACAAGGATGGATCTAAAATCTGCAGGACGGTAGCTCTTGAGGACTGGGATTGGGGACCCCTGGGTTAAGGACTTTCTATGGCATTGTCAAGCTCTCCTAGAATAACTATCTGTTTCCTGGAATCTCCTCCACACTTGAGGCTGTGCTGGGAGACACAGCAAACCTTCTGGCAATGGCACGTATTGATGTGCCATCTGTAAAGCCTGTTTTGGGGGTTGTCTCATTGTTGCCCGTCTAGTGTTAATTTCATTAACACCAGAGTAGCTGTAACTGATTAACAACTGGAACTGGATGGATGGATACTGACATTAGTAAGTCCAGTTGTGCCTCTTCTATCAACTCTAATTTGGTCTTCTCCAGCTCCAGAAAATGTGTCTGGCGTTGGGTAACCTTGCTTTTGTATCACTTAGTGTAAGACAGTTGATATAAGTGGGTTTATTAAAGTTTTCATTTGCTGGTGTTGCTGGAAATTAGTCTTTTTGTGGAAACAAAGTAGAATAACAGGAGTGAACAAAACCGTAAAATTGCAAGACTTTAATCAAAAGTAATGAACTGAAAGAGATTAAAAGGTATTATAGAATTGATTAAAACAGTAAAGCAGGGCGTTAATTCTCCGTAGCCTTGTCACCGCGACAAGTTTTATAAAAAATAAACTGATTTAAACTTTGGCTCCTCTTAGCTCTTTCCCCTTATCTTAGCCCTTATTTCCTTATATTAACACCTTTCCTAATGAGTGAGATACTCGCTCAGGTGCTCCTTTTTACAAATTGCATGTTGTATTATCTTTAGTGCTTTCTGTTTAATTCTTATCTAGAGCCAGTTTCCCCCACAGGGACCATTAAAGTATCTAATCACCTAATCTAATAACACTGGAAACTTTAAGTGTTTTACACATCGCAAGGAAACTATTGCTTTAAGCTCAACGTCATCCATCTGGAACAATGATATAGCTCGTGATAGAGTCGTTGAGATGCCTATCACCTGGATACTCTTCCCAGAGGAGCCACTTTCTGCTTTCATTATGTTGATTTAGCTGTGCTCCTTATGGTGCCTCTCAGTTTCTGAATGCTTTGCTCACGAGGCAGCAAGCTGCAAAAGAAAACAAAAGGAAGGCAGACAGTGGATGAATTAAATATATCAAAAACAATTACACTCAACAAAATGTCAGGCCAGGATAAGCCTGCCTAATAACCTGTAAAACTGCGTCTCATTCTGCTTATTATTCATAATGGCGTCCGTACAGTCACACATGGAAATGCGAGCACGCTGGTGTGTATTAGAAAGCTCTAGTGCATGATAGAAAATGTTGATTTTTCACACTTTGTTCTGCTTTATTAAATGGCATCCTTTATTCTGCTTTGGTGGGGTCAGTCGGCAATCAATTAACATCAAGCAGTCAGTTAGTCATACATTACCTATCACTCGTGGAAAATAAATGACATTATTTTGCTAATTGCTTGGAAACTCTTGGAAATGAGCCTTTTATTACCTCCAAAGTCTCAGCAAAGTCGGTGGTGGTGGTGGTGGTGGGGATTCACAAATGCTAATCACCTCATAATTCTTGACCCACTGGACGTGAGTGCAGCAATGTTGCCAAGACTCTTTAAAGTTAATGTGATGAGTACAATGAGATCAAGACCAATAAAAACTTGTTAAAAGGAGCAAGAAAGCAAATTACTTCATACTCTTTGATAAGATAATTCCATCTGTCACAATTAACTCCAGCTCAGGGTGACAGGGAGCTGGAGCCAAGCTAAAACCCTATCCCTAAACCCTAACCTCGATAGGTCATCAGTTAATCAAAGGGCTAATGCAAAGAGACAATCGAGCATTTATTGTTCTGCAATTCAAAACAGCCCATTTAAGAATCTCTGATATTACACATAAGAACGTTTTACCTGAAAGGACCAACAAAAGTCATGGAACTAATGCTCCTATCAGAGTACCGTTGGAGACTCGCCCACTTTCTTCTTCAAGGCTTATGCATAGCTAACTTTATGCCTTTTAAGATTCTAATTGCATGTTAGCTCCTGTAGGTTTCTGACTGAGCACACTGGAGGCTGTAGGTTACTTAACTGTAAAATACAACCACAGGTCAGCATATAGCTGCCACAAACAACCAATACTTCAGAAAAACTTTATTGACAATACAGATTTGAAAGAATGACTTACAAGTTAGAAAATCTATGATCATTGGAAAAAATAGTTACACCTGTGAATTCAAGGGGCACATGTGTGCTGTAGCACCCCCTATTGTTTGCAGTTTATTATTATAATTTTAATGTTTACAGTGAATACTATAATTTATAAAAAACAAAGATACATTATTAAAAAATAGTTTTAGACTAAAGGAAAAAAAAAGATCTGATTAGCCATAAGGTGCAGCCTTGAACTTGTGTCCTTCCACTGACTTCCTGTTAGCCACTGTGCGATTTTTAGCTAGCCTACTTAGCTTTAGCAACGCACATAAGGGTTAGTTTTTTCATCAATAAACGTTCAGTTATGGAAACCTAAAAAGTGAGAGTGAACTTTTACAACAATTAACAAAAATGTCAGGAGCATTGGGGATCTAAACTGGGAAAGGCAAAGCCTGATGATGGATATGAAGAAGGGGACCCACTGAGGATGCTAGAATTGCTGATGGTATTAGTGCTCGTCCTCAAGAAAGCCCAAGATGACCGGTTCTTCAAAAGTCTCCCCCATCACCATCTGAGAATGAGGAGAGAAGTTTAAACAAAAGTTGGTTGGACCAATATGGATGTGCTAGAATACAGCGTGCACAGAGGTTTAGCATTTTGCTTTGCTTATTTATATTTATTAAAACGAGAGTTTGGGTTTCATTTGGAGCCAGCATTTACCAATAATGGCTTCAGCAACTGGCGAACAGCCTCAGCATCCCTGAAGAGTCGTCATGAAACTGCGGGACATAAATTTTGCTGTCGAGACATGGAGTGAGTTTAAAATAAATAAATAAATGGAAACACAGGCAAGTGGCTCCAAATAGCAAAAACGACCGATAACTGAAAACTGAAAGTACATGAAAGCTGTGGTGGAAAGCATGCGTTTCTCAGAGTGAGGATGAACAATCATAGGACAGGACAATTGTATTAACTTCACAGGAATGCTTGTAATCCATCAAATATATGGCTATATACATCCATCTTGACATATAAAATGAGATTTGTGCTGTAATAGCTGATATAATATTTAAAAAATATGCTCTACAAGTTTTTCTCTGGGTTGTTAGTTCACAATGTTCATACAAAAACATAAGGGAACATAAGCTGACAGCACAGTGTATTGAACTAAAGAGGCTATGTGTTGCTTGACAGGCACACCAGTATATTGCAAAGGCTGTCAAGAAAACTCTTCCAGCAATCTGGACAACACTCACTGGCATCCAGTGCCAGTGAAAGCTGCATTGGACGACATCGGTGCAATCACTGGCTGCAGGATTATTTTACATCTCGTTCATTCTGATGATGCTTTCACAACAACCAAATCACAAGAGTCAGTTCAAGGTGCTTTATACACTGTAAGGTGGATCCTTAGAATAATAGATAGCAAACAACCCTCTTTGAGCAACCACTTGGCGACAGTGGGAAGGAAAAACTCCCTTTTAACAGGAGGAAACCTCCAGCAGAACCAGGCTGAGGTAAGAGGAAGCCACGCACGGTTTGGGGTGAGGGGAGGAAACAAGAGGGCAGGAACTGCAACAGGAACTTCACTATGTGAGAGAAGGCAGGCAAAAACAGCTCGAATAATGGATGGCCTGGAAATGCACATATTCCATGACACAATGCATTTTAACAGAGACAAACACTATAGTGAGAGCTGTGCCAGCCTGAGGCCCAAAACGCACATTTATATAGTTTTTCTTTTTTTTCTATTTCAATTATAAAAGTGGTGTTTTAGTTATTAAGCCATAAACTATGACTCCCTATAGAGTCTCACTGCTGTGCTCTTAAACTCCTGCAACATTACATTTGGAAAACACAATGCTGATTACTTGAGATGATTTATCTGCTGGATGACTTTTCGATCTGAGGCTGAAATGTCCACATAATCCCTGTCTTCTCTTCTCTCTCTTTATGACTCTAATAATCCTGCCTGCACATATCTAATCTTACAGCTATTATATCCTGTGGGTGCATGTGTTCCCATGTGCTCACGGGTCTTTGCATGTGTCGTAGGTGGTGCAGTAAAAGCTAAACTCTTGTGGCTGGCACATTAATAGCAGGTTAAATCTTAAATTCAGAAGCACCATCTCTATAGAAAACCCAACCAACTGCACAACATCTGCGAACGCTACAACTTGAAGTTGTAGTCATCAGAGCCACAATGGCTGTCCTCTGAAAATGCCACATGTAGTACTGCATTACTTGGATAGTCTTGCTGTGGAAAACAGATGGGGAAGTGCTTCAAACTTAGCAGGTACAGGGATTATTAGCTGGAATCTAAATTTTATGACAACTCATGGACTTTATAGGGCATGGTATAATTAAACACATATGCATGACATTAAAAAAATACATTAATAAAACAAACTCTTACTCCCTCTTTAGCACAGAAATACAAGATCAAACTTACTCTGAAAATGTATCAGTTAAACTATTCATATGTGGCGTGGCCTAGTTGGAGTGGACTTATAGCCAAGACTGCTATAGTGAATGCATTTTCCTCACAGTGAAGCTCAGAGGAATGAGTGTGATGTATGATGTGACATTTATAGATGGCACCACGAATGCCTGTGAATATGCAAAAACACAGGCTGACAGGATGGCTCCAGAAACCTCGCAGTGGAGGAATATTCCTGCCCGGTAACAACCCAAAGCACGCTGCCAAAATCACACAAGTTTCAAAAAAAAAAAGGCAGAAATATAAACAGAGCAAGAAGCGAGCACAAACTTCTTGGACCTCATATCTCATAGCAACCCATATTTTTTATTTATTTATTTTTGAACAGTCTGTGATTTCTATTATGAAGCCCTTAAGCCCTCCTGAATATGTTTGAATGTTTGTTCCTCATTTGGCTCTTCTCGTTTGGTGTTTTTACTGCTGCAAATACAGGGTCAGTACTGATGATACCAATACAGATAATGGTATTTTTAACTTAAAAAGGCCGCTTGTACAGGGGAGAGCAGAGTGTCATGACGGATCAGAGGAATCATTATCAATTTGCTATTTTGAGCACATTTCGATGGCCACTTAATCACTGTTTGGAGCCAGGGTTTACATACATGGGTGCACAGCTAATGCTAGCAAACAAACTTTATGGGTCCAGTTCATGTCCTAAAAACCTACTAATTAGTGTTAACAGTGCATAAATTTGAAGCTGGACTTTTCAAGTTCAGTCAGGACCCTAACCCCCTCAAGTTGGACCTTCAACTCGGAAAATTGGAAGTCCTCGCTGTGCCTTAATGATCCAAGAATGCGGCAGTTCATGTAAACATTGGTAAAACTGTAAAACTTGTCATCTATACAGTCACAAACATGCTGCAGCTTTTTTTTAACCACAAAAAGCAAAAAGAAGCCTTGAATTGTATTTCTAGAGATGCATTAATCCATTAAAGAATTCTTAAGAAGGTACAAACACGTTCAAGAGGTCCACTTTACAACAAAGCTCTAACTACCAGAGCTGAGGCCTCTTATATTTGCATCAGCTGCATGTGTTGGCATCTAAATAGATGAGTTAGGAAAAGTTATCCATGTACAGTTGTCATGAAGAAGGAAAATATCCATATACGCCAACACATTTATTGTACCGGGCTGTAAACATTTCGATTGTTAAAGTTGGGAATTTTCACAAGCATTTTTCCAATTTTAAAAGAAGGGACTGCTTTTTCTTTTTGCACCAGTAAAGGACCTGCACTGGCTTCACTTTAAACCGGTTGTCCTCCAGGCTAAACAGGCCTGAGTCTGTCATCAAAAATTAAAGTGGTCATATGAAGTACAGAAAAAGCAAATGGCTTTAATAAAGGTGTGATGAGTTCTGCAGTGAGGTCTCTATTTTGAGTTTATCAGATATAAACTGTGCAGTTATTCTAATGTCCGGTTTGAAGATCATGTGGTTTATTTAATTACAGGGGTGTATTCCATTCTGTATACCGTATGTGTGTCAGCACGTGCGTGTTCATCTGTATGAGCTGAACATATGCTGCTGTCCATTTGCACTATAAAGTGTTGGGAAGCTCAATACTTGCATCAATCGAGCACATGTTCGCTTGTTCATTATGTGAGTTTACTGCCTCCTTACCATGAATAATACATGCGTCCGGAGCTCCTCTCTCAGAAGCCACTCTCACTCACCGTTGCAACATATGAACCTATTAATGTTAATAAAAACTACATGTGCATATGTGATCACTAGGCCATAAAGTTTTAAGTTCGGAGGAGGCGATGAAAAATGCAAAGTCACACTGTGCAGGCCTCTCTCCTTCTCTTTCTTTATATCTCAGTGCAACAGCCTGCATCGAAGGGACATGTGGCGCTGCAATTAGCTCTGGCCGATTCATGGATGTGGAAACTATGCCAGTGCTCAGATGGGTACAATTAAAAACAGATGCCTCTCCAGCTAATAGGATGTGCATGTGTTTGCGTGTGGCACTGAGATACTGCTACAGAGAGCGAGAGAAGGTGCGGCATATGATGGGAACCAATGCAAGCTCCGCTACTTCAGAACTAATCTGCTGGGCTCCCTGCTGCTTCAGATCAGAGAAGAGGGATACGATCCCCGACCCCAAGGGGGCGAAAGCTTGCTGAGGAGCAGAGATATCAGAAAACAGGGTCGGAGGGAGGGACGGATGGCTGGATGGAGGAAAGGAGACTTAGTGGTAAGAGGAGAGGCTGGCAGAGGGTTTCTGAGTGAGGGTGGGAAATGGGGGGAAGACAGAAAGCAGGTAAATAAATCAACAGAAACCTCAGCAGGTCATAAGCCTTCTGAGGTTTGTGGTGATTTCTTTACCTGCAATGTGGAAAGGAAGATGAAGGAGGCCAAGTGTAACAAGGGAGTGGAAGTAAACAGGGGAGGAAGACGAACCAAGAACAGGAGTCCAGTGGGAGAGGATGAGGGATGAGAAGGGTAGAGTGCAGATTAAAGCTCAGATTAAAGTCAGAATTCTGACTTTTTTCTCAGAATTCTGGAAAAGAAGAAAAAACAGACGTGCCCACTTTTTTTTTTCCCAGTGGCCCTAATCCTCTTCTGTATTAACAAATTTCCCACGTGTGGGACTAATAAAGGTTATCTTATCTTATCTTATCTTATCTTATCTTATCTTATCTTATCTTATCTTATTCTTGACTCATACATCGCATTCTGCAGCAGAGCAACACTATTCCAAAAAATAACTCTCTGCTCAAAAAAAAACAACCTTTATAGTGATAAGTGAGAATGTGAGAAACACAGCATGACACCAGGAGGTAAAGAGCAGGAAGCTGATTGAGGCAGGTGCCTCACAGCCAACACGGAGGTATAAAGAGAGAAGAGAAGATAGGTGAAGCAATGCAAAAGTCAACAAAGGTTTTCTGGGACAAATTTAGCAGTAAAGAGCAGACACTGTGTGATATATAACAGCTTTAAAGATGTAATGGTGACAATACAGAGAACGGAATAAGGCCACCGAGGGAGCATAAGAGGGGCAAGATTTTGAGCTTCCATTGTTGAGCTGTGTGACTGAAGGATAATTACTGTTGCGAGAAGAAGTGGAGAATGAGTGCATTTAAAGTGTCTGTGCCGTGCAGTCCCTCTGCTTCTCCTGCCAAGCTAAGGTCCAGCC
The DNA here is from genome assembly GCF_001858045.2 of Oreochromis niloticus. Classification (NCBI taxonomy): domain Eukaryota; kingdom Metazoa; phylum Chordata; class Actinopteri; order Cichliformes; family Cichlidae; genus Oreochromis; species Oreochromis niloticus. The sequence goes on from NC_031967.2 coordinate 7,537,598, forward strand.
ATGTAGTAGCTCTGTCTCTTTTCCCCTAAACAGCTTTGTGAGTTAAAAGCTCTTGGCATCTGAGTTTGTTGCCAGCTATTTGAAAAGACTTTTGCAGGCCTTCCCTACCCACAGAGGAGTAATACCCTCCGACTATGTGTACATAGGTGAGTGCATACTACAGTCGTTGTGAATTAATTACTAGGGACCAATAACGTATTTCTCCTGGACAGTCGGTTTTAAAGTGTATGACAGTGTCGTACGTCTCAGTCTGCAAACACAGAAGGGATTTGTGGGTATACTTACTGGGTCAGGTTGCTGGAAAGTAAATTAGACGGAGAGAAAATACTCTGGGTGCCTGAGACAGAAAGGTTAATGGCTTTATGAGATTGCAGTGACATATTATTGCAAACACCTCAGAGCAAACAAATTATTTGATTGTAATATTGAAGAATGTAGCAGTTGTTCCTGCCTGTTAATGGAATATTAAATCTGCAGGGTGTGGATATGTGTAACTGTGCCTTACAGTGCCATGTACATACATCCTCGTATTGTTTTTGAATAAAGTGTAATACTTTCAAACAACATTTTTAGGTTCTTGGTGGTCTACCTCAACAGTAGCATAAGGATAATTAGCTTTTTTCACTTATTTATTCAACAGATTTATGACTATGTGTGAAATTATTCAGTGAAATACGTAAATACACTTTGGACTCAAACACTTGCATTACTGGCTGTAGTACAAAAGGAACATTTTGTAGCAAGTGCAAGCTAAATTGTTAGTTTTGCGGTGGTACTAAACAACACTACAAAGAAAATTACTTCAACTGATTTATGTCAATGGATGTAAAAATTATTGGTGGAAAAAAATGCAAGCTTTTTAGTAGTGTACTTGAAGAACAGGGGCTTGCTTTTCCTTTGTTTATGTATTTAAAGATAATAGCTGTAAAAAAGCATTGGTGGAAAAAACTATGTACACTTTGGCCTCTTAAGTTAGCGTCGTATCCGTAGTTAATTTAGCCTCTGCTTCTAAACAAGCAAAGCATGTTGCAAAGTCGATACACAGCATGCATAAATGATTTTGAAGGCAGATTTTTAAAGCAAAAATAGAAAGAAAACTGGATTAAAAATCAAAACAAAGACCAGTGGAAATAAAGGTGATACAGATATATTTCTTGCATGTGCGAGAAATACAAATTAAAAATGCATAATACAAAAGTCTGATGCATCCATATGTTAGCTGATTTTTGAACCACAGAATTGGCTACGATACACTGGAAAGCTCAGGTAGAGTTTTAGGCAACATAAAGAACGATAGTGAGATCAGCCAGACTGTGAAATGCTCAGAATATGAGGCTGAGAATTTTAACACTGATCCTAAACATAACTGGATGCAAGTAAAAATAAATGAGTGGCTAAGATGTTGGATGTCAAAAGATTGGAATCACTCAAATTCCCTTCATATGCAGGATTTATGGGTTTCCTTGCATATACAACTCATTTTAAATCCCCCAACATTTCAGCTGGATTCAAATCTGGGCTTTGAACAGGCCATTCTATAACTGTGCTCTCTTCTTTTTGAGATTTAAGATGCAGAATTCATACTTTGATGGAAAAAAATATGATGAAAAAGTTAAAAAATCCCCACTGGATGTACTTATTTTTTTTCCACATCAGTGTAACAATGTATTCCCTGTAAGTCTCAACACATTGTTTTCCCTTGTGGGCGCCAACTATTTCATTTTAAAGCAGCTCTCTTTTGAAAATCCAGACAATAGAAGAAAAGAATCTGAGGTGGGTGTCTGCAGGGACCCCAGGAGCACATCAAAGGGGCGGTTGACTGGTCAGTTATGCAGAGAGCTGCAGTAATCAAGCACAACCGGCTGTAATGATGTTGGAACACACACATAAACACATGAATTCTGCTCGGGACAGCAGCTCCCACTGGGGCTTAACGACAGCAAAACTGACCTCTAACAAAATAGCATCACAGCTTTAGGAATGAGCTGCGTGCAGGCATGGATGGTCCATGCAGGCTCAGGTATCAGGTTTCCCTGGTGGGCCATTACCTCTGATGCCTGGCTAGGCTCTATCAAGTGTAGGACATCAAAATCACGGCTGTACATGCAGACACGCACTTACAGGCCCTCTGCCTCCTCAGATTGGCCTTGGGATGTCAAAATGGGGGAATGAACATCGACCGGCAGAGACCATTTGTCTCAATAGTGGAAATTTTAGCCCCACAGCACTCTAAAAAGTAATTCATCAGGCCTTTTACCACCACTTTATTAAATCCATGGCTGCAAGATAAAAATTCTAATTTACTGATTAAGATAGACCTTCTAAGTTGCTGACTTTATTTTTTGGGGTTGCGTTGAATTAATAATGTTGGTAATTACATTAAATTAATTTGATATGTAATTTGAAATTAAATCCCAATGTTAGTGGGTTCAAAATAAAATTCAAGTTGTAATTACTTAAAGAAATTGAATATGTAACTTATTTTTTCTCCACTGTAACTTTTGATTTCAAGTTCCCTCCCCTACCCACTTAACTAGCCCGGGCAAATTCATATATGGTGCATTGCTTGGTGGACTTGCAAGCTTATGTAAAAGACATTTCAAGGTAAGTAACATTTCATTTACAAATAACTGTTCTAACAAAGCAAAGCATTTGTGCTAGTCACTTGTAGTGGATTTGTGTACCATGTTGTGCTCATACAGTTAAGGAAATATTTTGCACTACCACATGTAGCTAATGCTAACCATTCTAAACTTTAGCACAGGAGAGGATAAGACTTATAAAGTTTCATTTGACAAATGTCTTCAGCTAGAGAGAGCTGCTGTGGCTAGGAAAAGCATGGTTAAAGTTTTGCTACACAATGCAATCTAATTTCGCTGGTTTTGTTTTGTTCTTTTTTAACATATCAGGTTGTGTGAAATATCGTTAATGTCATTCCAGTAGCATTATTCTAGCATAGGCTATGTGAATCTACTTAACATTAAGACTTTATGTAAGCAGTTAGTATAGTTATAATCTAGGGTCATTAATGAGTTGTTAAGTTGGTACACATTTTTTACAAAATGGGCTGGGAGTGCACAATGTGTAAATTTGAAACCTCTACAAAAACAGGGTTGCTAAAGCATTACAGATTACGCCATGGTTATGGTGGGGAATGTCTCTCTTCTCTTCACTAAGATTGTTTTTGTTCCCTTGGGGTAGCCTTAGATCACATCTATCATCTTTAACTAATGTATTAGAGCATTAATTAATGCAAAATAGCTAATAGTCTGCAAGATTTAATTCTTCTGTTTGTGTGGTCTACAGATAAAGGAGGAATTCAAGAGTTCAACCACTGTAAGCCTTGAATGGCTACACTTGACCCTAAAACTGATGGACGTCATTTTTTCAAGGGGAGGAGCTAAAGGAGTGAGAATCAGGCAGATCAAGTACATGCTTCTTGAGGTAGGACAACTATTTAGACTTTGGGTAGCTTTGAAATGCACTTTGTTGGCAGTCACCCATGTAGTTTATACTCATACTTTATTTTTTCTTAAATAGCACAATTCAACTGAAATACACAGAGAAGTAGCCATCTGCTGCCTTATCACATACCTTGGAGAGAAGGAAGAGGACCTTTTCATGGAGTTTGGTGTAAGTAATTCAGCATCGTGTGTGTGTGTGTGTGTGTGTGTGTGTGTATTCCACTGATCATCTGAATTCATTAAGATTCAGTAAGTATTAAAGTCTAATGTATAATTCACTAACCTATTTTTTAAAATTTGCTTTACAAGGACACCGAAGAATTTAAGGCCAACCTTGAAAGGCAGGTAATGAAAACTGCCATCATCAGTGACCGGTACACCCCTGGATCTGACCATAAGACTGCAACCATTGTGGTGCGGGAACAAAAATCCTGGAGGGCCAGAATTTCCCATGGTGCTGTGTGTTACTCATGGGCATAATATATGCTCTCAATCTGAGCTAATGCAAGGATCTGAAATATGCTTTAGAAGTTTTTCAGAAGCTGTTCCTTGACCTTGATGGAACCAGCATTATGTTAAAGATGCTGACTCTGTTTCAAAAATTGTTAACTGTTTTGAATCCTGTATGTGTAACATTGATCTTAAAGGTGTTTGCTGCATTGTGTAAAAGAAAGATGCAAGATCTTGCAAAGTTTGGTAGGCACTGAAAGTTGACATTTATTGAACACTTGCTTGGAAGTATTACTGTAACAAAATGTTTTCTAAGTGGATTTTTTACCAATTGAACACATTTATTTCTGTGGTCTTAAATACATAAAAGCATATTGTTTAACTTGGCTACGATGGTACAAATCTAAATTTCTGGTTTATTTTCACTTTTTAAATATGAAGTGTTGAAATGCCTACAGTTAAAAAATAAAAAAGTTATTTGCTAAAAAAAATGTTGAATGAATTCATTTTTTAAAAGCTATTACAATAAAAAAAAATAAGAAAAAGCTAAAACGATGATAATAATGAAGAAAATCAGCAACTTAATATTTTAAATGATTAACTTTAAAAAATTGTTTTTGTAATTGCTGTAATTAATTACATAACACTTAAAAATCATTTTAAGTAATGTGGAAAAAGTAATTGGAGGAACATAATTTTTATGAGTAAACAACTTAAAAACATGTTTTTAAGCTACCAATTATTAAGTAAGTGGTAATTAAAATCACCTTTGATTATGGAGGAAAAGTTAATTCCCCTAACTCAATATAGTTTGTTGGTTCAATATAATTTCAACATAAGTTATCGTAACTCAAAAAGATTAATGGAAACTGTTGCGTTAATTTTTTTTGTTGAGCTTAAACAATAGTTTTTAGAGTGAGTGTCCACTCTCCCCCTTTCCTCCTCCTCTCTCTCTCTGCCTCCTCTCAGGCGTTTTTGAGGTGTCTGAAGGTAAAAAGCAAGACGGGTGGACATGATGTTTTGGCTGACTGACAACAGATCGGCTCCCCACATGGGTAGAGAAACAGCCTGTTTCTCTGTGGTTTATGAGGATGTGAATAGTGAACGGATGTAAAGCCGTAAATCTGTCTGGGAGCACAGGCATCAGATGGCTGTACCTAGGGGTTACCGTCGTTAGACTATACTTTAACTAAAGTGACTGCAAACAGCAGAAGGTGAAGATGGAGCAAAAAAAAAAAAAGAAAAAGAAAAGTTTTATTCAGCGAGCTGGGAATTCCTGGCAGGCATCAGCCACCAACTGTGGATACATGGCTCTGCAGTGGAATAGTGACGGAGGCAGATGTTTGGCTGTGTTACGACCCCGGTAATAAGACAGGCATGTGGCTGTGTTGCATCCAGAGGAGCAGGTGCTGCCACCACACTGCCATTACCATCTGCACTGATGAGATCAGGGACCCAGCCGTGCTGGATGTTTGATGATTATTATCCCTTAAAATAAAATATAAAATAAATAATCATGCAAGCTGGTGAAGTCGGGAGTATCATTTTTATCTCCCGCGATTTCACTGTAAAATTAGTTTAATGTCTCATTTGGCCCTGGCAATGTGATATTCACGCCTCAAATATGTCTCTGCAGTAAGGACTAGCCAGTCTGCCAGTATGAACTGAAGTGGATGGATGAGGAAATGGTGGAGGTTAGGAGAATGGTGAAAGGATAGAGGGAAAGAAAGATGCAGAGTGATGGAGGAGAGGATGTAAAAAAAATGGGATAGTATCCCTTTAATGTCCTCTGACGTCATGCTGATGCAGATCTGCCCAGCTGGGTGCGAGCGGAGGAAAGGAGGAGAGTGATGCCGAAAAAAAAGAAACTCCTCAGCACTATTTTTTTAGTCCCCTTGAGGAGAAGAAGGAACACCCTTTATACAAGAGGGCGGATTAACACCTATTGTCACTAGCGAGTGAATATGTCAACGAAAGCACGCTGAACGCCACACGCTTTAATAGAAAAAGCGACCATATTGAGGTCAGAGGAAAGCGTTGCCAGGGCGACCGGCTTGCTAGGGAGGACACTGCGGCGCGCGTCACAAGCCGGGGACGAGCGTGCCTGCCTGCCTGCGTGCGTGCTTTACGAGGGTGCGCACGTGCGCGAGCGCGCGACGGCCAGCCGGAGCGGTCACGGCATCCTCGCAGCAGCAGCAGCGGCAGAGGCAGCATCCTTCTCTTCAAGATTGCCGGAGCACCGCGATTTGTGCGTCCGCCGTTTCTGAGACGAGCTAAAGCAAGCCGAGCCCTCAGCCGGAAGCTCGGCAGTGTCTTGGCTGTCTTTACTGGGATTTATTTTGGATTTATCGTCGACGTCCAGGAAAATAAGAAGAAAACACAGACCGAGAGAGTAAAACTGAGTAGCTGAGACCACTGGTCAACACAGGTGATACTTTCCGGCTGTCAAATCCGCCGAGTCCCCGCAGACACGTCCGGGTTATTTCGGGGTTATTTTGCGGTTTAAAGGCCTCGATAAAAAGAGACATTGGTCCTGTGGCACGCTGGACTGTCAGCAGAGAAATTCATTTCTTGCGGGGACCAACCCGAGCTCGGCTGCTCGGATGGAGAATCCTACTAAACCGAGCTGTTTGTGGTGGGTATTGCAGTAGAGGCAGCTTTATTTTTGGGATTCAGTCTCCACTCTGTCATCGTCTCCAGCCATGAAGTCCCACCTGCCGGCCCGGCTGGACTGAACGAGGTAGAGCTCTGCCGAGGGGACCTCCCCCCTCCCCTCCCTCCCCAAAGTATTTGAGCTATTTTCTTTTTATTTGTTTTCATTTTTATCTTTGTTTTTCCTGCGAGCTGGCGGAAGGTTTAAGGAGAAGGACGAAATCTGAAGAAGAGAACAGCAGTGGGAATCTGGCGCCCTACCAGCACCCGTGGATCCCACATTAACAGGTAGGCTGAGGTTTTACATGGTGGATGCTGATTGAGGTTATTCTCACTGAAAATTTTTCGAATTTGATTCATATCTAAAGTGTGTGTCAGCAGCTGAGTGAGAGGATGCTTTGACCCCCCACCCCTAAAAAACATGCCTGGAATGAATTATATGTTGTGTTACTTGCAGTCTTTTTCCCCAGCATGCTTTTTTTAAAATGTATGTATATGTTCTGTGGACCTGTTGAGAATGAACCACGCTTCGTGCAGACGAGCTCCTCCATAATCACACAGAAGATGCATCCGCTGTGCCATTAATGAGGGACCTGCACTCAGAGCTCTTCTGGTGGGATGAGAGAAACAGAGGCTGCCATTCAGTCAGGCTCAGCTTATTCCTGTGCCCCTGGATTACATGCAGCATTTGTAGCATTTTTTAATCAATAGAGATTCTCTGAGATTGCAGAGAATTGCTCATTGTGCATTTAAAAAAAAAATCTTTTTATATGGGCATTATCTGGAAGATAGAGATGAAGGAGGAAACCATGGGAATTCTCGCAAGCAACTTAATATGAGCCTGTTTTCATCTGACCTTTATTCTCAAAAGACCCCAGGAAACGCCTTGGCCATGAGAACATATTCCTCTAAATGCTCCCCTACAAACACGCACACACACACAGATAAATGCACACAGACACACAGCACGAAGAATGGGGTGCATTTATATGCTGTGGCTGATGTTGTGGGGCATTCGGATCAGCAGGGCCTTCTAGATGATAGAATTCAACAGGGACAAGAAGACCTCTGTTCTTATCTACAGCAGAGAAGGGGAAGGCTCTCCTTGGTTTAGGCAGCTATCCTGCCCTATATAGCAGATAGGGACATCTCCTCTGTGGGGAGAAAGCATTTAAATGGAGGCAGAGGGAAATATGTGGAAATGTGTCCTTGTGCTAAATAGATGTTGTCACAGAGGAGTTGTTATTTACCTCACCAGCAACCGGCTAGAAACTTTGAAGACCCGCCGAGATGTTTAAGGGGGATAAAGGTGGCGTGCTAATGCAGTCTGTTGAGGAATTGCAGACATTTGTGTGAGCGAGCGATATGTACACAGAGAGAGAGAGATAAAAATGAAATAGAGGGAAAGACATTAGTACATCCTGGCTCCATTGTTACAATGCTCTCGGTGCTCATTGCAGCTGAGCACCTGGCATTGCAGAGTGTATAAATGTAAGTATAAGTATGTATATGAAGATCAGAATCTTTTACTCTTTAAAAATTGGCATTAGTCGGCCTCTAGATGTTATTGCTGTCATCTCGAGGTTGGCTGGTTGGGTTGAGTCACATATGATCATATTCTGATTGGTTGGACAACCAGGTATAACCTCTGAAGGAGAAAAACTTAACATTAGTAGCACTCTGGGTTGGATCCAATTTGTTAGCAGAAAAATGACCAGTTTCATGACCATTTACCCAGTATACGGTCTTGGGGGTGGCTGAAGCCGGTCTGAGACAGAGCAACAAGGTGGATCCACCAAGATCCTTTGGAGGAGGTGGTCTCGGTACGGTCCCCAACAAACTCCAGAGCAATTCATTTATTGTGTGAACGTCATTCGACCCAAATCTGAATTAAAGTACGAGATATATGTTACAATTTCCTGTAGCCAGGTAAATTCTCCGTGTTCTCCAGAAGTCCAGAACAGAGCACCATCTTCCTGTATTTACGTTTGTTGCTCCTGCCCCAGACACATCTGTCCAATGAGGGGACTCATTCTCATGTGGTTTGTAGTCATGCATTTTTGTTTGCTTGGATTTTTCTTTGTGTGAAAACAAACCAAACCACAGGAAGAAGCTACAAGTCAACAAACGCATCAAGTGATTCGGACCACAGTAAACGAACTATAGGTGTGAAAACACCCTAACTGGACAAACTTATTGGATAAAAGCTTATTAATCTCAACTCCTGAGCCAATGAGCATGTCCTGAATAGTCATTCTTTCTGCCTCTCATAATTGATCAAATGGACAGTTCTGTTCAGTATGACCTAAAGCTAACAATTTAGCTCATAAAGTCATCAGGGAAGTGTACTGAGGTCAAAGACAAAAGGAGCCAAGCTCTGTTTTGTGGTTGTGTAGACTTCAATCCAACCAGAAAAGTCACACCTTGCCTGCCATTAGAAAGAATGCAGGTTGAAGGCACTTTGTGTTGGCTTCCCTTTTTAGACCCGGAAGCTGTGTCCGTCTTTGATACTCTCCGGTTAAAATCACTTGTCAGACCTGTCCATACATGGGCTGTTTCTCAGAACCACAGATTATTGGAAAAGAGGGACATGTTAAATAAGACTTTGGAGTGTCTGCATAACAGTTTTTTCTGGGGAAAAAACCCAAGAAGGCCAAAGAGTCAAGCGTCAGCTATATCGCACTTCAACAAACAAAACAGTATATCATCTGAAAATGGCTGGCCAACTTTTGTGCTTCAGGCCTGAGGCTTTGGGAGTAAATGTATCAGAGTTGGCACATATTTCAGTGTCTTTGGCATTTAGCATCTTCTCCGGCTCTGGAATTCGCCAGTAGCAGCAGCTAGACCCAGACCGAGCTGGATGTGAAGCCTTCTCTCCCCTTAAAAACAGAAAAGCATGTAATGGGGCCTGTTAGCCATGTTCATCTTATGTTGGGATCACCAGTTACTGTAGTTCTGTTTCTGGAAATCATACAAACATGGGCAGAAGGTCAGCTGTCCATTGGTGTCGCCTTAGTGTAAAATAACTAGGTTAAAATGATTTAATATGCTGGGTTTTTATGTTTATCTATAATTCATTAAGGTAAAGCAGGAGAGTGCAGCAGGTAGAATGTAGTCAGTGCTCTGCTGTCGATTCAGTTAAGCAGATTTTTGGTTGAAGCATTGTACAGTATCATTTCAGAAATAGATTTTCTTTGACTGACCACAGCCCCACAAGATACGATTGAGTGTTTCTGCCATATACTGTTTATCCATTTATATGAACTTGTTATATGCTTTTGTTTGCAAGAAATCATACTTTTTTTGTGTGTTTCCGTGTGTGTCCTAATCAAATGCATGCAGAGCCCATGAAATCATTGCTCAATGCCAGCCCTCCCGGGCAAGATGCAGCAGAGCCGGAGGCAGATGGGGCTGAAGTGTTCAAAGCATGCCGTCGGGTAGATTGATGTCTCCTAGCACGGGTCGCTAAGCAGTCAACAGATGCAGGGTGGTGTTGTGACAGAGTGCGATGAAATGGTCATCACGATCACACGCTTTCACAGCGCTTTAAAAAGCCCTACCTGTCAGTGTTACTGCGTCTGATTTTGTCCCTCACTGTTTATTTTTTGCTATTGACAAATCAGTGACAGCAGGTTTCCCAGTGGGTTAGGAAGGCTTCTCGCTGTGGAGTAATCGGAGCTGGTGCTAATTTTAGGCTGCGAGATCTTCAGCGTTATGACAGCTGACGCGCTGTCTGGAGAACTGGAGACTCATCTGATGAATGCTGGGGAAATTAAATGTTTGTCTAGCAAAGTTGGAATGAATTAGTAAAGCTGGCTGTACACAGAAGTCCTCAGGGAGGTGCTGTTGTTCATACCTTCCTTCTGTTAGGAGAAGCTTGTATGTGTGTCACTCATTACTTTGAAGGCGCATGAAGACATTTTTAGGACTACTGGAAGAATTTAAAATCTGCATGCATGTGAACTTGCCTTCTACTCTCCAGCTAACTTTTAGCACTGTGACAAACTGGACAATTATTGGATGTATAACAGGGAAATATTAAATAACTGTGGCAGCCTGTTTGCACATATGAAGGATCTAAGCCTCAGAGGAGCATGGAACATAGAGTTAATGGATGTGTCACTGAATCTCATTATGCCTTCACGGGACTATGTGGCCTGTAAGCACATTCTAACCAGACCAGTTTCCGTGATCTCGTCCGGTTTACTGCTAATCGCAAGCCGAACCTGTTTTCTCTGTTTTGCTGATTGACTGTGACACTGTTGAAACGGAGTAGCTCAACAGTGGATCCGCTCTTTAAACCAGAACAGATTGAAGAATTGGAAGAGGCTGATTAAAATGGGAACGTGCCTCTTCTTCCTTCTTGAAGTAGAGTGGCTCCTATCAGTCCAGAAACAGGTCGTTGCTAATACGTTAGTGGAGGTGCGTCGCAGCGGCAGATTACAAAAAAAGGTCAAAATTAGCAATCTGATGGATCAAAGTAAGAAATGGAATAAAGGGCGCTTTACAAACAGATGGGCATTACAAAATGTTTAATAGTCAGAGTGCACAGACACTAAAGTGCAGTGGTTTCTGTGAAGAGCGGGTGACACACAACTAGATTACCTAGCATGGTTTTCTGGATCGCTTGTTAGTTTATTGGACACATGAGCACAGTCCAAACTGGCGTGTTGTGTTACTGTACTCAAACATGCTGGCAATTTGATCTTGTCCAGCAGGTTTTGACTGCCCCGCCCCTCCCTGTGAGCAAAAACTCTTCTTATTGGCAGTTCTTTGCAAACTGCAAATGTGAAGGGTTTGTAAGCTGAATATTTAAATGAGGGCGGGCCCCTCTCAGTGAGGTCACACAGAGCCACTGGTAGAAAATGGATCAAATGGATTGTAGACATATGGCAGAGGACAAATAATAATGATAACAATGAGAATCGGTCCACTTTGACACAGGTACGGTACACGGACAGGGAGGACGCAGGCACCACTGTGTGTGGCAATTAGAAAGAAGTGAATTGTTTACTTGTAATTATTGACAAAAAAAATGTGTAAATGGACTCTTGCTCGTTGCCGATGTGTTTGTCCAGTAGCCCAGCACTAATAGGACACTGCTCTCTACACATGATATAAGATGAGTTTTGGACTGCTTGCGCTCTCCGATAATGACAGTAGGCTTTTGTATTATCATATATACTCTGCACGACTCCTTTAATGCCTCATTTCTCATTGACATATCCATTTATTTCTCTTCGGCATCCATCTGTGGCAGTCATTCATTTGCTTCAGAGGAGTCTAGGTGTTTTTTTCTTCTTTTTTTTGTAAAGGACTCTGTGTCGTTGCTATGGCAGCATCATTTTGGAAGGCTAAGCCCCTCAAAGATTTCAAACATGAAGGTCGTCTTCTTTTTTTTTTTCCCCCAATTCCAGTTGTTTGTAAGAATGCACCAGCTCATATTCTTGTATAGGTAGCCTGATAAATAAATAAATAAATAAATAAGTAAAATAAACAAATGACATCACCATATCGACTGCTGCAATGCCCAAAATGCTGCAGGCTGCATTTTTTCTTTATCCATGATAAAGCCAAATAAACAATGTTCCCTGGTGCTGTGCAGAAGCTTGACACGAAATCATTATGACCAGATATTTTATTCCATTAGAAACTTGCAAGCCTAAGCACCGGCCTGTCTCGTCTTTTCCGGTATATACAGTGAAGTAGGAGGTTCTTTCCCTCACACATTAACACACATGGGGCCTTTGCATTTAAAGGTAAGAGTTTATATTCTAGAGACTGTTCTGTGACGTGAGTAGCTCCATGTTGTGTGCTCAGCCTGCCAGTGTGTCTTGTTTTGTTGCTATTCTCACAGAGTGCTGCTCTCCCACAGTGCCACCACAGAGGCCCGTCTCTCTTCTTTGAAACTGGTGAAAGAGATCTTTGATGGCCGGGGTGCAAGATGGAGATAAGGTTTTAGAGCTGTTATTCGTCTCACTTCTTTTCTTCCTCCCTCGTCCTCTATTTCTTCATATTGCAGCATTTTCTGCTGTTTGTCACTTGTTAATCTCTCACTCACTCTCACGCTCACACACACACAAGCTTGCACGCTCCTCATTTTTTTTCTGCCTTGTGTTCGTCTTCAAACCCTCCTGCCGTCTATCAACCTGAGGCGTTCAGCACTCATTAAGGTTAGATCAAGGTCGAATGATCCGACACATTTTTATGTTTTAAAGTTTGCTCTCCGAGTCTCCTGCCGACAGCAGCAGCAACCTTCACATCACTGCTCCTCCTACCCCCTGCTAGAACCAGGCTGACCACCAGCCAAGATCAATGAACATTTACTCCTCTTATTTCTTTAGAGAGATAAAAGCCAAAGGAAGACACAGAGACGGTGAGAAACCACCCAGAACACCCATCGGCCAGCCATCGGGACTGCTAACATCCCTCTGACGGTTTCACAGAGCAGACTGGCTCCAGCTCAACATTTCCTCTTAAACAGAAAACATGCAGAGGTTTGGAACTCTGTTGAACTGTGTTGCACAATCAAGTCCGTAATAGAAAGCATAATACAGTTTTGATGGACTCAACAGCAGCAGAGTCAGCAACGGGTTGGATTAAATGCATCATATATCTAGCACTGCTTCTGTTGACACATGACCAATGTATCAGTTGGACATCTCTCCCTGTCACTGCCACAATGATCTACAAAGGTGTTGAGTCTCCTGGCAGTTGCCCTTGGGATTAAAGAACCACTAGTCTGGGACCAACTCTGTAATTTAAATAAACTTATAGGAAATAGTTTAGTTATATTATAGTACAGGCTGGGTAATAAATGTTTCCAAAGGGCAACATGACAAACTACGACTTGTGGAGGATCGCACCATGAAGCTTAAAAAGAGGTCAAAGTAATATTGAGCAGAATTGGGTTCAACTCACTGGTAGATGGACTGGTTGTAGTATTTTTCTGTTCTGCCTGATCAGTCAAAGCATTTGACAGCTTCCCAGTTTCTCATGTCGGTGCTTCAGGAAATGAATTGCCCAACCCGTGTATCATTTACAACAGGGGTGGGCAACTCCAGGCCTCAAGGGCTGACGTCCTGCAGGTTTTAGATATTACCCTGGGTCAACATACCTTAATCAAATGATTAGTTCATTACCCGGCCTCTGGAGAACTTCAAGACATGTTAAGTACATAATTTAGCCATTTAAATCACCTGTGTTGGATCAAGGACACATCTAAAACCTGCAGGACGCCAACCCTTAGGCCTGGAGTTGCCCATCCCTGGTTTACAATAACATGAAGAATCATGCTAAATAATTGAGATGACAAAAATGTAGTTAAATAAAACACACACACACACACACACACACACACACACACACATATATATATGTATAAATTTGAGTGAGATGATATTGACATTATCTCAGTGGCAGGGCTGGCCACGTCCTGGCCAGTACTCTACAGTAAACCCACAGAATTGCAAACAAGGTCCAGGTCAAGGTGCAGGTGGAGGCAGGCGGGCATGCTGCTGTCCCTGCTCTCTTACCTCAGACACATACAGAGCGAGGGAAGGTAGAAGTGTGCTCGGAAAGTCAAGTGACCTCAGATGTCGCACTCTGGAAAAAAAAAAATCCTAAAAGAGTGGAGGAAACAAGCTAAAGAGCAAATAGGAGAGCTTTTTAGGAAAGTGGGCTGTGAAGGGACAGACTGCGGAGCCGGGAGAGCAAGGCGGGGAGAGGGATGCCACAACATTACAACAGCACCATCTCTATTTTGCACATCTAACATCTGCTATATGCTCCCTCTTCCCTGCTGTTCTAGTCACATTAGTATTGGCTGACACACCACCACATATATTAGTATGAGCTGTCAGCCGAAGCCCTAACAACTAGCTTGAGAAAGGACCAGTTGAATGGTAATGCTGGCAGAGGAGGCAGCAGCAGCAGCAGTTGTGGCTGTGTTGGCCAACATGCTGAAGTGTTATCGCTGTGGCTGTACTGTATAATGATGTGGGTTGTTATAAAACACACATATTTCCCTCAGGAGCTGGAACAAACACACACACACACACACACACACACACACACACACACACACGCACACACACACACACACACACAAAGGCACGGATCTCAGTCAGTCAAACATAATGAGCCTAGCCAGTTGGCATAGCTGGTGGCTGTCCCGTAGACTGTTACCCATTTGATGTCCATCTGGTGACATAAGTGACGGTGGGTTGCGGTGGTTGTGTTGGAGGCATGGCCAGAGCTGCCAGCTAATGGCAACACTTGAGGATGCAGATACAGCGGTCTCTGCTGTCCTCCTCTCAGAGGTTACCGCTGCTGTTTAGAGAGCTGCCTGCAGGAGTTGTGGACGGACTGTTTACGGCACCATAGTTACTAACTTCTATACAGCTCAAACATTTCTCGTTGAGGCGTGGAAGTGTGTGGGCATATACAGGATGCCACAACCTCACCTTAAAATCCGAGCCTCCGCCCCCCCCTCCTCTGAATAAATCGAGCGTTCACTTCAATACACTGCACGCTGTCTAGCTCCAGTTGACGCATTGTTAGCTGTCCTGATGGCAGATGCTAATGAAAAGAATAAGCCCATTTTAACATTGTGAATTACAATGTCTCTTACTTGACAGCCTCTCGCTACGTTGTGTGTGCGCGCGTGCGTGCGTGCACGAGAGTTTGCCGGTTATGAACGAAAGCAGTGGAACGACAGTGATGAATGAGCGGCAGAATGGCAGCGTTACACTTTTGCGCTTTCAGTGATGCAGAGCAGGCGATGATCGTCACTGTTATTGTCACAATCAGCAAAGAAAACCCTCAGGATGAAGAGGGACACACACACACGCATCAACACAGACACACACACGGAAACAAAAGGTTTCGCCTTCATGCACACGCTAAGCAAATGCCTCAAAGCCCTCTGCACGCCTTTCTCCTTTGATTTATTTGAACTAAAGGCACTTTTCTTTTTGTTTTGTCCTAATATTTAAGGATGCAGCATGTGTATCCTCCATCCTTCATGGAAAACAATGCATGTTGTTTGAATCATTCATCTGTGGCTCTTCGGATTGTCTCTCAAGGCTGTAGCAGTTCCTCTCTTGACAAATGATAGCAGGAAAAAGAGGCTAAATTCCAGTCTTGTGTGGCTCGCTTTTGGACCAAAAACAATCCCGCGTGAGCAGATTTTCTCGGAACATATTTTCACAGGTAGCAGCTCCCAGCACCAGGAACATAAATGTCACTGTTCTGACTCGTAGCAAACTTTATTGAGTGCACTTATCTGCTACCCTCAGGCTACAGTATCTTGGTAAAAATGACTCATGTTCCCTGCGCTGTGCCCTTGATGTGTCCCTTCTGACTGTCTAGAATTTGAATAAAAGAACTTTGAACTTTCTTTTTCAGGTTTTGGGTGTAACAGATTCACAAATTTAAGAGGTTGATAGTCATCATAATATGAATATAAAATATTAGAAAAGCAAGTATAGGGAGCATGAACTATAAAGGTAATAGGTACAGTAATGTATAGGCTACATGTAGAGACTGTAACAGCTTAGTGGAAGAACGGTAGGGTCTTGTCACCTTAATTAGGCAGGGTAAGGGAGTGTAACCTTGATCACACACCGGTGCTACTGCCTAATGAGTAGTGAGATTGTTTTTCAGGGATGTTAGGACGTGTCCCTTTTACACTGTTAAAATGAGTAGCGTTTTTGCTGCAAAGATGGAGACCTGGGAAGATCTCTGTGAGTGCCGACATTAAATAGTCTCTTTCCTTTCGGCCTTAAACTCCAGCGACTTGAAAATTACAAGAGGTGTAGAAGAAGAGAGTGCCGATTCAGAAGGTTGCAAGTCAGCAGGATTTCCGAGGCCTATTTCTTAACTGTCCCTTCCTCTCTCTTCTTTTGTGGAGAATAAAAACAATTCAAGGATTCCTCTCACTAGAGGACATGCTTTGGATTCTGGAGGACACAACAGCCACGAGGGTGTGCGTTATGGAAGTTCTGTGTGTACCTGGCGTGTGCGTTCCTCCCATTCAGATTGCGTTCATAAATACCTGAATTGATTTTCCAGATGTCTGTGAAAGTCTGAACCACAGGTTGCATTGTGACATCTTATTTTGTCAGACTTTGATAAATCTGAAGAGGTGGGGCTGTATTGATTCCAGCAGGTGAGCCAATAGTTCACGATCATCGCTAACATGGAGACATTTCCATCAGAGAGTTATTGGATGGGCCCAGTCGATTGAGTTGGGTACACAAGGGAAATCAAATCCCACTGTGGGCTCCTCATCCTCTGGGTGTTCAGCTGGGAAAATCTGCTTGCCTCTTTGTTGTTCCCTGCCTAACCTCCACCCATTTGGCCTTCTATCACCCTTTCCAGTGGTTACTCAGCTCCCTGGCTGCCCCATTTTCTCCTCTCTCCACTTAATTAACCCATTGATCAGCATGCTCATAAATTAGTCCTTTGGAGAGGCCCTCAAAGAGCACTCTTCCCTTTCTATAACGGCCCTTCACCTCCATTGGCCGCACTGTTACAGAAACAGTCCCTGGTCTGCACTAGCTGTGTCAACATGGGAAGCCAAATGTATTTTTTCAGCAGTCATTCAGCTATTCATAGGTTGAAGGCAGGGCAGCATGGAATGAGGAATTAAGGCAAGTACAGATTAGTGAGTTGACCGCTCTATTCTTTGCGCTCACATAGCTCAACCTCTCCATGGTGCCCCTCTTGTGTCTGTAAATGTTTCCCCCCCCTTCCTTAAGTCTCTCTGTCTCTCTTGCTTTCTGTCCAACCTGTTCTCTAGAGCAGGGTGCCAGGCACCTACTTAAAGATTTGCCCAATTAGGGGGGTGCTCAGAGGTCAGCCTGGAAGGAAGCCTCTCTACCACTCCCTCCACAACATCCTCTCCATCTTTTTTCTCTTTTTTTCTGTTTACATCTCTTGTACCTCTTGTTCCGGCCTTTAGTCTTTCTTTAAAACGACCTCTTCACTCCTTTTATTACCGTTAACATTCATTATCCAGATTTGCTTCACTTCCCCTGTAGTGAAATCCTCTTTTCTGTTAAGTGGGGTATTCATTTGTAAAACAGAGGAAAGAAAGGCAGACATATTCAATACAATGTTATTTTATTGTTGTTTAAGGTGTTCTGCAGATACACTGATCTATCTGAGAGACCATTTTCACCCAGTCTTATGAAAAACTTAAGTACACACCATAAAATGTGGTTGTGCAGTAGCTTGCAGAATCACCTTTAGCAGAAATAACTTCATGCCTGCTCCTTTTTACAGTGTTGCCTTAGTTCATTGAGGTTTGTTTGGATTCGTTTATGTGAAGCTCTCTTATGGTCAGGTTATAATCAGTCTGGGCCATTGCAACACCTTCATTCATGATCCAGTTCCAGTCAGGTTTTAGCTGTCATACAGATGGTGTCACAGTCCTGGGTCGTGTGACCCAGCGCCTTGTGCTTTCTTGTATTTTGACATTCATTGTTTATAGTTAGGCCTTTTGGCATTAGGCCCTAGGTTCCTTAGTTGTAGTTATTATTCATTGTTTAGCAGGTCTCCTTTGGGTCGTCTTCCCATGTGTTAAAGTTCCCCTTGCTGTTTATTGTGTCTCATCTGTCATGTTTCTGGTCTGCCTGGTTAATGCTGTCATGCCTGTGTCTTGTCATGTTTTCCTGTTTATTTTGAAAGTCCAGTTTCCATGTCTTTGTGTTTTAGTTTACATTTCCTGTGTATCATTATGTTCATCCTAGTCAGCTGTTTCCTCATGTGTCTCCACTTCCCCTGATCACCTCATGTGTGTATTTAAGTCCTTTGTCTCTTACTGCTCATTGTCAGGACGTCTGCCAATTTCCCTCATGTCATCTAGTCACAGTCATAGTCATAGTTTTACCTTTTGTTATCATGGTTAGTCATAGTTTTCGTCATAGTTTTTCATAGTTATGCTTGGTGTTTCATGTTTTCAGCCGAAATAAAGGCTCTCCTTCTGTTTGCAAACCAGCTCCTTCCTCCAGTGTCTGCCTTTGGGTCCGCTCTAATAAACACACCGGTGCACCTCGCCGTGACAGATGGCCTCACATTTGACTCTAGAATACTTTGGTTTACAGAGCAGGTAATGGAGCACAGGTCCTGTGTGCAAAACAAGCCCAAAACATTACCCCTCCACCACCGTGCTTGACAGTTGCTGTGTTTGGTTTTCACCAAACATGACCCTGTGCATTATGGACAAATATCTCCACTTTGGGCTCATCTGTCCAAAGGACATTGATCCAGAAGTCTTGTGCTTTGTTCAGAGTCAACTTTGCAAACCTAAGCCAACTTCAACACGCTGATATAGTTACATGGTCTGAATCTGGAGTGAATTTGTTAGGATGTCCACTTCTGGGAACATTGTAGGATTGAGTTAACTCACACCTGAAAGCTACAGACTAGAAAACTGCCAAACGGTCTGGTTTTATAGAGGTCCTCACACTTTGCAGCTCCTGGATGCTGCTTATTAATTCTTATAAAAGCAGTAAGGATGTACTTAGTTTTTTACAGGACTCCTTTAAATTCGTCAAGTTCTTTGTGAAAAATGACTAATAAGGAAATATGACAGACTTCCTCTCAAACGAGTCAAGTGATGTTGTTGTGCTGTTGGACTCGGATCCCAGTATCTTGTACTGCAACTGGTATTTGCTGTTCTGCTCTAACGCGTCAAAGCTTGGCATAGTGGCACGTTTCTTCCCTGTTGCAGGATCTGATGTGAAGCCAGCAGAGCGTAAGAAGCAATAGAGTCACCAGCTGCAGTCCACGTCATCTGACTGTGGGGCGAAATCTATAGAGAGGCAACTGAATGATCACATGGACTGCTGCAACCTTGATATTGAGCTATTCTCAAGGAAACATGACACAGGAAGGGCCAGGGCTAGCTGATTAGCAGCAATTGAACTTTCAAGAAAGGAGGGAGGCGATTGTCCCCTCGTAAATCGATCATGGATGGTGGAGATTTCTTGCCCCGTCATTAATATACTAGTCAGCCTGCCCAAGTGCAGTCTGTTTGTATGTGTGAAGCACTGGATTCCTAAATGATCATTGGAAACCCACTCCCTACTTTACTATATCATTTCTTGTTCCATTTGTTAATTATTACTGTATTTTTCTTTTGGAAAGAAGTCCACCTCTTCACCTTCTTGTAAGGCCAGAATGACAAACGCTCTTCATTTCTGACCTGGTTGGATAGCAGTGTCATGTTCACGCTCTTGTACTGAGGGCACATGAATTTCCTTAACCTCTCTGATGTCTATAGTCATTTAACCCATGGTACATTACACCCATTGCCCCTTGTCTAGTTTTCAGCCTCACCTTAAGGGATATTTAGGAGCGCCCAATGGATCAGAACCAGGAAAATTAGTTAGCTACGGTCCAATTCAGGGTGGGTGAATGGTTTGATTTAAAGACCTGGCTCACTGTTACAATTCATTCATATCCTGAGGTGTCCTGCTAGGCCAGCAGCCAGGCATGGAAATCTTTACTGAACCAAAAGCTATGTGTGCACTTGTGTAAGTCACTTAAATATAGAATGCTTTGGGAAACTGTGGAGGGGATTGCAAATAGAAGCAAAATATTTTCCATGTAGTGGCAGGAACTTTGTCACACATTAAGCTCTCATGGGGTAGAAGATTCTTTATGTTACTGTTTATGTATATTCTTACCCACCAGCGTTGTAAGCTGGGTTTGCCCCTTGGCTGGGGTGCTTACAGCTCTACTGGATGCTCCATCAGCACCTTTGGCAGATACCATCTGGGAGGGAAACCTAGTCAGGAATCATTTCTTTTATTGCACAAGAGCAGCAGTGGTAAAAGGGACTGCCTGCAGTGGAATGAGGCTTTGTAGTGTTTGTCCTGTGGCACATGCTCACATGTTTGGGTGAAACAAACTAAAAAATAAGAAAAGAGTCTCCTGTAATAGTTGTATTTATATCTGTTATACAACCATTTTGTATGTTGTTGTTCCTTCTCACCTTGACATGTGGTGCCTCTTTATGAAAGGGTGGCTTTTACAGTCGTAATGAAAACGTACATCCTTTTGTGCCCTTCTGCAAATAAAAAAAAAGAGTCAAAGACAGTGAAGATTCAAAGGTACAAAATGCCTCCAGGGCTAAGAGGAGCTGAGCATGCCCAAGGGTGTGATGAATGGTCTTCTTTCTACTCATGCGGTGGCCTGCTGTTGCTAAGGCTTGAGGGAAAAGATTCTGCAGAAGACATTATTGCCATGTGTAACTTAGGAGATCAAACTCATGGGCTCATTCGTTTATCCATTTATCCGTCTTTGTGTGTGGTGTCTTATTGATGTAGGAGCAAAATGTGTGTGTGTGTGTGTGTGTGTGGGTGTGTGTGTGTGTGTGGGTGTTTCAGGAAATTGTTATGACAACGAGGCAGAGCAGTGGCTTTTATCACCCACTGTTAATGGGGAAATGCAGAGAACAGTTGTTCTCCTTGTCGTCCGACGACATCGTCTTGTATATTGAATTACCACTGACTCCTGTGGCTCAGCCTGTCACGCACATACACACATGCGAGGACACACACACACACACACATACACACATGCAGGTTTCATAGCCCTAAGCATATTCCACTATAGCTGTCACCACAGCACAGGCGTACATATGTTTTGGGGAATAATCTGATCTGCCAAGTGCCCTGTCTAGCTCGTGAGTCTTCTCTGTACAACAGTTATAATGCTATTACATTTACTCTTGTCAAAGCCAGACTTCAAGGTCAGTCACGACAGACAGGGATTTAGAGTCTGAGCTGAGAACAAGTTAAACAGTAAGGTTTTACACGTTACAGAAAAGCGATTCCCCAGGGTTTTACAAATCAAGGTCAGCGATTACACGATCGCATAGGGGTGACTCGAGGAAAGAGGCAGGATGGGCGTAATGTTAAACCCCACCCCATTTATCCCTGAAGTGACAGTCTGCAGAGATTGACATACCTGTCAGCGCCTCAATCTGCATGTTCATTTGAGTAATGCTTGATAAGGAATTTTATTGACATTATTTACAAGGTCATGTTTAATTTGTTTGAATGTATTTGCATTTAAAGTTTCCGTCACCTGTGTGATCTTGACTCCCATGAAAATGCAACATTTTGAACAGCACTGCAGACTTGTGATTACTAGAGTTATAACACCACATATATGCTTCTCAAAAGAAATGTTACTGCTAGCCTTGGGCACAATCATGATTTCAGAGTATAAAGGCAGGAAAGCCTGAAATCAATACCATAAAAATTCCAGTTGCTCCGTTCTCTGAGAAACCACCGAACCATCTCTGGACTTTTAGTTTAGTTTCTTGTGACTTGTTTTGGTTTCTTCCCCCAGCAGTATTTGTTTCATCAGTCTAACTCAGTTTAGGTGTATGTATAGGAATCTCTTAACATCCACCAGATTGCCGGTTGAATGCAGCTCAGAGCTGGGGTTAGGTTAGGGGTTAGGTTCTTCTGATTTAAACAGATTTCTTACATATCTGGCCTGCCCAGAGGAGATCAGACCAACTGTAAAGCCAAAATTCATGCAAGAGAGCTGATTGGAAATAGAGCCCAACCAATTCTAAGACTGGTATTAATACTGATTGGTTAATACTGGTGGTTTTTAAAAATCCCAAATATTCACTGATGTATTTTTTCTTTCAGACACTGCTTGGACCACCTGGTTGTCGTGTTTGTGCAATCCGATTGCTTGTCGCCAATGGGGAAGTTGCAGAGTGCCCACTAGTGGACACATTATTCAACATCAAAACTCCTGCTTGAGAAGTGTTTATCATGTCTCTTCTTGACTTTTTAGTTTTCACTTATTGGTCGTGAGAAATGACAGATTGCCAAAAATGGTTCAGTGCTTAGCTGGTGGTCTTTGAGAAGTCGTAACAGTTGTAACAGTGTGAAATCCACCCAGCAAGTGTTGGTTAGGCTTTTTTTGAAACTTCCAGCCAGTCTGTAAAAGTAGTAGTGGTGGAAAGAGATGCACACGTTGAATGGTTTACACACTTCAGTGCATAACAACAAAACTGGACAGGACGTGCTGTTGAGCAGAGTTTAATCATTATTTTTCCTTCAAAAGTTTGGTTAATTCATTCAAATTTTTCATACAAACTGCTGCTGAAGCATTAAGTTGGAAGAATATTCTTTGTGAACAACTGGAAAATGTAACTCGTGAAGAAAACTTTACAGAAAGCGTACTGAGCCTTGACCTTAAAAGCACCCCGTGTGCATATTGAACCAGAACACTGTCAGATTGCTAGATGAGGGTAGAAAGAGTCTATCTCCAGGAAGACCTTTCAGATGTGACCTGCGGAGTGTGATAAATGAAAAGACTTTTTGACACCCGATTCCTTTAGAACCCACCCCTTCTACCTACTGTACCTTAATCCCCATCATTATCCTCAACCTGGAAGCAGTGAAGAGGTGGTAAATTATGACTTGCAGTCAGTCATCTTCATAATGCTCTGTTCAGCTGACGCCAGCCTCACAGCCCCATCTGCAAGTACCCAGCACGGCACAGGCAGAAAGACTTCTTTCTTTGCAGTCTCCCAACCTATCTGAAAATATTCAAAGCGTTGTAGCGTTTGATAGCTATTTGCTGCTTTTCTGTAGTTCTGTTTAGTGTGAATTTCATTTGTTAGTACATCTTCATGTATCCGAAATACTAGTTTAGATGCCACCTCACTGCTGCCAGTGCACCTTGTTAACCGGAGAAACACTAAATGGGAACTAACATCCAGTCTACTGCGTTATCTTCAAATGATGCATGATGAGACCAAGTGAAAGGATCCTGGGTGGATAAATGTGAAGTGAAATGGTAAAAAAGACCAATAGAATTTGCAGCTGCACAAACCCAGACTGCATAGCTTACAGTTACAAGTACAAAGTGCTTTGTGCATAGACCTGCAGTCATTTCCAAAGTGTTATACAGTCCCAGTAATTCCACTATCTCGCCACTGTGAGCATTCATAGATTTAAGGGTAAATACACAACTGAAACACCTCAACTGTTCCCTCATTGGCCACTTTATAAGTACACTAGGTTGGACCCCTTTTTGCCTTTAGAATTACCTTAATTTTCCTTGGTCCATGATCTCTTGTTCCGCCAAATCTCAAAGGTGATCTACTGGATTCAGATCTGTGGACTGAACGGAAATGAGTTTTTGTGTTCAAGAAGCCAGTTTGATCGGTACACTCAGGGCTTAAAGGGATGGACGGGGTCAGCAACAATGCTGTGGTAGGCTGTGGTGTTTAAATGATGCTCCGTTGGTAATAAATGGTCTAAAGTGTGCCAAGCAAATATCAGCCACACCAAGGCAGGATAGGTCCATGCTTTCATGTTGTTTATGCCAAATCATGACACTGCTACTCAAATGTCAGAGCACTAATGAAGAATCATCAGACTAAGCAATGTTTTCCAGTCTTCTGTTTTCCAACTTTGGTAAGCTTGTACGAATTGTAGTCTTTTTCCTTTGTGAGCTAACAGCAGGGACACATGGTGTGGTCTTCTGCTGCTGTAGCCCATCTACTACTAAGGTTTGATGCATTTTGAGTTCAGAGATGCTCTTTTGCATACCTCAGTAGTAATGAGTGGCTCTTTGAATTACTGTTGCCTTCCTATAAGCTCGAAGCTGTCCGGCCATTCTCCTCTGACCTCTGGCATCAACAAGGGTTTTTTACTCAAAGAACTGCTGCTCACTGGATATTTTCTAAACCTCACAGATGCTTGTGTGGGAAATCCTAGATATCAGCAGTTTCTGAAATACTCAGACAAGCCACATTCACATTGTCCTTTGCCATTCTCATTCGATTTGAACAGGTTGTCTTGACCATGTCGGCATGCCTAAATTCCTCGACTTGCTGCCTTGTGATTGGCTGCTTAGATATTTAATAATCAGTTCAACAGGTGGTTAGTGAACGTATGCACACAACCAAATTTGTGTGCACACAACCAAATTTCCCCTTGTGGGACAATTAAAGGATTATTCTATTCTATTCTTCTATTCTATAAGGCTTGGATACCTGCATATCAAACGCACATATACAGCTGCACATTTGCATATACTGCATAGCTCAGTCCTGCTTCAGTGGCTTATAAGTAAGAGATTTAAGTGTTGCATTAATTTGTTGTTTTGTGGCACAGGCGTCACATCAATGTCTGGCTTGGGGATATTTTGCGTGAGGCAAACTGACAAGTTCACAGTAATCACAGCTTGGTGCCTCATTCGTCAAGAACAATATTAGTTTTACTTCTAAAAGGTCAAAGCACAGAAGTTGGACCTTCTACCTGATCTAAGGTGATAATATAACAAAACATGACGAGTCTGTGTTATTTCCAACTTTTTGCCTTTTTGCCTACCTCCTCTCTTCTTCCCAGAAATATACTTTTGTGTGGTATTTATTTGTATATCTCTCAGGTGGTACTACTTTGTGTTTCATGACAATATTATCACAAACGTATTCAGTAGGATCAGAGGCCATGTTGTTGGACGGTCCACCAGGAGTTTGGGTTGTTTCCTGAAGTGAACTAAGCATCACGGTGCATAACTGAACCCCCCAAAAGTGTCTCAGGGCTAAACTGTTGCATGACTGCTAAACAAAAATGTTTAATTATATTTCTATCCGTGTACAGGCTCAAAAAAATATTACCACTTTTCAGGTGTAGCACACCTTTAGGCTAAGTGTTTAAACAACTAACTGGTGGTTTACACTACAGCCCTCAGGCTCGGGGTGTAGAAGACTCTGGCATTTTACGGCTCATAACTTTTTGGTTGCAGATATTCAAGTGATGCAGCAATGATGCCATACCTCACTGACCCCGACCCCCAGTTTTAGTCGTGCTGCAGGTTTTTGGGTGTTTTCAGACATCCCTCGGCCTAAACTCCTCTTCACCCTCCGTGCTTTTTTGTCTTTTCTCCCCCGGCCGTTATGTAAGGCCCAGACCAGGTGTTTGAGAGAGATTGTGTTTTTCAGGCTATTTCTGGGCACAGGTGGACTCGGACAGTCGAAGCAACACATCAACGCTCCCCAGACGTTGCTGTCATTCGGGAGCACAGATGTTTCAGCTGTGACAGGAGTAAACCTGTGCGCGCGTGTGTGTATGCATTTGCACATACTAGAATACAGTGCGTAACATACTTCACCTTGACGTCTGCAGAGAAACCGCTGATGCGAGGCAGTAAATGACATGATTGTGTCTATAAGCATGTAGTCACTAGTGCATTTGTCTTGCACTTAAATGCTGTTATGACATTAGTTTAGTAGCCTCAGGCTGGATATCTGTCTTTACAGCATACACTTTGCTCCATCATGCCACACGACATACTGCTGTGTATGGATGATAAACATCCTATAGGCTGCTTGTTTATCAGCAGGTAAAAGTGGTGCAGAAGCAATCTCTGTTGTGACATTCAGCTGATAAGAAACAAAATGGGGCCTGGAGCGTGGCTGGACCTCGACATTGAGGCATCCGGTCAGCGTATGTGTACGATGTGTGTTCATTTCGGTGCATGAATGGTATGTGATGCGGAGATTGCAGCCCGTTACTATTGATAAATGTGGATTTTAGAGAGTGATATGTAGCTGGACTGATGCTGCCGCTGATGTAAAGGATTATCCCATTACTGAGACCTGGGCATTAGCACTCAGCCACTCACCTCAGGGAACTGCAGATGGACAGAAAGGAAGAGAAGGGGAGAAAATGGAGGGGCAATATAAGATGGTGGGGGGAGTGGGGGGGTGGAAATGATGGAAAAAGGAATGAGAGGGAGATAGGATAGAGGTAGCATAAAAGAAAGGGTTGAAAGAGCAGGGATGAGAGGCTGAGCTTTGCTGCATGGATAGAAATAGAAAGGGGCAAGAAGCAGCAGCCAGAGAAGTCAAGACAAGACTTTACAAGTGGAGGAGGGTGTGTGTGTGTGTGTTGGGGGGGGGGGCAAGCCAGAATACCAGATAAAAACCGATGATGAAGATTTGATAGTGTGGCTGTGAAAGAGATAGAGAGTGCATTAGGGAACAAAACCATGAATGATGCATCAAAGAAAGGACTGTTTGAGTTATCGGGGCTATAGGAGAAGAGTGGAGGGTGTAGGGGGTGGCAGTCAGAAAGAGAATTTTATAAGAAGGGAAAAGAAAGGCTGCTGGCAACAAAAGGCAGATGTAGGATTAATGTGGATGGCAGTGAAATGAAGAAAAGAAGGAATGAAGGGGAAGTGTGTGACATTAGAGGCAACAGAGGGGAGTTATTATTCCTGGACCACTGTGACAGGAGGAGAAGATAAATAAAGGCAGGATGAATGAAGAAGGTTATGTGCATATGTGCGGAAGAGAAGCAGAGAATATGGGTACAACCGAGCACAGGCAATCCTTCTGTCGCCTGTGGAATGATCCAGCGGTGGGGCCCACGTGCACACATAGGGGGTGAACCTGCACTGATTTAATGAGGGTCCTGTCTGCTCCTGTGTTGGCTTTGTTGTTTATGATTCCTGTGACCTGCACATTAGCACTTACAAGCACACATACAACCTGATTTAGAGCCCGACCTCAGCACTGCAAACACGCAACCTTATATCAGCCATACTGTATCTATGAAATTCAGGGCTTTTATTTTGTAAAGCTGACTAACAGAAGACTTAAACAGCACTATGAACAAATGTTGAAACAAACATCAGATTAGTGATTTGTTTTATGGGGTCACAGTGTCCAGCCATGGCCTGGTCGAGACTATACAGCTCTGTAAGCTGGAAATAGCAGCATAGAGCATGAAATTACTGTGTGTTTGTATGTGTGAGTGTCTACGAGTGTTAGCATTTAAAAAGCCGAAACCAAATATAACCATTAACAATTCTCTTTAGCCAGGAACATTGAACATCAGATTATGGATGGCATTATTTGTGATTACCTTTGGAAATTTGTTTTGCCGAATTTATTTAATAGTGCATTTTGTCACCAGGTGGCAGCATTTTACCTGCAGGTATGTTTTCAGATGTTATTGTAAACGACAATGTGCTCCTAATTGTTAAATGGAAGCTACTTTGACTCGCTTCACCATCTTGTGGTACCGATTGGTATAAGAGTACAGCTGGTTCTACAGGAGGTTTCTTCCTGTTAAAGGGTAGTTTTTTCTTCCCACTGTCGCCAAGTGCTTGCTCAAAGTTGGTCACTGGATTGTTGGGCTTGTCTCTGTCTTATTGTAGGGTCTCTACCTTACATTATAAGGCACATTGAGGCTCTTTGCATTAGCAAACTATGACAAAGTCTTGGTTCTGACTGGAAAATGACTTAAAAGTTAAAAATACACACTAATGCTAATTTAGACTTGGACTGGAGTGGGCAGTGCCTTAATCACTTATAGCCAGCGGGATACAATGTGAAGCTTGCGCTTGCTTTTTAGCAACAGAATGCAAATGCAGTAAAAATGAAGGCTGTAACAAAGTCAGAAGGGGAGAAATTAGATCAGTTTCTCTGATGATAGATGAAGGCATTAAAGGTAGGAGAAGCTGCCACCCAGACATGAGTAGGAGTTAGGTGAGCTGAACAGTGGGAGATCGGAGACAATTCAAGTCAAATAGCAAATGCCAGTAAGTGATTATGTTGTATTTAAAGAGGAGGCTATAAAAATCCAAAAAGCTGTGATTAAATATAATTAGAGTCAAGGCAATTTTATCATTATAGTCAGAATTATACTTGGAAAATTGGAAAGTACAGTTTTTCCTTTACTTTTGTTAGAAGTTACGTTTCTAAATGTCACTTGCCGCTTTTCCTAAAACAGAGAGAAAATTCTTACACATTTGTTGTCGTGTTGGACAGCTATATCGCTGACACGATAATCTGTGTGGATTATGAACATGACAGAAATTCCACCAAATCTCAGTTTTTAGTCATCTTCTCTTCTCCAATAACATCTATAAAGCCCATTTCCATTTGTACCAACTCGGATCGACTCGCCACGACTCGACTTGGATCGACTGGTTTTTCGTTACAATCGAGTACCACCTAATGTGCGTGGATGCTGTCACAGCAATACGTCCAAACATCCTGCAAGGTAATAAATATGCGACATGAATATTTCGTCGAGGCAAGAATATACCTGCTGCTCGGTCTGTGGCTTTTCATCAGACTCGGGGATCACGGCGTTGTTTTGTAGCCATTTCTCCTGTTGCTGCTTTTCAAAAATAGGGGTTTTGTTTTTCGTGAATCAGACACTCTCGTGACTCATCAAATGACACCACTGATGAGCCAATCGGTGACATGCAGTCTGACGACATCACATTTTAGCACCTGCTTGGATCGCTTGGAACCCCAGCTGAGCAGACACTATGTTAGTACCTGTTACCAGGGACTGTGACCTGAAAACCACGGTGAACCATGCTGAGTCAATCCGAGTAGGTACTAATGGAAAAGGGGCTTAAATGGATAACTGCAGATGAATGGGAATGGGACTAGAGTGTAGGCACCAGAATTTCAGTAGTGATGTTAATTGTTGTTTTGTAAATGGACTGAATGGTAAATGGACTGATTCTTATATAGCGCTTTAATACTCTACTGGAGTACTCAAAGCGCTCTCTACAACACGCCGCATTCACCCATACACACCCATTCACACAAGCACTCTATGCTTTTTGTCAGTGTTTTAACTAACTTACACTCGTACACATTCATACTCCGATGGACACGTCGGAGAGCAAGTCGGGGTTGGTATCTTGCCCAAGGATATTTGGCATGCAGACTGGGGGAGCCAGGAATCGAACCACCAACCTTCTAGCCGTGAGTCCAGTTAGCTAAACATGTTAGAGAAAGTCTTGGTTGTAATCAGAAGAAGGAGAGCAAAGACAGAATGTATTCTGCTCTGTTTCACGGAGGGGTGACTATTCATGATTGGTGCGTGTGCATTTTCTTCTTATTTCTTGCTATTTGATTAACAAAAATGAGCACTTACTTATGCTTCAGTAAATATAGATCCACTTTAAAAAGATGTAAAATGTTTTTGATAGAAATTTGGCAAAAATCCTGCGTTTGCTGAAGTGCAATCTCTAAACCACTGGCTAATGTATGTGGACACTTTTGCAAGCAATTAGTAAGGGATAGAACCAGACCCTTTGGACCAGATACCTGCTGGATTCATTGGAAAGCCCCCAAAGTACTGGTCCTTTCCTCCTGAGGCTAAGTAATGAGAGAATAGCTTACGTGATTGCACATTGCTCTTGTGGTGACAGCAGTGTTTTAATTTGGGAGCTGATGGCTAGCATTTTTCTTTGGGTCAAATAATGAAACGTTACAATGGTTTTGTTTTTTTTTACATGTTATTATATACACACGATCAAGATAACCACATACCTCTATATGGAGCTGATGAAGGTGGTGAGGAATCAATAGGGTTCGTGCAATTAGTCTCATTGCTTCCAATTAGCTGATCAATTTGGGCCATCTGGGATTGCATAGGGGTCTCTGGGGCCAGCATGGCCACAAAACTATCAATCTGTGCCAGTTTAAATTGACTGGAGAGCAATAAGAGGGATGAAGTGATAGAGAAGTATCACACAGTGTAAACGCACAGCACTTCCCCGCTAATTTCTGAAATACCGGGAGGTATGTGTCCATTTAAACACTCTATGCACAACGCAATTCTGTCCAATTTTATTGTATATTATTGTGTCAGAGCCACAATTTCAGTTGTGACAAACTATTGGTTGTAGATTTAACCTGCTAATTTCCCCGAAGGCATTTTCACACCCAAAACTGTAAGGTAAGGAAAGAGAAACTGTGATATAGGAAAGTTAAATTGCTTTTGGAATAGCTTATTTTTTTATTTATTTTTTTATTTTTGCATAAAGTGTATCAACACATTTAATGGAGAAATAAACTACAGAGTGATTGCGGTGCAGCAGCAAATGTTGCAGAGTGAGAAGGTAATGTAAATGTTATCAACAAATAAATGGAGACATCAAGTGGAGTGCATGTAGAGAATGCGGAAGGCCATGTTGAATGCATTAAGGGAGTACTTCCCCCCTCATGCTAAAGTGTAAAACATCGAACGTGAAAAGCATTTCTGATAACACCGCACTGCTGCTTATTACACTGATGTTGGAGAAGACCGCTGCACGGAAGAACATTTTGTTATCAAAGTGGTGAAACAGCAGGTTGAACATAGTGTTACTTATTCATAAGTACAGTATAGCTTTTTGCTGAGCAGTCTTATAAGAGACACTGCAGCATGTCCAGTAAAAAGTGGGCAAGTAAAAGAAGAAAGCTGGACTTGAAGGCCTTACATTAAATGGACAGTTCACCCCTAAATTAAAAAATGCCCTTTATTGCTATTGATACATTATTCATCATTTTTATGAGTCCAATTCATGGACATACAAACTGTAGAAATGTCTGTCTTGTGGATGCTTGTCACCTAAAAATGAAGCATCTATATAGGATATGAAGTCAGACCCAATACTAGGAAGTCAGCTTATCCTAGTGCCAGCCCACATCAGCTGATGACTGAGCCAATGCCCTTCCTCGAAGCTTATTAGCTGTCACACATAAGAAATGCTAGCCCTTTTCCACTAGTACCTGCTTGGCTCGCCTTCGAACGATTTCAGTAGGTTTCCATTACAATCGAGTACACGTTATAGCAATGTGGCCCTTGTTGCTGGGTTTCAAAAATGGTGGTTTTGATTTTCGTGACACAAAATCACTCTCACGACTCATCGAGTGACCAGCCAATCAGTGGCATGCAGTCTGTTGACGTCACATTTTCAGATTGCCTAGGATCACTTGGAACCCCGGCCAAGTAGATACTAAAAAGTACCAGGTATCAAGTACTACCACCTAATGGAAAACCCTAGAAACCGAGTTGAGCCATGCTGAGCTGAGCCAAATAGGTACTTGTGGAAAAGGGCTATAATGACACTGTTTTAGCTCGTCCACAGTTGCATCTGCAAGCCTCTTTGCAACCTACCTCCATCTTTGTCTCTCGTTTGCCACTGATTTATGTTTCGGCAGGAAATCCACTCCATAGCTACTTTGTAACCGCAAACCCCTCTGAAACACTACCCTGTGACCTACCGCGCAACCTAAAACGTAACCTAACATCCAACCCTTAGAAATGTAACTACACATCCGGTGAACACAACTCACAACTTTTGTAATTGTCCTGTTCAGCACCGTTGATTCTCCTGTATAGTTCCTGCAGTCTTTGAATTCATCAGTGAGAGAATAACAATCATCGTCTTGTTATAAGGAATAATAATTACAGCATCGGTGTAAGGACTCACTGTCTGCAAATTCCTGGAGGGATATTGCTGAAATGAGCGGAAATTACGTGAGGAAACGCACAAAGAAGAGGTGAAAAGAGAAACGTCCCAGCATTTTGTTTGTTTCTATTGGCTGCAACTGCATATAAAACATAGAGTCATAAGCACAAGGTAATTCATATATAATGCAACACACACAAGCAGAAATGCTACCAACGACTTGCATAGGTTATATCGTAGGCTCTCCAAAGATTCACTGCAGCAGTCTAAATCAGGGCGTAGCCAGTGTCAGCTTGTTGTCACTGATCCTTGCTCGATATCACCAACACTGTATGCTTTCATTTTGATTTTGTACCTTTATAAATTGCTGGGTAGCTACGTCATGAGTTGGCACTCACAAAAAAGAAATAGATCATGCTCTTTTACATCGAGTGGGGCAGATTACTCTTATTGTTCCTTTTTTTTTTTGTTTTGTTTTGTTTTGTTTGAAAGAGTTGCAAAGCTTACTGTGTCTCTGCTCAGTTAGAGTAATCACGATAATTGGCCACTGTTCTTTGTTTATGAGCTCTGGATGAGCCGACTCCACAGGGTCATCGTCACTGCGGCGCCGTGGAGACAAAATGCTAGCTGCTCCAGCAGTCACCTCATAATCGATCACAGAGCCGGGGAATGGAGAGATCTCCAGTAATTAGACCAAACATGCACAAATTAAAAACACGAAAAAGGGAGCCAAAATTGTTATCTTGGTATCATCTTGGCAGAATTCATTTGCTTGCATTTAACTGAAACATTTTGGGTGTCTGATTAAAAGTGGGCCAGATTAAACAGATGTCTCCAAATTGCGGTGTGATGACTGGAGCACTCTCATGGTGGCCCAAATGGAACTTGCTTTGCCAGTCTCTTCATTAACTCAAGCAGAGCTGTGCGGTGCTCATCCCTGGCAACAGAAACACACTTAGAGAGGTGCTGGGAGGCCCTGGGCTTGTGAACACGTTCATATAAGACATACACATCCATGCACGTGTGCAAACAGAAAGACAACACCTTACATATCCTGATGTTCCTAATGTACATGGAAGTGGATGCAAGTTTATGGTGAGATGGGAGACCAGTACACATACTACACCTCCCAAAACAAACTCTTACATCCACACACACTCACTCTTACCTCTTACTCTGCCTGCACTTCACACCAAAACCTGTCAGGCCACAAGTGGCTGAGAAAAGAGTTGGAGAGGCTTGGAGTCAAGATGGCCCCGGCTGATTAGGAAGTAGGAGGCGTTTTTCCTCCTTGTGTAAAGATGATAATGACAACTCCAGCAGCCCCTCGGCCACAATGAACCGGCTGAAGTACCCGTGGAGAGGAGCTGGAGTGGCTGGTGGGCGGAGGTTTAGCTCTTAGGGTTAAAGGGCATTCAGCAATACCAGTGCTAAACTCGTTGTTAAACAAGCTATCGGTCGTCCAAGTGCTGCCTTGGGGAAAGACAGAGAGGACGGGATTTCTGTGTGTATGTTTAAACATAATGGATTAAAGTTAATGCCTGTGATTGCGCTCCATGTATGTTGTCAGGTACTAAAATCTTGGATGCAACTGTGACGGAAAGTAATGAAAGTAATGGAGGCACTCCATTGATTTTGCACTAGTTGGGTTTACTCATTATGGAGAGTACTGCTCAGCCTGTAAAAACAGTTGTATAATGTCTTAGTGAAGTCATGATGATTAGTGTCACTGCTGCACGTATGTCAACTCTTTTTTGTATCTGACATTGTTACGGGTAGTTAATGTTTGGTCATCATGATCTGCAGCAATTCTCTGTTGCTATCTTTTGGCAGTTGCACAATAGGCTGGCATCTGTTTTCTTAATCTAACATAATTGAATTACAGTAAAGATATGGATATTAATTTAGTTCTGCTCGACATGATTTAGTTATTTTATTAATTAAAGTTCCAAACCAAATAAATAAATTTTTAAAAAGCCAAACAGTTTCCTGAGTTTGCTACATCAGAAGTTAGAGTGATGAACTTGACATTGGGTTAACATTAAGTACCAGTGTTGCATGTCTTTTAACTTATTATTGATGCTAGCCCTCCTCCTTCCCCATTGCTTCCATTTTTCCTGACTTGGCATCTCCCGGCCAGATATCACCTATAGTCCCCGTGTCAGAGCACAGTGCTGCAGCGGGACAAGCAGTTATTAGCCGGGCTTGCCATTAGCAAAGGGAGGGGGCATTGTGAGGCTTGGCTGGGCATCAGTAGGCACTGAAGGGCAGACACTGGTGAGGACAGCCCAGACCTGCTTCTGCCAACAAAGCTTGGGGAGGAAATTGATTACATGTCATACTGATGCGAGAGTAATTCGATTTAAAAAAAAGAAAAGAAAAATCCATATCTGTAATCATGCATATGCAAATATAATCAGACAAGAAAAATAGTTCAGGTAAAACATGCAGAGGTTTGTGGTGCTCTTTGAAGGTAATTATACTTGATTTACAATTAAAATTGAGTTGAAGTGAGAGGGGAGAGTGGCTCATTGGCCAAGTTTACAATAATCTCGTCGAGGTGAGCTTAAGAGGTTTGTTGGATAAACATTTTAGTGGCGTACATGAGGATAACTGATGTTTCATAGGATGTCTGATTCTGGATAGTGAGCTTCTGTGGTTCTTAAAGTTGGAGCCCAGCTGATACTAATGGTTTAGACCAATGCACTTAATGTAATTTGAGAAAAATAAAAAAATAAAGCTGACAGATATATTTGCATGAGTTAGTTAGAAGTTGGCTGAGTTTGCATCCAGTACAAGTTTGTGGATTCTCTGTAGGGAGCTGCTGTCTAGTTGACTACATTTTGCTTCCCTTGCTAGTCAGAAACAGCAAGTGTTATTCAGTTAAAGTAAGTAATAATACTCTATTAATGTAATCATATCTACTGGGGCCTGGATCCTGGGAAAATAACAGCTCCCCGCCTTCTGTCATGTGACGTTTCAAACAAGCAAGGTCCGCAGATCAGATGTGTCTTGGAGTATTTTTATGTGGGACATGATTTGTAGGTTGTAGGTAGAGTAACCAGGAATAAAACCACCTGGACACATGCTTAATAACATGCTGCACCGGCATCTGGATGCTTACCTGCGATGAACGATGGCTGCTGTAAGGATACTAAAGTTTGCCGCCTGCAGTAAACTAATCTGACATTGTGCATTTGAAAAGTGGCAGACATTTTTTTACTCTTACATTTAAGTGACTGATAAATTAGTAGATCAAATGGAAGAAGAAAAAAAAACAGGATGGTGAAGTCTAAAGTGCAATGAAGGATATATAAGCAGGATATATCATCTGCATACATTTTGGCCATGGTTACTTAGAGGCCATCATTTCAGATTGTCAGGTTTCTGTCAGGTAACCACGTCCACAACCTTTTTTCTTTCCTGAGCTTGACTTTGCGCACTGAGTCAGCTTAACATGTAAAAAGCACGAGTCAACAGTATTGATGGTCTTGTAGGTCAATTGGGCCATCAGTACCTATCAGGTATTGGAATTACCTAAGCTGATTTGATGGTGTCACCTTGGACAGAGGGGAACTATGATTGACAGTCACTGATTATAACAGCGTGTTACAATAACAAGGAATTTATAGATTAGGAACAAATCTTTCACATGTATGTAATGCAGGTATTTTTAATATGCATGCAGACAAATCTGCAAAACATCTGTATTTATGTTGTGATTAATTCATTCATTCAAAAAAAAGAATTGGACCATTGCAAGTGCTTGTTTCTGTACTACGGTATGCATGAAAGATTCATTACTCGTCCTAAAGTCAGCACTGAAGGATGAAATAGACTCAGAGCCATGGTCAGCTGGCAGGGAGCCACTGTGAGTGGCACAGTGTTGCTCTGCAGTTCCTTCATTACTCTATCCCTCCATCTCTTCCTGTCCTCAATCACCTCTCCCCCTCAGCCGCTGCTCTCTCCCCTCCCTCTGTGTTTTGAGGGTTGTGTCTTGAAAAATTCTCAAGCGGAGAGTCTGATTATTCCAAAAAGACTATTGACTCATCAGCAGACACACTCAGGCACACGCCACGAAGATAAATAGGCAGACTGACTCACATGTATGCACACATCAAATACAGGCACGCACAGACTTTGATGTGCAAACAGACAGAAATGCACACAGACACAAGCTGAGCTGACACAAAAACATAAAGAGCACTGCCACACATACACACAGGTTTAATTTAAATCACCACTGCACCCGTGTACGTCCCAGCACTCCACTTTTAATAGACCTCTGCCTCTTTATGGCTTTCTGCCTCCTAAACCTATCAATCCTCCCTCCTCTCGCTCTATCCCCCCCACCTCTCTCTCTCTCTCTCTCTCGGTCATATCTGATCGGAGTTGTGACGCAGCCGCCCTCTCTCATCCACCCGCTTTGTCTTGCTCCTTTTTCTGAGCGACTGCAATCATTCTGTCTTTTTGTTTTAACCTGGTTCATTTTTTTTTGTGTTCTCCACCTTGTTCTTTATGCTGCCTCTCCTCACCACTTGCCATCCACTTGCTCTCCCCTCTGTTTTTCAATTTCTGCTCTGCTGCTGAGAAGGCGAGAGTCAATGCAGCAGTGCATGTGGGGAGGGATTAGATATAAAGAGAGAGAAGAGGAGAGAGACGAGTGGAAAGTGAGTCAGAGAAAGAGATGAAGGACGGCAAACAGAAAGATTTTTCTTCTTCTTTTTTTTGGTGGGGGATGAGGGGGCGGGGGGAACGACTCATGAAATAGTATTGACTGTTTCACGAGTTTACTTCTCTGTCTATTGGTCTACAGTGTCAGGTTCAAGGATTTGGACACATTTAGTAGTTTTTCCTTTGTACACCAGCACAGAGGAGTTTAAATCAATCAAGGTGTGATTGAAGTGCAGCCTTTCAGCTTCAATTGAAGGAGTTTTGCAAAAGCGTTATACAAAGTCCCCTAATGCCAGAGGCTCAAAAGTCACTGGACAAGTTAAGATAATTTAAATATAAGGATTGTTTTTAATCCTTTGTTGGAAATCCTTTGCAGTGTCTGAAGCGCCTGAAGTTTAGAACCCATGGATATCACCAAATGCTGTGTTTCCTCCCCTGAGATGCTCTGCTAGGCCTTTACTGAAGCTGCCTTGCATTGCTGCTTGTTTCTGGTTCTGTTTTGTCTTCAGTAATTAAAAAGCGTGCTCTATTGGCTTGAGATTAGTCGAGTGACTTGGCCACTGAAGAATATCCCATTTCTTTGCCTTGAGAAGTTGTTGGGCTGCTTTTGCTGAATGCTTTGTGTCATTACACATTTGCACTGTGAAGAAATGACTGATTGGTTTTACAGCGACTGGTTGTATATGAGACAGACAGTATAGCTCTCTGCACCCCAGAATTCATCCTGCTGCTTTTGTCAGCAGTCACATTGTCAGTAAACAGTCCGGACCCTGTTTTGCTGGCTTGTGCGTGCTCGTAGCATAAGGTTGCCTCCACCATGCCAGTGATGTGGCATGACTGAGATTATAACATCTTCCTTCATACTTTTCTCTTCCTGGTACAAGTTGGTGTCATCTGTCCAAGGATTTATGTTTTTATAGAACTGTGAAAGCTCTTAGGGGATTTTTTTGTTGGCAAATTCCCGTTCTGGAGTATAAGATCCATAAAGCCACGTCTTTATTCTATCCTGTGACAGTAATTCATCGACCTCCCTGTGTGTTCTTGAGTTGCGTAGTTGCAAAGGGGTTTTTCTTAACCAAAGAAAGAGTTTGCACTTCAGTTGTCTTCCATTGTTTTCCAGGTGTTTTGGTGCTGCTGAGCTGGCCAGGGCGTTTGTTATTTTTAAGAAAGTACCAGATTGTTGGTTTGGCCACTCATGCACTGACATTCCTTTGGACCTCTAATTTAGAGTTCAGTGAAAAGCTGCCAAATGCACGTTCAACACTTGAACTCCAGATGTTTTATTTGTCATGGACTGACAAGGCAGCAGATCTCACCTGACCGTGAAATTAGTCGACTGTGCAGCTTACTTAAATGGGGTTGATTGATGCAGATGTTTATTCGCTTCATGTGCGATATCAGACACTTTAAATATAAATGTGACTAACAACTATTTTTATTATAGATTTATTAAATGAAAGATTTTCCAGCTTAATCACCTGACATATAGTGTTTTCATTACTTGTATTACTTCTTATCACCTTAATAAATATTTCCCTTAAGCCGTCTCCTTAACTAACTGGTAGGGTCATTAGACTGTTATTAGCTGATCATACACCTGGCTGCACAGACACAATAAGCCAAGTATTTTACAATTTCAGATTGGTTTGGATTCACTCTTAACTTTCATTTCAGTTTGTTATTGCTCCACGGTTCACTTGAAACCAAAATGTGTGTGTGTGTGTGTTTGCCACGGTAATGAGAGCACTGTTAAATCCATGCCATGGCAGAATGTGACACTGGTATACCGCCCACCCTAGGTATCACCGGTATAGTGACTAATATTAGCTAATCTTAGCAAACTCCTGGTACACATTGGTGTCTACCTGACAGTACTGAGTGACTAAGCCTCTTCTGCTGTTACATCACTGTCTACCACTGTCCATTATCCTGTTATTGTCACTTGTGGTCCAAGATATGTATTTTTTTTCCAATAATTACATACTATAAAAATATTCAGAGTATCTATTTTAACGAGCCTTCATTAACGGGCCATCATGGAGTGTGACAGAGCTAAAAAGCATTGTAGTATCTGATGCTACTGAACATATCCAAAGTTAGCTATTAGCATATAAAGCAGGTTTAACCTGAGGCAGAGGGGTGGTGTGGTGGTGTTGCTGAGCTCAGGTGGTGTGGATGGCAGGGGTCCTGGTTTAGGAAGCAGCGGGGCCTGACCAGTACATCTGCACACCTGCACCCTGCCTTCCACATTCCACCTCTTCGCCCTGGAAAACAACTCCCAAACCAGTAATCGCCCTCCCTCCCACGCAGCTCCTCAATAACAGTTGCCCTCCACCCCAGTCCACCTTTTACTTGTCTGCACTTCCAGGCCATCAAGTATCTCATAACCCCCCACCCTCTCTATTTCATCTCCCCTACTCTTTAACCCACCAAGAAGATCCTCCTTTACATTTATGACCCTGTGGTGTTTTACAAAATAAACTGAAACCAGATAAAACTTTATCCAAGAGAGTGCTTGACCCGACCGTATCCACAGCACATGATGCTGCTTGATTTGAATTATTTGCTACCAAAAAGCTATGATCCTAAGCTTTAAATCTAAATCTTAGTTGCCCACACAGTGATTAACTTCTGAAGCATTAAAAAACTGGTGTGTGGTACGTCTTAAACCCGAGGCCTGTGGTGTACACCATGAGGTTTTAAAAAACCTAGCTTCAAGGCATGCTTTATGTGAATGGGGCCAATAAAAACAGCTGTAAAGTCAGAATATAAGCACTACATAGTCTTTTAGGATTTTTGTCTATTTGGAAAACAACTAAATATATCTATATTTGTTATACCTTATTTTTTTCAACCAAAAGCCACTGTTGTTCATTATATTCAGTAGCATATAGCAGATGTTCTGGTGAGACCTTAACCTTAACTCTAACCCTAAACACAAAATATAATTTTGTTTTTATTGCTTTTATTAAATTTCTCTTCAAAGTCTTGGCAATTAAAAAACAAAGAACATAATTCAAACTGATGCAAAGCAAAATTTGGACCTCAGAGGGCAAAAACACTCAGTTGTTAGTATAGTAACCATTGTATGTGAGAGACATGCTGGTGGTAACATTTAGCTGTAGCCAGCACTGTGCTGATGTGCTCTATGAGAGAGGCACTAGCATCTGCTGGGGATTTATATTTTATAGTACTGCATGTGCAGCATTAGTGTTGCTTAGCTCAGAGACAGTTTTTGAATGATTCGGACACTAGCTGAAGTCATGAACCCGAGCTATAACCTCCATTAGACCAAGCGCAGTTATGAGTAAGTGGCTCGGGCAGGTTGGTGGAGAGGGAATATAATTTGAAGTACTGTATTACAAAACCTGTCTGTCAGGGTAAATCATACCATCTCTTTTGCTCTCATTCAAAGACACTTCAACACACACACACACAAAGCTTTTGAGGTGAACCATGAAGCCCTGGTAATACCTGTGTGCACAGGGGTGTTTCAGCAGTGAGAGGAGCCCTTCTCAGCAAAGGGGTGGATAGAGGTGAAGAACAGAGGAAGAGGAGCGAAGGAAAGGAAGAGGAGGCGGGGGTATGCAGAAGCTAAAAATAGCTCAGAGTCGCCAGTCTTTCTCAAAACAGGCTTTTGTGAAGTCACATTTGCCTGAAGCGAAAGATTTGAAGTCTCCTGGAATAATAGATTCACCATTCGCTCTTTTCCCTCTCTCACCGGGGTTTTCTCTCTCGTTACAAAGAGCAGGGGGAGAAACTGACATCTGTCCATTTTGTCCACTTAGACACAGCGGCGTGGAAAGTAGATCACATTTAATTGAAACCTCGAATCTCACAAATACTTTTTGTCATGCTGACGACATCGTTTTGACAGTAATTAATACAAAAGCTCTGTAAGGATTTCAGCGAAAATTCAGAATTTCTGCTATGCGAGCTTGGACCTGCACGACTCTTATCCTGCACAACACTCATTCTGTATTGATTGCTGTAGGGAAATTGCCTCGTTGGCCCACTTAGGTCACTGTGACAGAAGCGGTCTGGATCGGCTGCAGTAAAAGCACCCCGCAGTTAGCAGGGATACAGTGTATTGCTCAAGGACAATTCGGCAGATACTTGCTGATATGAGTCTTGAAAGGTTAAGGAACATCCTGCTGGCTAAATAATTGATGACAGAGATTTCTTATACAGACTCGAATGCAGGGGAGGTTATTTAAGTCCTTGGTCAAAAGCAGTTACATCCTTAGTGAATGAGTGTCACGTACTGTTTGTGAAAGGAAGCCGTTTCTTTTCAGAGGAGAACAGAATGAGTTAATTAGATTTCATTTCCCTCAAGAGGGTTGATGTATCAGCTTGGTGTCAGTGTTCGGTGGGCAGACTGATCCAAGATGTGGTTGAGGTGCAGGAAAGGATTTAAGAAGAGCTGTGAAATCACAAGGGCTAAGCTAGCTGTAGAATTGATGGTCAGCAGTTCTCTCCAAAATCTACAGCAGCCTGGTTTTGTCTTTCGACCAATGGCACAGAAGACGTCATGTGTGGATACGGAAGGTTGGGAAATGTTTAAAGGTGACTTTGATGCACTGTTTTGAGTCGGAAAGGTAAGCAACTGTTAAAACTAATGCATTACTGTTGCTGCTACTGTTTTAGTAGTTGTATAATTAATAATTCACGTCTGATACCTGCTTCTAATAAAATTTCGGTAGAGAAATCATTTCAGAGAGCTAATTGACCCGGAGCAGCGTTCAGCTATGTGTGAGGTAAAATAGTGCTTTTTTAAAATTTATATATTAAGTGCTCGTGTGCATTTCGATCTGTCATCACACTTGGTCAGATCTGTTTATTCGCATCTGAAGAATCGGAAAAATTAAACTATGTTGCACAAAATAAGTGCTGCATATTTGTCCAATGAAATTACACGATCCGTGTGAACAGATCCATTTAAAAACAGATTTTAGGCCTTAACCCTTGGTTGTAGTTTTATATACATCTGTGCTGCACGGGGGAACGTGTTCATCCTGCGAGCTTTGTCAGGTTGGTTGGTACGCCGCTCGGATCCAGCCTGAAATATCTCATTTCAGCCGGAGAACAATTTGAAGTCATTAAAATTTATACAGATATTAAAGTTGTCACTTGTTTTTCATTAATGTCTTTGGTAATTGTGTGACAACCACCTCAAGGTTGACATTTATATTTTTGACTGAAATGTTGTGACAGCTGTTTGAAAAATGAAATTTAGCATTCCCCCCTCAGGATAAATAATAATAGATTTGTTAAGCTTTCATCCAGTGCTGCGTGCACAGCAGGAATAAATTTCACAGAATGCACACGAATGCCAAACGTTGGCATGAGAACGATTCCCCTCCTTTCCAGCAGCATTTGCATTAAAACAGTTAGGCACAAAAGACTGTATCAGCTGTTTGCAACAATAAGACCAAACTAAGCTTTTAGAAAACACAGTCAAAAAGCCGGTGATATTCCCACTGAGTTGAAGATACTACTCACAGAAGATAAGGGCAGAAAGCAGTAATGGTGGCCTCTGCACTAGCAGCGTAGCTTTTGCACACTCTCAGCAGAGTCTTTGCTGTGTAGAATCGTCTGCATGCTGCTCAGAATTTGAGAAAAACACGTTGCTTTCGAACACAAAGGATGAACAAAATCCAACATTGCTGACGTGGTAATAAAGCACCAGAAGTGCTGACCATGCAACGACCCGCGGCCGTCATTAGTGACATTAACTCCGAATATTGGCCTTAAAATGTATTTAACAAAAGATGCAAAATCGATCTCAGCACATAAATCAATTGAGGAATCAAAATGTAGGTCAAGGACATGCTGGAGAGATTGCTGAGATCATGAGTTAGCTTGTCCTGTATTGGTTTGCTGTTTGACTAAATACTACAGTCTTTTGAATGTAGCCGAGTTAGCATAGGTTAGCATACTCAATTCAATTCAATTCAGTTCAATTCAATTTTATTTATATAGCGCCAAATCACAACAAAAGTCGCCTCAAGGCGCTTTATATTGTACAGTAGATCGCACAATAATAAATACAGAGAAAAACCCAACAATCATATGACCCCCTATGAGCAAGCACTTTGGCGACAGTGGGAAGGAAAAACTCCCTTTTAACAGGAAGAAACCTCCGGCAGAACCAGACTCAGGGAGGGGCGGGGCCATCTGCTGCGACCGGTTGGGGTGAAAGAAGAAAAACAGGATAAAGACATGCTGTGGAAGAGAGACAGAAATTAATAACAGATATGATTCGATGCAGAGAGGTCTATTAACACATAGTGAGTGAATTAACACATAGTGAGTGAGTACTCACACATAAAGATGGTGAACAGCATGTTGCCAAGTGCAGCTTTACAGCAGCTAGGCGGCTATACATTAGAATGAAGGCTGCATCACAATAACAGGGTAGTAAAAGGCTTCCACCCTTTTGCACATGTTATTGTCAATCAGTGAGCGTTTTGCTTTCAGTGCTTAGCCTCATGATGTCAACAACTCTGGCTTGAAGAGCTTGTGTCGCCTGGCAAAATAATCTGATTGGGCATTCTGTCAGGAAGCAGGGAAACCTTTGGGGACCACGGGGGCACAGTGATGGCACAGACTGTCCAGATAGATGCTGGGCCAAAGGTCACCGCCGCAGACACACAGATGTACCAGTGCTGTCAGGATGTTGGTGGCTGTGCTGGTTAGACGCACAGACACAGTAGATACTTGAGGTTTTCCACTTACTGTAACCTTAACCTTAATTAAGACACATTTAGCCTGAGTATTACGCAATATAACTGAAGTCAAATTGGGGTCAGCCAGTCTCAAATGAAGCAGTCACAAATTTGGGCCTATGACAGAAACCGTACACAAGCCTCTGCGTACAAATATTGGCATAATTACCTGCTTAACTCGCGCTCAATAAACAAACGGGCACATTCTCTTTCTGTCCCTCGGCTCCAATCCCCCCTCAATCCCCAGAGCAGCCGGCAAGTTCGTGCTCGGGTAACAAAAGCAAAATCAAAGTGTTGTGTGAAATATGGCTGGGATTCGTTATTAGGTGAAGGTTTTATTTTCCCTGGCACGCAGGCAGACTGAGGGATTTAAGCCTCCCTACTGGAAAGCATACAGATTAGCTGAAAGGGAAGTAGCTGCTGTCACCTCTACTACTTTTTACAAGT
Source organism: Oreochromis niloticus (assembly GCF_001858045.2). NCBI lineage: Eukaryota > Metazoa > Chordata > Actinopteri > Cichliformes > Cichlidae > Oreochromis > Oreochromis niloticus. Next base: position 7,581,279 of record NC_031967.2, read on the forward strand.
CTGGAGCGTGGTCAAATCTGAGCCGGCCACGCATGGAGACAAACGGACAAACACTTGATAGCATCTCCGAAATAATGGGAAGAAACATTAGAAAAGTACGGCGAACAAGTGAAGATTTCTCATTCGGTTTAATTTACTGGCTTTAATCGGAACGAGTCATTATTTTTTCCCCGGCTCACTTCGCTTGATTGGTCAGTTGGAGATAAAGAGGATGAAAGGGATCTACTCATGCGTGCTAATGTGGATGAGAGATGCTTTTTCAGACGTCCGTCTCTATTTTTAAACAGGATACTGTATTTGTCCATATACAGTGTGTAAAAGAGCTAAAAGGAAAGCCTAGCTTAAAGGCACATGACTATAGGGACATGTTGCACATGCCAAGTGCTAGTCTGTTAGCTCAGCCAACATACACATGTGCTCAGAGCAGCTTTCACAGGGGCGAAGCTGAGCCGCCCTGTTGCCTTTTATTTAGCGCGGTTCTATATGTCTATTTTCAGCTCTGCAGGACTCTCTATAGATGAGCTGCTATCTCGCAGGGATTTAGGAGAATGGGATCATTTTGGAAAAATGCTCTCCTTCACCGGCCCTTTCACTCTATTGCACAGAAACACAACAAACACTTTTTGTGTAAATTACATGTCATTGTAGCAGCACATTCATGGACTTGCCATATGTCGACATCTAACAGCAGGATGTGTAACGGCAGTGATTTAAATACAGCTCCATCATCTACAGCCTGCTTCTGAACAGCACCAGTTTACTCTGTATAGACGTGCATATGCACTTAATGCCATTTGGACACTTTAAGAGACAGAGAAGGAGTGCAGAGGTCTCCCACCTGAACCGTAGGGAGAGAACATGAACTCACAAGTGGCAGCTACTGAGGGGAGCAGAGGTGGGAGGATAAGCAGGGGGAAAACACAGGTGAGAGGGCTTTGTGGAAGCAGCCATGACCCCCGTGGTGGCCTCATTGACACAGCAGTAGAAGCCTGAATAATCAGAGCCATGCTCCCTCCTGCTCGCTTCTGTCATCATTACATCGGTGCACATATTAAATATTCAATGAGACATTTTGGGCAGCGAACAGGCAAAAGGGCAACTTTGCTGAAGGACATGTCATGTGCCAAGAGAGATATGCACACTCGTGCTTGTTCTCAGGCGGCTGATTTATAGTGTGAATGTGTGAATGTTTGCACACACGTGCTTGCATCCAAATAGCAAAAGAATACACTCGAACTAGAAAATTACTATATTAACTGTTACATTGGGTGTGTCTTTGCATCAAAGCTTGTAAATGCCCAAATTTTAATTGTAAAAAATGAATAAAATTAGGATCGTTATTAACAATGGTAATAAGTGGTCTGCCGTTTTGTTAGCCCATCAGCTGTAAAAGGCCAGGCAAAATAAAGATAATTCACACACACACATACACACACACACACACACACACACACACACACACACACACACACACACACACATCACTCATAGGTTATAGGTTTTAAAATCTAATGTCAGATTTGGTGTGACTGCTCCCAGAACCATTCAGGAGTGCTCATCGACTTTTAAAGGTTTAAAAGAAGCACGAAAAAGCCGAAATGATTATGCAACAGGTGTTTGGTTGCTATGGTGTTCATGTCAGAGGGACTTGTTTAGCAGTGCTCTGTGCTCTCTAAGGCCACTGTGTGTAGGTGTATCTGTGTGGGGGCATCATTTATACTGGCCTTACTTTTATTGGTTTAACATGCTAAAAAAGAAGAGAACAAACACACACCTCCACTCACTCTCCTGCAGAGGGCACACGGGGGTGCTCAGGCACAGGCTCAGTTGGCCTGTTCAGAAGTACCTGCCAATTATTCTGCGTAGGACAATACAGCTGTGTTCCTTGGTCTTGTTGTGTTTTGTCACAAAGAACAGTACAGCCTGCTTCAGAGCAGATACTGAATGGATACAGATCACTGGTTGAGTGGAGCCACTTTGGTACCAAACCCATTATAAATGTGCAAATTGCTTCCAGGCCACAGGCTGAAGACTTGCTGTGGTAAATGTTTTACAGTTTAACCTCATTTAACCAGCAAAAGAACACTCTGGAGATTTGAAATTGCCATAATAGGACAATATCTCACAATATTTAGACATTATTATACACACAATCACCATACATCAAAAAAGAAAAGAAAATCAGCATTTGTTGTTCCCTATTAATTATATACATCTGTTATATAAGAGGTTTTTAAAGATTCAAAAAAACCAGAGGAATCCACAGCATGTATCGAATCCTATCATCTGCTTACTCTCATAAAGTCTCCTTGTCATTGTTACCAGTCCAGACTGAGAGCCAAAAAAAGTTAAACTACTGATAGTTTTACTTTTCATCCAATTTCTAAATTACTGAATAAATCAAAGCTTAAACTCAGTGAGTCAATGACGCTGATGCTGTTGTTGTTTTACATTTCAGTAATCACTATGCCAAATTTGATGCTACATCAATGAATCACAACAAATCCATAGTAGTGGTAGGTGGCCTCATCCTTTGAAAAGGATGCCAGTTACATTTTCATAACAGATGTGACCTGAATCCACTATGAATCTGGTGGTTTCTGTTTTTTGTGTGTATCATGCTGTGTTTGAACATGTAGTCAGTGCAAAATTGATGTTCCAGAACAGGTTATCATTGGCCACGAACACGTACATGTCATCTTATTTGCCAATACGCCAATTTCAACCAACAAAGCCAATATCAGTTATCTGTACCACAGTTGCAATGTGTTTGCACTCATAGCAAGGCCTTGAGGTCTTAGCTTAAGCCTGATTTCACGTTTTTACTTCCTTTTGTGTCTAGTAGAACCTCTCTGTGACTGAAAATGCTTTGTTTTTATAAAAGATCTATAGTTTGCACACACTGATCTATTCATATGAATGGGTGAGTGTGTCCTGTGTTTTATTGGCTGTTGGTTGACAGAACACCAGCACAAAAAACTGTTTTGATTGGTTTTGGCAGTTTTACCTTAATACACCTAGCCAGTAAGGAATCAGACCACAGACCCACACACATAGCAGTTTTCTAAAGGTTATATCCTTCCCTTTGTTTTTGAGTTTAACTTGGTGACATTTACTTTGAGTATCTGCACATGTACCCTTGTTTTAAGACTCGGTGGGGAAAGGCGGCAGATGTCACAAGCTCCAAAAACTCCTGTAGGTTTGTCTAAGTGCAGCTGTGCCTCAGTCCAGGCTGTTTGAAACCCTCACTCACTCTGACTCAAACATGTTGGCGCATTGCTGTGTAGAATAAGCGTAGTAATGAAGGAGAGGACAAATTTCGCACTGTTTTCTCCATCAATCCTTTTTGGAACAACATGCCTGCTGCTTAAGGCTGATGTATTGTTACTGTACGTTGTGCAGTGGAGCTCCATTTGTCTCAATCACCTGATTCCTCTATTATCATTCCAGCCCAGTTACTTTTGGGAATGTCACCAAGCATAGCGAATGAATAATACACTACGTATTCATTACACAAATAAAATGCAAGACGTGCGCGTGCCAAAGCCTGTTTTTACAAATAGCCCTTTGGCTGTGTTTAAAGAGACCAATGGTGCATTTAGCTGAGGAATAATCACAAGCATCAATACTGGCATTGAGACTAATGGCCAATGGACATCAAGAAACAAATGTAGCAGTGCACTAATTGGGCAGCTGTACTATTTAAAACTGTCTTCTACTCAAGAAGGGAATACTTCAGTTGAAAGGTTAATTTAAAGTCCACGTTGAACAGACACTGGGACGCTGTTCCCCCAAACCGGATTCAGCACTCCCAATAACAACATTGCATTACTTGGAGTCCTCCCACTGAACATAAGCACCTTTGAAGGCCTCAATTTTTTCCAATCATCCAGTCTCCACTGTCTCCCCTTCCCCAGTCAATAGTCCCAAACTAGATTGACGGCTGTTTATTGCATGCTCCTTTGTGGCCCGAGGCCTGAGTGAGTGAGTTTGCCGCTCTGCAGGGAGAGAGAAAACAGTACAAGATTACACGCTACTGTTCCACTCCCGGGCCGGGCTCTGTCACAGCCCACCTCAATCTAATAAACACATGTCTTTATTGATCTCGTCCATACTGCTGCTGCATGTTTTTACTGCACTTCCCTATTCTCCTGTTACAGAGTCTGTGACCGAGGGCTACCTGGATTGAGTGTCAGTATTAATGGAACACGCGACACGTTTTGTTATTCGATGTGAGTTTGCAATAGGAATATTGTGACCATCTGCGTTTTCAAAACCCAGTGTTGCAACTCTGGTAGTTGAAATAGATCCGTGTGCATGATACAGCTGTGTAAGTTAGTGGAGATGGGTTAAAAAAAAGTTGGTTTTGTCGATTAGTTTAGACTTTAATAAAAAATTAAAAGCATCTGTCTTTCATTGAGTGAACTGACACTTGTTGGTAAGTTCACCTTTAGCCAAGATGACAGAACGAAGGCCGTTGGTCGTTAAGATCCATCTAGAGGATCGAGCTTAAGCTGGAAATAGGTCGGCTTAGGTGGCCCTGTGGAGATCTCCACCCTGTGACTTCCCACACTTCCCACTGTGGACGCCACAGATGACAATGTGACTTTGTGAATGTGACAAAAAGTAATGAAAGTCGTCTTTAAAGTCAAAGGAATAAATGCTACATAATGTAACAGCATCATCAAAGTTTATAAAGACATTAAAACATCACCAAAGACTAGATTGTATGCTAATGCAGTGTTTTCGCTAATAAGACATATTTATGTTTTTCTATTCAGTTGAATTATTTTGAACATTTTAAGAAAAATATTTAAAAGATATGTTAAATTTATTAATTTGTTAAAAAGTTGCAATTTTTAAAGCTAATCTTATTTAGTCAATGTCATTTTGTAACAGCAACTGTGTATCGACAATAATCTTGATATTTCAAAATAAATAAAATATAAATAAAGAACATGTGAAAGTATCACAAGCAATATGTCGTTTTGTAAAGTTAAAGTTACTAACTCTCACCACTAGAGCCCGATTAATTTGTCAGGGCCCTCATATTTATTGTCCAATAGTAGCTGATCTGTCATTTCTAATGGCCAATAAGTGAAAATAAAAATAAATAAATTAAAGATTGGACAAGAAAAACACCCTTCAATCATGTTATGAGTGTTGACATCGTATAGTTTGTTCACCAGGGGGCGCCCTGTAGCATCCCTGTTGACAACAAGTGTTCGGAACTCCTCAAACACATCAAACGGCTGAGCTGGAGAGTGTAAATACGTAAATAAATAACCACATGTAACAAATAATAAGCAAATCTGTTTGTGTTTGCCTGGGAAGAAGATACCAGCTGATGTCTGTATCTGAATTCTACATCGGTCAGACTCTACTCGCCACCTCCACCTTTTGTATTTTGGGTTTAATTAATGTGCCAAATAAGTTATCATAGTGGCGTGTATTATATTATGGTAACCGCAGATCAGAGCAGTGATGACGAGAATTGTTGCCCCTATCAAGAGCCTTGGTTTTACCTGACCTCATTTTTACTCGAGCTAAAATTTGTTTAAACTAACAATGTATTATATGTGTAATGCTGTGCAACTTGAAGTTTAATAACAATAGGACTCTTGGATGGGGAGCAGAGGCAACAATTTTAAACAAAAACACCATTTCTTTTTTTTTCATTTATGAGTTTGTGTTCATTTATAATTCCTGCAGTAGACCTTAGTAACAGTTCGAGTGCTGTGAAACTAGCTGATAGATTTACCTTCATTCTGGGGATTTTTATTTGATTAGCACGTTTATAGGTGTTAACGGCACATCCACAGAATTTGCCCTTGTGGAGATACATTTGTATCTGAGTGTGTGGTGTGCCTGGCTCTGACCAGGTGCTGCTGTAGTAGAGATTGCGGTCAGTGGTTTGGCTTTGTGGGCCTGTTGAACCACGACAACGGGGAAGGAGAAGAGGAGGAGAAAGAAGGAGGAGGAGGAGGAGGGAACGATGAAAATGGTCACATAGAGCTGGACAGCAGATAGGGTAGTAGGACGCAAGGCATCATGTGATTAAAGGGGATGCAAAAAATAAAAGATGCATGTAGTAAATAAAAGCTGAAAATTGAGTAACTAAGTCATAGCTCCTCCTTTGTACGTTTGTAATTTGCAATAAATGTCATACACAAAAAAAGGAAAGAGAAACCCGCATGAGCACCTCGGTAAATATAATTAAGTGATTTGATTTTTTTTGGGGATAAACCCAAAATTGATGTGGAAATCTCAATTAAGATAAGAGTGCTCTTGCATAAACTCTCCCACACAAGTCCTCGCATTTACCGAGCCGTGTCTCTCCCGCATGACCGCACACATTTCTAATAATCCAACTGCTTCTCGCGCAGGATGCGAGGCACTTCCCTCCTGCTCTCCTCCAACTTTAACAGTTTCCCTCCCTCTTCACCTCAGTCTTTAAATCTGAGTCAGCCGGCCTTGTCGCACAGTGTGAGCGCAGGTGGGGCGGCTGACCAAAGACACACACACACACACACCCTGTACACACACACTGCAAAAATATAATAAGATGAGTATTTTTTGTTGGAGGGGACACACGGAAAGAGCCGCAGGATGGCCGGTCACAGTCGTTTGCTGTAAACTCTCGCCTCCTTATGGCCGCTGAACGGTCCAGTAGTGACATTTGCTCCAATTAGCCTTCCCCTATCAGCATGTTTTAGATCAGTGCTAAGTGGTTAGAGATAAGAGGCATGGCGCTGTCACCAAAGCCTGAATCCCCTGCAGATGAGCCATATTCTCCTGAGCCGTGACTGCAGCAGTCGTTTTAAACACCCCCCCATCGCTGCAGCCATTACACACCTCGTTAGATTAAAAATAAGTAGGGAATCATGCAGGAGCCAATGGTGTGATAAAAACTGGGGTGGGGTGTGTGTGCATGTGTACAGTATGACACCCCATGTCTGTGAGGTCCTAAGTGTGAGCGTTTTATGGATAGTCGATCCATATTCTGTGTTTTGGCTCACTGAAAACATGAAATGAAATTCACTGAATCCTGAAATGTTTTTTAAATGTTTTCCTGCAGAAGATATAAAACGGATCTGTGAACTGAACTAGATAATTGTAGCTGTGGTGTCTTGGCCTCGTAGATGTATACATGTAGATGCTGCATATGTACGAGCTCGTGAGATTTGTCCTGGGTTCTGACTCCGGCCTCTCAACTTTTGTGCTGCTTTTTCAGTGAAAATGGAAGACGTGATGAAAGTAAGCAGCAGTAACACTTCACAGATGGCATGTTTTTGTACAGTATAGATTTCTGTTATGAATATAAGTCTCTGTCTTTATGTCAAGTTAAGCAAAGTCATGGAACGGGAAGATGTTTAGCCTCGTCTATGCTGTTGCATGAGCGAATGTGTATTTGCATCAAAAAGCTACTTGGTTGAAAATCATTTAAAAACTCAGTAAGTTATGATGTCTTTTGGGTGGACCCTGTGCTTTAGTTGATTTTCATTTATTTTGAGGCACTGTGTCTTCATCCAGCATGCCAGTCATGTTGATGCACTATTCCAGTATAAGCAGGATTCTTGGAGTCATTTTTGACCAGAATTTGTTCTTCAAAGCACATATTAAACAAATATGTAGGACTGCTTTCTGCCATTTGTGCGCCATCTCAAAAATGAGAAATATCCTGTCTCAGAGTGACGCTGAAAAAGTTCAAGCATTTTTTACGTCTAGGCTGGACTACTGTAATTCATTTTTATCACGATGTCCTAAAAACTCCCTGAAAATCCTTCAGTTAATCCAAAATGCTGCAGCAAGAGTCCTGACAGGGACTAGAAAGAGAGAGCATATTTGTCCCATACTGGCTTCTCGTCACTGGCTCCCTGTTAAATCCAGAATCGAATTTAAAGTCCTGCTCCTCACACAAAAGGTATGGAATAATTAGGCCCCATCTCATCTTAAAGACCTCGTAGTACCATATCACCCCATTAGAGCTGTTCACTCTCAGACTCTGAGCTCATTTGTGGATCCCAGAGTATTTAAAAGTAGAATGGGAGGGAGAGCCTTCAGCTTTCAGCCTCCTCTTCTGTGGAACCAGCTTCCAGTTTGGATTTGGAACACAGACACCGTCTCTACTTTTAAGATTAGACTTAAAACTTTCCTTTTTGCTAAAGCATATAGTTAGGCCTGGATCAGGTGACCCTGAATCCTCCCTTAGTTACGCTGCAATAGGTTTAGGTCTGCTGGGGTGTTTCTTTTTCACTCAACTTTCTTTTCACTCACTATGTGTTTACACACCACTCTGATTAAATCATTAGTTATTTTTAATCTCCATCTCTCTTCCACATGTCTTTGTCCTGTCTTCGTCCCCTCACCCCCAACCAGTCACAGCAGATGGCCCCGCCCCTCCCTGTTTCTGCCGGATGTTTCTTCGTGTTAAAAGGGAGTTTTTTCTTGTCACGGTCGCCAAAGTGCTTGTTTATAGGGGGTCGTCTGATTGTAGGGGTTTTCTCTGTTTTCTCTGTATAGTTGTAAGGTCTTTTCTCACAATGTAAAGTGCCTTGAGACAAATATTTTTGTGATTTGGCACTATATAAATAAATCGAATTGAGGAAAAGCTGGCCAAATATGCGGACCGAGAAACCTGCCTGTAACGGCACAGTTAAGAGCAGCTATATATTTCCAGCATTAGTTATCTAAACTTCAGTGTCTGCAAATACTTCAAGATTATCTCAGAAAAACGTACTTTGGTGAACAGTTTCTGTTGCGTTAATTGCGAGAAATATCGCCCCAGGCAAGACTCATAATAATTTATGAATGTGTTAAGTTTTTATCCTTTTGCATCATTGCTAAACCACAATAATTCAACAGACACAGTTTGACTTCCACAGTTCAAAAATTCATTGGAATAAACAAAGTTCAGTAGATGAAATTGTTCTTTCATGCGAATCTAGATGAGATATTTTTGCAACACGTTTTCCTAAAATAAAACATTTGGTTAAATTTTATTTATGTGTTATAAGATTTTGAAATATTTTAAATGACAACATAATGCTTTAATATTTTTAATTTAATTTTTATGTTTATGTTCAGGGTTTAGGCCAGAAAACTTGTTAGCAGAGCTGTGAAGGTGTAGTGGGCGGTGGAAAGAATCCTGATTCATTTATAGTTCAAATAACAGCATGAAGAGAAAGTAATGTAGGCTTTACCAGCAAGAAGCTACGGTAAAGGGTATTTATGTTCTTATCTGAGGGGGGATAAAAACAACCTTACGATGCAAAGCTAGTAGTAGATTACATTAGGTTTCATCACAAATTGTGCTCCAAGCCATCAAATGTAAGTCAAATAGATTTTTCTAGCTTTGTTTGGATCTCTGATCACCACTACGTTTCTCTCACTCACTTTGTCTGTAGTCCTGGTGTGAAAGTGACACAATGAGAGTCATCTATACGTCTTATACAGCTGTGGGCCATAAAAATGCAATACAACATGTTCCACAAATAACACACAACAATTTATGGTTGTTATTGGGAACTTTTGATAAAGCAGCATATTTGAACAGGAAAACTGTGGCTACCATTGCCTGCATAAGGATTTTTGACTGACAGAACAATCGTAACCATTATGTAATGTTTAATGAGTAACTAAACGTGGTTGCAGAGACGGGAGGATGTGTGACTTCACTTTCACATGTCCTTGCTGCCCCTGTTCCTTGATACTTTCTAGCAAAGGCAGAAATGCTGCATGAATAATGAAGAAGAGCATGTAATCTGCGTGTTGGTGCATGTGAGTGAGCCTTGCAGCACTATAACAGGTAGCACCCTAGTTGTTGACGCTGATGTGGTCTCAGTATGCATTTGGACGAGGTTATATAACACATTATGCTGCGTAGCAGTCGAGCAGTGTTGCTGCTATTTATAGAACCGCTTTGATGGAACAAACCGTGTGACACACAGACACAAAAACATCAACCTAGCCGTGTGCGTGTGCAGAAAAACACATCTGTTGGCTGCACAAGGCTTAAAATAGCCTTTTCTTGACATTTCTTTCTTTCTCTCATTCACACTATAACACACTGGTATCTAAAAAAATGTAATTGCTAGCTATCAGAAGGCTGAAGAGGCCCTGTGAAATTCTGAGGCTGCAGCAAGTAAACAGATAATTATTGATGTGTCCTGATCAGTCACCCTGTCCACTGTGTCCTCTCTCCACGCTCCGTCTGCCTGCCCGTCTCTCTCCATATGAATGAGTCAATCTTCTCCCGTTCTCTCTTAAGCGCACGCATATCTCAAACTAAGTGCACATGCACATGCAGAGAGAATACCCACACCCACAGCCTGGCACCCTGTTTCCTTTTGTTCATTTAAATACCACGGAGTCCAGACAAAAAAACCATTACGGGGCGCAATGTGGCGTGACGGCTTTTTGATCAGCTGGAAAGAGAAATAAGAGGAGAAATGTTGGGGGCATTACTACTCATTTTCTCGAGGTGCTCTGATAACGTTTAACTAGCTGATTGCTTTGTTTAGAGCCCCGTCTGCCTCTGCTGGCTGGAAACGTAAAGCCGAAAATGGCTCTGTCCACTCTCGGAATAATTCCTGCAGAGTTTTAAATTGTTAGTTTAAACTGACCACAGATGAGTGCAATAAAAGTAATGAAGAAATTATTTTTATGATGAACTCGTGCAAGGAAGAGCATCCACCTCTTTGGTGGCAACTGAAACATTTGTGTTTCTCCATAACTGCACGGAGGTTTAATTGTCAGGAAAACCTACATGATCATACAAGGACCATGATTCCTCCAGGGTCCTAAAACTCTGATGTTTTAATACCTGGTACAACCTTGAAGTCGATCATCATCTTGATGGAATTTAAATAAAAGTTAACGCACCACGTAGCTTAAACATCTGCTCGTTTTGCACGTACTTCTGTGGTTTCCTGATGAATAATTTCAAGGACTTCATCTACTGGGTGTACCCCCAGCACCACCATACATATGATGATATATGCTACTTTAAGTAAAATATCTCAAGTTATTGGATGAATCGTGTTGGGTGAATTTTGAGTCTTGCAAAAACAAGATTTGTGTATTCACGATGACATCTCTTAATATTGTCATCAAAACTTCAATTGGAGTCCTTTTTTTGGATGGCTAAGGTTTGGGTGAGTTGTCAGTGTGTTTGCAGAAGTGCCACATGCACGAGGGTAAGGAAGTCCCATCTCTATTTTAGGTATTTTGCTTTTAAACCAGCCAAAACTGGCAAAACGAAGAACCTCATTAAGATCAGATTGATTCTTGGAATGAACCAGGTGGGGAGATTTGTCGTCAGCAAAAATCGATTGGAGCCAATTCCAGACCAATACTGATATTGACACTGATCTTTACATTAAAGATTTAGTTGTTAGATGATGCCGATACATTTATTGTGTGGGCAGTTTTCACTCTAAAGAACAACTTTCAGTATTTCAAAACCTTTTAGCTCTTCAACAGTTTTCCTACAAATATATTTAGCCAAAACAAAACAGGTAAATATCTGACTGACATCAGTAAATGTCATCCTGTCAGCTGTTGTACTGATATCAGTCAACAAGGTTGTTACTAGCAGTGTTTGGTCAATATTACATTGGTTCGGTTCCAGTTTGTGCACCTATTTTTGGACCTTGACCACAATATTTCCACTCACTGTTTGGTGCCACCATTTAGCTCCTTCAGCTTCCTACAATTGATAGTGTTGCTGTCAGCAAGCCGTGACTTAACAGTGATGCAGATGCATGTGGCATCCATCCTTGGAGCGCCACAAAATAAATCTGCCCACATAGAAAACACTCAGAAGCTGAAGGTAGAAATAGCCTTTTATGAGAACCTATAACACTTCCACTCCCTGCTTGTCAGTCAGCACCACAAACCCTGATACTACACAAACAAAAGGCTCAAATAGACAAATCTGGATAAGGTTGTATCTCAACAGCTGTTCGTGCTGTGGAGGATAAGATAACACGGTGAACAGGCGGCTTTGGGAAAAGCACTATCACCAGAAATTTAAACACTTATTTACTGGATTTATGCCCCTGCCTGGTGCATATGTACAGTCAGGGCCGGATTTTCCAGAGAGACGCATCAACAGTTTTATGTGACTTTGAGATGGTTGAGTCTACAGTTGCTTTTAACTGAAATTGTAAATCTATAAATTTACAATTCTGCTGCCATCACACTCCTGCCCCACTTGTTTTGATCTTGCTGATTAAAAAGGGCGAGCGAGGCATCGAGCGAGCAAGGTGGCAAGAGATAGGAAGAGAGACAAGGAGGAGCGGGCATTGACAGCTGCCCAAACTGAGCCGCCTTTCAAGCTATCAGAGCGACTGCAGCAACCAAGCAGATAAGACTCCAGCCAAGATATCAAACAGCATCAGCAATAAGCAACCGCCACAAACACTTCTGCAGCCAGCCACGTGCTCCTCACCAGCCACTGCCAAACAGCCCAGGGCCACCTCAGGAGGCCCGCAGCAGGCGGGAGGGAAGCTCCAAACAAATTGGAAATGTCAAACGGTACGCTGGTCGAGTTCGGTCGGCTTTTTCATCAAGAACTTGATACCGAAATCGAGACGTCGTAGTAGCTTTGGTATATTGGATGTGAGCAGGAAGCAGAATGGTGTTCAGGTGTGCTGTGGGCACAGGGGAGGAATTTACATCATTGTCTTACTGATGATTGCATCATATCTTTTTTGCTGCTACAAGGCCGTACTAGAGGGCAGTTAGAGGTGATAAACTGCATCACCACTTATCACCAACAGAATTACACCGAAAAAACATCCACGCTAAAGAACTCAGTTTGCATTTGTGAGGCCCGCCATACGTTAAGCAGCACAGTAAAGACTGTAATTAAAAGGAAATGCGTGTGCCTTTTATTTGCTGCTGACAGTGTTTTCCCTTTCTTCCCCTCCATGATATATTTATTCAGTTAAATGAGGTGGTACAGTGAAATTTGCTGCCGAGCGGCTGCACCGTTACGAGTTGCATCTTTGCATTTTAATCTTTTACTCAAACCGTGCGCTGCGGTTACTGCGAAACACTTTACAGCTTGTTTGGATGTAGGGAATACTCTTGCTCTTAGCCGAGGACAATGCAATGCTAACGGCAGTAGATTCATCATTCTCTTCATAATGCTGGATATGAATCATGCTCTCTGCGCTGTCCCCCCACCGAAGGAATTAGTTAAGAGTTGCGAGGCTGCCCTGTTCCTCATCCATTTCCTGCATCTCATTTATCTCTGTCTCTTCCTCAGGTTGTTTTTTAATCCTCAGATTTACTGTCATCAGCACAGAGCTGCGAAGAATATCTTATTTTACAAACAAGACTAAGATTAAGAAGCGCAAAGAGAAGGAGCAGACAGCTGAGCCCATTATGAGGGGAAAATTAGATAATCAGCAAACCCACAGACATGCCAATTTCATTCCAGAATGAGCTATCTACCACTAGTTTAGATTACACGGTGGGTTTGTCACACACGCTCCAAGCTATACAGATCCTACCTTAAATCAGACCTATTATGCTTATTTCTTGCTCTATATTTTTTCCTTTTCTTTTCTGGGATTCTATTAGAGTTTATTAACAGTTAATAACTACCCTTATTCGTCTTCTGGTCCAGCCTCTCGGTCAATCTGCTGTCTCAAATGAGCTGTTTGAGCCGCCTTTCTCCCCATTTAACCGAACTTTTGTCTGATTGGCTGTCCCTGGCTGCCGTGCCTGAGATGACCACATCAGGAATATCAGCTCTCAATGATGTTATAAAGAGCTAAGCAAAGAGAAACATATTGGAACCTGAGCCTTTAGAGCAGTTTGAAAGCCTGAGCTTTCTTGGTTCATGGAAATTACCTGCACTAACGCTGACCTCAATTTTTGAATCTTTGCCCCCGTTTAATATGAGCCTCCACTATAGCAATAGTATAAGAGGTGTGATCAGAAAGTTCTGAGAACAGGTCTGTAAAAATCAAAAGCCTTATCAGATTTAAATTGGCCAATCTTCTGGTCAAGATCGTCTTCTCTTGCTATTTTCTTTTCTCAGCGCAGCTTTTATTTTTAGATTTAGAAGAAGCTTGATTCCAGTTATGTTTCTCTATGCGTGTGCCTCTGTGATGGACACCGAACCTCCTCCGCTGTGTCAAAACAGCAATTCTACAGCTTGATTTTGATTTTTGGGAAGTGGGTGAAGTTGTAGCAAAGAAAGTCTGGTGAGTGGTCCAGGTGCTGAGGGAAGATTGAAGACAGTGTCTTCTGAATGTTTTCCCTGAGACACTTCAGGATGTGACAGCAGAACTCTGCAGCCTCACCGTCAGGACTAAATCACAGTTCACGACTGGATGAATGTTGGGTGGGAAAAAAAGCATCCTCACCTCACCTGACGTGCTGATTTCAGGCTTTGAAAATGTGGACTTTACCTCACGTTTGGCTCATTTTGAAACAAAAGCAGATGTTTGCTCTCTTTGAGGTCCATGTTGAAATCGGAGCTCGTGCAGTGTACAGTAAGTGGGAAGAATTTGAAAACAGCAGCTGTAGAGGAAGCCTTTCCAACACACCGGATCACTTAAATGTGAGATTAATTTACTGCTTAGCAACCAGAAGTACATCAGCTACTGGAGGGAATACTATATTCAAAGAAACATATGATGATGTTTGATCAGGGCCTCCATCATTTAGCCCATTGGGTCCACATTGATCGAACAAGTTTTCTCTGTTCTCTTTCTTCATCTGACTTGCAACGTAAAACATTGCTTGGACTCATGTAAACCTGTGTCCATGAAGGTCAACCAAAGTACAAGGAAAAGAAGGAAGTAACTTATGTAGCTTTTTATTCATGAAATAAGCCTGTAATTCATTAACTGCTTGGTAAATGACTTATAGAAAGAGGAGTTGGTCCATAAATGAATGAATATCTACAGCTTTGGCAGTGACTAAACCTTAAATAATAAAAACAATTATAATCGAAGAGATTTTCAGTCCATTCAAATGTGGCGTCTATCACAAAGCTGTGTCCAAGTGTCCATTTGTTATCAGGCGATAGCGAGAATATGTTGAAGGGTTTGAGCTGCTTTCATCGTTGTAAAAAGCTGCTTTACTCCAACTTTGCTTCCAGAAATCTAAATAATACTTAATCTCCATTAGGTGGTGTTACTTTTTTAAGCTTTGAAATCCAAATATGCTTTCCCGCACTGAAGAATGACTTTGTGCAACAAAGTGGTATCGCCAAGGTTCATAATGATTAAAGTCTGGTAATTGATTCAGAAGAAAATAAGAATTGGAACTTTTATTTGAAGTGATTATTCCCCCATAATGTGTGCCTCCAGCCATAAACTCTTGTGATATTAAAACCATTCATCTGGTGTGAATGCATAATATTTTACTGATGTATCGTACGCTGTTTTACTGTTCTGACAAAACGGATCAGAATCAGATTGTTACTGCAAGTTTGTATCAGAAGATCTTGCATGACTGACTTTGAAACTTTAAGTTCCAATGTAGATGTTATTTAATTACTTAGGTTACATTTATACATTTTTAAAGAATTTGTTAGAACTTTATATTACATCTCAGTAGTTTAGACAGGCAATTCTGGCATGGGTTGGGCATGTGCAGAGGAGTGATAGTGGATATACTGGACAAAGGATTTTGAAGATGGAGATGGCAGATAGTAGGAAAAGAAAAGGACAACAAAGAAGACTCATGGATGGAGTGAAGGAGGATGTGCAAAAGGCTGGCATGACAGAAGAGGATAAGATGAATGCAGGTTACTAGCTGCGGTGACCCCTAAAGTGAGCAGCTCAAAGAAGAAGTAACATTGTTAAATGGGGTAGAAAATATATTACCTATATATTATCATCTTATTGCCCCATTAATATAACCTGGTTACCATTTCTTTATCCATTAAAGAAGTTCAGACGCGTTTCTTTCCAAGCTCCTCAGACTCTTTATCCAAAAGTTGGATTGATATTGCGATTGTGCTGTTAGCACATTGTGCTACAACATTGCTAGGGAGTATTATTACGCCTGCTATTTTTGAATAATTTAAACTTTGTCTTAAAGTGACAAATGAGGCAATGCAGTATCTTTTATACTCTGCATTTTGTTTTGGCTGTTGCCACATTAGTTGTTTTGAAACCAGAAATGACCACATTTAGAGGTCGTAGCGCTAGCTGAACAGCTAATGCTAGCAAACATAGGTAGCAAGCTGGATTCATACACTGTTCAGGGGAATTGCGTTTGTTCATGAATGCTTATTAGTGTATTACAGACTAATAAAATAATTACCTCAAAAAAACTGAAGCACATTTTTTTTCTTCTTTTTGAACAAACACTGTCAGAGGTTTGACAAAGTAGCGGCGCTAAGGCCTAGCAGACAGCTATCGGCTGTGTTTGTGCACCTTTTACTCAAAGTAGCCATGCTTCCAATTACAATATACAAAAATTTAGAAGGAAAAATTGTCCACTGTACAGCTATTCATAGAGGTCAAAACCATTTTGTGTAATGTAAAACTGTAAAACTAGCCATTTTAACATTGGAGTCTGTGGTAAGTGACCTGTTTTGGACCAGTTTTGGCACTTCCTGTGTTGGCTTTCTAACTATTACCCCACTAGTAATCACTGAGCTGTAATATGAAGTGCTACCAGTCACAAGGTGGATAGGCTATAAAAGCACATTTGCTCCAAAGTGTAGAGGTTGATAAAATAGAAAAAAGGGGAAAATAAAATCCATCAACGTAGCATTTCTTAAAAACTTTTACTTTACTGTCTCATATCAGTGCCCAAAGGATATTTTTTTGCGCCTCATGCTATGAACTATCACGAGGCTTCATATCAGCTCAGTAAAGGCGAGGGAACTCTCTTTCAGAACTAAACAGCACGGTAAACAGAGTTAAGATGGAGTCATCCTGCAGCACATCCCTGCTGCTGCTGCTGCTCTCCCCCTTAAATCTCCTCTCAATGGCTTCTTTATCAGTCTACTTTTTCTTCAGCGCTCTGCCTATTCACTCTCTCTCTCCTTCGCTTCCTCTCATCCTCTGAAGTCAGCCTCTCTGACATCTTTCTTTCTCTTGTCCTTCATTTGCCCCTGCCCTCCATCCTCCTCTCCCTCCATCAGCTCCACCGCTCCTCATTCCCTCGCCTCCTTCTTCCTTCATTTCCTCCATCTTAGCTTGTCATTACCGAAACAGGTCTTTTGCATGCCGGTGATGTCACAGGTGTGTTTGTGTGTCTGTGTGTGTGTCTCAGAATGATATTGCTCTCCTTCACACCGTGTGAATGAGATGATCCACCTTCTCGCGGCCTCCCTGCATCCATCCCCACATCAGCTCCACCACCGTCCCCCCCACCTTGCCGCACACTTCCACTCGGATAAAGGAGTCAATTTGTCAGAGATGTCAGGGGTGCTAACGAACAGCCAGCTTCTTGCCATATGCCCGTGTGTGTGCGTGTGTGTGAGCACTTCAGTGCTGTTGCTGCGACGTGGTGTGAAAGAGTGTGTGCCAAGTGTACTAAAGAGACACATACCCATGTATACATAGCTGCTGTGAGGAGACCTATGGAGCCATTTTTGCTGCTGTGACATGGTGTGTGTGTGTTCAGGCTATAGAGATGGTAAATGTGTTAATTAATATATGACAGCTCTATGTTTAGCATGTAGCTTGCCTTTCCCGCCTGTTTGTACCCATTTCTGTGTGTTTCTGCTTTAGTGTGTGTGTGTGAGGCCTGATCTTCATCAAGCTCCGCCTGAGGAGTGTGATGACCAGCCTCTTTGACAGGCGTTACAGGCACAGCGGTTGCCCCATCACCGCGGTGCTCGGGTCACCAGAGTTAATTATTCTCAGCACTGGTCCATCAAGTTGCATTGTGTGGACACACACAGAGACACGCACACACACACACACATACACACACTAAACACACAGTCACAGCCAGACATAAAGTAAAAGCTTTGACCTGGTTAAACACGATGCCTTTTAACTAAAGACTCAAAAACACACACAAGAGCCTGCTGGTGACCTGGCTGCTAGTGTCACAGTCATGCACACCAGGCCTGCATTATGTACCAAAAATCTGCCTTTTATGCAGCAGTAGCATTGTTCAGAAACAAAACCATGGAGTCAAAATATTTGCTTGTATTAATCCACAGTTCTCAAGGTCACGTTTTGTGTTGAGAATTTTACTGAAAGAATCGTTCCTGGTGATCAAATGTAAGTTAATTTGCAGTCAACCCTGTAAACTCACATTTGACATGATTTTTGTCTTATGTTTGTTTTTATACATGTAGTTATGCAAGAAAATTTGAAGTTGTTTTCTCGTGTTTTACCAGTTTCAAGTCTTTTGATAGTTTTATGCTTTTGTACTCATAGTAAACTAGCACAAAAGAGAAAATAATGGCATTTCACTTGTTTACTGGCTCAGGACACAGTTGGTACTCGGCATAGGATTGGACCCAATTATTCATGATCCAGTTGCTTTTCTTGGGGTGTGATGGCGACTAATCACAAATGCATGATTACTTGGTTCCCCGATAATCATAAAGCACAACATGCTTCTGGTAATCCTGCTTTGATGCGCTACAAAATGACCACTGAATGACCACGAGCGGAAGCACGATCTCGTAAGTCATCAGGAGTCTGATCCATCGTCCGAGGGCTTCAAAAAGCTACAAACTGCTCTAAGTGACAAAGCATGATAAACTAAAGACATCGATCTGTACCGTTTCTGTCAATTTACTTCTGTGTTTAGTGATTTAGCACAATATGATCAGCAAAATTCAAACCAAGAATTTGATCTGATCCCCCATCAGTAACTTACCACAGTAAACTACTTCTCTGGGCTCTTTTTTAAGTTCATATTAAACAAAATGAAGTGCTACCCCAATAAATGTACTGAAACTAATATGTGGAGTACGAGGATTTTTAAATTTTGGCTGATAAAAAATATTCTGAGTTAACAGGAATAAAAAATGTATGTGTGTCAGATGAAGCAGGTATTATGTCTGCATATAAAGAAAATAGAAAGTGGGCTAAAAAGTGCAAAGTGGTCATGTAAACTTTTTCAAGGGTGGATAGAAGGAGGTGAAAAGAGTGGTGGTGTGACAAGGCAAAAGTAATACAATACATAAAGACACAAAGTATCATAATAATGTAAATCAATTGAATATGACATAAAACAACAAATTAATTAAAAGCAAAAGCTACTTTTCTGCTTTACCCAACATGGTTTGATTGTGCTGACAGTAACAAACAGCCGCTGTCGTTACGTTGGCCTTAGTTGGGTTCGCTGTGTGTGTCATTTGTCTGCGTGTAGTGTAACTGTGTAGTGGGTGAAAGCATACGTGCCGTATCTAGGGCGGAGCTTAAGCACATGGCTCATGAATATAAAATGATTTGTCTTCTTTAACATGATTCGGGTGGTTCGTTTCTTTAACGTTGCAGTGATGGTGTAAGAACGATCGATGGCTGAGCAGTAATGCCGCATTAAATGTATGGACTTCTACAGCTGAGCTGAGGATGATAGTGATTAATACGAGGCAGGCTTCTTGCTAATTAAAGTCTTGTCATTCATTAATGAGCTGGAGTAATTGAGGGCTTAAATAAAGGATGGATAAAGATTGCCAGATGAAAACGAGAGAAAAGAATTTCCTATTGTCTGTTTTTAATGTAAAATTGTAGTACTATATATATATTGTTGATGATAACATTAATTCTGAATAATTTTGAGGACTTGAAGCATCTAAATTTTAATGGAATCACTTTAATAGCCTTCACTTATCATGCGTGTCCAGCTTCACTCCAAAACTGCTTCTTTAATCATTGCGCAGAATATCATGCTAATCCCTGTTATCTCAGTTAGTGCTACACCAGCTAGCTCATTCATTTGTGTTAAAGATGTATCGTTTTCCAGAAGAATAAGCTCAAATGTGTTTTTATCAAAACTTAAACGCGCATTATGGAAGAAAAGCTGCTCAGAAATGACCGAGGAGGTAACTCGAACAGTCTGAGACAAAACTCTTTAACATTTTTTACCTTTGTTTTTTTCACAGCAAGAAACAAAAATGGTTTCTTTTAATTCATCTGATAAGTAATATAAATATATATACCATTACCATTACATATTAACATTGCTGTAGTCTGAAATCAGCTCAGTGGCTGTAAAGGCTTGAGAGGTCATCTCTAATGTGATCATCTCAGGCAAGCTCTGGCAGGTGTAGTTTAAAATGTGCAAAAGTGAGGGGCAGCCAATCAGATGACATTAAGCTTAAATAGAGCTAAGGCGACTTCCTTCAAGCAGTGAGTGAACTGGGGAGCTGCGCCCAGGCTCACTATAAGATAAATAAGGATTATTTCGAATTGTGACTCATGCACAGCTACTTTAGTAAAGAGCCTAGAAATGAGCATAGTAGATCCGCTTTAATGTAAACTCACATATATATTGCACTCATTTGAAAATGTATAAAATTCAACCCGATTATCATATCCAAAGGTTACTTGTGTAACAGCTGATAGTGCTAACAATTACCAGAGTAATCTGACATTTTGTTATTCCTGGCGGCTTCGACTGTAATGTAGCACCATCAATCTGCTAAAATGCTAATTATGTGGCACAGACAGAACACCAGAGCGCTGAGGGTGAGGAGAGAGAGAGAGATCATAGAGTTTATTGCCCACTTTATGGTACACACCAGGGCGAGAGCTCAAGGTTAGCCTTGTTCACATATGGCAAAGAATGACTTTTCCTGCTGTAATCTGTATTTATTAAACGCCCGATATCAGCTGAGCAGACACACAGTGTTAAGTTATGAGATGTACCTGTTCATTCATTTAAAACAAACAAACTTAATAATAGGTTTTTCAAGCTGTTATTAAGACTGTCAACTGCAATAGTAGGCTAATAGGATTCATTAGCCATTTTAAGAGTTGCAGCTCTTGTTTTATGTATTAGATTTAAAAAATTCCCGGTGCTTACTCAGGCAGCCAGGCAAAGACCCCATGGGTGGGCTATCACCATGCAGTTTGTAAGGTTAATATATACTATATAATCAGGCCAAACTCCAAAACTTAGGACTAACAAGGTAAGAGATCACCTATATTTGAATATATTAATTTTAAATTGTGTTTTTCTCTCCATGAATCCATCAGTTCCCTAGAAACATAGAAAGAAAAACACTTTCTGGTCTCTTGTTTATTTATATTAGGAAACACGTTATTCCTCGTTAAATGCTCGGTGAGTGGAACTACACTGTTTACGCTTTAAGATGTATTTATGGCTTTATATTGACACTGAGGCGAGTCCTGGCTGAAATATTTGGAGCAGAAGGTAGCCATATGTGAGTGGGTGGGTGATGGCATAATGCTCACGCAGATGCACACACACACACACACACACACACACACACACACACACACACACACACACACACACACACACACACACACACACGGACAGTGTTTGTTAGGAAAGACCATGCTGCCCAGCACTATCTGAATTACATTATTGCGCAATAGTGTTCACAGCGCCAACCAAATGTTCCAAACGTGGCCAGGTCGCCCTCTCTCTTCCTCTCTCTCTGGCTCCACCACAGCCACTGAAAGCGAACGCTAATGCAAAAAAAAGAGAAAGCAGGAAATAAAACTCCCAGTTTGGCAAAACAAATGAACACCCTTGCGACTGCGAGCACATCAGGCGAGCGATATGCAAACGAGTGCTCCATGTGCCTTCGAGCAGGCTTGCCAGATGCCGGTGAGCCCGGCCCGACGGGTGGGACGTGAGGGAAATCGCCCACCGAGACGCAGGGAGGGGGAGGGAGAGTAAGAGAGGCAGGCAAAAGAGTGGGGAGGCGTTAAGGAGAGTGTTTTAATGTGGTGTGATTAGTGCTGCATATTTTGGCAATTGCCTCAGTTTGGCACAAGGTGTGAAAGGTACATTTATAGACAGGGGGAGCTGGGTTTCAGGGGGGTGGGGCTAAGCCAGCCTGTCTTTCCTAATGTAGCGCAAGTGATGCTAAAAGGTTTTTTGGACCAGATGTAAACAAATCACATGTGGGATTTCCTGGTGAGGAAAGTGGGGCAACAGCGAACATCTCATTTGCACAGATTGCAGGAAACATCTCAGACTCAGTTAACGACCTCTGTATGCAAAGTAGAGGTCGCCGGCATCAAAGCGACGTGTCTGAGTCTGAGTGGTGAGCCATCGATGAGTCAGCCCATGTCTGTTTGAAGTGCTTTTAATACTCATATCAACAACTTCTATATTTGAGTGGCGTGCCATTAATACACTTGGACAAACACTTTTATCTTCAGTATTCTGATTGGTGATTGCCTGACTGTGGTTTGAATAATACCAATTATAATCAGCCTCCAAAAAAACCCCACAAAAAACCTGATGCGAGAGCACAAACAACAACAACAACCACCTACAAGCGTTCAGAAATAACAAATACAAATATGCTTTAAAAACATACTGCCTCACTGTGACAGGTTTACAGGTTACAGGCAGATGTGCTGCTGAGCTAATGGGCCTTTCATATAATTAACTGTACAGATGGAACAACAAGAATAAACAGAAGGGTGTGCAGGTGTAGGCAGGGTATCGTAACCTATCAATTTATCTCATATTCAGATGGACGAGATACTCAAGAGGTAATAAATACAAAAATAAATGCATTATGTTGTCCAATAAGCCACTAAAAGCAGAAATCTATTCTTGGGTTCTACTCGAGTTGGATTTGTATGCAAAAGTATCGTTGGGCAACCGGTCGCTTTATATATCACAACAATCCTTATTTGATGTGTCCCAAAAAGTAAGGTCTGCTTTAAGATGTTTCTACCCTGCAGCACACACACACATGCACACATGCACACGTCTCTGTGGGTACCTAAAAAGCCAGCATGCGCAGCTTGAACACTCATATTTAATGCATTGCGTTTGCTCGTCGTGTGTTGTGTGCTTGTGTACTTGCAGTCTGTGCAAGAACAAGTAAATTAAGACCACATCATGCCAGCACAATCAAGTCTAGCGTGTTTGCTGCATTTCAGCCCCCGTGTGCGCAGTTAGTACACACAGCGGTTCGCACAGACGTTCGGCTGCAAAGCTCCGCAGCTACATGTAACTAAAGCAGATGAATCGCAGCTCCACAGTCCAGTAAGTCTGAGTGGCTCATGCCGGCACATTGTTGTGAATCAGCCACCCTGTCAGAGCGTACTGTGCCCTTCTCCCCTCCCTTTCTTAACAGTCCGTGTCACCCAACTCCCCTGCCAACACCCCTACACACAGACTGAAATCTGTTAGCTGCTGCAGTTGGTGAGCAGGTGCTAGCGTGGCCTGGAAGCGCCCACGGGGCTCAGAGGCCGCAGACAGACACCAGATCGACCGCCAGTTTTCCTGCATTCCGCTCGACGGTGCCCGGCTTTAATTATTATTGGCCGCTGTAATTAATTACAGAGCCTCTGAGCGGCTGGCGGCCATAATCCAGGATCACTCCCCGACTTCAATGGTGTCATTTGGCGTTTCAAACTGCTCCGTGTGGCTGCTGTCGCTCGCGTCGGTGTCTCGGAAAGCACACGGCCCTGTTTTTGTTTTTTTCCAGCGACAGCTGAGCCCGCGGCGCTGCCGGGTCTTACGCTGGTCTCAAGTCTTTCAGACCAGCATATGGTCCGAGGTTAGAGCGACTGCTTTATCTTAGGTTTTACTTTAAATGATTTAGCTGTTAAATTAAGTTGTCAATTTAAACTATGCAATTGAATATGAGAAGCACACTTTATAGTCATTGGTAGCGCCTACTGTTGGCCTGAAGGGGCAATTATTCATGTCGGGAGCTATAAAGATTATGGGTTTATGAGCAGGGGATTTGTCCTCTCCTTGTGGTCAGAGGGCTGCTGCTGTCTGCCCACACACTAAAAAGGGACTCACAATACACACACACACACACACACACACATAGGCAGCAAGATTTAGGAGAAAAGTAGATGAGTATTGAGCATGGAATATATCTCGTTGAAAACTGCACCCAGGGGGGACCGAAGAGAGCGAGCGCGGGCCAAAAAGAAGGCAAACAAAGGAAGCTGGCTGCAAAGGAAAGATTTTTTTAAAAAGAAGAAGAAAAGACACGAGACAGTTTTAAAAGGGATGTCGAGCGAGATGGAAGCGAGGCCTGGTGGAGGCAAAATTTGCGTCATCTTTTTAAAAAGCAGGTTTACCGCCATGCTCGTCCTCACCTTCTCCTCATCCTCCTCCTCCTCCTCCTTTCAAATTACAGCACGGGTTGCGAGAGAGGATCAAACAAGCCGCGCCGTCTTATTCATTTTTTATCATCCCTCCTTTTCACTGAGGAGGGAAAGGAAAAGGAGGAGTGAGAGGCAGCCACACTGGGAGACTGGGGGGAAGGAAGGGAAAAGAAAAACAGAATAACCTACTTTTTCCTCCTCCCCTCTCTGGGTGGATATGTCGGAGCTTAGCGAATTACAAACACACACGGACACTCGTGTGCAATCGCTGCGCTTGTAATTGCTCCAGTTGGTGCACGTGAACAGTGGAGCGTGGATCCCGGAGGTGGGAACAACTCTGAGAGAAACAAAAGAGTTGGCGGGCACACAGCGTCACCGCTGGCACTGCGCAGCGGCATGCTGCTAAGGATCGGGCGTGACCTTTCCCCCCGAACCCCAAGCACCAAGTGGAACGAGTCTCTCAGGCCTCGTCTTCCTCGTGCCACAATCTTCAGTGGGTTTTTGCACTCACTGTTTAGCGGTGGAGCTGTGACTCTCCGTTGGCACCTCATTATTTCCTCGGGCGCCGAGGGGCAAAAGGCTCCCGATTCCTCAGATGCACAGATAGAAAGAGAAACGAGTGATAGCGAGACGAGGGAGGCGGCAGTGCCATTCAGTTTCCCACTGTGCTGCGCCGCGCTGCCGAGACACCTCAAACATGTCACAGACTCGCACATACAGATTGAAGTACAGTAGCAGCAGGAGGAGGAGGAGGGATGAAGAAAAGAGGCAGAGGGAAAGGGAGGGAACAGATTAGAAGAGAGAGAAAGGCAGAGGCGGTGAAGAGGGGAAAAGACAAACTGTCTGAGATGGATTCCAAGAGGGAGAAAAGTGTCGGCTGAGAAGCGAGCAACAGCGGAGGGAGGCGTGGAAGGCAGGCAGAGAAGCGGGAACAGAGTGAAACTTTTTGCAAGAGCTCGTTTCGCCAGCGAAGCCAACAGTAGCTGAAGAGATGCCGCAAGTCTCTCTGTTTGTGGCTGCCAGTCCAAATCAGCAGACCTTATTCTGTCATTCAGAGCTGCAGGTGTTCAGTCCTAGACTTCCTCCACCAGCTACACACATGCAGCCTAGATAAATACACCGCGAGCCTGGATGGTCCAACAGAAAATGTCACGACAAGCTTTAGTTTCAGATTCTGTTTTTGGATCAGGCTGAACAAAAGTGGCTCTGTGTGTTTGGACTCTAATAAGCAAAAGTATATAACATGGATATTATCATGTCTGCACATGTGACATGTTTAGTTGACTAATTTAGTCCAGAGTTCCTCCAAAGGCCAACTGTAAGAATGATTATTGCCTTATTGGACATTTTTAGTACTTTTTTAGCACATTGGAGAATATTTTTCTCCTTGTCATGCCCACATCTGTATAATTTCCTTTGTGGTAGAGCCTTGCATATAAAGCCTGATATCTCACCAGGGAGATTGGTGAGGTCAACATTGATGAAAAGTACGGCACCTTCACCTTGCACACTAGCATGTTAGTCCTTAAACTCGTTACCATGTGAGGTGGGAATGAAAAGTTTCACGTCTCCCCAGAAAAAAGCAATATATATATATGTATACAGCTGATTTGAATTTGACTGGTTTTCCTTTCAAGTTTGTCTGTGGACTCTCCTCTGGGCACTGGAGTGCTAACGCTATTCCACAGTGTCCAGACCAAAGGTGGTGCAACAGGTTAGGAATGCTGCCACTGGGCAGAGTCATGGTATTCTTGGTATAAACTGGGGTGTCTGTAGTTAAGGAGGTAGCTCAGGTAGAGCAGGTCATCGACTAATTGGCAGGTTGCTGGTTCAATCCCTGGCTGCTCCAGTCTGTGTGCCAAATAGTCTCGGGCAATAGTTCTAGTTCAACCCTAGGCTGTAAAACCTGAAACATTGTAACAGTTTGATTTTTTTCTTTTAAATATTTTTCCTGTTTCCAAGTAAAAAAGAACAATGATCAGTACAACAGCATGTGATCATCACTAACGCAGGAATAGGCAGTCTAAAAACAGACAAAAACCCCACAGTTTGAACAATTTAACTAAAGAAAATCTTCAAAGTGACATTTCATTTTTATCGGTCAGCCATTTATGATTTTAAAAAGATTCCGCTCATTTCTGTTTGGAGGAAAATCAGATTATTTGGATTGGATTTATTGGAAGTTTTTGTAATGGCAGAGAACCGCCTGATCTGGCAACAGTGATAAAGTCTTTTAGTAACAGCTACTCGTTTCAGCTGACATAACTGGCGGGCACGCACTCGAAATGAGAGCGTTTTGTTGACTTCTGTCAGGAATCAGGAGCCGTTTTGTTTCCAAAAGGACCAAGAATCTCTAAACACACATCTGATGCTATTTTTATAAAAACCCGCATTCGTGACGGGCAAAGAAGAGAAATGTTGACAGGCGTGGTAACAATAACAGACGGGGTGTGCGAGAAAATCTATACATCAGCAATCATATTATAGATCTTTGTGTGTTCTGGCCTCTTTGTGTCGCAGTTTGAATGTGTTCATTAGGAGAGCTTGTTGTTTTTCAATCAGTTATTCATGCAGCTGTTTGAGCACGCAACATGTCAAGAATACCATATGCATAAAAAAGCAATATTATTGTGCTGATCATGTATAGCATATTTATGAGCAAATATTCCTCCTGCAGTTATAAAACAAACAGTTTTTCCAGATGAGCTCGGCTATAGATTGAAGCCTTAGATGAATATTCATTGCTCATATTAACAGCCAGGAGAGGCGAGGAGAGGAGGGGGAAAGATTTGGGAGAGAGAGGTAGAAGTGTTTAGATGCTGCAGCTTGTTATTAATAAAGCTGATTATCATCTAAGGCTGATTCTCCGCGTGCCCTTTCTTTTGATATTTATCCCTCACCCTCTCCTTGGCTTTAGAAACCTGCATCAACAAACTCCTGCACTGCAATAAATTGAATTAATTAAAGACCAAAATAGACCGGGTGGAGGAACAGGTAGTGAGGGAGGTGTCGATTGTTGTCCCACCCTCTTTGGGAAGCAGACAGTCATACGCATCAGCTGCTCGTGTGTCTCACCGGCCATCTGTCAGGGACAACTAGATCAGGATGGCAGCTCTCCAAAGCCTCCCTCTTCCGCTCTGTCTCACGCTCTCTGTGGCGTTCGGCGGCATGCGTATCGCTCTCACTCAACGGTCATTACGAGTCAAATGAGTGTGACTTAATATCTCAGTTTCATGTCCTCATCTGGCCTCTTCAGTCCTGCTTTTGTAAGTCTCAGGGCTGAGAATCTGTAATGTGAATGTAGCTGCAGTGCTACACTTCCTGCTGTAATAAAAAGGCTTATACAGCACGACACGCAGGCTGTAATCTCTACCTTTTGTTTTTACTGCTTACAATACAAGAATACCCATTAACATACACTTTACCCCAGTTATGTCTACTTAAGGGGCCTATTTCCATTCACACAGTGTGCTTTCTGCACCCGACAACTTATTGCATCTGTATGATGCTAAAATCTTCAAACCTAAGCCCGCTTTTTATGTTTTTATAGCTGCACAATTACATTAATAAAATGTAATCGTTTTGCTTTCCATTTTATTCACATTTACCCAAGATTATTAGATTTAACTTAATTTTCTGCGTGTTTTTAAAATGTACTCACTTATACTAAGTATTTTCTGCCCACACACCGAGCAGTATCACTGTGCAAACCTGCTTCGTTTCATAATTTGACTTGCCTTTTGCAAGTGGAGAAATGTTTAAACCCTTAAAGTGACAGCGCTTAAATAAATGGGTTATATTCTCTTCTGACTTTGGTTTTGTAGACATGTTATTTGGTTTGCAAGTGTTTGTGGTAGAGAGCAATGTATTAACAGCTTCTGTGGCAGTTAAAAACCCCTGGTCAGTGCGCTTGTTTCCGATTGTTGTTTGAATATTAATAAGGCCAGCGTTCCTGTAACTGGTGTATGGGACACAGGAAAACACAGGAAAACTGCAATCTCACCCTCCTAACTCTTAAGGTAAATATTTTGTACTCTTAACATAAAAAACTTTAAAAATCAGTTATAACATTTTTGCTTGTGGTGTGCAAAACTAAGTTCATACTAGCTTGCTTACCTGATTTTGCAGTACTTCAGGAAATAAGTCACATAGCCCCTCCTAAGTTTACTTTTCTCTTTTTTCAATCATTTCATAAATGCCTCAGTCATTTCTTATATCACCGAATAACCAAAATAACTTCTGGGAGATGGATCGCATTAGAAGGAAGTATGAATTTAACAGCATAATCCATGTATGCAGCATTACACCCTACAAATTCAGATTAAGCATTTCATTAGCCTGTTGACAGCTTAATATCTCTTTTCTCTAGAGCCATGATGGGTTCTCAGTTGGAAAATTCCAGGTTTATTTCAATTTGCACAACTTCTTCTACCTACCTAATCCTCTAAGTCAATATTTTAACGGAAAACTTTTATCTGTCCCAGGTCTCAAGTCCCTGTCAGACTGTAAACAAAGTCCAAGTGCTTTTCTGCTTGTCAAGTGAGCAGCTGGAAGCTACAGCTGACATTCATCAGCTTTAGCTTTGTTTGGGGAACTGTATTTTGTTCCATCCCATCTGCCTCTGTTGCTTTACCTTTCATTTCTCTTTAGCAACATATTTTTTTCTCATAAACCTTTTCAGATTAGGTGTGCTGGCGTCACCCTCACCATGTTAAAAATTAATTGCCCATTTTTACCAGTTGTAGGATTTCAGGCACATCTAGATCATTTCTATAGACATATATATGTATATATATAGGTGTGTGTATATATAAATGGTAAATGGCCTGTATTTATATAGCGCTTTAATAGTCCCTAAGGACCCCAAAGCGCTTTACATATCCAGTCATTCACCCATTCACACACTGGTGATGGCAAGCTACATTGTAGCCACAGCCACCCTGGGGCGCACTGACAGAGGTGAGGCTGCCGGACACTGGCGCCACCGGGCCCTCTGACCACCACCAGTAGGCAACGGGTGAAGTGTCCTGCCTAAGGACACAACGACCGAGACTGTCCAAGCCGGGGCTCGAACCGGCAACCTTCCGATTGCAAGGCGAGCTCCCAACTCTTGAGCCACGATCGCCCTATAGATGTGTGTATATGTGTGTATATATATACATGTGTGTATATATATGTATACATCATCTATAAACATAACCCTTCAACATGCTGTTTATCTACATTACAGCTGCTTAAGGGGCATGTGTAAAGGGTTTCACTGACCCAAGATTCCCTTTCATATAATATTTTTTTTTTCCTTCATCAAAAAACTGTTTTCATTCATTTTTTAAATTGCCAGAGGAAACAATATAGGGTCAAATCATATTTACTGTCTGGAGATCCTGGATATATATCAAAAACCCTCAAATGTGTCTTTTGCCAACAGATGCTAAGTTAGCAAGCTAGCCAAAAGGTTCCCAGATTGGAATTTAAATATCACGCCCTTGCCATCATGTTTTGCTTTGCATATTATTGTTAACCATCTGCTAAAGTTTGTGAGGGAGGGACAAGCTTGTTGAAGGGATGTTACTGCTAACAAACTGCTAACATTGCTGTTGCATTTGTGTTGTTGCTAATCAGAGAAAAAAGGTTTTGTGAAGATTTTATTTCTCTCTGTGATGATTTTTACTCCATTTTTACTGTATGACGAATTTCCTGAAGTGTTTAATTTACTTACTTAGGACCTAATGTGATAATTTCACAAGGTGTAGCAAAGATGTATTTGCACTAGCGGATAAAAAGCTTGTATAGCCTTTTTAGTTTTTGACACTTTGGCTCTCCCTCTGGTCAAAGGTCAAAACTGTCAAGAGAGGATGACAGGGGGTGTCAAAATTAATCAAAGTTGAACTTCACAGATTCACTTCTATCTTGAGAGAGAATCTGTAATCAGTCATTTCCACTGAGGGATGGAAAAATGTTAATATTTTAAATGTTGATGTGACTAGACCTTTACTGACCACGTCACTGTAAAAAAGAAATTGATGGAGGAGAGTTTGTGAGCCTTTAAAGCTTTATTGCTGCAGTTATTTCAAAAGCATTTTTTATATAAAAGGAGTTTTTTTTTAATAAAATCACTTTATTATAAATGTATTTATTAACTTCTGCTCACATCAGACCTTCTCATGAATGATGCACATAGAAATGTTTGATGGTGCTCTACTACTTGTAGAGTGCGGTGTCCAACTGTGGTATGAAAGTAGGTTTTTAGTCACGTACACAAGCCCTTTTAAGAAGACCCATTTCAGCCCAGTTTAATTACCACTAACTTTTAAAACTTTTAAAACTCTGCTCATGTTTCTCCCATACTGTGGTATAACCTACAGCACTCCAATCCAAGGTCAAAACCACTTAGTGGACGGTAAAATATTTATGATATAGGGTACGCGTTTAATGGTGGCACCCTTAGCCAACTACTATGTCTCCCCCTCGCTCTGACGTTTTGCTGAGCTCCAGCCGTGTCCTCCAGCCTACAGATGAGCTCTTCCCCCAGGGGCAGCACCACATCGTCCTCTGCCTCTCCTGGATGCTCCCATTGGAGAGCCAGCAGGGGGAATTGAGCGGCTCAGGAGCTGTCCTTAAGCAAGGGGAGGGGTAGATTTATAGCTGGTGATTTATTAAGGCGACAGAGGGAGAGGGAGCAGCAAGTAATCAGAGCAAGACGGCAGGGCAGTGACTCCCTACAAGTTCATGTGCTTGAAAAATCGTGGAGAATAAGGTACGCTCGTCAAAGCTTGATACACTCATCCTCTCTAGGCGAGAGGAAAACATCCAGAGTATTTTAGTGGACGAGCCAGACTAAATGATGGGGCTGCCGCAGATAGCTCGTGAAAGTGTGTGTGGCTGCGAGGTTGAGCTCCCAGCCTGTGATTAATCCACCACTGTCTGTCTAATTACCAGCCATGCCCCTCCGTGTTCGCTGGCTCCACCGTAGACGCGCTGACCCACGCCGGAAACTCGGTGCTCCCGATGCAAATTAAAAGCCCTGTAAATATTTGCTTTTAACTCTTGCAGACACATTGTTTCCAATTTTGCGCTTCACTGGTCTGCATCCCTGACACCCCCTCCTTCACAGATGCACACTTTTCTGCCCACCACGGATGCATTTGTGCATACATTTACTGTTGTCAACACGTTTACCATCAGCCCACACACTCGCTACCTCCTCTGTCTAGCCCTCCTTTCTTTCGTCTTAACCGCATCCTCCCATTGTTTTGCAGTTGGCAGTCTATCAGCCCATTTTTTTCCTCCCACTGTCAGACAAGCCTAGTCTCTGTAGGAAGTGAATAAAGAGTATACGGCGGGGAGGAAGGACAATGAACATTGTTTGAGGCTAGAAACATTGAATTAAAACAGTGAACTGGTTTCTGCAGTTTATAAGAAAACATTTTTGGGTTTGCATGTAATGTAAATCCACAAATCTTTATTGGTGGTGTAAGCATTATGCATGCACACATGTCGTGAAGCATCTTTGGAAAGTGCTAATCAGCCATGACAATCACATTGCGTGAGCTAGCCAGTCATTATTAGCTATGGTGGTTAACGTCTGGTTACACTAGTGAAAGAGTGTTTAAAGATCCAAATAGATGAGAATAATCTTTTTTTTCTTTATTTAAAGCCAACATATGAACCTAAACATGGATTTAGCGAATAGTTGTTCCTTTTTGCAAAATCCAGAGGTTTCATTTTATTGACTTATTCATTGATTAGCAGAAAGATCACCTGCATGATGGAGTGATTGTCTAGTTCCACCAGCATCATGTGAGGAATGGTGACCTATCTTAACTTTCCAGGGGCCCTTATCAGTGCCATTGTAACTGCATGGCAGAAGAAAAATAACTTTACTGTTTTATGTAGACATCAAAGTCTTGGCGTCTCCATGAGCTGAAAAAAAAATCATTTCCTTGTTTGCTGTAATAGTTTTCCCATTTAGCTGCTGTTCATTTAGTTGATCAGTGTGTTTAACACTCTTAGCTTACAGCGTGCTTTGAATTTGATTCCTTTTTGGGAGAAAGGCAGGTAATAAAAAAATTATAAGGGATTGACAGGAAGAAGTGTGAGCGAACGCTGACCTGCCTCCCGGGGTTTCGCGTTCGGAGCTCACAGAAAGGCTGTCAGCAGGATGGCAAACATACAGAAACACACATACATGTCCACCCCATCTATTGGCATTAATGTGGCATCTGCTGAGATGAAACGGCACTTTTCTGTTCAGCCACTCAGCATCCACTCTACCGTGCCCTCGCAATTACCTTGCAATCAACACATCAAACTCGCATCGTGCAAATAAAACACACACCAGGGCTGCAGATATACAGAGAAACTACAAACAGCAGCGTATCTTTTTTTTCTCAAGGTATATGCACTGATAACCGTGTATTATACCCATGCACACAGTCACAGGGATACATTGGCGTTTCAATATCCAATTTTCCTGTCACAGCCTTGATGTGTTAATTAGCAAATGAGAAAACAAATGAGTTGTGCTGATTCAGAGGCTGTCAGGGTTGACATGATAACGAGCGTGATGCATTTGTGTGCGTGGGCTTGACTTGGCTGCACATTGACAAGGTAAATGTAGTGTATGTGATTTTTCATTCGTGTGTTATAGGCCTACTTTGATTTCTCCATTTCTCTCCCAGTCACTTCATATTTCTTCTTTCTAACCACAAAACAATTTTAAAACAGTGACTCCTTTTGACCTCTTACAGAAACTTCACTCCCTGAATTCCAGCTAATAGCCAGTACCCTTGGCACAGCAAAGTCGGTTTATTATCTGTCATTAAGTTGAGTCTGGTGAGTGTACTGACAGACCGACTGGAAACACAACACGGAGCTAGAGTTGGTAGGCAATTACAGGGAAGGCAGTGGTGGGCGATTCTGCAGCTGTATTCGAGTAGAATTGGGTGGAATTGGTTTTATTGGGATTTGGATTGTGCTTGGTAAGGTCTGTGGCAGAACGGTGATGGATGTGATTGTGAGGCTGTGGTCTCTAGATTTAACAAAGCAGGAGAATTAGAGAAGCTTCCTGGCAGGAGAGATATTGTGGACTGGACGGTGTCTGCATCAGAAACTATTAAATACTGGTCAAAGGCACTGGATGCTGAAAGCGGTGATTATAGTTGATTGTGGACACAGACAGCTGCAGACATCAGCCACAAGCAGTCATTTCTGTTTTTTGAAGTCCTGAAGGGCGACGTCCATACTGACCATCTCATAATTATATTTCTCAGACCCAAGAAGTCTCTCGCATCACCGTGCATGAATTCTGGCCCACTCTTCTTTCAAACGTTGATTCCATTCATCGATGTTTGCAGTCATTCGTTTATGCACAGTTAGGGTTCCCCCACAGCATTCCTGTCAGGTGGAGGTTTGTCTTTCAATGGGCCATTGCAACACCTTGATTCTTTCTTTTCAGCCATTGTTTTGTTGTGTGACCCAATTTCCGACTCATTAAGTGCCAGGTGCCCAAGTCCTGTGGCCGCACAACAAGCCCAAATTACCACCTCTCCACCAACATGCTTAAATGTTCATATGACCTGTTTGTTTGTCCTGATATCCTGTGTTTCGGTTTGGCCAAACACAAACATTCATTATGGCAGACCATCTCCACTTTGGGCTCGTTTATCCAAAGCACGTTGGTCCAGAAGTCTTGGGGTTTGTTCAGATGCAACTTGTTTAGATTTTTTCTCATCATACTCTCATGAACTTCAACATTTAAATACTAACTGAGGTCTGTAGAGTCTGAGATGTAACTCTTGGATTTTTTGCAATCTATCTGAGCATTGCACAGTCAGACCTGAGATTAAATTGCTGGGATATCCACTACTGGGAAGATTGTGCCATTGTGTTAACAAACTGATATAAAGGTGCTCACATTTGCTGATGATCGATTAATAAAGTGCACTGAGTAGCAGCACCTAGCTCTTATTTACCCTCTTTATTCCTACGGAAAGAGTAAGACTGTACTTAGATTTTAACAGCATTTGGTAGAGTCCAATGAAAGCTTTATTTTTCAAATACACTGATGTGTAAAGGGTTAAATAGTTTTGCTGCTGATCTCGTGACACTATAACGACGGTATAAATTCATTTTGAATGTCAGATTTGTACAGGTTTTTCACAGACTCGTTTTTGGTTCAGGTTTTTTAAGGTTTGTTCTCGTCCTTAAGGCTGGTTTATCTAGCTAAAGGTCTGATATGAATGTTGGTCTTTGTAATTTAGGAACTTTGATATATTTGAATCAAAATATTGGTATTTATGAGTTGTGCAGATGGTAGACCTGATGCTTTTTTGATCGTGGTGCCTCTGGCGATCTTTGGATTACCCTTCTGATTGTGTCTGTTTACGTCTACCCTATTTTGATTTAAACCTGGTTAGTCTCTGGTCCATGTTTGCTGGTTAAAAATGATCAAAATCTATATAATGATTAAATAATTCATGAGGAACATTACAATGTATACACAGCTCGAGTACACACAAACATTTCCTTTTTGATGTATAGATGAGTCAGTTACATCCATGACTACTCTTAATCAATTCCTCACACTGCTTTAGAAACTGTAAAGGAGAACAATTTATTCCTCTTAACCGTGGTGTAATTTCAATCACACTTACTGATCGCGCTTCAGTCTCCACGAGCAGAGACATGACCTACACGTGGAAGATTAACAGCAGGTTAATTGGGGGAAGGCTCTGTCACGGGGCATAAAAGTGGTGCTGAACACTCCTCCCTGTCATTAAAGATAACAAAAGTAGACTTGCTGTTGAAAACATAAGCACTTAAGTAATTCTTCCCTGAATGTGTGCAGCGAAGCAACTCCCCCACCCCTCATGGCACCAACATCAAAGTATGGTGTCAGTTTTGAAGCGGAGATAGGCAAAATAAAACGCAGTTTGTGGAATGCGATCCCCGCTGAGACTTATAGTAATTAGTCAGGGAGAAAATTGTTCAAACATGTTGGAGAGAACAAAACAATAAAAAGAACACTTGCAAAATCGGATAAAATCGAATTGTCTGTGCAGAGTCTTTATTAGTTTTGTCAATGACAGATTTTCAGATCATGGCTTTTAGTCTTGTATTGGAACTATTTCTACACTAAATCCAAGACTTGACTTGCTTCAAAACACCACTTCACAGTCATTAGTCATGGAAGGAAGGTGGGGTGGTGGCTCACAGAACGTTCTGTTACTGAAAAGAAAAATCACTTCTTTCACATAGAGAGGTTTTATTTGTTTTACTCTTTCCTCTGTCCTCATCAGAGGTTGGGGGGGATATTTTTCTTAAAGCGGTGATGCATTTGTTGCTAGCTACCTCACAGATGATTGACTTTTTCCAACCATTGTAAAATAAACCTAACCTTGTATAAATACCTTGTGGAAATTAAGTTCTCTCTCATGACAAAGGCAAAGTTAATTGAGCGTTCTGTTGAATGGTGTTGAACACCGTTCCTGCTGCAACCTCGATAGACGATTGATGGCACTCACACAGTATCATCGAGAATCATCATCTGACCTCACAGTTCTTGTCATCTTCATGGCGCTTTCAAGTCACTTATGCTTTAATTTCTTTAAGTTCCCGATCCATGGCTTTCCTGTTTTTGCACCTTTTTGCCATCTATTCCTTGTCCTGCCTTCGGTTCCACACCAGGGCTTGTCTTGTGATGGTGTTGCCTTTTTTCCTCGGTGTATGGACTATCCACCTCCATCTTCTTCTTCCTATCTCTTTCTTTACAGATACTT
This sequence comes from Oreochromis niloticus, assembly GCF_001858045.2. Classification (NCBI taxonomy): domain Eukaryota; kingdom Metazoa; phylum Chordata; class Actinopteri; order Cichliformes; family Cichlidae; genus Oreochromis; species Oreochromis niloticus. Next base: position 7,617,295 of record NC_031967.2, read on the forward strand.
TATTCACTTTTTCCCACAGGTCATGCATCTTGATCTTGGTCTTGTTTAATCAGAATGTTGCTGTAATGAGCCATGCACCATGAGCCTTCCAACTTAGTAGTGCCTTCTCTGCACTTTTAGATAATATTAGCACAACTACTTCCATGTGAGAGGCATCATCTTCTTCATGTCCAGAGTAGAGTATCATCTCATCACTTATCAGTCTATTCTGTCCTGATTGAATCCACCTAGTCTCGCTGGTCCCTAATAATGGAGGGTTGTAATTTTGCATCGCTTCAGTAGTTTGGTAAGCCTTTCCAGTTTGATACATGGTCTGGACTTTCCATGTACCAATTCAATCCTAGTTGAAGGAAGGATTTTCCTCCTGTAGTTTCCAGAAACTTTTTATTGACATTTTTTCACATTGGGTTGAAGGTGCTTTTTTCAAAATGAAGCTTCCTTGATGTTCTCTTGTCCACATTTCTGTAGCGGCTTGGGTTTTATGGGATAGGCTTGCAACCCAACCCTCCTCCTTTCTCATCCGGGTTTGGGAACCACAATGGGGGAGCTGAAAGTGAGCGAGCAGTGGGGAAAATATCCACAAGGAAAACATTTTTTTCAAGCTGTCTCGGTTGTCAGCTCAATCTTCTAACTGTAAAACATAGAATAACATAGAATTGAATGATAAAGATAGTTGCTATCGATGGGACTGCTGTCAACGATCAGCTGTCTGGGCTAGTAATGGACCAATAACCAATCCAAATATCAGATCCGGGATATTTCACATTTCTTGAATCTTTAGTGAACATACATTCTTGACTTGTTAGTTTCTTCCTGTGATTTGTCGTCTTATAAACACATTTAAATAGCTTCCTTACATCTGTATTGTTCATTGCTTTCTAAGTGTGCCAGTTGAGACGTTAGCTGTTGTTTTTTCCCTTTACTTTTAAGTTCTTTTAGCTTAGATGTTGGATAATATCTATCTGATATTCTCCTCGGCAGCTGCTCCTGTCAGATCAGTCACTCCGCTTTCTTCTCCACCTTGCTTAGAAGCATTTAGTCGTCCATTATATGTATATATGCTCACCATTCACGGCTCAGTTTTCTCTTCTTTGAGGCTTTCATTTCTTTTGCAGCTGAAGTGATATCGACTGCTCGGAGTAATGGTGATATTTGTTATTGTTATAGCTGTTAGCCTAATGACAACTACATCTATTGGAATCTCATACCAGGCAGGCGTCATTTCACGTCAACAGATTAAGCAGCAAAATGATATCACTTACAGACGTATAGGTCAAATCAAAGTGTTTGAGTGGCCGGATCGTTCCCATAGCTGTGATCCTGATTTGCTCAAGCCTGCTCAGTTGATGAATGTGTGACACAGTGGTTTAAAGGTCACAGTGAGGCAGGAAGGTTGTAATCACAGACTGTGTGTCAAAGATGGACGCTACGCTGCCGTTTTGCCACCCGCTGGTGTCAGGAGTCCATATTTTGAAGACTTGTCATTAGGGTTAGGATTACCTGTCACCATCTTGGTTTTCAAGAACCAGAAGGAACCACATTTGGATGATAGGGTATCTTATTGAGTGTCAGTGTGTGCAGCGCAGGATTTATGGCCATATTTTTTGTCATGTAATTTCACCATCAACACCACAAACACCTTTTTTCCTAACAGGTTGTAAACATGCTTTTTAATAGGCCATTTGTTCATGTGAGTACAGTATATGGGGAGTGACTCAGTTTTGGTGCCAGCCTCAAATGGCCACTCCAGGAAGTGCAGCTTCCACACTGGTGTCATGTTTTCATCCCAGGAAAACATGCTCTGGAGCTTGGTGCCAGACATCTCTCATCCTGTATTACTGCTCAAAAAAGGCCATCATGTGCATCCAGTCTGAAAAATCCGTAACTGTGGAAAACGCTGGAATGCAATTGATTCGCATGTTTTTTTGTGCTGCTCATCTTCGATGATGCAGAATGACACAGACCTGTAACAAAGTATCTTGCAGTAAAGACTGGTTTCGAATTGAAAATCTTTTTTTTTTTTGAATTGCAGCATCATTTCCCTTTCTCATTTAGACTAGAAATAAGTAGGAGAGCACGGGAGATGAAAAAGAAGTGCAGAGGAAGATGAGTTTCCCACTGACAGTCTGCCACGGAGTGGCCTGTGCAGTCTCCCTCAGTCTCACTGCCTCCTGGGAGTTGAGGAAAACATTCTGCTGATGACATGAATCTTGGATGAGTGTGCATCTGTGTGTGAGTGTGAGATAGTGTTGCATGCATACAGAGAAGTACAGTATTCTGGGAGAACCTGTTCATTTAAATCTGCGTCTGTGAGTATGATAGCGTGCGTGCGCCGGTGGCATTCCAGAATTCCACACACACATTCCCATGAATATCTTGTGTGTGGCTCTGTTGACATGCTCAACCGTCCTCTCACCAGTCCACCCCCATTCTCTCTTTCTCTGCTTCATCAATCACTTAAGCTTTCCCACTGCTCACGGCAGAGCTGGACCAATTAAACCCTCTAATTGAGCCAATTAGCAATTAAACACTCAGATGCACCACAAAATTCTGGAGGTCCCTGCAGGCATACTCGTGTCTGCCAGGGCCTTGGCCTTTTACCAGGAATTCTGACGTATCTGTGCCACGAGGTGCAAGTTTTGGGCAAAAGAAAGTCCAGTTGTCCCCCTTCCTGGGCTCATCACGTCCCTGAGAATCTCTCCTCCTTGTGTCACTTTGATTTGAGGCCTCTTGAAGGGCCTCTGCTGACCACAGAGAAGCTTTTCATTAACAGGACCTGTTTCCTCTCCATCCTTATTCTCACCTTTCATCTCCAGTTTGCCTCTCTCGCCATCCCTGCTCCTTTTTCTTTTTTTTCCTTCCCCTCCGACACTCTCGTCTCTTCGCCGGTCTCTTTTATGCACGTCGGAGGATGAAAGTTTAACAGCAGTGTAGATGGTTATTTTTGATTGTTGGGTGTGTGGGTGAAGGGCTCGTCTCAGACTCTCCGTGGTTTAATTAGAGCGCGTGCTGCCCGCTTCTCAGCGAGCAGATACGCACCCAGACGCACACACGGGGGGGGGCGTGGGCAGAACAACAAAGTCCACTCGGAGAGGAACAAAGGCAGGCAGCAATATATTTAGTGTGCACGCGCGGGAACAAACAAAAACAAGGAGAGATTAGAGGCGCTACAGGCCTGCTCGCAATTACCGCTCTGTCTTTTTTAACTTTTTTTTTCACCACGCATTTCCCCAAAAGCCCGAATATATCCTCTCCAAGAGCTTGTTGTACATAAGAAACTTTATTATTACATGAATGAGCCTCCTTATTCGTGTTATCTGCTCATCAGCCTATAGACTCTAATTATCTGCCGTCTTGCCTCAAGCCTCTTAAATCCCATACTTTTAAATTTTAAATGGCTTTATTGGCAGCGTGAGAGAAAGGGGGAGTGGGGGGGAGAAAACAAAAACAGAGGTGGGTATAGGCGATGGAATAATATCCTTAATGATGGCTTTAAAGGGGACAATTACGGTAGGGCGATAAAGCGAAGGGGAGAGTGTGGAAAAAAATTGCGATAAGAGTGAAAAAGAGCGTGAACACTGAGGAGATATCTCACTGTACTCCCAGCCTTACTTACTGCTGGGCCATGTGTGTCCCGCACCGTTACATAACACCACGCAACAACGTAACGGCGGCCTAATCTCCTCCTCGCCTCATGCATTTACTGACTCTGGATCTGTTAGATGAGGATTTGCACATTTCCGCTGTAGATTACATGAATGGCTGTACAGAATGTGAGCTTTCATTCATGTGTGGCTCAGTTAATGCTACGCGTGTCTCTGTGTTCTGCGTATAGCCAGAGAGCGTCCCAGCTGGGCTGTTCTAAGCTGCTTACAGGCGCACATTATTGACATTTGACCTTACTGGGCAGTGAAAGGTTCGCCCTAATCTCCAGCTTCTACTCGTCCACCAACGCTGTCTACTGTACTGTCTGTAGTGTTACCTCCACGAGAACCTCCGAAGCCTCGAGGAATTTAATAACCAGAAATATTGAGGCGTCGCTAGCAGCGTTGTTCGGTGAAAACTCGGCAGAGATGCGTGCGTGCTAGCTGCCAGGTTGAGCTCGGCCCTCCAGGAGGGATCGTGCCCTCGTGCAGGTCGCGCTGGGACAGAAGGATTTTCATACATAATGAATAGAGAGACATGTAGAAATGTGCACTCAGCAAGGAGCATACATGGGATTATGTTGCAAACGCCAGAGGACGTAAAAACATGATGGCAGAAATTGCATTTGTGTCATTGTGTTTGTTTTTGATCTTCCGTCCATGTTGGAGAGAAACATTTTCAGCCTCGTGATGTAACGACTTGAAGTGAAACACGTTGATTGTCACATGAAATGCTCCCAAAATGAACCCTTGTTAGTTTGATCTCCACAACACTTGCTCTGGATTTAGAAAATCTTTCATTTCAGGAAAAAAAAGAAAAAAAGGTCCCTCGGCAACAGCTGAAGGTGAAAAAATGTTGAACTGACAACATTTAATGGAATATATTTCTGTTTCAGATAAGCTTAATCTCTTTTATCTTTTCTTCCTCCCTCCCTCCCCCCGCCCCCGCTCTCTCTCTCTTTATCACCGTCCCTTAAATCTCTTCCCTCCTCCCCCCTGCTTCTCTGTCTCATTCTGCAGAATTCATCATCAATCCAATTATCTGGATAATTGAGGACGAATAGGTATGGAACGCAACAGAGCCATGGCTTGGGAAGTGTTTCGGATCACCGTTGCTGAGAATCACCACTGACCTGGCACCCACTCCAAGGTCCAAACCCCTTCATCCGGCACCCACAGCCCAAAGGACCCTTCTCTCCCAAGCAGCTGCCTTGTCCTCCACTTCACCTTCAGTCAGCGCCCTCAGTCTTGCTCGAGTTTCTAAAAAAGCTCTTTTTAGTCATTAAGGGTTTTTTACCTTCCAGATTGTTGGATTTAATCCACTTTTGCTCATAAAGAGAGACGTTTTCCCAAACAGACTAAAAGCAGGTGGCTGAACAGTATGAACTCAGTCATGAACCCCCTTCCATTCTTTATAAATAAACAGAGTCGGCGGAGTTTGTCGTCCAGGACAAGCCACCTCAGCCTCATGACAGACTGGTGCCTCATGAGCGTCCTAGGCCTCATTCTGCTCTTCAGTCTAGCCTCGAGCCAGAAGATGGATCCTTCTAAACACCCTATCGTGACCACTAACTTTGGGAAGCTCAGAGGCATCAAGAAGGACTTGAACAATGAGATTCTTGGCCCTGTGGAGCAGTACCTGGGTGTGCCCTACGCCACGGCGCCCATCGGCGATCGCCGCTTTCAGCCACCTGAGGCCCCGGGATCCTGGCAGGAGATCCGCAATGCCACCCTCTTTGCCCCTGTGTGCCCTCAAAATGTTCACGGTGTGCTGCCGGAGATAATGCTGCCCGTGTGGTTCACAGACAACCTGGACGTGGCGGCCGGTTACATCCAGAACCAGAGCGAGGACTGCCTCTACCTCAATGTCTACGTGCCCACGGAGGATGGTGAGTGGGGACAGGGTGAAATGAAGGGTTGGTGGATGTGGGACTTTGAGGGCTTTGATGGGTAACATTTAGCACAGGGAATAGGTGGACTTTTCACTAAGCCCCAAACCCTTTAGTTACTAGTACCGTACCATTCTTGTTGAGCTTTCCATGCTCACACAGCAGGCACACAGTTACTGCTGTACATGTTTTTTTAAGTCTGCAACATCAGGTTCTTGGTAGAAAAAGCCGACTCGTCTTTTTGTCTGGCTGCCAAATAGAAGATTATATGTGAAGTTTGTTGTTTGATTGAGGATAACTGAAAGATTGTTTTAGTGTTTGCAACCAACACCTTTTAGCTTGTAGCTTTAGTAAAGTCAGTAAAGCTCCAGGCACAAACAGCCGCACCATGTAGAAGACAGTATTTTCCTTTCTTAAATATATTTTAGAAACTACTTTTGTTTTTTTCGGTTTTTGTCTTTGTTTTTTCTTTGTTTTTTGGGGTTTTTTTCGTCTGACTGATAGATCCAGGATTGCTTGCTAGGCAACAGTACCCTCACCTATTCAGTCTTTAAGTGATGACGTATGAACCCTGCTTCCGGGCCCAAACTACTCTGCGTTTAATAAGGCTGCTGTGTTTTTAACATGTTTTACTGCTTTATATCTTGTTCTATTTAATCTCAACAAGCCCCTAGAAACAGTCAGTGATCACTGTCGGCTTCTCTTGGTTTTTATTACCGCTATTCATTTCAAAGCTCACTTTTTAAAACCTTGCGATGTAGCTACAGCCCAGCCCATGCAGCTGTAAATTAATTACTAACCTCGTATTGTGGATGGATTATCTCAGTTTTTCTCCAGACTGAAGTTTGGTCTGTTTACAGCATCCTGCCATGCCATTGCATTTGTCCCTAACCATCGGGAACCCTCACGTTAACTTTTATCAAGTGGAAAAAAGTTAACGGTCATCCTCCAACTTCACTGTGTTTATGTTATGCTAACATAGCTGTGTCGCTAGCGATCACATAGCACGTCATTATATACCAGCTAGCCAAACTTCAGTAACCCTACAAACGTCACTGCTGTTTAGTTTTCTGTCTTCATTTATGTTGGAAGTGATAGCAGAGCTGTGCGTTTCAATTTTTTCAGAAATCTCTCAGTCAGAACATGCTATATCATGTTTAGGTGGAAACTAGCGAGCTAACTCCCTGCTAACTTCTAACTCTGTTAAATTTAATAAATTCTGTTTTCATGGATGCCTGGATGTTAAACTTAACTGTTACACCTGGTACAGCAGCAACACTGATCATTTTATTACAGATGAAAGAATTTGGACAGTTTTTAAACTCTCAGTGATGTCACAGTGTTTGCTTGACTTTGGGACCTGCAGTGGAGTTTGGGCCTAGACACGGCTAATGACGTCAGACTTAAAGACCAGATAGTTCAAAAGTTCAGCTGCTGTGAATCAGCCCCTGCGTCCTCGATATCATTTAACATTAATCTGTCGTCCCGTTGGCTTCAGCCTCATGTTCTTGGACTGCAGCCGGCTACAGCAACTGGTTCATGAGCTGCTGCACTGAGCTCACAGCAACTCCCCAAGACGGTGGAGTTGACATTTGACCTCAGGACAAGAGACTAAGCAGAGGCATTGCTTGACAGTCACAAAGAAGGCCTAATTATAGGTGAAGAGGAGCACCTTTATCTGCCAATAATGTTTGCCCCCCACACAACCAACACATAGAACCATAGACATACAGTTAAAGCAAGATATATCTCTTCCAGTATTGTTAGCTCGCCCTGGTGTTAAGTTCAGACTCTTGTTTCAGTCTAACCTAACTTCTGACTTGCTTTGAATACACTTAGTTACATTTGAAGAAGCAAATGATGATGAAGTGATGATTTATCTGTGTAGAGGAGGGGCTTAGTGAACAGTCACCACTTACAGGGATAGTCTGAGTGGTTGTATAAAAGTTACTTTCTAGAGTTCCTTTTTAGAGTCTTTCACAACTTTAAAGGCTAATATTTCATACCCACCTTGCACATAATGTAGATGATGAGTGTTAGTTGTAGGATCATGCTTGCGTCTGGGTTGGACTTACATATAAAAGAAACAATATAAAACTCCATGGAGTATCAAAAATCATTTCAACTACCCCTTTGCTGGTTTTATGGTACCTCCAATTCTGGGTGTTATAAAACAAAAAGGCCAGGACTGCAGCAGCTTTATGAGAAAAGGGATTAGGTGACTTTTGACTTTACTTTTTTTTTTCCAGTCAAGAACTCTCTTCTCTCAACTCAGATCAAACTGTGGACGTTTTTGTCAGTCTAGGGACTGTTTGGTGTACGAGCAATAAGGGGGAAAGATTTCCATCTCGTCAGCAGGTGTGATATGAAAAGTAGAGACTCCTGTCACCTCCCTTTCTCTCATTGCTGAGGATATTGTGCTTCACATTTTTGTCTTTCATTTCTATATCTCGAGTAAAAGCTGCACAGCTTCCCAACACCTTTTTATAGAGACAAACTTGTAAGCATTTTGGGTTTTGCTTGGAAAAGAAAATAAGACCTGAAAGCCAACTGGACGTTTTCCAAAGAGGAATGAAGTGTTACTAAAGATCTGTATTGAGGCTAAAAAAAGAATCCTCCATGATGTAGCTTGACAGTGTCTGTGTGTGAACATGTCTTTCTCACCAACACTTTTAAGTCTCCCTCTTTGCCCGTCCATCAGAACTTTTTTAAATTTCCTTTTTTTTTTACCCACCTCGCAGTTCAAAACCATTCCTTCCGCCTCTCCACTCCAGGACCGCAGCCTCAGCCCTCGACACCCCATCATTGCCACTTACAGCTCCGCGGGCAAATTTAGAGCATTATACATCAGGTTTCACCTTTTTTTTCCCTGAGATGTGCGATGTGGAAATGGAAATGTCATAACTCTGAAGCATATAAACACTCGCTCACATTCTCCCGTGCAGCGCGCCTTCTGCAAATGTCACACAGGTGCTGAACAGCTCCCCACAGTGACCTTCATTCATCAATGTGAAAAATCAGCAGAGCGCCCGGCGTCATCGGTGTACCGCACGGTCACTGTTTGTAAGGTGCGTCCAGGTTAGAAAGACATTATCCCAGCAAATACGGTGCACGTGCCATAATTTATTCCAAGTGTGGAAAAAAAGAGCTGCAGATCCATATGAGCTCGCTTCACCCCCTCCTCCGCCCATCCTCCATCATCACCGCTGTTATATTTACTGTGGTCGAGTCAGGCATGACATTGCTAGCCTCAGCAATCTCTAGCAGCCCCAGGGTTGCTGTTGTCTTTGCTCCTCTGCCTTTTGGTTTCCAAATCATTTTTTACACATGCAATGGAGGAGATGGAAGGAAACGAGGAAAGGAAGATAAAAAACAAGGAGAGGAGACTAGGGCTAGAGATTTTTGGGGTATGCATTTTCTCTTGCCACACCACGGCTGGCACTGTCTTTCTTCTTACTTTTAAAACATGAATTCTCCGTCTCCTGAGAGTTTTGTACTTGTATCCTTTCACAGGGCACCCTTAAGACAGAATCCTTAAAAAAAAACAAAAAAACCTCTGGTTTTAAGTGGATTAAGCTGGCAGAATTACGTCTTAATGCTGCCGTCGGTGCAAATAGGAGAAAGTGGGACACTGACATGAATGTGTGTTTGTTCATAGATAAACAAATATGCTAACATTTGGCGCGTACTCATGGCTCTTTAATTAATATTTAAGTGCTTAGTAAGTTGCAAAGCTAGCCATGTGTTGTCATTTCTTTCATTCATCCCATGGCGCTCCTGAATAAACATGCTTCCGAATGTGTCAGTCATTTAGAAAAAAACTAAATCAAGAAATGGAACAAATTGAAAGAAAGAATGAAAAATGACACTTTTTAATATTTGATTAAAGACAGCTTCATCTATTTACTGCTTTCATATCACATTCTTTGACTATATGAATAGTTTCGAGCAGAAAATGCTAATCACTCAATGGGTTTTCATTTTTTCTAAACACATTAAATTAGTTATTATGTATATATTGCTACAGAAAAGACACATTGCAGCATCTTTTGGATTTCAATTAGAGACTACATTTTTATCCAACACATGGTGGCCTCAGGGAGGCACGGCAGCGACCCAAAACATACAGCCAGAACCATAAAGAACAAGAAGGCAAGGCAAGCCACTCTCTGGAGGTATTTACATTTAAGGAAATATTGTATTATTGCAGTTTGTATATATTTGTTTGGTTTCTTTGTTCTTTTAAAAGAACATTAAGTTTGTGGTGCAGTAAAGTCAGTCAGATAAGGGAAGCATTACAGATGTTTGCTTTGATTACACAGACATCATGTAGGAGTGGGTTAATGGGTATTGATTTGTAAATAACTTGAGCTTATTATAGAACACTGTACTACAGTATATTTCCAAGTAGGCCACTCGTTCTCATACTTTATTTAAAGATGTAACACATTTTGGGTTCAGCTTAAAAGAAAGGCAGATGTGAAATGTAAAATTGAGGTCAGAGGTCAAATGTAACCTGCCATTGGACGCAGACTATATTATAAGGTTTCCTGATCCATATAGACCCGTATCAAAGGCAGTATAACTTTAAGCAAAACTGACAATTTATGAGTTTATTTGCGCTTGAAGATGAGGTCAGAGGTCAGATTTCCAAAGTAACCTGTCATTTAGAATGCTTATATGTCACTTATATGTCAGCTCTATATAGCATTATTATCATCTTGACCTTTTAGACTAACCTGTTGACCTTGAAGGAGAGGTCAGAGGTCAAATGTGACATGATATCTTAAATCTTAAACCACACTTGTAAGAGTCCTAGTTTCTAAGTTATGTGGCTTTATGTCAATTTTTGTCCAATAAATCATAAAGTTGACCTTGAAGACCTTGAACTGGAAGCCAGATTTTGATGGATGATTAACATGACTGCACTCTGCACGCCTACCGGGTTTTATCAGAATTCCTTCAAGTTATCATGTTTACAGGCACAATGATGACATGCATGCAGATGCTACCAAATAATAACCTCCTTAGTGGAAGTCATTATTTTTAGCAACAAGAAAAACAAAAACACCAGTCAGAGAAATTAAATGAAGAACCAGAAGAGAGCAGAATCCTTAAAACCGGGATGAGTTTTCCAAGTTGTTTGGAACAAGCTACCTGCAAAGTACCTTTAAAGAAGAATTCGAAACATTCTCAGCTGCTTTAAGTGGTTTTTAAGCAAAGAGCCGTCCAACATTCATACCTCAGCCTATAAGAATTAAGAATTGCTGTGGTTTCCATTTATTAGTACCTCTGAAGGAATAAAATGAACACTAGGTTATAATAAAGGCTTTACAGTGTAGAAGTAGTCCAGTGATGGTAGTCTGGACTCAGTCTTGGTTTTTGCATCTGGCAGGTAGTTTCCTCATCAAATGCTGGGAGGCAGGAGCTCCACTGGTACTCCTGCAGATGATATCCCATAAATCATAGCGAGAGGTTTTCATCTCACTCCTGCAGAGTCACGCTGGATCGATGGATGAGGCGAGGGAAGGACCGGCAGCCGACGCCGCCTCAGGCTCACAGACAGATCACATGCTTCTCTCAGCAGTCGGCTGCCGTTAACACAGAGCAAGCCTTCATGGTGAATAAGTTGGAGTAGCTGGACTCAGCAGCCCACAAATGGAAACTCGTTATAAATGTTTACCGGCATACACAATCCATTATGGCTATGCTTTGTGCAGTTAGGCAAAGGGAATAAAGAAACCATCGCTTTGAAGTCAGCAGCTGGAAGTTTTTTAAAGAAAGTTTGTCCCATCATTATACCCACAACACCTACTCAAGCCTAAATGGACAACCGAAGCTGGAGTCACTTGCTGAATTTGTTTCCGTTTCAGCTTTTTAGCACTTTGATCTTTTTGAAGAAAAATGTATATTTTACCATGAGCTGCAGCTTGTTTCAGCCTCAGATGTGACTGTTTCAGTAGGATGTAGCTGCTCAGGACCAGGCATCTTAAAACCTTTAAGCATCTCCACTCAAAAAAAGGAAACTGGGTGGTTGTTACGTTTACAAATTCTAAATAAATTGTAATTTTAACAAAATAATTTAATGTTTCTATGGTGAACATAATTAAATCATGTAGAATCTGTATGAAGCAATTAAACAACTTAATTTGTTCTTGTTGAGATGACATGATACAATCTAGTAAGAGTGGTTAGTTGTCTGGGCTCAGGAAATTCACAAGATCACACGAGATTTGAAACTGCAGGAAAATCACTGGAGTTATAAGAGACACACAAAACATGTATGCTGTTGCTGTTTATTGTGGTTTAACCTGTCGAGGACAAAACGTAAAGAAAAATCTGCATCAAGCCGTGTAATCATAGCTGTCCTACTTTTGTAAAGTAAGTGGATTGACAGCTTGGTGGTGTGGTGGTTAGCACTACTGCCTCACAGCAAGAAGGTCCTGGGTTCCAATCCATAATCTGACTAGTTGGCAGTGGGTTCTCTCAGGGTGTTATGGTTTCCTCCCACAGTTAAAAGTCATGCACTTATTGGGGTTAGGTTAACTGGTGATTATAAATTACCCGTGAGTGTAAATGGTTGTTTGTCTCTGCGTGTTAGCCCTGGAGACCTGTCCAGGGAGTACCCTGCCTCTTACCCTATCACATCTGGGATAGGCCCCAGCCCCTGTGCAACCCTGGTAAAGATAAAAGGATGGGTGGACTGGAAGTTGTTGTAAATCCATAGCAATTTTATGTTACTTTGACTTTGTTGAGAAAATTGTGAAGGATTAAAATATTCCATGAGCTCTACTTACTTCATCTAAACATGTTTCAATCACCTTATCAACACAAAATGCAGAGGCTTATTGAATGTGAATATGTGAATGTCGAGTTAACTCAGTTGTTTAAGTTGCTGCTGTTACGGGTCCGAAATTGAGGATGAGAGTAAAACAATGATGGTCCAGAAGAGGTCAATCAAACAATTGATTTTAATGAATGCACGCAGTGTGGAGAGGTGCAAACTGCAAAACAGTTGTACATCTCTACCCAAATTACACTCTAGATTGCTTTTATAACATCAGGGTATTGTAACGCCCCTTCTTGCGTTTACAAGCACATAATTTGCATGTACAGAACATTCATGTATTTTAAGAATTAACTGCAACATAGAGGTTCCTCCTTGTGGCATACTCTTCCGAATATAGTGATGACCTAAGGCCTTTAAGGTCACCATGGACTGGACATCCTTCCGTCACCTGTAACTAAGCAAACTCAAATACCACAAGAAGCTGAATACATTCAGGCCTTTGCTCAGCTACTATTTTACTATACCAATATACTCAGCATATGAGTTATGATACATATATATTTAACTCAATCATTTTAAAGTAGTTATAACTGCACCTGTAATAAACATGTTAATATTTGATTATGATAACCCCTATAATATCAATTATAACATAATGCCAGCAACTTCAATAAATGCTTGGATGAAATGATAATTAATGCAATGACAAAGATGATGGTTATATAAAATAATCCCTGTAATTCCACAATTCCCCCTTTTGACGTCTTCCAAAGACGTCACTACACTATTCCCAGGTCCACTACCTTCGCTCTGACCCTCTCTAGCCGCCCCCTGACTCAGCAAATCCGACAACAACCTCATGTCCTCTAGGTGGTCCAGCAATAAAACACCAGCCCCCACTTGAAAACACTTCATGCTTAGGTAATCTCCACTCCTTTTCTGGGTCCTTCTCTAGTGGAAATCTTCTCCTGTAAGGGATAGAAAACAAACAACCTTTCTCTGCTACACCTTACTAACTTACTGTGTTCATCTCAGGTTCCTGTCATTAGTCAAAGTTGGTTCACAATATCACATCAGGCAAAATCACAAACCCTACTGCCACGTCTGCTTTATTAAGCTCTTCAGTTAGACTCTGTACCGGTTTGCCAATCTGTGTGTACATGTCTCTACACTTTTAATGTCTAAATGCACATCTGGATGTATGTGCACTTGTGTGTCTATCTGCATCTATGAATCAATGATTTGTCAGATATAAGGCGTTAATGTGAGAAATGTTTCCTGACTATTAACTCCTGATACTCAAGGAACTTTCCTGTTTGCCGAACTTCCTAGGTTTGGCCTTTTACACTTTTACTAAAGAAATTTTAACAGAGCCCAAAGAGATTTTTATTTTGCTCCTGTGCTTGACAGGTTAAGCGAAGTTGTTTTTTGTTTTGTTTTGAAATTTTTCCCTTCTGTGTGTGTGTGTGTGTACATAAGTAAGAATATGATAATCAACATAAGATCCCTGGTTTGCAAATGATTTTCTGCCCCCGCTGCAGGGCAACATCATGTGGTGGTGAGTCTATGTTGGCTAGTTTAATGCAAATATGTAACAGTTGCTTCATTACATTGCCCACTCAGAGTTGCGCAGTTTCAAAGTATGTGGAGAATTCAATACACATTTCTTGGCTAATTATTTTCCCAATAAAAGTGAAATCACACATTACATTTGATTTTACTTATGTATTATCCTGTTCTGGGCTCTATCCATTATATTAACTTTATTTAATCTCAATACTCTTTATGTGTGTGAGCAACGCTTTTAGTCTTATTAAACACAACCCAAGTAAAATGCACACCATCCCCATGTCAGCCTAAATCTCCGCTAAAAAGCACACTTCAAAGTTTTCTATCTGGATTTACGCCTCTTTTGGCCTCAAGCATATACATAACATGCCAAGGTTACTGTTAATGCCCGTTAGACAAGTTTCCATTATCTACAACATTTTGTTTCACCCGGCTCACCCTCACACATTTCCTGTTCACTTATTGCATATTTATCTTTAACACCTTTTACCTCAGGAGTTGCTAAGCAGAAACAAAGCAACCTGTGGTCCACCTTTACCCTGTAAAATAAACCCCTGTCATGATTGTGTCTGTAAGCATGTTTTGCATTCATTCATTACACTCCACGCCATTCCTACAAGTTAGGAGCTGTAAAGTTGAAAGCTACATCAAGTCCAGGCCTCTGGCCTGGCCTATATTTAAATCATGTGTGTTTGTAAGCGTGCGTGCAATTCACCTGCTATGTTCTCATCATCCCTCAACATGTATCACCTGGACACTCTCACCAGTGAAGCTTAAAACCCTCTTGGATAGAACATCAACTCTAAACAAGCACAGTTATGCATTGTGTATAAAATTAACTCAACCTCATGCTAACCTACATAAGTACCTGTCTTAAGAGAGACCTCTGCACAGCTCAGACGCCAGTTGCAAGAGCTCTCTAACATTAGAATCATCAGCTGTGACTTATATAGTGTTATTTCGGTACTTTATACTTCACACATTTTGAACGTTGTTTATATGGGGAGTTCCTCTTTTTGTGTCTATATTTATTAATATGCCTTGTGCACTAAAGCTTCCTGTTTTTCAGTCTGGCTGAGCACTCGTTTGTGAGTATAAACTGGCCTCTACAAGCCTTCATTAGCAGATACACATTACAAATACTTCATATATACAGAGAAAAACCCAATAATCCACATTTCACTATTTTGTTCTTTGGTTCAGATTTGGATTCTGTATTGTTCTTCATTTGTTATTATTTATGTTTAGATTGTTTATTGCTAATCTTGGTTTGTTGTTGTCTGTTTGGGAGCTGACATAGTCTCTATAAATGAACTTCTTTTGGTGGAGTAGCATCAGGAGAGAAGCTCCGGAGAGGCATCTTCCATGTTAAACACTAAAATATAACATAAGAAATCTTCTCAACGTGTTGTATATTTTTAATATTTCCTTATTATTTTGTCATAAAATAAATCAACCAAATAACTTAAGCTGTGTGACAGCACCTTGCGTTTACGCCAGGCTGTGAACTGCCCTAAATCTACTTGCTACACCCCTTTTCACCTAGTTTAATTTTTTCAATCCTAATTTAAACTATTCCTGACTTCCCTCAATGCACACTGTAAAGTGTAAAAGATACAATTAGCTTTCTCCTGGTAAAAGGTCCTACATTATTTTCTCTACCTTTGGAAACATCCTCTATCGAGTTAACCCATTTCATTTTTCAAACTTAGGCCTGATTTCTTCGCCCCTTTAACGGGTAGCGCATATCCGGTCTGAACACTGTGTTTGGGCAATTTACGAATTGTTGCAGGATTTCTATGTTATGTAAAGTTCCTCTCATCCCTTTTATGCTTCCATTATAACCTGTGTCTAACAAGCTTTTGATCTTCTTTGTAATATAAACAACTCGGTGTATTTGTGCTCTGTTCTTCTCCTTTCTCTCGTCTGATCATCTCAAGCACGTCCTGTACCAAATTTGCTTCCTCTTTTCAAGTCCCACATTTAATTACAAGCTCAAACACATTTGCCCTATATTGCTGTCTCGACGTGTTTCCTGTCAACTTAACAGAGTTATTCTCAGAACTCAGAGCTGAGGTTCCCCTTTTCTAAGTCTGTCTGTTCTACAAGAGAGCAAGTCGGTAAACAAGTTTATCCTCACAAAGGTTATTAGGTAAAGGTCACGTAGACATTTGCCTAGTAACCCTAAAAGAACACATTTCATGTAGCTAATCGCATATATTAACACCCCCCTTTTTGTGACACATCTCATGTGTTACAAACTCAAAATCCTTCACTCAGGTTAGGGAATTAAAGAAAAGTTTAGTCCTATCATATTATGTATAAATGCTCCATAACTTCAAACCTGTATTTAAGGAATGAAATCAAATTAATCATCATGTCAAATCCTTTCTTGGCTCCATCCACAGCCTGCATCCTTGAAACGTCCTAGAAACAAAAACCTGTGTGTTAACCAGAACATCACCTTTTATACTCAGTTTCTCCACTTCATCCAACCTGTAATATAAAAAAGTTAAAACAGAACAATTATCAGTCATATGTCCAACCTTAGTCCAGTCTTTTGTCAGTGTCCAGTCGGTCCAACCTATGGTCTGCCTCGTCCGTCCATTCACCTGTCCATTCCCACACATTCACTCACACGCATTACCATCAGGTATTGCTGACAGTGGAGACTATCTCGCAAATATTCAGTCTTCACTCTCAGCAACATCAACTCATTTATTTGTTTTACTTTGTTTTTAAGAAAATAGTTCTTTCTGCTTTTAGACTGGATTGGCTCGCGGCAATCCTTTTACTTTGTCAGCGCTGTTATCCACTCTTTTGCAGGCCTGCTTAGAACAAAAATGAGAAAAAGAGAGCTGAGTATTAGCTCATCAAAGTACAAAACAAAATCACCTGACAGGTTTTCTTTATAAGTGCACTGTTACAAAACCCCTTAAACATGTCCATGTTTATTAACACTCCCTCTTTAAAAATAAAACAACAACCTCAAAAATCTTCAACAATCTTAAATTTCACCCATAGAACACACCCAAAACGTAAAAAAGCTACACCGTTTTGTACACGAGATCCCCCTTTAAGCACTTTACCAAACTCACATTCAACCTTAACATATAAGCACGTTCTCACAATATGTCAACACTAATTTATAAACCTCTTAATCAAATTTGCACCTCTGAACAATCTACCCCTCCTTTAAGGCCTCAATCACACACACACAGCAACCTCCTCTGTCCACATTCACACGAGCTCTCAAACTTTTTCCATACTCAGCCATATCTCAACAATTTAACTTGGCAAAATAAATACATGTTTAAACTTTATCACATTATTCGATTATTTTCATTTTCTTTCTATACTAATCACTTACTTTGATCAATCAGTGCAAGAGCACTCCTGAGTCACTCTTATAGACACTTTTCTTTTGTTTTTCCATCTATTTTATGAACCATTCACACCATTCTCTCACTCATACAAGCAGCAAGCAGATCTTCATTGCATATGCTTATGTTCTTAGCCAGGTTTTAATCAATATCTGTTCATTAAGCTTCAGGAGCTTGTCTTTATAAGGTTAATGCATTTTCTGTTTGTGTGTGTATGGGTATATGTTATTTTGCATCTATGACTTCACAGTCTCCCAGACTTCTTCCCAACTCTCCAGTTAAGCAGTCAGTTTTCTTTTTCCCCGAGTTACTAACCCACATTTTGATTTCCCACCTTAAATTACCGCCCTCCTGGTCTTCAGCCAGGAGCTGGGGCTTGCTTTTCAGGTTCCTGGACACATCATGCTGTGAACAATTCAACCAGAAACTTGCCTTAACTTATCCATAGATGTTAACCTCTAACTTTCTTCCGACTGCTGGATGTGGAGAGCCGGTCCAAGTCTGCTTTACTCCTGAAAATAACAAAACTAAGACATTTTCATTATTATCACCAGTGGTTAAATAACCCATTTCTCTGTCTCTGGTCAGAAACACCAATTATGCCAGGCATGTAAGCGTGTTCTTCCCTGCATTTTATGTTAATTGGGTGTAAACTGCTTCTTCATTAAATTAATTCATTGAGTTTCTCATTGCATTTCTATGTATTCATGTTAATGTACACTACGTGTAAGCTGTTTCTTCATTGCATCCTATATATTCATATTTAATTTATGCATTTCACCACTGAGCTTTAGATTCAAACTATCTCACTTCTGATTCATTTCAAAAATAATCTCACATGTAACAATTTGTATGTGTGTTTTCTATTCATTAAGGTAATAACAATTATTTCTTTCATTATTCTTACCTTTTCTAATGTTTACCTCTTTGTTATGCTATGGTGGACATCCCTAAACAATTCATGAGTTCAGGTTTCAATTTTCAATCCAATTATATCCTATATTCTCGCAGTCAAACTCGTCCAGCTTCATCTCTCACTGGTCCTCTCTGCACAATGTCCTGTTCGAGCTTCAAAGCTCCCGCAAACACAGTCTCAACTCAGCTGTTGTCTTCTTCTCTGTTTCTTTACAGTCTTTCTTTCAGATTAAATCCCAGCATGGCAAAATATCACTCAATGTCCAGTGCTCTTCCACAATTCTTTATCCCACTGTTCAACTGCCCAGCCTGTATTTTCACAGTACATGTTACATTACTCTTACATGCTGCTGCTGGTCGTCAGTCGTCATCAGTGTTACTGGATCAGTGGCACTGTCGTTTGCCTGCTGTATTCAAATCCACGATGTTCTATCGGTCTTCATCAGGCGATTGACTGTCCTTTGAACTTCTTCTCCGCTTCAGGGACAAAGTGAGAGATCCAGCCGCACAATTTCGAGCCAAAGACTGGCTTATTTTCCCAATTCTTTTAATCTACTTTTCTGCTACTGAACTCAAGGTTGCAAAGTTGAAAGACGCCCACCTGTATTGACACACTAAACCATATAATTAGTATTATATTCATTTTTCTTAAAGGCTTCATTTGCTTCATGTGCCTAGAGTTAAATCTCTCTCTCTGTGTTCTTTCTGTACACACTCAGTTCCCATATATGGGCATGCACAGTTCCTGTTCACTATTTCCTGTCGCTGCAGCCCCGGTACACAGAGCAATATTTCCTGTTCCTCAAACTAATCTAACTCCTTTGTTTTTTTGTTTTCTTGAATTAAAAACACTTTCAAACTTTAGCACATCCTACTTTTCATCACACAAGAAATATATTTCACACTCCTTTATTCCATACACACCTTTTAAATGCTCTAACCTCTTTCAGACGCCATAAATCGTCTCACACGCACTGCCTTTCTCTCTCTCAGACTTCCCCTTTTCACTTACTCAGACAAATCACCCAGTCACTCAAATCAAATACTGACAGCATTCACACAGTTAAAATCACACAAAATACGCTTTCATACGAGTATTTTGGACATGCCTTCCATGATCAGAAAGAGCAAGTCAAAAGAAAAAAGAAAAAGAAAACTGAAACCTCTCATAACATCACTGAAGGTCAAATATCTTCATAGACCCAAAAGTAAGCATATTATTTCCCTAGTCAAAAGTCAAACCGTTACTCACAGTAATTTTAATCTCACAGCCTTTGTGTTTTGAAACTAAAAAGAGGAAGGGACAGCGCCCAATTTAAAGTGCGCATGTTGTCACTCAACGACACACACAGAAAATGTAACTGTATATATATTATCTCAAACTGAAACAAAACCCATCTAAAAATCCTAAAACATCTTACTTCGACACCCCAAAACACACATCGCTTACAGACACCTTTATTAATTAAATTATCTCAAATTCAATTTCAGTTCTCAGAACCCAGGTAACGGTCTTAAGTATCAACAGTTTATGTATCCTATCTCAAAACCCCGCAAAAAGTCATACAGTCATGGCAAGAAATAAAACTTTACTTACATATTGTAATAAACAAAACCAGCGTACATGCATCAGCAATGTCTAGCAGTCTCTATAAACTTCCTCATACTCTATTGACCTCTCAGCTGCCTTATTTGCATTCTCACACACACACACACAGTCTAAAAATAATACCAGCCTGACTCACAGACTCAGACATGTCTCTTAATATATTTACACAGACGTCCTATGATTACAACTGCACAGATTTTAGGCTTCTCATTCCAAAACCTACACAATTTAGACAATTTTTAAATTAACCCTCCAAGGGACAAACTCCCTGAGTTTTTTGTGATCAATTTAACCAGTCTCGGCCCCGGACCGTGGTCAAATATCTAAGACCCTACACAATTTAAAAGCGTCAACCAACTCAACCCCTGCCGAAAAGCTCTGTTTTGGGGACATTTCACATCCCAGGCTTCCCCGAAGTTTTAAGTTAAAAGGTAGACGCCCGAAACCCGGTTTCTACTGACCAAAAAGTGCAAACCACCGTCCCGGACGGCAAAGTGGTCCAACCACTAGTTATTCTGGAGTGCCCCAAGCTCCACAGTGACCAACTGACTATCCCTCAACTGAGGACAAGGTCTAAGCGTCCTTGACCTTGGCAACCGTTACGTCTGAGCAATGCACTTGTTAGACTCCCAGAGTCCCGTTCTATACAATTTAATTATTTTGAAGACACCCCGAAAATCATAAACCCACCATATCGGTGTCCAAGCCCAGCTTTATATTCAATTGAGACTTTAATGTCACAAACTTCACCATTACCTATTATTCTAAATTCTCTTTATCCTAAATCCTCTTTATTCTTATTCCTTTGGGACTTTAACCCGGTACCTTTAGTGAGACTCTAACTCACTTTTACTCTTTTTCTTATCATTACTTCAACTTCAACTTCTCATGAGATTTTCACCAAAACCAAAACAGACCTTTACCAGTAATTTTCAGTGAGTAGACTTTCAATTTTGTCAGACCCAATTCAGCACTGTTTGGAAATAATTCAACAGGTAGTGCCTTACCTTTGAATAAGCCGGCTTATGTCCACTCACTTCGACCACTGACTCGTGTCTGCCTGTTTGAGCACCTTGGACCCTCTCAGTCTCAACCTCCACCTTTTCTCCCTCAACCCTCGGCCAATGCACCAAATGTTACGGGTCCGAAATTGAGGATGAGAGTAAAACAATGATGGTCCAGAAGAGGTCAATCAAACAATTGATTTTAATGAATGCACGCAGCGTGGAGAGGTGCAAACTCCAATCAGTTGTACATCTCTACCCAAATTACACTCTAGATTGCTTTTATAACATCAGGGTATTGTAACGCCCCTTCTTGCGTTTACAAGCACATAATTTGCATGTACAGAACATTCATGTATTTTAAGAATTAACTGCAACATAGAGGTTCCTCCTTGTGGCATACTCTTCCGAATATAGTGATGACCTAAGGCCTTTAAGGTCACCATGGACTGGACATCCTTCCGTCACCTGTAACTAAGCAAACTCAAATACCACAAGAAGCTGAATACATTCAGGCCTTTGCTCAGCTACTATTTTACTATACCAATATACTCAGCATATGAGTTATGATACATATATATTTAACTCAATCATTTTAAAGTAGTTATAACTGCACCTGTAATAAACATGTTAATATTTGATTATGATAACCCCTATAATATCAATTATAACATAATGCCAGCAACTTCAATAAATGCTTGGATGAAATGATAATTAATGCAATGACAAAGATGATGGTTATATAAAATAATCCCTGTAATTCCACACTGCCAAAGCAAAACTATTGAATTAAGTAAATCCAACATGTTCTTTTTTTCAGTGTCCACATCAGTGGCATCCGATCTAAGGTTAGCAGTAGTGCTTGTGTTAGGATACAATGAATATATGAGACTTTGTCTTCTAGTTTCTGAAAGTTGGCCATTTAACAAATAGTTAAGAACAAAACACAACCCTAACCCTAGATGAGCTTCTGGTGGAGGTTTATGATCTAGGACAGTGATGCCAAAGTTTTTTTTACATCATTGGTCACACACACACAAAACTATTCATTACTTAATTATGTTGGTGTGAAATTATGGATAAATATGAATGGCCCTGGGGGAGGTGTTCATCAGAAGGAAGCAGTTGTAAAACTGAGAAGTCCAAAAAGTGTGCCTTCTTCACGACTAATGGGTCGTTGTCGGGCAAATACTGGCCCGTGGGATTTATGTTTGACACCCTTAGGGTATTTTTTCTAGCACAGTTTTTGCCCTGAAATAACAAATGCACCACCTCGCATGCAGGACACACTATTACATATTACTCTATGTGACAGTTCCTCACCAGCTTAGAGGTGTTGCTTTCAGCTCACCTTTATTCAGCCAGCCTGCAGTATGAATTAGCGCTCCTCACAAGCTCGGTCAATTTCACAAAAACTGCAATCAAGAATGTGAGCGCTGAAAGGGAGCGCTGTGGAAACAGTTAAAGACTCGCATGAATTAGTTATGAAATTCTTACATCCTGCATTCATGTATTAATATCAGTGATAAATAACTGTATGGATAAGCATGAGACAAACTCCACTGCTCCCACAAGAACGCTACTGGTGGTAGGCTGGGGTTAAATCCCGATAAGCTGTTGCAAAAGTGCCTTTTAAGCTGTTCAATTAGTCCCTTCCAAGTGGGTATACATCAGTTTTGCCAGAGAACCCTTTGGGATTTGAACCGCTAACCTCAGCGTTGTCAGAGCTGTGCCTTTTTGGCAGAGTTGCACGGTGCATGCTGGGGGCCTTATAAATTATTACATCCGATGCTTCATCTATCTCCATGCATCAAGCTCAAGCTCCCACATCTCCCCATTCTGCAGTATTTCAATTTTCTGAGGAGATTCATCAAGAAGGGTTCAATACTAATACAATAATGCACACAGTGGCCGAGCGCCCCTCTGCAGCATTGTCAAAGGGCTAGAGATGCATAAATAAGAGATAAAAACAAACAGATAAATAATGGGAAAAAGTGAGAGAAGTGCCAGCGTGCAGCAGTAGACGTAGGCTAGATATTGCTTCTGATGCCAGAAAAACCTTGATTATTCTGCTCCATCTCTTTCTTTATGTCACCTCTTCCCCCTCCTTACCCTGGTTGATACCCTCTGAAGAACAAAAATGGGAGAAAAAAGGGGATGATGGGAGGGGAAATAGATCACCATCTTTCTGCAGGCAGAATACACTTCCCCTAGAATGAACAATTGCTGTTACATACAGTATGGGCGCCTGTAGCCCCCTGCAGATGAAATATCCACTGTCTTTCTCTCTTTCTCGCTCACACACACTTGACAAAAGTTTTCTTTGATGTGAGGGCGCGCTTGCCAGAACCGAAAGACAAACCAGAGGCTTAAATAAAAAGACAAGGACACGATGAGAGCAGAGTTCGATTTTAAGCCAGGCATCTTGAGGTGGTTGTTGTATTGTCAAAGATGGAGGTTAGAACAGAAGGCCTCATCCAGCCTGTGGTCCAGCCCTTACAAACCAAATCTGACATCTTTGCTTTTTTCTTTTTTGCCTCCTCTCATGTTTCACCTTCCCGTTCTCCCGCTCCTTTGCTCAGTCTGCTCCCCTCTGCTCTGTTCTCTGTCCTGAGGCACGGTGGTGCAGACAACGAATGGTCTGCTCGGTCAAAGGCTGTATCTTACACTTAGGTGGCGAGGGCAAAAGAATCCGCCTGGGTCAGTCGCTGCTTTTCAGCTGTTTCCATCATCCATCTAGGATCATAAAACACACAGGACCACACGGCTGGTTGTTGAAAAATCTGAAGACTACTTCCTCAAGTTCCATATCTGGTCTCACAATTGGATTAAAAAGTCTTATATAGAATTCAGGACATCTCTCAGAAGCCTAAAGATAACCATTTGTGAAATCACTCTTGTGTATGTGTTGTGTTGCCTGCCTGTATGTGTATTGACAGTCAGGAGGTGGATATTAGGGTGCAGAGTTGTAGGGTGATAATGCTGTTGACTGTACTGCAGCTAATGCAGATGCTAAAACGTAGGCATATAAGTCAGGATCGTTTATATTTCTAACTGTTGAGTTAAAGTACAGAAGTGGGGCTTAAAGAGATTGGCAGGAGTAAACAGTAATGTGTGACATGTATCTGACTTGACGTTAAGCCAGAATAATCAGATTACATTTACCCTTAGGAAGCGATAAAAACTCTTAGATGAGCGGCAAAAACATTTTCTATACTAAAAGATGAACTCTAGATTCCTTTGATGTAGTACCTCTGGTTATACGCCTTGGTTTTTAATTTTGATTTTAATGTGGGAGCTTATGAAATAATTGACATTTACATGACAAAAAGCATCAACTTGTCAGCAAAGAAACCGCAAACGATCTCCGGGGAGGACTAAGCGTTGTCTCATTTTTGATATTCGCAAAAATCTGAAGACGGTAACATCACTCTTTGCTACACTGTCAAGTACTTTGTGTGACATGAGCTGAGAGGAAGAGGAGCGGATTTTTAAATTGCTGACTGCTAAGCTGGTGTAGCTTGTGGGTTTGATGGACTGTTGAAAGAGAGGAAAGGTTATTAGAAATGTGTCCAGAACTACTTAGGCTAACATATCTTACAAGACAAATCTGCACAGAAAAAGTGTAGAGTTGGTGGGAAAAGCATGAGAAAAGAAAGGAGCGTCTGCCGGAAACAGAGAGGGTCTGTCAAAAAAGTATCATCTTTTCATTGGGTTTTATGTGATGGATTGTTACTTTTAAATCATGTGGGCTGCAGTTGGGTAGTATATTATCTGTAAAACTGCACCTTGTGTGTGGGATGCAGTCCAGTCTCGTAATTGGTTGTGGTTTCAAAAAGTTTGAAATCAAAGTCTAAAATTTTACTTCAGTAAGTTATGCGGTTGGCAGCTCAACAGACATGAATGTATTTGAATGTGTAGTGCACATTTACCATATTTCTGCCCACCACTTGTTGATTTTCTGGTGTTAAAAAAACAATTTAACAAGATCATATATTACAAGTTGGTATATCACAAAGTTGATTTAAAATACTAAAACAGTTAAAAATACTAAGCTCTTCTTGGAACGCTATGGTCACACTGAGCAAACTATTAGCGAAATCAAAGACGGTGTCACCAGCAGTTCATTAAATGTAGGCATTTCATTACTGTAACGTGTTTATCTGCCACTTCATGATATTGATCAAGAACTAAAATGCTTCTGAAGTTATTAAAAAAATCAATTGGAGGAGAACTGTTAAATATAGAAGATGAAGTCTGTAAGAACCCTTTATTAGCTGCAGCTAGCCATTTAAGCTAATATTCACTTAGTTCGCTCTTTAGATAAAAAACCAAAACCAAACGGTGAGCGCTTCTTTTATTATAATTGTCACAAGTGAGCATACAGTTATTCATATTTGACTCGGGTTTATTGCACTGTGCACTTGCTTTTGTTAAATTTAGTGCAAAGCCGGTGAGAGCTGCTAATGTTATTAAAAACCTCAATAAAGATAAGGGAAGTATGCCCCAATGGGCGTCATAGTCATAAAGATGACCATTTAATATAGTTATTAATGTACTGCTAGTAACACCTTTTATATTTAGTTAAAGGAACTTCTTGGCCTTGAGCACTTTAGGCTTTATCCACCGCTGGTGTAGCTGGTAGGCTAATTAGCAAGATAAGCTAATGATTCCAGTTTTGACTGTGTATAAAAGATGGCAGTAGCCACAGTGGCCTCACCCACTGGTTTGTGGGCACATGTTTTGAAGTCTAAATGTTTGTCTTTTGGCCATGGCTATCTTGGTGTTTTGAATAAAGGCGTTATAAGCTAATTAGTGCTAACTAGCTAGCTTTGTTTGAAAGGTGTAGCTATTTCAAGTCACTCTCATTTTTAATTAACATAAAAAACAAAAACAAGCTAAACCCATTTACTTCCTGGAGAAACTGAAGTGTCAATTCACTATATGTGTTTGTTTTTTGTTTATTTCTGCTGTAAAATATTGTATATATTTGAGAATCTTTGAGATTGACTGATTTTCAGAGCAGTCCTGAAGTAGCCAGCTGAAGACCTGCAGTTTGGACTGTTTTTCAGTCCTGGAATTTTGGTGCCTGGTTAAAGCAGTGAAACTCCCTTGTGCTTCATGATTTTGAACAAACACACCTCCCTCCATTTCGGTAAGCCTCTTGAGGAAGCTGAGAAGCAATGGTGTAGTTAGCGAGGGATGCCGAAATAACAAGAGGGTGAGAAAAAGGGAAGGAGGGCGATTCAAGGAATACAGACTTTAGATTGAAGTCACGTGAAGGAAGGAATGGAGGGGACGGAGGGGATGGAGGGATTGTCTTGGCAACCATCCACCAGTTCCTGTGTCTTCCTGTCAGAGTGTGCATGAAAGGCTGCATGCATTTTGCCTTTCTGCTCGCCTCTGAATGAAGGAATTAGCAGCAGCTCAGATCCTGCTATTTATAGCTTGTAAGATAGAGAGAATGAAAGGGAATGTGTGCATGGATGTTTGTGCTGTGTATGCATGTTCATGCACATCACATGATCCCAACAATCTGCTGTGTTTTTACATGTTTTGTTGCATTCGATCATTGATTTGATCGACTCTCCTGTCCTTCCTCCATCTTGCTGTTTTTCTGTCATTATGGTTGCCCTCCTCTCCTCTCCCAGCATTACTACATCATTCCTCTTTCACTTCACATTCCCACCATTTTACCTCCCTGCTGTCTTCCCTCCTTCCTTGCTCTCTCTCTTCAGCCCCCCACATCCTCCTTGCATTTCTCACAGCTTCCCAGTCATCACCATATGCTTTGGATGAGCAATGAAGGCAGAAATAGGATTTAGCAGTAGACAGTCCATTTAAATGATCTTTTTAGCCGCAGGAGAGTGAATTGACTTTACAACAGTACTTAAATATTAAGCTCTCAGGCTTTGACTATCCATGTTCTTTTGGCTTGGCTTCTGTAGCAGCGCTCCAGCACAATCTGGAATATCATCTGAATTAATTCGGGGATTGATGGAGTGCATTTAATGTGATTTGATGAAGTCTAATATTCCGTGTCTTATCAATTAGACATTCCCTGTGATAACACGCTCGCTCCCACACGTGTGCCTTTTGTAGGTTTAAAACCCCAAAATACTCGATGAGCTGTTCCTTCCAGTGGCACTTCTTCAAAGTGAAAAATGTCCACCTGTTCAAAAGATGTTTTACCTTTTATTATTTTTAATTATTTCTTTTTTAAAAGAAACAAAAAAGTAACCTCATGTTGGTAATGCATTGTTTTAAAGCTGCTTGTTTTAAAGCCACATGTAATGATAGCTCCTTTTTATTTAAATATTATTAACAGCTTCCTTGTTCCTCACTTTCTAACTTCCTAGTATATTATCTGTCTAGGAAAACCCCACCACCCCATAATCCGTTTGCTTGTGGACAGTCCCAGTGTTATTATTTTGTGCAGTCACTGCTAGCAGGGTAGCTGTGGGCGTCTCTCACCTTATAGTCGCTGTTGCCCGAGATGTATTCAGCAGCTGATGTCAATAGCCAGCGTTCCTCTGTAAAGCACAACTTGCAGCCGGAGGAAAACTGCGCTGATCTCAGTGAGGCTACAGAGAAAAACAAGGACTGCCCTCTCGTGCTGCAGTCGAACACAGCAGGGTTAGAATTCATCTGCAGGAAGGAAGACTCGCTGGAGGAGCAGCTGAGTACTTTTCTTAGCTTGTTAAAATGTCACGAAGCAGGAACAAAAATACTTGCATCGGAGAAGCGTATAAATGTAAAGTCTTTTTATGAAGTGCTTCTCTGATGCACTTTAAACTCACTTCATCCTGTTTTCATTTTATGTCACGATAAGCGCCTGGCTACTAAAACATCAAATACTAGTCGATGAAAACTGGAACACAAGTAAATATAAAAACTTAAACCAAGCAAATGGTAAAAAAACCGTCTTGTGACAGTAGATGCTCATTCATTTCTACTGTAATCGAGCGTGCACACGAACATATCCACAGCTTTGTATCTCTGGGGTAGCGCCATCAGTAAGCCACTTTTTACTGTTAGGATTGTGAAGCTGTGTTTTTCTGGCACAGCCTCAACACAGCTCATATTTTGTGTAACGGATAGCGGGAGAGAACAGTCATAAATCGCCGCACACTTCACAGTATATTTGCCTTTTATAATTAATCCTCCGGTTTATTGATATCGTTCACATTTTGAGCTGCTGAGTCAGGCATTTCGGGGCAGCACGGTCAGCTGCCCTGTTACCATGATGTTGATGAGACCAACCGTGTTGGGAAATTACTCAGCAACGCTGTGAAACAGAGATAAGCTCAGAGTATAGAAAAGCAGTAGTGTCCTGCTGAAGGATTTTATTGAATGGCAGCACAGAAACGAGTGAAACTGATCCCAAACTTTCTTGTTATAATTAGTCGATTTGATCCCTTTGTGCTTGATGTTTACTGTGTTTTTACTTGTAATGGAAGCGAATCGTGATAAATCCTTATTCAGGCTGAGCACAGATCTGATCTGTTTTAGGTGTCCCTGGAAATTAGAAACAGGTCGTGTTCTCAGACTGAAAGTGCGCTGCAAGTGTTAATAAAGTAACCTTGAGAAAGGAAGATATAGGAAGATCAAAGAACCCAGCAACCTGTGAGGCGTACAGCAAAAAGCAGAATTCAGCTGTCTGAGGATTAATAATGGCTGCAGCTTGCCTCAAGGCTAAGCTACTGAAGATGCACATGTATGCAAACAGACACACACACAGCCACAGACTTGTTGGTGCATATACACATTTAGTCACACTGCTAACTGTGCACTAAGAGGTATGTTGCTGCCTCCCATCCGCCTCTCTCTCTCTCTCCTTTTCGCTTACACACTCACAAACACTCACACAGATTCACACACACACACACACGTACCCGTCGTCTCTTTCAATGCAGCTCAAAGGGCCATCTCTTCAGGGCTTCTGAAGCCGAGGTGGCCTGTGGCAGTGAATGCAAATTACCCCTCCTACACACACACTCACACATACAGATACAAACACACACACACAGACTCACACACACAGCTTCCTATGCCAGATCCCACTGCTAACAGTGCCTCCCACAACACTGAATGGTAAGGGTAGAGAGGAAAAGGAGATTTAAAAAAGGAAGGAATAGATACAGAGAGCAGGAGGTTATCCAGAGGTAAGGCCTCCTCCTCTGGAGGAACAAGTCTGTTGATATCCTCACGCAGGAGCAAGTCAATGAATCAGTGCAACACAATTCATCACGGGTTAGCAGGAGACGCTGCTGAAGTCAGGGAGACGCTGATTGTTGGAGATGAAAATTCAGTTCCGTTCTCAGTGCGGCTCAAACACCTGGACTAAAGCACTCATGCGTGTGCACACAGATGCTGACGTGCACAGATGTACAGTGTGGCGTGTCATATAGCATGCAGGCTGAATCACGTGCTTACTGTAACGTAACAAAAAGATGAACTACTTTTATATTCACAGATTCACAGTTTGGATTCTTTGACAGCTGAAGTTAAAACAGATTAGAAGAACTGGAGACAGAAATGTACCCACACTGTGTAAGGTAATGTTAGGCACACAGCGGCACATTTAATATCATATCATCAGAATGTGGTGGTGTATCAAACTACCAGCTTGTATTTGTTATTGCATTATGCAGTTTTCAGTCTTGGAACACTTTCCGCTTTATATCACTGTCAACACTCTTCTGCAGTGTTGTGTTTTTGCGAGATCACGTGCGGTTTTTGGCTCTGTTCTCAATTTGTTCTGTAATGAAATTAAGAAACAGCGTACATTCAGTTGTCACTAACCAGCAGCTCACTGCCGTTACGCACAGTGAAGCCAGTTTGGCCGTCTGGGAGGCTTTTTACCAGCAGCACGTGCTGCACACTCATAGCGGTGCAAATTTCAGCACCACGGACAGCGTCACAGAAACTGTAACTGATCACAGTTTGAAGACACTCTGCTTCTTCCTTCCATCAGGCTTTATGTAAATTCACCTCACATAATGCTTACAAGTGAGCTTTCAAATAAGTAACCATCTGCTCTTACAACCAAAACAAAGGAACGTTTTTGCTATTCAGACTTTATGCTTATCTATCATACTATTCATGTCACAGTTTTTCCATTTACCAGAGTTTTCTATATCATCACAATTCAAACTGGTATGAATTACAATAATCCTCAGCCATGAATACTGTGTTATATTATTGTTATTTCACCTGTATCTGTAGTTGCAAGCTCAAGTCCAACCTCTCTATTTACTGTGGGGGAAATATTTATTTGATCCTCTGCTGAATTTGTAAGTTTGCTCACTTACAAATGAGCAGTCTCCATTTTTTATGATAGTTTAATTTTAATGAAAAGAGACAGAAAATCAACCAAAAATCCAGAATGAGACACATTACATTAAAAAAAGGATCATAAAAAATGTTAAAGTTGCATGTCACTGAGTGAGATAAGTATTTGTTCCCCTACAAACCCAGCCAGGAGGCAGAGAAATGCTGAGTATGACCAAAACAACACCTTCCCCTGCTTTGGGCACAGGACATTTGTTCATGTATCCTAAAATCTTAGACTAGAACCTACTTCCCTCAACCAGAACACTGAAGATGGGTCCTGGATGGGTCTTTCAGGATGACAGAGACCCAAAACATACTACCAAGGCAACAAAGGAGTGGCTAAAGAAGAAGCACAATAGGTACACAGGGTGGTCCAGCTAGTTTCCAGACCTTAAACTTACAGGAAATCTGTGCAGGGAGTTTGCCAAAATCCCTCCTGAGATGTATGCTAACCCAGTGACTGACTACAACACTAACTACAAATGCCTTACCACTGTGCTTGCCAACAAGGCTTTCTCAACCAAGTGCTAAATCTTGTTTTGCTTGGCGATAAGATATTTATTTCACTCAGTTCCATGCAAATCAATTTAAAGTCTTGAGCATCACCATAACATATGAATGAACTAACTGTTTAAACATTCTGCATGATGCAAGAAAGTCAAGTTAATCGCAGATAGATGATGGGTCTACGTGTAGGTGATGTTGATTACTACATTTAGCTTTAAATTTAGGCAGAAAAACTTTAATAATTAATAGAAACACAAGTGATTCTATGAGGTATTTTTTCCACGAGGTGCTAAACTTTTAATTGCTTATCAAAGTTTTTTTCTTTTTTATGGGTCTAATCAAATACCTTTTTAAAGCTAACAGAGCTGTTCCCCACTTGATTTTTACAGTAAATGCAGCTGCTACGGGTTTAGTCTCTACCTGACAAAACACATTACACTGTTGGGTTGTATGTATGATGTAGCTTGGGGAGGTAAGGTGGCTTGAAAAAGAGATGGCAATTGAACTGTCCAAAAGCATTAAAATAACATGTTCTACCAATGCTGTCAGCTCTGCCTTATTTCCCAGACGTCTCCTTTAGTTTTGCGCTCAAGTTTAATAGGATTTTACTCCTATTTTAGAAGACCTTACTGAGCTAAATTAATATTAATGGAAAATCTCAGATGGTTTCATTATTCAGACTTAGCAGGGTTATTTAAGAGTGGACTTTTCCTTCAATGGAATATGCACAACTGACATACATAAGGAGAGAGGCTGAAAAGTCAAAGGAAGACACAAAAGGTATAAAAGTATGTATATAAGCATGTTTCTGCATCTTGGTCTTCCTCCTGGCCTTTTGACCCAAATTACTCCCTTTGCTCCATCTCAGTGCTCCGTCAGGGGTCCACTCTGTCAGCATTAGGAGCTGTGCCTCATCTGCTCACTGGTTAGTAATGTCCCAGTGCTGCAGCCCGCGGTGGAATAAGCTCTTACAAGGCTGCACTGAGAGGACTGAGCACTGAGATGGATTTAGATGGTGGAAAATAAAAAAGTGTCTGCCCCAAACCAGCTTCACTGCTTTGTGTCGTCGCTCTCAGAGCAGCCGGCAGAAGTTACTCAGGCTCTTTTATTAAGACATGCCCAGATTGCTGTGTGCACTGACCGTCTCCATCCCAGTCTTTAACAGTTTTTTATTTAGTGGAACGTATCAAGTAGGATCAGGTGTCACTATTTAGAATTTCATTTTAAATGTACACCATCATTTACAGAAAATAAAATGTTGACCACTTCTGCGAGGCTTTTACTGCTGCAGCTTTACTTCGTCTGCTACGACCACTGGTTTATGGTGGCTAATGGTTAGCAAATTTTAGCAAACTGTAAGGTGGTGTAGTATAACTGATGTAGTTGTTTTCTAAAAATGTGTTTGTATTTAGAGCCTGATAATGATCTATGTGAAGCAACAGGCTCAGGAGTATATATTCTTCTTTTCTCTTCCTTTAAAATTAGCGTGTGTGTGAGTGTGTTTGTGTGCAAGGTATGATTTTATGAGGTTTTATTTGTGTCTGTGCCTGTTTTGGTGCTCCTCCAGTACAGGAACCTACTGCTCATTGTGGTTGAAAGTAGTAATTTTTCTTTTTCACTGGCTCATTTTGTCTCTTCACTCACTCTGCCGGCACTTTCATTATCAATGCGTGCGCACTGATGCACTGACGCGTGAAACAATCCATTTAGCTGTTAGCGTGTTCCAGAGATGAAGCAGTCTATAGCTGATTATTTAGAAAAAAAAACAATGAGGAGAAAGAGCGGCAGAGGCTGATGAAGAGTTAGAAACAACAAGAGGTCCCAACTCAAACGCAATTGATGTGAAGTCAGGGAAATACTGAATAAGTCAGTAAGGCAACAGCCACTGCTGGGTGTATGAGGGCAGTTCTGTGTGTGTGTGTGTGTGTGTGTGTGTGTGTGTGTGTGTGTGTGTGTGTACTATGTTTACATATCTTTGTGGGGACCAAACATTGGAAGTTTACTATACTTGTGGGGACCAACAGCCCCTATGGGGACAAAATCCACATTGCCACGAGTTTGAAGGCATTTTTGTGCTATGTGTCAGGGTTGCATTAGGTTAGGCATTTATTTTTGATGGTTAGGTTTAGGGTAAGAGTCTAGGGAAAGCATTATGCCAATTAGATGTCCCCACAAGGATATGAAAACACGACTGTGTGTGTGTGTGTGTGTGTGTGTGTGCGCGCGTGCGCATGCCTATGTACTCATTTAAACATCTTTGAGAGGACCAAAAATTGGCATGCCAATATACTTGTGGGGACCAAATGGCAGTCCTGATGAATCTGAAGGCATTTTTGAGGCTCAAAATGCAGTTTTGTGCTTAGGGTTACAGTTAGGTTAATGCTAACCCTAATCATTTCTAATGATTATGGTTAGGGGAAGGGAATGCATTATGTCAATTCGATGTCCTCACTAAGATGTGAAAGTGCATGTTTGTATGTGTGCTGTCATTGTCAGACATCTGGCTTTTCTATTGGAGGAAACAGTAAACTTGTCTCACAGAAAACAGCATTAGAGACCACACAATACTGAAATCAAATAAATACACATATTAGCATCAATCAGAAACTTCACCTACAGACATACATGGATGTAGCCTCAGTGATGTCACCTGTTGGCTGCTGCCATGTTTGCCTTTTGGAGCTAAAAGTAACCAGATTACATGCCAATACAACCAAGTTCCAGTTAAGTTCTGGTTACTAACCAGAGATGGATTAAACTTTCATGCGAAGTAATGTTTATTCTCTTAAATTATTTTGTTCTGGATTTCTGTGCAGTGTTATGAGTTTCAGTGTTTAGTCTTTAGTAACCCCAAAAATATCAAGTGCAGCTTCCTGGGGCTCTGACAGTCTTTGTAATGTAAGGTGAGGAAAAAGTCTGTTCTAATTGAATAATTTAATCGTCTAAAGCAGTTTTACAGAGGCAGAATTTTGATCTGTGATCCAGTACGTGTTGAGGCGTCCCATGGATTGAACTGTTGCCTTTGTAAAATATAAATCTAGCCAAATGATGTACATAAATCTCCCTTTGGGTCTTGTTTTGGTCTTTCACCTGTGATTTTATTTATTTGACAGTTTTTCTGTTCTCAGTCTGTAGCGATATAAAAACAGAGAAGCAAAACACAAAATGAGCGTAGTCCCAAACACTATTTGAGTCCATACTCAGTGTCACAGTCACTTCAGATGAATAAAGACATTCTTGTCTGCATGGTGTGTCTTTAGGAGAACAGACTGCTTCTGTGTATCATGCAGTGGAAGCAGCTTTGGTGCTAAAGAAGACTTTAAAGCCCACATAGATGGATAAACAGCCACAGTGATCTTGGACCATATTAGAAGGTTATTGCACAGATCACCAACAAGCCTTTGTTTGGGGCAGAAATAGCCCAGGGGTTGAATGACTGTTCAAACACACAAACACAGATTGATGCCTTTGTGTTTTTCATGAACAGAGGCAACGGAAGACAATACACCGCAGAGATTACCTCTGAGATGAAATACTACATGAAATGGCAACAGAGCAGCTGAGCCTGTCGGCATTTTGATAGCTCTACAGAGCAGCCTCCCGCCATATTTTCCTTGTTTTTCCTTTACCTCCTCCACCTTCCCCATATGTCAGACAACATAAAGACTTGTTGCTCTTCAAAGGTTAGCCTAATAAAGAGCACACACATCTCTGCTGACAAAACTGCAAATGTCAAAATGGTTAAAAAGCAAACTTTTCTGAGCATAGCTCTTATCTTTTACGTGGAGTGATGAACAGAAGATGCTCTTCTGATGCTCATCTTCGTCTTTCTAGTATCTTATCACCTCGGCAGCCAAGGAAATCAGTGTATTAAGAGTAGAAATTGACTGGATAAGCACAGGCGTGAAGTGGGAATTTGAAATATCGTAGTATGTGTTTTAAATTGTGATTATTTTGTTACAATTAAACTCCAGACCTCTATAACTACTGCTTTCTACGAAAAAGAAGAGCTTTTAAAAATCTATAATTTCTGCACAAATTGATTTCAAACTAATGCCGTTGCTGGTTGCGATCTTGCTATGATTCATGACACTCAGAACAATGGGGTAGCCTTCTTTTGAAAAGGCACACCATAAGTCAGTAGTAATTGGACATAATCACAATATTTGGTACTGTAATAATGGTGAAGTGGTAAGCTGGCAAGCCTCGTCATTGTAATGTTTGGAGTTGCTACCTGCTGAAGCCATTGTTTGCACCGGCACTAGAGTCCTCAATTACAGCGAAAAGCTTAGAAATGATAACGTGTTTTAGACCTAATATCTCTTTGCTCCCCAGCTTCTGTTATTTACGTTTAACAGTTACTAAGCTCGTTGCTTTGTGAAGCTGATGTGAGATGATCACCTGAAATTACAGTTTATTAGGATACTTTTTGTATACTTCTACTTTTAGATGAACCATGGCCAAAGTTAGAAATAATAAAGTCAGCATACAGTGTGTACAAATTTATCTTACCATCACCCAATGTAAGGTTTATGCCACAGCTGCCCTCAGTTACCAGCACTGGTAATTAGCAGAATCATCATTGTTCCTGTATATCCAAGCTCTTTAAACAAAATGATGGTTTCAATGCTAAAATATTATTATCACTGTTATGCTTTTCAAATTTACTGTTTTAGACAAAAATAGTGCGTTAATATTATTTTTAATTAATTAAAACCGTTATTTACTTGCAGTCTTGAACAGAAAGTTAGTTTTAGTGCTTAAATGTTAAAAGTTCAAATGTGACAATAAAACATAATTTCAATAACTTTTAGCTTTAAACAAGTTTTTGACAGATTTCTTTTCTTTCTTGTTTTCATCACAGGTGGCCAAATACATTTGTTAAGCACTTTATGTGCAAATGAGCCAAAAGCTCAACTTTCAGTCTGCAATCAGTCAATGAAATGAGGAGCCGCACCAAGGCCCGGTTCAAGTTATATAACTCATTCAAAGTTATTTTAGTCAAATCAAAGAATGACAAGGAAATGGGCCCTGAGCCACGGGGGCGACCGTGGCTCAGGGGGTTGGGAAGGGCACCTGTAACCGGAAGGTCGCCGGTTCGATCCCTGGCCTCTCTGTCCTGGTCGTTGTGTCCTTGGGCAAGACACTTTACCCTACCGCCTACTGGTGTTGGCCAGAGGGGCCGATGGCGCGATATGGCAGCCTCGCTTCTGTCAGTCTGCCCCAGGGCAGCTGTGGCTACAACCGT
This sequence comes from Oreochromis niloticus, assembly GCF_001858045.2. Classification (NCBI taxonomy): domain Eukaryota; kingdom Metazoa; phylum Chordata; class Actinopteri; order Cichliformes; family Cichlidae; genus Oreochromis; species Oreochromis niloticus. The sequence goes on from NC_031967.2 coordinate 7,653,189, forward strand.
AGCTTGCCTCCACCAGGGTGTGAATGTGAGCGTGAATGAATAATGTCATTGTAAAGCGCTTTGGGTGCCTTGAAAAGCGCTATATAAATCCAATGCATTATTATTATTATTATTATTATTATTATTATTATTAATAATTGTGAAACATAGAAATTGTTACTTTTTTATTCACAATTTTGATTATATCATTTTCAGTTCAGTATAACTAGAGGGCCAATATTGCTGGTCAATACTGGTTGACCAACAACCAGTATTGTTGACTGTTTACTGGTCTGTTGGTATTGGCATTGATAATGGATGATGGCTGATGATATGAGTGTTGCTATATGGTTTGTTCAGGGTGCTCTGCAACTTTCCTTTTGGACAGCGGGTAAAACGAGTAAATTAAAGGATTTTTGACTCACAAAATATGAATATTGGTCTTAAAAATCCTACATCAGCTCTGAATGTAACAGGGACATTGCCATACACTTCACTGCTGAAACGGGGGGGGGGGGGCTCTGTGGAGGGTTCTTCATTAAAATGTGTGTGCAGTGAACAGAGTTTGCACAGGGTGTTCAATATGACATATGAAGCAATGTAACGATTTTTTTTCTTTATTTGTTCACCTTATGAAAAGTTAATGCAGCAGCACGACCCCCACTCAGGTTCAGTGTGGGTTAAGAATAGCAGAATGTCTCATTCGTGGTTGATGGTAATCCTTTTTCATTGATAATCCTCCTTTCTTTTTTTGTGATGACGGTAAACCCTGAACTGTTGTAATTTGAGGTCTGTAGTGATTCAGATTCAGCTCTAAAGCACACATTTGTCAGTGTAGTGAGTGCATGAATGCATGAACAGATAAGCCTACTAGTGTGCGTGTGTGTGTGTGTGTGTGTGTGTGTGTGTATGCCTGGCTACATGGGGAGAAAATGGCTTTAACCTTCATGCCTACGCGATCATCACCACTCCGTAAATGTCACTCCATCTGCCTCCCCACCACTCCCTACATCTCTGTTTACCTCGCGTTCTCTCTGATTCACATAATCTCTTTATCTCTTTTCACTGTCATCTCTTCATCCAAAGTTTTTCTTCCCTCTCAGAATCCTGTTTTCCTCCCAGACTTCCCCTTCCCTCCTCAGCTCCTTTGCCTCATTCCTTGTCTTCTTTCCTTTAACTCCCACCTCTTTTACAAATACCCTCCAGCCATGCTTTCCACCTTTCCCCTCATTCATAACATGCCCACCTGAACAACACGCCCAACCTTTTCTTCTCATTTTCTTCCCCATACCTGTCCAAATATCAGCCTCTTTCTCTCTTTATTTTTCAGCTTCGTCTTACTGCGTCTGTCTTTCCTGTCTCTCTTGTACACACATTATTGTGAAAACCTTGTGTCAGCATCCTATTCTCCCATGTCTTCTCCATCCTTCTTTTTTTCTTTCTTTCCTTTTTTTTGCCCACTCGATTCTGGCCCTTCAGCCAGGGTGGATCGATATTTCTCAGGCTCTCAGTCTGAAGCTTGAGAATGAGGCACCGAGAGACTGAAAGGGGAGAGAGAGTTGACAGCGAGAGAAAAATAGTGTACAAAAAGGAAGAAGAGGGGGAACGGTATTGGAGAAAAGGGAAAAGAAATAGAAGGATGGAAAAGATAGATTGTATAAAAAGAAAGAAAAGGAAGGAGGAGGGGCCGAAAGAATGATGGCTACCATGAAATGACTCTGAGTCAGAAGCATGTGTACTCATAATGGGCTGCTTTATGGCGCAGTTATTTCTCACTTTGCATCTTAATTAGCTGACATATTATCTACTACATAAAGGGTTGGGCGCTGTATTGATTTTTAAATATATAATTTATTTATGTAACTTCGAGAGAATTAAAATGAGACAATATTGTCGCTGCTTTCCCTCTGCACGATTTCAAAGCTCTCGTGCAGAGAGTGGAGGGAGGCAGTGTGGCCCAACAGTCTATGATATCTTAAATTTAGAAAGTTTACATTCAAACAACAAACTGTTGGTCACTTTGTGTTTTTTCCACCTAAAGTCCAAAGTTACACGCTATCACAAACCAACCAATCAAGCAGTACATGAACAGCTCCTGTATTTTGCAAGGCGAGACTGCAGATTTCCTCAGTGCAGTCTGGTGGAGTGTAACGGCTTCATTTCCTTATCGGTGTGACAGCAAGGAAAAGGTGAAAATGTTCTAAATCTAACATGCACTTAAGTCAATATCGATTTATTTTAGGAAACTAAAATCAGTTTTGTTGCTCAATGTGATCACAGCAATCCGTGGCCTCAGTTTCTGTGCCGGTCGGTGCTCCTGCCTCCTCAGGGGACAAGGCGCTATTCCCAACTGAGAGAAAGCAGTTTACCCAGTGAAATGGGTACTATTGAAAAGAAACATACTGCATGGCTTTAACAAGATTGCTACAAATTTCAGCAGCTTCTAGCAGAACTAGTTTTAAATATTTTGTGTTGTTCAGTCTCTGTTAAATAAAAGTCCCTTTGATATCTCACCTTTTGCTTTTTATAGAAAATACCGAGATATATGTCTTGTTTTGTACCGAAGCACAGCTGAAACCTTTATCACAATATGGATTTTGTTGTAGAAATGTCCACAGTTATACGTTACCCAGTATCATTGGGTTTCTGTAAGCAAAGCAGTAAGTATTACATTGTCAGATCAGTGTAATAACTTAAGGAGCCATAAAATCAGCAGCAGCAGTAAATTTACAGAGTCCTGGCAGGCGGGCTTTGCTTTGTCATTGTGGAGTATACAGTGTGCATTGATAAGATTCTGAAAGTCATAATTCCAAGATGAATACAACCTTAGTAATGAATGTAAAGTACATTAACTCAGACTAATTAGACATATTTGGAAGGACACTTACACTTTGAGTTTCCAGATGTGTGAATATAGTCGCATTATTTACATTTCTACATCCATTCTCTTCAACCATGGAGAGAGAGGCAGGGTACACCCTGCACCTGAAACATGAAACATGAAAAGAGACATTCAAAAATAATCAACATGTCTGGGCTCAGCCGTAGGGATAGGGTGAGGAGCTCAGTGTCAGCGAGGGACTTGGAGTAAAGCTCCTCCAAATTTAAAGGAGGCAATTGAGCTGGTTTGGGCATCTGACCAGGATACCTCGCGGACACCTATTGAGGTTTTCTGGGCGTACCCAACTCAGAGAAACCCAACTGGGAAGACCAAGGACATGCTGGAGAGATTCTATCTCTTTGCTGACTTGAGGATGCATTGGCGTCTCTCTGGAAGAGCTCAAAGAGGTGGCGAGTGTAGGGGGAGGGTGCCCCATTAAAATACACTCAAATCACCTTTTTTCCCCATTCTCATGCTCAATCATGAACTATGTCGCTGCCATGCAACTCAACATATTTGCATTAATGGGTAGTTGAAGAGCTGTACCTAAATAAGTGAGTGTGTGTACTGCTGCAGTGGTGGCTGCCCATATTTAATACAGAAATGTGGCCTTAAAGTGGGTGGAGCTAAAGCCGCTTACTGTAGACACAGGGTGAGCTGAGGGATTGGACCGAGGCCCAGTGTAGGATGGATCATTTCGAACAGTGGATCATGCAGAGCTACTCCAACTGAGTCCAAGTATAAAATGAGCACATTAGGTGCACTTTAAATGATTTTTATTAACGTTGAACATCTTATGAATCACTTTTTCTTCATGAATTTCAAAACACATCACCCAGTCCTACTTTTTCCTGTCAGTTTTGACCAGTTGATGCCTCGGAAACAACCCAAGTGGTATACAGATGTAAACAATAATAAGCTGTCAGAACCGTCCACGCATAAATCTCTTACCCCTTTTTTATGTGCATATACTCTCCTGAGAAGAATACAGAATGAGATTAAAGCCTGCCAAAGCCAGCTCAAGCACAACAGATCTACTTCTCATAGCTCAAAATAAGGATGGAGAGCAAGCAGAACTTGAGTGCGCACTTGTCTTATGAATAATTCGAACGTTCAGAATTAGGAGATGGGCAGCATAATCCCTAAGTTATCAAGCACTTCTAAAATATGGAGATGTAACCAATTTTTTTTAATAATGCATGCAGCTTCATCTCTATTACCATTTATTTCTTTATTTTTATTTTATGTTTTGCTTTTAAAACTTAGGAAAATGCACAAATGTCTTGTAAACAGTTTGGCATGCGAGAGCCGAAACTTCACAAAAAAATAAAAACCTTTCATAACCCTGGCGCAACATCCTGCTAAAATTTAGTGTGCTGTGGTTTTCCCTCTGGTGGCCTTGAGCATCATGGGACAGCAGCATGACAGCCTCATCTATCTTTCTCCGTTGGTTTAAAAATCCCCCACAAAGCCTATTATTCACCTAATACTCCGACAGGCAAGGTTACTGTGTGCTAAGTGAGATGGACATAAGAGAAAGAGAGTAGCTCTTATTTTAGTCTTCTTAATCAAAAAAAGCCAGATCACTGCAGCATCTGATTGGAAAAGGGCCTTGTTGCACCCGTCCTGTTCTGTGTCATCCAGTTTTAAATCGATTTTTAATTTTGTTGCCCTCCTCCAACATTAAAGAGCGGTGTGATTTCACAGTGCCTCTCGTTTGAAGGCTTTACGTCTTCGAATTCTGCGTCGCGCGCCGGTGTTGTCTGATAAACAGTCATGCAAATCACCTCATTTAATTGAGAGAACTGAATTGAGACTTAATGACGCGGGAGTGCCGGAAAACTACTTTTGACAGGGTGACTGATGACGGCTGTGTAAATCCATTCGGAATATTTCTGATGTGTGAATTTTGAACATCACCTGAAAGGACAGAAGCTCCGCCAAGCTCGCGGTGGCTCCGACTTTAACTGCCATTCATCCGAAAATGGACTTCACAGTTGTTTTGTAATGTAGTCACAGCTATTCATGTGCGACCAGCCCACGCGCTACTCATACGCATGCAGAGTTTAGCGGCTCAGGGAGCTGTGCTGCGTGATAAATGGCAGCATTATATGTCTGCCTGCCCGGCTGCTTGATTGTCTGTACATCTTGCCGTTGTGCAGCTCTATTGCACACGCATGCACTCGCACCAGAACATGGACTTACAAGGTGTGAAATAGGGGAATGTGGGTGAGCGACTCTCACCCACTCGTCCCCGTTGCTCATCTCTAACCTGTTCTCTCACAAATCCGATTGAGGTATTCATTTCATTTCTGCTGCTATACTTTAGCTCGAGGACAATGGTGGGATCCTGTCTTCCCGTCTTTACGACTGTCTCACACAGACACGCGTAATCTCTTGCACGGTCGCCGCTCACTCAGAGGCTGTCAGACACACTAACATTTCCTCGTAGATCACGGCAGGCTGCCTAAATGAGCTACTCAACACGTACTTACTCGTGCAGTGGCACATAAACAGTTTTACGCACTTTCACTCATATCCATAAACACAAAGGAATAAGCCTCTCCGGTGTTTGGGAATTCAGTCTGCGTCAAATCGCATAATGACACCAACTGGTGTGGTACACACAGACTGATATGAATGTACAAAAACAGGGCAACATATAGTATTATTAAAAAAACCCAATCCAAGCAATGAGCAGGGCTCTGTTACCCATTGCATCAGATGGAGTTTAACCAAAATAAAAGCTTAATTAATAATTATGTTCCTTTTGAAAAAGAGCAAAAAGAAAAAGAGATCACAGCTGTGATACTTGTAATTGCATCAAAAGCTCTTTACCCTGTAAAAACAGATATTATTTATATTTATATGTATTCACTGTGTGCCCGTGTGAGTTGTCCCCTTAGTTCACTGTTTTTAGCTGATTCGATTAGGCCCTGGCGTGGTCTTCTGCTGCTGTAGCCCATGAGCTTTAAGGTTGTTGTTCAGAGATGCTCTTCTGCAAAAGTCAATATTTGAGTTACTGTTGCCTTCCTGTAGTCTTGCATCAACAAGCTATTTTTTCACCAGAGAGCTGCTGTTTACTGGATATTTTCTCTTGGTCATATGTGAGGTTTTTTTGTTTGTTTGTTTTTTTGTGGGGTAAAATCCCAGCAGATCAGCAGTTTCTGAAATAGAAAAGTTTGTTTGGCACGAACAACCATGCCACCTTCAAAGTCACTTAAATCACCTTTGTTACACATTGTGATGCTCCATTTAAACTTCAGCAGACCATGTCTATGTGTGCTATAATGATTTAAATGTTTTTTGAGCACATTGAAAGACAATAAATGAAAAACAAAATACTGTGTTTAACCTGTTTTTTCCCTAAATGTCAGACACAGCTGCACAAATACAATTTAATATGTTCAGTAATGCAAGACACAAATAAGTACCGTTTCCACCACCTTTGGTTTTTTTCCCCATCTTCTTTGCTGTGCGCACCTTGTGCATGAATCTGTGAGCATCTCCTCACATCCTCCATTGCAAGTGTGTCCTAACAGTCCATTTTGCATGCACCTTCCATGTTTTGGAGAGGTCTGGCCATCGGGAGAAGTGGAGCCAAAGTGAAACCTTACATAATGGGCTTCAAAGCGAGCTGCAGTCGACCAACGATCCAGACAGAATAACGCGAGCAGAGGAAGAAGGAAACAGTTTCACAGAGGGGAGGATAAAAGGACGGGGCTGTGTAAAAAGAGAGGGTGTAAACAACTGGAGGTCTGAAATATTCTTAGCCACTGCTTTATGTAGCATGCCTGATTAAAATACATTTTAATATCTGAAGAAGTGTACACAAAAGCCTCATTAGGCTTTTTTATTTCTAAGAGTTAGCAGATGTCTTTGTTTCAGTCCTGGGGTTGAACTAGTCTGTGCAGTGTTAATCCCTGCTGTCTGTTTTTGGTGTACTTTAATGACATGTGCTGGTATTTTTAGCCTCTACAGGTACAGTCAGTGCATGCGGGGGGTAAATGGGGTTGATGGAGTTAGGGTTTGATTCTCCAGGAAATTGCTCACACGCCCATCACTGCAGTTCTTTTGATTGTGGGGAGGAAAAAAAGGCCTCAAAACGTCAGGAAGACCAGTTATTTCTCCCCCCAATAGCTTGATTCTCAGTGCTCAGCTCCTCGCCCACTCATTGCAAAAAGATGTCAATCAAGCTACACTTTTACACTTTTCCTCAGCATGTTGCTGGTAATGGTTGCTTGATTTTACTTTTCCCATTTTGTCACAGCCCCCCAACCAAACCCAAAAAACCCCGCTCGCTCCCGTTTCTTTGATAAGCAGTTCAGCATTTAAACTTTTTTCACAGCTTTTCGGGACGTCGTTTTGATGTGCGTCAATGACAGACGTGCGATTGGTTGGTTTTTTGTGATGCCCACAGCTAATATTGAACTTCATCAATGAAGTGGTCAGTCAGGGGCTTAGTTTTACTCTCGTGTGTTTCAGTAAGGGAAAAAAAATCCACGTGTGTCAACAAAAGGATGGAGTTTACTCAGGTCTTCACTGATGTTGTTTCCACTAAAGAGTTTCCATTCTCAAGGATCTAGCTGATGACTGTCAGCTCCCAGGAGTTTTTGTTGTACCCAAAGGAAAATCTGTTCTTAAACAGAAGATGTTTTACGTTTTCACCCTCAGGTTTTTAAATATAAGTGGAAATGTTTTAAAAATCAGCTTCCATGTGGTAGATACTAATTAAATACTTGTAACCTTCTGATTTTAGGTCATCAGTCTTCGAGTTTCTATTAAATTACTCATCAACTCTTTTTGTTGCTTGGAGACATCTGTCAGGTCTTTTCTAATAATTAACTCAAAACAAGAAAGCAGTTTGTATTTTACTTAAATTGTGTTTAAGAAGGAATTCCACGTTTGTGTCTGACAAAGTCAGCAACACTAACATGTTCACTGTTTCACTATAATATTAACATAGGTCTTAAATACTACCTCCACTGTACTCTGTGTGGTGGAATGGTACTGCACCAGTGTGGAGGTTGTAAGGCTTTATATGTCAGATAAGCTCAGCATTAGCTGCTGGAGGACTTTCATGAACTTTCACATAATGTTGTCCACATGATGAATCCTTCTTTCCTAACCTCGCTCGGATTGTAAATCCACGTCTCTGTGTTACAGTTCTATATATCATGTGTCAGGATCCACACCCACAGGCCAGATCTGGCCCTTTGTAAGTTTGAACCTGGCCCACATTTCACTTTTAGCACACCAGCACACCAACCACCGTCTCCACAGCGATTCATGGCCAGCTAACAGAGAATACAGCGAAAATGAAAACTGATGTTGGGTTGGTGCAAACAGTTTCTGTCCTCAAACAACATAACTCGCATTGTTATTGTGCTGTTTGAAATCCACACACTAGTAAAGATTTGGGGCCATAGACGAGGAACAGAGGCTTCACAAAGTCAAAGAAATAAAAGAGAGACGCGCAATTACAGCACAATAGTCTGTGCTTGGAGCCCAAGCCTCAAAGTGATGGAGCTGTGAAGGCAAGTGTCATTTTTGTGTGTGACCAATTTCATGGCAGAAAGCTACAGCGTGTGGACATGTATATTACATGAACTAAGATCTTTGACTTCTTGTTTTAAATGACATTTCTCACACAACTAGTGAGATGCCTTGGTCTTTTTCAGGCCTTTGAAGCAGGCTTGCTAAGATTTGTAGACAGATGTGCACATAAAGATTCATTTGATTGCTTTATAATCGGGTTATATTTGGTTTTATTAATTGCCCCGCACTATCAAAGTGAGGCTGTGAACAGGGCTGTTGTAGACTAGTAAAGTATTTTGTGAGGCGTTTAACTGGAAGGTCTCTATGAAACATAGATTAAAATGAAAACATGTTAAACTGTATGCTCTGAGCTCTTGATATGATTGCTCCAGCGTAGCTGCTGTTGAAACTGAATTTGACACTTGTGATGTATACCATCACCTCTGACCTTATGCCTATAAATCTGGTGCAATGTAACACATTCTGGATTGAAACACCTTTAACCTTGTAATGGAAAGCATGTCATATTTGATACATGAGTTTTTTAAGCCTCTACATCTCCCGTGTGATTTTTCTTGTCCAGAAAATCCTGATGTGTACTCTCAGACACACAAAGTGCTACTGTGAGCAAACTACTGAAAAGTGACACAAATTAAAACTCATATGTAAAGTGATATTAAATTTTTTTTATTGTCTGAAGTTAGAAAAACCCCACTTCATTTTCAAAACAATTGAATTTTCTGGTAATTATTTAACGGTTCGGGCTGTACAGGTTTAAAGAAGCACAAGTCAGCCAAGTGTTAAAGTAAAAAAATCAAAAATATGAGATACATATTTATAATAACAGGGAGGATGAGCTCTTTATCTTTTTGTAATGCTGTAACTTGCTCTCTATTCGGTCTTTAAGTGATGACGCATGAACCCTGCTTCTGTGCCCAAACCACTCTTCGTTTATTAAGGCTGTTGTGTTTTTAACATGTTTTAATGCTTTGTATCTTGTTCTCCTTATCTGAACAAGCCCCTAAAATGAGTCAGTGATCACTGTCGGACTCTCTTGGTTTTTCATTTCACTTTAAAGCTTTTAAAACCTTACGATGTAACTACAGCTCAGCCCATGCAGCAGTATATTACTGACTAAACTTGAATTGCGGATGGATTATCTCAGTTGTTCTCCTGGCTGAAGTTTGGTCCATTTACAGCATCCTGCATTTGTCCCTATCCTTCAGGAACCCTCACGTTAACTTTTAACAAGTGGAAAAAAGTTAGCGTTCATCCTCCAGCTTCACTGTGTTTATATTATGCTAACCATAGGTGTGTAGCTAGCCACCACGTAGCACATCATTATATACCACACAGCACACTTCAGTAACCTTACAAAAGTCACTGCTGTTTAGTTTTCTGTGATGATTTATGTCGGAAGTGATAGCAGAGCTGTACGTTTTAATTTTTTCAGAAATCTCTCAGTCAGAACATGCTATATCATGTTTAGGTGGAAACTAGCGAGCTAACACCCTGCTAGCTTCTAACTCTGTTAAATTTAATACATTCTGTTTTCATGGATGCCTGGATGTTAAAGTTAATTGTTACACCTGGTAGAGCAGCCATGCTGATCATTTTATTACAGATGAAATAATTTAGATTAGTTTTAGATAAGTTTTTAACTCTCAGTGATGCCACAGTGTTCGTTTGACTTTGGCTAATGATGTCAGACTTAAAGACCGGATATCTTTTTTAACCGGCACTGTTTTCTTCATAGTTCCAACCATAAACTGTGTTACTCAGCTCTAAAAGTTGTTATAATAGTTTCATAAATACTTTTATTTTGAAATCTCCTTTTTGGAGGTGAAGTGTTCCTTAGACTTTAGTCATTTATATCTGCCCGGTTGTTACCAGATAATTGACATTCAGCATTCACCTTGTAGTTTGTGCGCTGGCAATATTTTCCCCCTGATGAATTTCAGATACTCTCAGTAAGTCAGTGTTGTTATATAAGTTCTTTTTTTCCCCACAAATCCTTCAGAAAAAAAGGTCCTCTGCCAAACCTCAAGTTCAAAAAGTGGATTTATCAGATGAAAGCCAAAGTGATGAAAGGTGAGGGAGTATCTTGCTGTAGTACTTACTTTTCCGAGCGCCGAGGTGAAGAGTATTTTCTACAAACGCTCACCTTCTGAAAGACGAGGCGAACCATATGCACACGTAGTATTTGCTGGAACTAGAAAAAGCATTTGTCTTCTTTCTTTTTTTTTCCTGTGAGATCTGAGCTGGACGTGACCGAAGCATTCAGAAACCTGACAGGTGGGTGGAGGATAAAGCCAACGTGATCTACAGAGTTGCTTTTTGTAAAGTTCTCACTTTGTGTTGATGAAGAAAAAGACTTGATGTCACTTTGAGGCTCCATCAACGAATGAGAAGGGTCTGTTTTTTCTCTCTTTGATTTCTCTCTGTGCAGATCTCTCTCTTTGTCCATCTTCTTGCATTCTTGCATTTCTCTTTGCTGCTCATTTAATTTACAAAAAAAGAAAGAAAAAACAGCCCGTGGGTAGATGGGGATCAAATTACATTCACCTTTTACCTGCTTTCCTCCGCGCAATTAGTACCACGCTTACTTGTCATTTCAAATTGACACACTGCTGTTGTGTTATGTAATTATTTACCCGCCTGGGGAATGACGCTGTGGTTTACCCACTAAATAATGCACACACATGCACACACACATGCGCTCACAAAAACCCTCCAAAACGCTAAAGCACCTGTTCCCTGTTTTATCTGAAACATGTTTAACATGCCTTTTAACATTCCAGGGTCATTGTCTCCTGCTGTCTAATTAAAGGTGTCTTTGTGTGTCTTTCTAAAAAGATCTAATTGACTAATGTTGTGCAGCAGCCCGTGGAGATTTTCGGGGTGCTCTCGCCGCTTAAAGGCTCAGCGTTAACATTTTGAGGTTTGAGCATCAGGACCCAAACCTGCCGTCCGTCCTGTAGGTGTTTTCTTCTTTTTTTCTGCTTGGAGGAAAGGGCTGGGTCCTGTTCTTCAAACCACCGAGGTCTTATTAATCCACATTACCTTTTTCCCCCCTCTTCCTCCACCCCCAACCCCGACCTTCCACCTCCTTTCCCTTCCACCCACCCAGCTCCCAACAAAAACAATACAAGTTAGACTCAGGAACAAAAAGGGTTTAAAGGAGAGAGAGAAACCAGGGGCCCAGAAACAGTGGCAGCATTTTCTTCTGCAGGGGGGGAAAAGGAAATCCGAACCAGTTTTCTTTGATCTTGTGTCTTTTCTTGTGATAAATCTGTGTCTGTGATGCCTTTTGTTTTTGGTACTCTTTTTAAAGGAAAAACACACACACACACACACACATACAATAAGCAAACGTGAACTCTTGCTGATTTGTCCTTTTTGCTCTTGCTTCTTTTCTTTTTTTGATATTCTTTTTTTCGGTTTTTGCCAGTAATCTTTTTTGAAATTTTCTCTTTTCTCTTTTTCCCCCCTTTTTTTCTTAACCCTAGGTCCGCTCACAAAAAAACACGATGAATCTTCAATGAACAAGCCTCGAGACGAAGGTATTTTTGTTGCATGTTTTTCCTTTTTTCTTGTTTTGAAGTCTTTTTGGGGGATGTGTACACACACACACACACACACGCACACACAGGTGAAACATCTTCTAGGTGGGACTTTGGAATATCAGATGCATACCGATGTGTTGGTGTAAGTGTATGTGCTGACCGCTGCAATTAAAAAGCTGTCTTTCATATGCAAATCATTAGCCTCATGTAACCTTGGACGATCATAACGGCTGGCTAATGGAACCCAGATACCCATTATTAAGCCATCTCCACTGTTTTCCAGAGGTCTTTTTCTTGCTCTCAAATAATAGCCGGCCTCGGCTACCACCATCAACACCGTGCCCTTGAAAATACATTGGCCAGCTGAACGGCATTGTCCCCGAAACCAAATTGTTGTCAGGATTTTGAGCAACAAAGCACCTATTGAGACCTGCTTACACAATGAGGTGCATTATTATTGCGCCTCAACCTCCGGCTGAAGGATCAAATTGCTGATGAATAAGGAGCTACACAAATATTAAGCTAGCTCTATTCCAAGTCAGTGATGATAACATCAAATCAAGTTAGGGAAAAAAAGGAAAAGGAGGGCGGGGACATGCAAGGACACTCATGCCCCGCTTTGGAAGATTTAGGTCTAATAAGCTGTTGGAATAAGGGCAGAGAACTCTCAGCCTGCTTTTAATTTATCTCCTACCTGCAGCACTGATACCACGGAGGTGATTTTATCTGCACTTTCATCTGCCGCCCCTCCCCCTCCCACACACACACACACACAATCATTCCTTATTCTTTTGGACTTGTTTCTTGGAGAAAGATGACTGATGATATTTTGATACATATTTCTCTTTATGCTATTTTGAGGGTTGTGCGGTGGATTTTTTTCTTGCTCTTTGATTTGGGGTCTTTTTTTTTTTTTTGAAGTTGGGAGTCGGAGGAAGTTTGACACAGGAGGATTTTCTTGGTGATCAAACACAGACACAACTTTTTGTTTGAGCTGCCACAGTCAGGAACACAGTCGAGGCCAGTTGAGACGCCCCTCCTCCCCCTTCCCCACCATCCTCTAAATACGTCTCTCATCCCTCTGTCGCAATGTGCAATTAACCTCATTTGATTTGGGAACTGCTAATCCCTATGCAGTAATTTAGCATCGCTAAACTCCTAAAACGGAGTTTATCACCGAAAAAAACCCCACTAACCTGTCCCCACACTAAAATACACATTCAGAAAACTTGCCTAAAAAAACAACAAACAAAAAGAAAAAAAACATGCTCTTTATAATCTTCTTTGCTTGGCAATATCCATGCACATAGCTGCGAAGAATACTGGCAGCCTTTTAGTTACACTGGTAACCTGGGCCACAGCCAGACATTTAGAAGTGTTTAATTTAAATCCAAATCCCCCTAATAAAGATCAGCTTATAAAGCATTTTCTTTGTGCACATATTTTATTCAATTATAGTCTTCTTCATAACATATCTAAGGTGCATATGGTTTCAAAATGTTTCAAAAATCTTCTACAGCAACCCTGATTATTATTCTATTTGAAAAAATACCAAATCACTCCAATAAATTGTAATCAAGCATAGGCTTATTTCGGGCAGGTCAAAAAGTCAACCTCAGCTACCATCTCATTGCTAGCCCACATCAGCTGATGATTCTGCTGACACGCTTCTATACATCCAGTCTGCTGTCTCACACAGGGAACGCTCTACAAGCTTGTTTAGCCTGCTTAAAAGTACATCTGCAAACCGCTTTGCAACCCACCTCCACTTTCCACGCTGTATCTAACTTATTCAGTGTCTGTTATCACTGATCCGTGCTGATGCCTCATGTAGGACAGAGCTGTGTCATTAGACATGAATAACTGATGCTGGACGTATCAGTCTTCTTTTGATTATAACTGCCGTGACTAAAATGTGTTGTTTTTCCAATATTTTATCCAAAGAAAAGAGACTTACATAAATCCGCTCTTCACTCAAAGACATGTTTGGCTTGCTGTTTATTCCCTTGGATATTTGACCTTCACAGTTCAGAACGGTGTATGTGCAGAGTTTTTTCATTCATCTGCCGAAGGGAGAAACCTTTAAAAGGTTTGACATGAACACACAAGATTCATTTTAAAGTAGTTTGGAGGCCAGTCATGATTGCTTATGCAACATACTTGAAATATGCAGTCCACATACAAAGAAAACCCTATGTGGATGAAAACGCATCCAGTAAACATTTTAGACATTACGTGCCTTTACGATCAGTGAAGGAGGAAGAAGTCATTTTAATAATGCATTTAAATTTTGTGCAATAGTGATTTTTTAATGCTTTATTGTTGAAGCATTTTTGTTTTGAAAACAGGAGTGGATGTTTCAATATATTTAAAACATAAATCAGAATGAGCTTTCAAAACCTGACATGTGAAATTAAATTTAAACTGGTGCTCTGGTTGGTAGTTAGCTTAAAAGCAGTAAAATCCAATTCACATGTTTAAAAAAAAAAGTAAAAAGAATTTCTTGGCACTTTCAACATCTGATAGAAAGCAGCGTTTTACTGAGTAGCTGTTTATTTTCGAGAAAAGTGCATTACCGGGGAACAATGCACAGTGAAAGATTGACTGCTACTATTATCTAAAAATACTGTAATAGATGTACGACATAATAATGGCCAGTTGTTCGAGCATCCTTCTACTGGAAATGATTCAGAGACACTGTCATGAACGAGCTCAAAATTCAGACAAAAAGAACAACAAAAAAAGATTTCCACAAAATTTTAACCAAAAAAACCAAAACTTTAAAGTTGAAGGATCAAGCAGCAGAGTGGATCATATTTGCGATGGGATGACACGCCAGAGGATGAACAAAAAAAAAACAAGCAAAATGAACCGTTATATGCAAGGCACCTTAACCGGACGGCAGCTGCCTCTACATGGTTACACCTCACTTCCTCCAGAGCACAACAGCCATGAACCCAATGCATTATTTAAACTAACTTACTACTCAACTAAATAGCTAAGTAGCAAATGACCCTAACCAAAGGCGACCTGTAGTCTCAACACAAAGGTCAAACAGTGGTCCTATAACAAGTTCTACAAGAATGGAAAACTGAAGAACAGTCCCACTACTCACTAACTCAACCCTGGTCTTTAGGCAGTTAATTGTGAGGGGTAACCTACACACTCTGAATCAGAGGTGTCAGGCAACTGGTTACACCAGTGAGTCGACTATAACCACTGCAGTTGTTCCTGAGCATGTAGCTCTATCCAAATTCACCACCACGCTACAGCTGACCAAATGGATTCCCCACACAGTACCTACCATCCAAAACCTCTCGGAAGCATTAGACTGCAAAAAGTCAATCATCCTACCTTAAAACCAAATACCTTTGTGTAGCCAGCAGTATGCAGTAGGGTAGAATAAGGTTCAGGGAAGGCAGATGTGACAGCAGATAGAAGACAGAAAATAGGAGCACAGAGAGACCCCGGACAACCTTTAGAACAAAACACAAACTATGAGATATAGCAGATAAAATTTAATAGTAGCATGTGATCACATAGGGAGTAAAAACAGAGGAAGACGAAGCAGTGCTCCTGGTCCCCCAGGAGCCTGAGCCTTTGCAACATAGCTAAAGAGTAATTCAGGGTCACCAGATCAAACCCTAATCTTAATCCATCTTCATCAAAAATGAATGTTTTAAGCCTAATCTTAAAACTAGAGATGGTATCTGTCTTCCCAATTCAAACTGGGAGCTGGTGCCACAGAAGAGGAGCCTGAAAGCTGAAGGCTCTGCCTCCCATTCTACTTTTAGAAACTCTAGGAACAACAAGTAAACCTTAAATGGCATAATAGGGCCTGATCATTCAAGTCTTTGTAGATAGAGAGGATTTTAAATTCAGTTCTGGATTTAACGGAGATCCTGAAATGAAACAAGAATGATCTTTCTTACTAGTCCCATTTAGGCCTCTCTCTGTGGTGCTCTTTGGATTGACTGAAGGCGTTTCAGGGACAACCTTATAATAAGGATAACTCTATAAGGATAATAAGGAACTCTAGCAGTCCAGCATAGACGTAACAAATACATGGAGTAATTCTTCAAGCATCACTGATAGGATGTCACTAATTTTGGCAGTGTTAAGTAGATAAAAGAAGTGCCAACATGACTTCAAGGTTCCTCACTTTAGTACAAGGCCACAATAATACCATCCAGGTTAAGTGTCTGATTAGATGCAATGCTTATGATAATAGGTAATCAATTTCTGGCTGGTTAATTGTGAGGGATCGGTATGCAGGATTTAGTGGTGGTCAGCTGCAACCTGCTTCCTCGGCCCTCTCTTTTGAGAACCTCAGATGGCCTTGGTTTAACTTAAGAATATGAGAGGTCATCTCTGTTTGGTTTGTAGAAACATGCGGTTCCAATACATCAGGCTCCGTACTTGAGCACCTGCTCCCTGTGTAGATAAAAGACAGCTAGTTGAAGTATGTCTCTCCACCTAAGCCACCGTGGCCCCTTAAGTGAAGAAACCTGGCAAATCCTTGGGCAGCTTTTGTCTGATAACAGCCACAGCCCGCACAGTGAGTTCATCTGTTTTAGCCACCATTTTGTCCTCATTCTTTCAGCAGCGTTTCAACAGCCTTTTCAAATGTGCATGCTTTGAAGCGGGATGTTCCTGGCCGTGTATTCACAAGCAGGCCTTTTCAAGTAAAACAGTGCTTACTATGAGTACACTCAAGATGCATCCTTGACCAGTGCAGACAGCTTCAAAGAAAGCCAACCCCTGCTTTTTGCATCAGGTGTGAGAAAGCAAAGGCTATCGGGCCTCCGTGCTGTTCGCGATCAATGTTCCGAAAGATTGATAGAGCTTAGAGCTGCTTGTGTGTTTGGAGAGAGAGAGAGGGGAGGGAATTACAAACCACAGTGAGATTGTGCTAAATCAAGAAAGAGACAGCAGTTGTGTGTTACTGTGCTGTCCTGTGTGTCAGCACTGATCAGAGACAAACCAGAGCCACCTGAGCCCCAAACCTGGAACATATTTCTGCCAGGAACAATGTCACCTCTCTGTGACACACTCACACAATTACACACTCACACACACACACACACACACACACACACACACAGTCTCACTTGCACAGAGGGATACAAAAAAAGACCAAACCCCATAAAATAAGACCTGCCACTTAAAGGAAATATCCCACCAAAACTAACCTCACAGAAAACGCTTCGGCTCACCATTTATATAGCTGTGAATAAAAAGATGGTTTGATTCACGCAAGCAGTTAGCAGTTACAGCTACATTACTTGAAAACATAAGAATATCCTAATATGATATCATGATAGCTATCATCTTTCATTTCAGCACCATGTTCACTGTTAAGTCCAAAATCAGTTAAAAATGTAAAAGCACTAATGAAAACCCCAAGCGCTGATTTTACGATGATTTCTCTCATTAAACATTAGTGTATAATCCACCAGACTCACTGGATGACATAATCGTTTTGCTACAGCTTTGAAAATGAAAAGCGATCTTTGACACATCTGGTGACACCAAAAACTAAAAAACAAATCAAGAAGCACCAACATTCTGCTTTTTATTTTCAGTTTTCTGGCATTGTGCTGCTACAAAGTACCTAGACCAAAGTAGGCAGTGCTTTCTGCCGTGAAGGAGACACATTAATGTTTATTCCTGCTGGAATAACTTCTTTTTAATCTCCCTAACATAAATCAGTTGCTCCTTCTTTTAGATTTTTTTTGTCCAGCTAAAAAAAACATGAGCATATTAAAAAAGGAACGAGACATTTTATGAAGGATACAGTTAAACTGTAGAAAAATACTTTTCACTCAGCCACAACACCAAAGAAAAACTGAAAAATTAAAAAAATCATAAGTATTGCTGTTTTGAATTTTTTTATTACTTTAATAAGTAAGGATTAGCTTCCTTTCAAGAGCAAAATGTCTTTTTTTCAGACATTATCTATGTAAATTATATAGTGGACTTAATGGAAGCCTTTTCCAATAATGCAGTCAATTTTCTTCATGATTATTAAGCGCACGAATATGAACCTTCCGTCTGCTTAAATTACAGTGTAATAGTGTCATTAATCAAACAAAGTGATCAAAGGTTCATATTTGCTGCAATTATTCTGTTAGCCTTTGCTGCATTTGTAATAATTATTTCATGCTGCGGCTTATGAGGTGGGATGTAACAGGTAATAATTTTGTGACTTGCCCACATTACGCAGGTAATATAGTCCCAATTATATTCTAAATATTCTTGAGATATTTTAACAGACGCTGTCTCCTTAAGTGGCTCATCTGCATCTTTGCACAGAGCATAAAACAGACATAGATATTAAGAGAAGTCATCGGCCTTCAAATGCATTTGTATCATAACATCTGTTAGAGGATATAGCCAAACATGCATGTCAAGCACACACGGCCGCCTGTGCCGTGAAAAAGTATATCCTCATTCATGTTTCAGATCATCAGACAAATTTTTAAAGTCAAAAAAGACTGAATATAAAATGAAAGTTTGAAATGATGAGTGTATTTATTTAGGTAAATAAGTTACCCATTCCTAACTGGCACTATCACGGCTAAAGCACTTTCTGGATGGATGCAAACTGCATTTCGTTGCCCTGTACCTGTGCATGTGCAATGACAATAAAGTTGAATTCTATTCTATTCTATTCTATGTGTAAAAGTAATCGTAAAAAGGCGAAACCACTGCTAACCAAAAAGAAAAAAAGCTTGTCAGTCATCCCCAAGACTGGGGGAAAAAAGTCTGTGGACTGAAGAGACAGACCTTTCTCATACCGACGATTTGTCACGTCCCGAGGCGTCCCATAGGAACACGAAAGGTACCCTTCCGCATCCCTATGATATGGATTATGGATGGAATCCAATAGAATGACGCTCCCGGCGGTAACACACGTTCCAGCCATGTATCCCAGCCCTAACCCTAACCTTAACCACAACCTTAATCGTGTTAGATAGTGTTAAACGAAAATTTTAAAAAACGAAATGTACATGTGTAGATTCATTCCAAACGGTTCTCATGTTTCCTGACGTTTCCGAACCCGTAACATAGAGACGTGTTTACACGTGGCATAATATGTTATGCTTTGGGATGAGAACGTGTTGGAAGAGATAAGACGTGAACATTGTGGAAGGTTTGAGTCCCGTCACATCTGATTCATCAAAAGAACATTATACCAACAGTCAGACATGGTCGTGGTCCTGTGATGGTCTGGGGCTGCTTTGCTGCTTCAGGACTCAAACGACTTGCCGTAAGTGATAAAACCATGAATTCTGCTCTCTACCAGAAAATCCTGAAGGAGAATGCCCCGCCATCGTTTGATACCCTGAAGCCAAACGCTCTTGGGTTATGAAGCAGGACAATTATGTGAAACACCAGCAAGGTTTTTCGAAGCGGCCCAATCAAAGTTCAGACTTAAATCAGAGTAAGATGCTTTGGCGTGACTTTAAACAGGCCGTCCATGTGTGGTTGAATAAATAGTTCTGCAAAGAAGGGTGGGCCAAAATTCCTCCACGTCGACATGAAAGCCTCATTTCGAGTTATCACAAACGCTTGATTACAGTTTTTCTGCCAAGGGTGGCACAATTAGTTATTAGGTTTAGGGGGCAATTAGACAGAAATTACACAATTTTTCACACAAGGCCAAGTAGACTTGGATAGCTTGTTTTCCCCTTAATAAATGTAATCATCATGTAAAATTTGCATTTTGTATTTAATCAGGCTATCTTTCTTTAATAATTGAAAATTTGCTTGATGATCTGAAACGTTTAAGTGTGACAAATATGCAAAAAACTAAAGACATCAGAGGGTAAACATTTTTATGGCACTGTAATTTAAGTTTATGTGAGTACATGCACATGTGACACTTTTAAGTCTGATTTGGAATAATATATGTATAAGTTAGCATCAGCTAAACAAAATGAGCCATGATGAGGTCTGATTTTTTAAAAAAAGCATCTGGATTAAACTTGCATTAGGTGTTATTTTTCAACGAAAGCATGTGTGGTAAGTACAATGCTGACATATAATAATCTTGTTAAGAATATTAAGCAACAAATGTATTCATTAATTTTATCCACCTGCTAAACAAAACAAATATTTACTCTGTGTTGGCTCTACTTGTGTCTGTAATGAAACGCCTCTTTAGATTATAAACACGCCACTAACTAAGCAGGAAAAGCTCACAGCAGGAATATTACACAAATCGACAATACAGAGAAAAAAGTGAAGTTCTTATTAAATAACTGTTTCTACATTGTCTGCGGTCTACAATAAAAATGTTGAAATAAAGTTGCTTTGACTATAATACAGTCATAAAAACACTTTTATTGCACAAATGATTCTGAATTTCAACATATTTTCAGGTTAAAGTAAAAAAGATGTTCTGTGTTTGTATCGTTCCAAATATCAGTGTACAAATAAAAATAAATCACATCATAGATATGAAAAAAACTGGAATGGACGATAATTACTGCACTGTAGACCCAAATGAGTAAATTCAGTTACTGAAAAGTAAGGTAAGCGATCCGTTAAAATATTTATTTGATAATTTTAGAAGTTAAATGTTGTCCGCTTCAATTACACGATTGCGTAATACTTTAGATTACAGTTAAATTAGGTCATTATATAATATTTTTACAGTTTCCATTCACCTCTCCCGTGGGATATGCTTAACAGAATTAAAAAATAATCATTTTTAAAAAACTTAACCAAACATGTGCATTTATTGACTTTAATTATTAGACTGCACACAAGCAATGCAGTACCGAATAATATGACAATTTATTTTAAGCTTTATTTAAAAGAAGATCTCGAATTTCTTTTGCTGTGTTCTACTACTACGTTTTTCATTAACCTTTAAAATTACGTTATTTGTTTTTTGCACAGTTATGAAGATTTAATTGAATTTTTACTTGTTACATTGGTCTTGCTCACCCTTGTTTGGCGTCAGTGGAACAGACTGACCTTTAGATTTCTAGGCCTTTATTTTAAGCTTCATCCTAGCATCTCTACCAGTATATGCACTAACAGAGTGATTGCTAATAACCCACCGAACCCACAATGTTACAGTTTGAAGATTACATAAAAGTTATTTAGCTCATGTGTAAACTTTGCTACTTCACCTGGAGCTTCCATAGTTCACAACTCTACACCGTTAAAAGAAATAAAAACCAAACAAAAAACCAAACAGGCCTCTTTTGGCTGTCAAATTCTTCGTGTCTTTCTTGGTCCATAAATGCTCCATAAAAATTAACTAAACACACCAATGCCACTGATATACTTAGTTCAGACTCACATTAATGTTAAAGTGCTCAGCAAAACAATTATGTTAATCAAACATAATCTTATTCATTCAAAAGTAAAAATGTTGCACAGGAACCCTTAGAAGGAATAAGTAATACTATCATTTTATATGTTTAAAAATCTCAAGTTTATTCTGGTTAATCTGTTTAAATACATGGAATATTTGAGTTTACAATGTGCTGAGCACCAAATGCTTGTAAAAGTTTATCTGTTAAATTTATTGTCCCGGCTGAACGCCGTCTGCTCAAAGCAAAACAACGACATTGCATTAGGCTTTTGATAAACAGCCATAGCGGTGGCTCTGCAGAAAGTTGTTCTC
Source organism: Oreochromis niloticus (assembly GCF_001858045.2). Classification (NCBI taxonomy): domain Eukaryota; kingdom Metazoa; phylum Chordata; class Actinopteri; order Cichliformes; family Cichlidae; genus Oreochromis; species Oreochromis niloticus. The sequence continues at coordinate 7,674,799 of NC_031967.2, forward strand.
CACCGGCTGCATGAGTGAGCACGGCTCACTGAATCAGCTCTTAATTAATGTCTCTTAATTGAACATGTTGCTTACAGTAATGGCTGAAAATGGCTTTGATGTCACAGAGTATTCCAGAGGAAAATGTATTTTTTTGCCTGGCAGAGACTATTTTTTAGTGGTCGAGGTCTTCGAGTAATTTTACCAGAATGTTGATGAATTATTATAAGCGTAGAGGAGAGGCTGATGCGGATGAGAAAAAGAGAAAAAAAACGACACCAGAGGGGCATTAGTTAGTGACGGAGGCATCGGAGGAACCTGCTCTCGATTCTTTATGTTGGCGCAGCTTTATCACGCAGAGACGTCCAAAAACGTTCACGATGCTCTCTCCTGGATGGCAAGATGGTAGATGGGGTGAAGGAGTAATAAGATTTCGTCGTTGTCTGCGTGAGATAGAGACGAGCTTTTGTCTTCACACTGTTTTTTGTCTGCATCGATGTGTTTTTTTTTTCAATTTGCTCCTCTTTTTTGCCTGTTACTCACCCCCCTCCTCGCTCTGTCTCTCTGTATTATGTGGCGTTTCCACTCTGGTTATAACTCCTCTAACAGACGCTGGCCTGTAGGCAATGCAACATCTCTCTATGTCAGCTCCCATGCACTCACACGTATGCATTTGCTCTAAAACACCCCCACCCTACTCGCTCGCAATCCTTCGCTTTGGAAAACAGCGCCATGCAAGGACACCGACTTGGCACGTTTCATCTTTTTTCGTATAATTAGGAGCATCCAGGGAGATATTTTTGTGCTAAATCCATCCTTTTCCTGGTGGATTTTCACTATGGCCAAAGTGTAATATCCAGTGTGCCGTACAATAACACATTCATCCAGACAAATCTCCAAATTGTTGAAATACAAAGAGACAAGGGGACTGTAAGCAATCAGCGATGGAAAATATGCAGGGCAGCATCCATTATATGATTTATTTCACCATTTTTACATCCTTATGTGTTGAGCACAAATTACTTCTTAAGAGGATTTTGAAAGGAATTAGGTGGCACATGGACAAGACCGAGTAGTCGTATTGAAAAATGATGAGAGGAGAATGAAAAGAAAAACATGGAGGTGCAGAAGGATGGAGCAGAACTCAGCAGTGAAAATACACGAAATAAAACGACAAAACAGGAAGGCCTGATGTAAAAAACCGCACGTACTAGCATGTCAGGGTATAAACTAGCACAGTACGGCTGGGTGCAGTAGAAAGGAGCCCAGCACCGAACCAAATAGAATTTTCTGCAGGAAAGGATCAACAGTACTGTCAAAGCAACTTTATTTCAACATTACTATAGAGACTCAATCTCTTGTCTCTTTCCATCACTCTGTCTCTCTGTGGGCCTGTCGGTTATTTGCTGCCGAAGCTCCCTACCTCCCTGTTACCTCAATGCTCGGCCCACGTCGTGTCAAGGTTGTGTCAATATCGTGTCGAATACACCTACTCCATCGCACGCTGACAGATAGTATTTTATTGAGCTTGAAACCCTTTGACAAGACAAAGAAAATGAAGAGGAGGCAAAGGAGGGAAGCTGAGAAAGAGATGGAGATGAAAAGGACTGGAAGGTACAGGGAGATGGAGCCGGGCAGGCGAGAAGGAAAGAAAAGGGGGATGAGGAGGAGCTGGCGCTGTGTGGCCTGTCAGCTAGCTTAGTGCTTGGGAAAAAGCTCCACACGGGCTTTTTTTTTTTTTTTTTTCACTTGGCCGGGTTTATTGCCATGTGTAATGGCTATAAGGGACTCAGGGAAGCAACTGGCTCAGCTTCTCTTCCACTCCTGAATCTCAGTGAATACCCCCGATGCTGGCCTTGTGCTAGCCAAGAGCTATTGTGGGTCTATTTAATCCAAATCAATAAACTTTAAAGTGCTCACTGAAACAAATGAAGTTTGGAAATTGTATTGCAGACAGGACCTCCCAGCAGGAATTGTTGACATCACCAGTATAAGTAAAGCATTGTAGAATCTTCTATGTTGTTTTTCTCTATTAGAGACCTAACAACAGCACATTATATCATGCTGATTATGATATAGAAGCAAGGGAGCTTGTAATTAATGTATACACTGTTGTCTATCAGCTGCTGGCAGTCCTGCCTGTCATTCATTGTTTAGCAAGAAATACAGGAGTTACAATATGATACTGGATTTCGCTGCCACATCATATTCAGTCTTTAGAAACATGGTTTAAAACCTCAAGTGTTACATTTATATTAAGAAAACCGGTTAAATCTAAAAGGTATTTTGCAATTCATCAAACAACTTCTCCCTGGATGTTGCTTCAATCACTCACCTTGAAGCAGAGAAACTTTGAAATCATCTGAAATCACTGAATGACGTATTTTTGTGGTCATTAGTCCCAACGTTGCTGCTAGTCACCTCCAGTGTGGATACCTCTTTATTCCGAAAGCTAGCTCTAAGGCTAAGCAGATAGTTGCTGTCTGTCCTGTCTTGTGTTTCCCTTGAGGCGAGCTGGTTAGCTCCCTTTTGTAGTCGTCCTTGATGTCTTGAGACTTGTCCCTCCAACTCCATCGTCTTGGGCCACAGTTGCCAGAACTACACTTTACTCTCTTTGGGAGAAAAGATGGTGGCTTTGGTTTGATAGTAAAAGCAAAACTAACTGACATTTTTAGGACATATTTATCTTCTCAGTTCTTAATGTGAAATATCTGGCTCCGAATCCCACCAACCTACAATCTGTGGTGCCAGTCTAATAGATGAAAGCATCTGCTGCTTGGCTTAAAAAGTAATAAGAGAGTCAAAAATAATTAGTATATAGACAAAACCTCTGAGAGAAGAAGTTGATATTTTTGGATTTTTAAAGGTTTTAAGTAACCTCTCTGGTAGCTAACAAAATCAAAGTAAGTAGTGTAAAATTACGTCTGATGTAAATAAAGGAAAAAAAAGGTTGTGTGGCCTAGTTTTAACATTGCATATAAATAGTGTACCCTGAGGAAATATTCTTGGCAGGTATGTTTATTTATTAGTTTTGTGGAGAGGAAGCTGGAAAAATGAAATTTGGACTCTGTATCATCACAGGAGACAGCTGTGATCGGGTGGGACTGCAGCGCTCATAATTCCAAGACGCTTTTAAACACCAAAAGATTCACCGGGATTCTTTTTGCTGGCTGCGTCAGTACAAAGGGGAGTATGGAGCTTGGTGTGTATGTGTCGCAGCAGAAGGTCTATCAGCTCTGGGAACAGAAGTAGACTTTACTTCTCTAGCATCAGATTAACTTTCAGGACAGACAAGGACAAGACAAGCGACTGCTGACAAACCAGATACTCCCACTGGGGTGACATGTAGCACAAACAATAAGATCTGGATTCATGTAAAAGCGTTTGATTAAAGATTAACGGCTGCACACACACCTTTACATCAACGCACACACTCGCACTGCGCTATGCACACTCCTCAAACTGAGGTAAACAAACACACACACTCATAGAAGAGACAAACTCTTTCCCTCAGCACACGTATGCAGTTCTGCTGATACATGTTGAGCTAAGTTGCTTTAAGTTGCAAAAGTTCCACTCAATTTGGCCAGCTGCTGCATTTTTCAGGGTATGTTGTCTCTTCCTAACTTTGTACACATTGCGTTTGTGTGTTTTCACCTGGATTGTGTTGTAACTGTCGCAGGAGCATTCCAATTAAGGAGGTATTGTTATGTATGAGATGGAGAGCGGCGGGTAGTGACAGAGCTGACAGCATTACTTAATGGAAACGCTGGTGCCTGAACGGAGACGACAGCACAGCCTCTCTCACACCCAATTTCTTGTTTCTGTGCTCTTCCTCCTGCAACTCACAAATAGAAAAAGAATACATTACACGCACCAAGTAATAAACTCTGCAGATCAATAAATAACACGACATATAAAAGATGTTGCTTGTGTGGGGATCGCATGTTCTCCTGTCGTTCAGTTAACAGTAACTTTACCTTAAACTTGGAAACAACATGAACTAAGGCGTTATTCTGATTAATCGATCAATAATTATATAGACAAATGTGTTATTAGTATATTGGTCATCAAATGTAATGGTGTTTATACGTGATTGCAAAATGACAGATTTTGAATTTTGGTTTAATGATCATATTTATTATATGAATAAATCATTTTAAGTTTTAAAAGTTTTACGGCAAAAACTGATGTAAGTGCTGCCGTTAGTCAGCAATTTCATACTGAAAAGACATTTCCTTTTTTTAATAAAAAAACCCAGCCTTTTATAATAAAAAAACATCATTTTATTAATTCCTCCTCTACTTTTTCATCCAAGTAATTTTCATTTCATATACATCACTTCACACATCTGCTGACCACTGTTGACTGCATCCAATCCACTGTGTAAAAGATAATTTACATAATTTCATCAATTTATTTTGGAGTCGGCTAAAAGTTTTTCTGGTCCAGAAATGATCGTTTTTATTTTTCTGTGGAGTTACCAGCTAATGCTAGCGGGTTCTTAGCAAACTGCATCCAAAAACTGCGACGTAATGTGTAGATACAGATACTAATTATTGCTAAGTGTCAGACTAGTAATCAGTTTGGCTCAGTTTTATTTGCATACTGTTAAAAGTTTGTTACATAAATAAAATAAATGTATTACACATGACTTTTTTCCCTTTTAAGTAAAAACTTAAGTTACTAAATCGCTACACTGCTTAGTACTTTACTTTTGTGTTACTCCATAACATGAAATGTATTGTGACATGAATACTAGTTAGCCTAAGCCTTATTTTATGTTTCTAGACACTGAAACTGTCCTAATACTTACAATCTTTCTTTTAGTGTGTAAATTTGAACACTAAGCCAAAAGCACAAAGCAAAGTTGAAAAACAGACCAAAAGAGATTTCAAGCAATCACTATAGAAACTGTAATGTAGAAACATGCACAGGTAGAAATGGAGGCTACAAGCCTGACTGCTCATCACTTTGAAGGTCTGTCTCTGGCAGCTGGGCTGGGCTCTGCATACACTCACATTTAACATCCTTCATTAGCTTTGTGTTCGCAATTATGATTATGTTTGGGGCAATACAAATATAAATAATGTACCTGTCTTCACTCCTCTAAAGTTGGCTGATATAGCCTCAAAGTTATATCACGATATTTCAAGAAAATCTGCAATAGTGATATTTTGGATAATAGAAAAAAAACCTGAAGTTTTGTTGATACTTGCAGGCAACAGCATTTCAACATCATTATAAGTGTAAATGAAAGGCATTTTTTATCCAGTGAGCTACTGTCACTGATGACAGACTATCTAATTTGAAGTGAAACTGGGTGCTAGAAGCAGCCGTGTTTTTAGTGCAATAGTCACACCATGTCAAATCTAAGCAAAACTTAGTCTAGGTACTCTTCTTGGAATATTTAAGTAAATGTATATAATAACTGCCTTACACTTTGGTTTAACATTAGTTAAATTAAGTTAACCCTGTAACTCGTCAAGAGCTGCGTAGTGTTGTCACATCATAGAACTAAAAAGTATTTTCTACCTGGGATTTTGTGTCGTGGGTGCACAGCTGCTGAAGCTTTTCCACTGTGTAACTGCACCAGCAGTTTCATTCACCGTTCGCTCTTCACATGTGGTGCAGCTAGTGAATGGTGGAATGATGCTCTGTGGAATCATTTGTTTGGATTGCACATCTCCACAAATGACTAGCATCTCCTTCGTAGGTTGATTGTACTCAAATGTGTGTTTTAACCTCAAGTGGTTAAATAAGTTTGTTGCTTCCACCTTCAGCAGGCAAAGTTTTTTCTGCATATTGTGCAAAGTACTGTGTTTTGTTGGTTATTGAAGAAGCTCCGTTTTTATTAAATCGTCACCGTAGGCTGACGAGCGGCTCTCTAACATGTCCTGGCTTGTCTCATTGTTGCACGCACAAGGGAACATAAACCCATGGGGTTGCCATAGCAATAATATTGTGATATAACATTTTTATATGATGTAAAAAAATTATACTTACACTAGTATTTTCACAGACTGTATGATGTGGCACAGCCTTAGTGTACAGGAGAGATGACGGCTTTTTAATGGTTTCTTTTTTACTTTTTTATATCGCATATTGTGTAGATAATTGAAGAAACTTTGTAATGACAATTGTAATGATATTTTTCATTACTGAATTTAGTCCAGTAATGCATTACATTACTGCACTGCCAAAAAATATAATTTGACATGCGTTACGTGAATAATTTGTGTCACGACATGAGTTTTTCAATCAGATGTTTCACTGTTGTAGAATTTCGTTTGCAAAACTGAAACACAAACTTCTTGGATGGTCTGTATGAAAGAAATTGAGTACCATATAATTACTGTATAAATAATTTGAGTTTGTTTAGTTCAGGTCTAGCATAAAACAGTTAGATACAGCCGTCTATGTCAGGACACATATCAGTCGAATCCGCCACGATCCAACCCAGATCCAAGTATAAAAAACTCACATTTATCACACTTACATTTGATATTTATTCATTCATTCATTTATCACATATTACATAGACTGTACAAAAAATCCATATAAGATCCATGCCTGTTTTACAAATAGTGTCTGAAAAGGCTCAGGCTGAAGCAGTGCTTATATTTATGCCTGGCCTATATTCTTATCATTAAAGATACTCTACCCTAAAATTATCAAACAAAATAGCAACAATATTCTTACATGTAACTCTCAAATATATTTGTAGATTCCTTTGAAGGCCACAAATAAATTGCACATTTTTATGCACATATCAACATCATTCACAACAACAATTAACCCCAACTACAATTTTTTTATAGTAAAATTACTCAGTTTTTGCAAAGGCCAAATATGTTTTTTGTGTCAGACTGTGAACAGCATGTTTACATGCTTTGTTTTAAAGTTGAACATTTAAGCATTTGAGGTTGCTGCTTGCATTGCGTAACTGCATCAGGCTTACTTGAAGAATCATGTACACATATGGCATTTACTACGTTTTTAGAGGGAGCATCTTGTAGTGGATGGTTTACTGCCCAGCAGGAGAAACCTAATATATCTCATTTTTTTCCACTTCTTAAAGCGATTTTCACCCACTATCTAAAAGCGTTTACGCTTGTTGTTGGACAAAATTGTAGGCGCCACATTTGATTTTAGTGGTCGCTTATACTCAGCAGCATTGTGAGCTCTTCTATTCAGCTAAATGAATGAAATGCATTGGGAGTGAAGTGAACACAACCATGGGTCCTTTGAAAGTTGTCTTGCCTACACTCTTTCTTCTCTCCTTATTGACAGGAAAGCTGTGAAAACTAATATCACTTCCTTTTTTTACCTTTTTACTGAAAATTACAGCCAAAAGTAGCACAGTGTGGGTTTTTTCTAATACTTAGAATGTAAATTATAACTTTGTTAAGATACAGTGCAGCCATTTAATGTCACTAATAGACATCACATTTCACACACAAAGTAAGAGCGGTCGAATTAGGTCAAAAAATTAGATATATACCATATTTGATGCTCCTTTTAAACACACTGTGGACATGTTTTGCTTGTTTCCATTACAATCCTCATACTAACCTGATGATTATAAAACCTTAGCTTCAGACACAATTGTATTATTGTACATGTGAACATAGGATTGGTACACACTAATCTGGACGTAACTATACAAAATCTTCCCTCGGTGTTAAAAATGATATTTCCTGATTGCTGTTAGATATCTCACAAAAGTACTTTGCCATGTAAAAAATAAAGCCGTACTATTCCAGTTGTTCGCCAGATGAAAGGGACATTTTGAGCTCTCTAACATTTACTGACATAAAATTCTGTTTTTTATGTGACTTGAATAAATATGGTAGAAGAACTGCAGGAGTTTTGCCACAGTGTGATGCTGCCATGGATCGTCGAGCTTGCAGCTATTCTGAGTTTTGCATATTGCTGTTACCACAGGGGAGCCGAATGCAAAATGTATATTTGCCTCCTTTGTTATAATAAACCCACTGAAAGTAAGTTTAAAAAAAACCAATGCTTCAGTATAGACCTCTCAAAGTCAGAGAGGGATTGTTGAAATGAATTAAAGCGTGTGTTTGTGTGTGTAAAATATACTAGAATGTGTGTTTCTATGTAAAGACTCCATTCAACTACACCACTCTTGGGTGGGATAGACACACCAAGCCTCCCATTCAGTGAGACCTCACAGCAACACACACTCGTGCTCATTCAGTCCCAATTAGACCCCACACACCCCCGTGAAACCAGGGCTGGAACGGTAGCCCCAGTAATGACCAGATCGTTATAGGAGAGAGCAAAGTGGTGAGGGCAGAGAGGCCGAACAAGGGAGGTGGACTGGGGATAATGAGAGGGTTGCATGAGGACAGGGAAGGGAATAGATGGGGTGGAGTGTTAGAGCATGGCTGTTTGCACTTTATTTATTGACACAATGTACAAAGTAAAGGAAAGCATTTGATTTATGTCCCCACATGCTGGCGTACATATGCAGAATAAACTGTTACTGTTGTTCTTTTGTAAATCATTCAGTGTTAAAACTTGACCAAGTGTCATAAAATCAAAAACTTACTGAATTCCCGTTTTTATGCCCAAATCTGAGACGGCACACTGGACTTCTCTGAGAAGCACTAAAAGTCATTTTTCTGTTCAGGAAGTAAATAACTATAATTTGGCATCTTAGTCAAGAAAAAATAATAATAAGCTTTGCTAATGTTTGCTGCTTTTTTGTTAGTTATTTTTTGTTAATCATGGATATCAACAACAATTATATTTCAGCATAAAAATCATTTCGATGAAAGAGCGTGCTCACACTGGCGGATTAACCATTACAGAAAGATCAAAAATAACATTGGTAATTACCAAGCCTCTTAATTCAGAGCAGCTGTGGGATTAACCTTATATTGGCTGGTGGTCTTATAAATTTGTTAATCACTGTTCTAGTATATGGATGCGTTCTTAAGCAAACAGCGATCTAGATTATTGATAAATGGAAAGGTCAAAGTTTTGTTTAAGCAGTAGAGAAGGTAGCTACTCCTTATGGTTAGCACATCGAAAACCATACACGATAAGGAGTTCAAATGATTTTAAATAATTTGGAGCTAGAGTGATGTTTTAGAGATGGTCAAGCGCATGTGAACCTTATACATTTGTAAGGATCAATGTCACAGAGAGCTCTTTGAGGAAACCTCTGAGTTCTTGTCAGTTTCCTAGTATATTTTAAAGAGGAGCAAAAGAAACTGGAAACATCTCACAACAGACTAGTCTTTCAGAAATAAAAAGTTAAGAGGAATGTTAAAGCCTTAAGAAATAATGAGCGATTGCAGTTTTTAAGAAATAACTACCTTAAAAGTTTCTGAAACAATGAGTCAGTTGATTATTTTTAATGTCATAAATAGTAAGTGTAGTCTTTAGAAGAACATGAGCCTTAGCAGTGAAAAGGAGGTGCACGCATTAAGGAAAAAGGACTGGACCGAATCCTTGACCATTCAGGTGCATGGATGATTCCAAAGTGGGATCTTCAAGTGATGGAGATGGGATTGTTTTGTGACCAGAAGTAAGGTTTATATTTTTTAAGTAATCAGAGACTGACTAGTGTTTAAGCAATAAGACGTCAAGTATTAATGTATAAGAAATGTCTCAAAGCAGGGAGGTGTAATGAATTTAAGCCTGAAGAAGACGGGATTACTTTTCAGCAAAAAAGGGATTAAGGATATTTATAGGTTAAAAGTTATGAAGACGGTCTTTAGGCAGAAAGAAACCTCAAACGGCGTTAAGCAAATAACCGTTAGAGTACGGATAGACTCTAAGCACAAGGAGGGTAGAATAATTTAAGCAACAAGGAGCGAGGTTTTAATCAATAAACGCTGAAGAGGAGTCAGTGTGAGCGTCTTTATATAATAAGCAGGAAAGGAACAGACTGCCACAGTGACGAAGAAGGAAGCTAAAACTGTAAGAAATCAGGACCAAAGATGATTTTTAAACATTAAGTTTAAAGTGATTGTAGTTGGGATAGTTTTATTTGTTTTATTTGATCACCCATCAAGTGTTAGGGTTAGTGTTCGGTAATGATAGTTACATTAAGCTCAGACTCTAAGGAATGAGACGGTATCTGTCTACATAGTCAAGGATTTAGAATATGTAGGGACATCAAAATGATTCATGTTTAAAACTAAAAGTTATGAAGGTAGTCTTCAAGGAAAAAAGGGACTTCCAATGGCATTAAGTAATTATGTGTATGGGTAGTTTTATGAACTAGCAGGTAGCCTCAAGGTAGAAAGCAATAAGGAGTTGGGATATATTTTAAGGCTCAAGCAGAGTTTGATTTATGAGTATGGCATTTGTGTTTATATGAGCAACTGTGTTGTTTGCTCTCTGTGTTTCCGCGGTCGTGTGGCACTTCAAACACGATCCTGTTATCTCACACCGCGCATAATCTTAGAGTCAAACAAACACGTTCATATAAAATTAGGCTATTTTGTTACCAGTCATGCATAATGAATGCAGAGAGAAAGAAAGGGAAAACGACGGGAAAACGAGGAAGAAAATGAGAGGGGTCAACTGAAGTCCAAAAGGCTTAAGGCTGAAAGAAAGGGATGTGGCAAATGGAAGAGAAGAGGACTGTTACGAGAGAAAAAGGGAGAGCCCGCAGTGGGAAAACAAGGACAATGGCCGTGTTTGTGTCGTCTTTGTCACTGTGGCATTTCGGAGGACAGAGGGGCCGTCTGTGTGTATTCGCTTCCCCATCCACTCAATTTGTGGAATTGATCCGCTCCCTAATAGTGAGCAAAACAAAATAAAAAAGAAAGTCCGCCTAATCCAACCACTATTTATAACACAGATGGGAGAGAGGAGAGGGATACGATTTAACAGTAGAAGTGCTCCAAAAGCCCGCGACGAAGAGATGAGAAAAAGATAGAGGAAGACAAATGAAGTGGAACAAAGACAGAAATAAGGAAGACTACTCGGTGCAGTTGGAATAAAAACAAGAAGCTTGAGCGTGTTGGGCTTCCAGCCATATGAGAGGGTTTCGAAATCGAGTCTCCCAGCAAGAGGCCAGCCAGCTGCAGATTAAGATGGAGGCAGGAATGGGAGGAAAAAAATGATAAAAGAAAGGAGATATCAGGCAAAATGGAGATCAAAAAGAGGACAAGAGAGTGACTGCTGCTGGAGGAAGGGAAGTGTGAATGGAAAGAATTTGAGCTAGATTGAGCAACAGGATGTTTGTGGTGGTAAAAAGTGAGAGGCGGAGAAGATGAAGAAGGGAAAGAGAGTGATATATGGGCAGGGAGAGAGAAAATGAGGGAGTCCTTATGTTTTTGGAGATGTTGTTGAGTGAAATAAGAGAGCTGGTTGTTGGAAGACAGGCCAGGGCGCGGTTATTCTTATTCCCAGCGGCCCTACTCATCTTTCCTCTCTTGCTCCCTCTGCTCCTTTTTTACCTCGCCCACTCCTAATCTGCCGACGGAGGGAAGAAGCATTGCTGTCTGATTTGGGAAAGAGAAAGTGTTTGCAGGAGGTGTTGAGCTCAAAATACAAAGGAGCAAGCAGAGAAGCCGCTCGGCACATTGCCACTTTTTTTTTTTATTGTTTGGGGTTTTTTTGGTGATCTAAAGTGCTGACTATAGATTATGATCAGGTTTCATGGAATTATATCCAGTATAATATCTCTGATATTATCCAGTGTCAGATAAAATACTGCGGTTGAATCCAATACCTTCGAGCACAAGCAGTTTGCTTATTTTTTAGGAAATATGGTTTGTTGATCTGATCTTTGGAAGCATATTGAGCTGTGAGGTGGGCGTTTGCTTGCTGTCGCAGGCAGTGAATTTGGTGTAGACAGAGTACAAACAGTACAGGAGCAAGGATCATCTAAACTTCATGCTGGTCCCTGCAGTCCCAGTGTTATAAGCTCGGGCAGACGGAGAGAACACTTTGGTGTGTGTGTGTGTGTTCGAGTGTGACTCTTCAGCCTGCACACAGACACAGTGAGGGCGAACCTTCCTGTAATTGTCTGCGCCGACAAGCAAATCAAATTTAGCTTAATGTAAAGCGATACAACGCTAGACGACCGCTGAGCTGCACTGCAGTGTTGTTGTTTGTACTCGTGCCTCAACTATCTGTGTACTCACTGGGCTGAGTAGTTTCTGTCAATGCATGAATCTTCTCAGTTATGCACTAAATGTAAAGTGTTAGATAGACGCACTGACGTTATTAAATGCTTTCAAATGTGTTTAAACAGCTGCTTTAGAAGTATTAAAATACAACTGCTGACTTGAAAGGCAGCACAATAATATATCATCTTAAGATCTTCATGGAGCACTCTTTAAAAAGGCTCTGTCTCAGTGTGCCTTCTGCACAATTCATATTTTTTGAAAAGATAGATTTACTTAAAAACGTATCTCAGAACACTTAAATGCAGCCATAAAAGAAGAGATCAAATAACGTGTAATCATATTATAGTAGAAATAATAAAGTGAGTCTGACATTGATGTTAAACTGAGGTATTCTAGTAGAGTAGCTTTGCATAGCTTTCAAAGCATTCTTTTGTATACATATATATATATTTACGTGTGTACATGCACTGAAGATATAATCAAACGGTGCAATATCGCTGTTGTGAAACGAGATGCTTTGCCCTCCTCTGGTATTGGACACATTTCAGTCGACTTTGCTTCAATTGGCTGCCCATCGCAAACAGAGGGTATGAACAGCAGGTGGGCGGGGTTTTTGTGCTCACAGCTGGATGTGAGATGATCATGTAAGGGAGAGCGAGTGGCATCACTATAAAAATTGATCATTAACCGTGTGGGAATAAGAGCCATTTTCATGCAACAAGCAATTTCATGGGCGTTTCTTGTTATTTCAAGACAAATGAAGCAGATAGAATTTCTGAATCTGAATTTAATCTGAAATCTGATTAAGTGTGTTTGTGTTGTTAGAGCTTTTCACTTTAATATTAAATATGAGATCCAAACAGATGCCAGTGCAGGTGAGAGAGGTAATCATGAGGCTGAAAAACCAAAATAAACCAAGACTTTAAAGATTGCACAAGACAACTAAAGTGAGTGATCACATAACTTCACAGCTTTTGATCAAGGCAAGAAGACACCCTGGGAGGCAGGCGTATCATGGTCAAAGTCTACAGTCAAGAGAGATGTTTGTGAATATAAATAAAGATTGACACAACAATGTGCAAACTGTTGGCTACACTCAAGAACTGGAAAGGCAGGTTCGACTTTTACACAGTTCTGAAAATCTTTGTATAAATGAAGAAGTAGCAGAATGATGGGAAGAGGAAAGTATGGAGAAAGGTCGTGATCTGAGGCATACCACATTATTTCTCAGACATGGTGGAGACAGTATTGATGATGTGACTGCTGATAGAAGCAGCAGGAGCAGCTCTGAAGTGTAGACGGCTATACTCTCAGCTCAGATTCACCCAAATGCTGCAAAACTGAGTGGACAGTGCTTCACGGTGTTAGTGGATGATGACCCATCGCATACTGCGAAAGCTACCCAAGCAAGACAAAGAAACTGGGTATTCTTCAAGTTAGTCAGCTGATCTCAACCAAACAAAATATGATTTTTAGTTATTAAATACAAAACTGATTGACACAACTGCACACGTAGAAGTGAGACTAAAGGAATATGTAACAAAGTAACAGATTTAAATGTAGAAAAGAAAGTAACTAAAGACAGAACCATGACAGTTAGATGTTCGTACACTGACTTTAATATCTGAAACTTTGGCCGTGTTTAATGTGAGCAGTACATATATGACAGAATATTAAGAAAGGACTCACATGTCTGCTTGTTCCTCCTGCACTGAGCAAGAAATGTTCAGCGTGTGAGGAGTCAGTGTTATAAGTTAACTATGTGCCAGAACACAGATAACTGGCCATTTTATTTCTGACACAAATCCACAAATTGTTAAGGTGGTCTGACCAGCCACCTTAATAAAATGCCTTGACTTTCCTCGTTTCACTGCAGAAGTTGTTGGTCCTCACAAGCGTTATCATACCAGCCCGCAGACACGCACGCCCCAGATGCAATCAGCGTGGCCTTTGCCTTGATCCATTGTGCTCTAACGATTAAGCCTTATACCCCTGCTCGGTGGGTCAGCGCTGCTGCTTTGCATCTCATCACAGCCCATTCATCACCGCACGTCTGTCTCCACCTCCAGCAGCCCTCTGTGACATCAGCTTGCTACTGACCTCCCACCGAATCACGTGCACGCTCATCTCATTTAAAACAAACAGCCTCACAGTTAAGAAGGCCACGCATACTCCCCTCAGACATGATGAAGGCCAGACGGACAGCAGGTTAAAACTCTGTTCTTAGAATTACACAAATAACCATACGGAGTGAAATTAAATACAAACAACACAACATATTAACTGAAAAGCTTTTTCTATTCCAAGAGGTAACCCTTCCACTTCCAGGCTTCTTCATCAATACAAATCCTAACAAGTAAAGTTTGTATGCTATGCATTTTAAATACACGATCATTAAAAAAAGGATACTCACACTCCTATTTCCCAATATCGCACCCATAAGTACTTTTTCAGTATTTGACTTTCTCAGGTACTCTTTATCCTTCAGTTGATCCCTCTTTTTCTGTTATTGTTCGGTAATTGCCTTGCCTTTTGTTTTGCTGCTTGTTAACGCCACTGTCCAGGAAACACTGTGGACAGATGCACCTTTTTCTGCTTCCTCTTTGGGTCCAGCTGAGGAGTTTTCCTGCTGTTTTGCTTTAGTGGACAGGGGTCTGTATTAGAACAACTTCACCGCTCTCTCTTTGAAATTACAGATACATAAGGGTGTGGCAATTTAGAAAAATCTGGCCTGTGGCAAAAAGGACGTTTTTGATGTACAAATGAATCTCTGAGGCTTTTGAATATGCAACATTTACACACTGTGGTGCCTTGCATTTTGGATTCTAGCAAAAGACGCACTTTTAGTTTTCAGCGAGTGTTTTCTCATTGAGGAAGCTTCTTTGCATATTCAGAGTGAAGATTTATCCCAGAATATATTTACCACCATAATTTGGGGAAATACAGTAAATTCACATATATACATATTTGTTTAAAAAAAAGGCCTGACCTGCACACTGAAGATAAGCTTTCAGAAATAATTCCAGTCCATCATGACTGAAATTACAGAGCTCAGAATTAAAGAAATACGCCCTGATGTGTTCTCTCCATTACCCTGTAGCAATATTTCCACTACTCTGTAACCTTTCTGTTAATTGGAACACTAACACAAAGGGCCTCTGCGTATTTGCACACAGATGACAGCTCATCGTTTGCTGCGAGCAATTTCACTATTATTACGATTTGGAACCTGAGTGTAAAAGGCCAAAAATTTATCTCCACCTCATGCGCTCGTGCGTACACGCTCGCTGGTCACACGTTCTTTTGGAAGTTGAAATGGTGGGAAAACGCATTAAGTGAAGCCTGCATGGAAGAAATGAAAATGTTAATTCATACTACATTCTGTATGATTTGCTCTTCCTCTTCCCGAGTTGTCGCTTCGCCCCAACGTGATTCAATATCTTTTTAATTATGGCTTTTGAAAGGAGAGGGCCCTACACTCACCATCTCTCCATGCTCAGGTCAACATATGGGAAGATGATATCGCACTGTTCTGTTACAAAGTAAAATATGCTTTTGAAAGCATAGCCTCTGCTGCTGTGGCTCAAAGGGGAGAATCTACCAAGTCGTGATGCAGTTGATTCTTGGGTTAGCCCCACTTTTTTATTCCCCCCACCAAAAAAAATCAACAGCTAAAATATTCATGCAGACCTTTAAATCCGAAGGCACTTCATCTTTCCAGATCCTGTCGGAAATAAGCGCATGTCAGAGTTTCCCCTCCCTCTCAGCAGGCTGTGTCAGTGTTTACTGTCAGCAAACATCAATTCCCATAAAATCAGCGGCCGACGGTGACGCACAGAGCGCGGCCGACCGCGCTCCATCCCCATGACTAATCACTCATTTGATGATGCAGTGGAAAGGAAGCCGTTCGTCTCCATCGGGGGACCAGGGGGTGGTGTCTCCGAGGGCCGTGGTGGACAGCGTGCTAAACTGGAATGCTCGACACAAGTTTAGGCCTAATCGTCTCATTGTCTCCGTTCTGCTTGAAAGGATCAGCAGCCGTGCTAAGCTCCTCGGGGTACCAGCACTCAGCTGCTCTCTGCCATCTTGCTTTGTCTTCGCTGCTGTTGTTTGTGTTTACTGAGCCGAGCAGTGTTTTTTTTTTTTTCCATTGGCACTGTTCGGTTATTAGATTTCGTTCGTCTTGTTGAATTTGTGTTTTAGTTAATTGTCGTTTAACCTGTGCATCGTGGCATCCTTTATAGTAACTTTTGGCCTTGAAGTGAATATGCATTTTTATTAGTAATAATTGAAATATGGATCTTAAGTCAGGATAGGTTTGAAGGCACGCCCGTCCATGTGCACGCTTGGACTGTTGGAAGCACAGAGTGACACCTGTCAGACATGTTCCTATGTTCATGTTCATGTTTGAGTGTTCTGTTGCCGTTACTCGCCTGTATTCAGATTGTCTGGGATCATCGGATGCCTCAGATTTATTGAAAGAACTTAGATGTATCCTGCACAAAGATGGCTGCCTGATGTTTGTTTTGGGCTCCAGAGCGAGCTCTGACAACATTTCTGCGGCTGAGCAGATTATGTTACAGTGTCGTGCATTTTTCACTATAGCCGAGAACAACTTTGGCAGCTGAGACGGTATGCTGACTTTAAAGATTGCCGAGGGAGCGTAGGAGAGGAGCGGGGGGGTTGGTGCAGAGGATCTTCCAGTATAAAGGTGAAGAGGTCGGTGTACAGGTGTGCAGTGGAGGGCACAGACTTGTGGTAGCGAGCCAGCACTGATCCTTTCTCTATCTCATATTCTGTCCCAACTAACTAGCAACATATTCCAGTAGTCTGTGAGGTATTTCACTGCTATAGGATGCAACGGACAGTTTCTGCCTCCAAGTCGCAGGGTTTAGCTGTCCCGTGAGAATGGATCGTGATCTATGGGCGCCCGGGGAAAAATAGCAGGTGGAGGTGTGTGTATTTATGTTAATGAGAGATGGTGCAAGAACTGCACACTTTGAGAGTCATATAGTTCTCAGGATATTGAGTTTCTCCCCTTCTACGTCCCTCGGGACTTTGGAAAATTATTTATAACTTGTTTATATTCATCCGAGACCAAATACTAGGCCTGCTGAAGATATAATATATCATGCGGTGGTTAGGCTTGAAAATGTTGCTCTTGAGCTCCCAAAATTTGTATGAGCGGACTTCAGTGGCTGCTCAGTAAGACAGATATTGTCCCACTTTTATCAGTACATTAATTATCCTACCAGGGGAGAGAGGATACTTACATAGAGGGGGTATCCAAAACCCACTGGAGGGGGGAATAAAATGATGACTCTACATGATGAGGAGTCTTCATGGATGACTTGAAAGAACTGCATGCCACGTTATCAAGCTGTAAATGTAAAAATAAGTACCTCAGTGAATTGGCCTGCTTCTGACTCCCAATGTTGGGAAAGTGGAAGGCGATTCTTAGTGATGTATCACACCGTCTTTATCGTGAATATATCTTAACACCATCATGATGCAGGTTCAAGTATCAGCTTTGTAAACTTCTTGTAGCCAGTAATCGTTTATACGTAGTAGCAGAAATCTGTTGATCGAAGGCAGCTGATGTGATACTGTATGTGTGTTGAGCTGGCACACTGGACTTTTTCTTCTTTAATCAAAAAGTAATAATGTGCTTTACTATATGTTCCTTTTTTTAATAAAACAGTAAATTTGAAAATTCACGGATAACATGATTAGTAATATTTTAGCATTAAAAATGTAATTTCAGTTAAAGAGCTTTCACATACTGGTGGAAGAACCCTTACTGTTCATTTAGATCAGATGTGGCGTAAACCTTACACTGGGTGGTGTAATGGATTTGTTAAGCACTGTATGATACTCAGTATGTCAGATAAAGAATGAAAGGAGGAGCTGGACAGGAGTTGGGTTGCAAAGTGGCTTGGAGATGCACAACATGTGTGCGCAGGCTAAAGTGGGTAAAATTGCTCACCCTATTCACATCTGGATGCACAGACAAATAACACTTGAGCCATCAGCTGTTGGTTAACATTGTGATCAGTGAATCTACTGGATTTGAACTCGATATGACTTTGCAGGCTATCTGAACTAAGCCCATAACTGATTTGTTCATAGTTTATTTGGAATAACTGAAGGAATCGTGTTAGTAAATTAGTAGGGAATTTCAGCATTATCTCAAAAATCTAGGTTTTATATCCAGACACATAAAACCTACTGCCTTTAGTAATTTGCTCCACCTGAAGCCTGTAACAAGTCCCAAAAGTCAGCAAAAAATGTATATTTCCATCCGTTCATTTAGTAAAAAAAAAATCTTGCGCCCTTATTACAGTCGACTACCATACAGCCATCTAACAACTACTTGTTTCAGAGAACTGAACATGACAACCCAACAGCTGCCTGAGAAATTTCATTAAAAACGAAAACATCTTTGATCACGTAGTTTACATATACTGTACAGCTTAGCGTCCTGCCATGAAATTGGCTGCACACAAAAAAATTAAAATAAACTTTGTCGTTTTTCACAAAATTCACGTCCCCTGCTGTGGTTCCCGTTTACAGCATCATCATTTTGAGATTTGGCTTGAGGACGCACGTGATGTCGTAGCTGCATGTGTTCTTTCAGTTCAGCAACTTTTTGAAGACTCTGTTTCTTGTTTCTTATCCTTGGCTCTGTATCTCGGCTGCTGCGTGGATTCAAAGTGACAATGCAGATTGTGTCTTTGAACGCAGACATCGACTCATAGTAAATGGATACAAGGGCCTCTCTTTAAAGACGCACTTGTCTCCCACCTGTCTTGAGATTGTCTGCCTTCATCTACAACTTTCCTTTTCGTGCCGTTCTCTGTCAGCTAATTTGTTAGTTTACAGTGAAAGCAGAGTTGCGGTGTGGTGTGTGTTGCTGTGTACACACAGCAGGGCCAAAATTTGCTGAGATCTTAAAGGACGGGTTTGGCCCTGTCCTTGAGTTTGACATGTTTTAGACTGTTAAACTGTCAGCCTGCATTTGAGGTGCTGAACCATCAAATATTCAAGGTTCTCAGTTTTTGTACAAAAATGACAACAATAACAAGACCCTCATCATTTATTCCACAATGACATAAAAGCAAATGTTATGTTATTAAGAGATTTTTCAAGTATTTGCCATGACCATACAGGGAGAGAGAGCAATAGGCTGAAGTTTCAAATAATTATGTCTATTTTTGTGAAAACCAACTGTCCAAAGACATGCAGTAAGTGGGTTTAGGTCAGTTGGGGATTCTTAACAAGTGTGAATGAGAGTGCAGAATGAGAGTGCAGATGGTCACTGCGTTAGCCCTGCGACAGACTGATGATCTGTCCAGGGTGCACCTTGCCTCTCACCCTATGCTAGCTAGGATAGGCTTCAGCCCCACCGCAGCCCTGATAAGGATAAGCGGAAGAGAATGGATGGATGGATGGTTTCCCCAGTATCGACCTGCCAAGTGCTAAACTTCGAGCAGAGCGTTGAGCAGAGACCTCTCTCCCATATGCCGTCAAACCCTCTGTTTACAAGGGATGGCCAATCAGATAAAAGCTGTCATAAAGGGAGCGAGGCCCTGAAATAGAAGGCTGTTAATACATTTTATTTCAGAGGGTAAGCTGGGGTGCTGCACCCTCTACTCTAGCAGAGTCTAAGATTAAAAATAGAGGTTAAAATGAGCACAAGGTCCCTCTAATGCTAAATCATTTGTATGTGAAGTTGAAAAGCTACAAACTAATAATTATAGCTAAAAGTAAAACACAGAAAGTCTTACTTGATATGAAGTGGATCAGTTGTGGGAGGAAAAAGGGAAAAAAAACTAGAAACTTGGAACTTTTTACTTTTTTCCCTTGAAATATTAAATGAAAATAAATATTTTTTTAAAGATATTGGCAAGAAAAAGTTTTTACTAGGGTCTGAAATACACATATAATCATTTGGAATTATACACCAGCTGTAGGTGGTTACTTACATAACTCACAGAGGGCTTATACGCAAAAAATAGTATTACAAATCATATGAAAAATATCAAATGCTGTTAAACAGCTGTGGCCTATAGCTGTTATCAGATTAAGGCAGTTGAGCAAAAAGTGTATGATTTTGTTCCCTGTTGAAATGGAAATATTTACATACTTTAGCAGAGATGGAGCACACACTTCTGAAAAGCCATAAAAGCCATGAAACAAAGCGCGAGTAAACCTCAGTCGGTCGCCCCGTACAGCGGCTGTGTTGACCTGTTTTATAAATCTACTCTGTTTAATTCCTTTAGTCGAACATGTAAACATCAGTGTAACACAAATGAGTCAGCTTTAAGCCCCTCCTTCAGCTCATGCCTGTGTGAGAGTATTTACCATCTGCCCATTATAAACATGGACGTCAAGGATTTGTCGAGGCTTTGTATGTATACGTGGACACTATCCCATTTCCCCAGCTGCCTCCATGGTATGGGACATTCTGTTGTCGTGCAGCACCTGTTCACATCAACAAAATAACTGAAGAGAAACAAATTATGCAAAAAGTATTTTTAAAGCATGATTGCACGCTTTGATAAATGATTGAAATTTTTTTTAACCCACATGTGGTTCAAGTATGGAACCTGAGGGTGGAGAGCTAACCACCAGCCCATCTGTGGGCATTGCACGCTAAGCTTTAGTTGTGGTTGAAACACAACAAAGCCAGAGGCAGAGAAAGAGAGAGGAAGAGAGGGGGAGCTTGTTGCCCTCGAGGGCCTCGGTCCTATCAGTCACTGTGCCACAACGATTCGCCCTGTAACTGATCCATGGACACTGAGTCTACAGGTCAACTGTGACAGACTGCTTTGTGTGTGTGTGTGTGTGTGTGTGTTTGCATCTTGTGGGTTTTTGTGCGTGTGCATCTGCATTCTGTCCCTCGATGCCGGGGGCTATCGCTCTTCGTCTCCTGCAGCAGAATGCAGAAACATGCATGTAGGAGGTGCGCATGTTGTCATTCGCTGCTAATGAAATGACATGCAGGTAGAAGCACGGCGAAGGGCATCACGGGGTTAGGCATGCACGACAGCAATATGTTGCCACAGCAACAGTCAATGAGACTTTGTCCAAGTGAGAGGGAGAGGCAGGAGAGGCGGAAACAAGTCAAAGTGGAGCAGTTGCCATAGCGACTTCTCCATTGCAACTGCCTGTGAATTTCTCTCCCCGGTGTGAGTGTGTCTGCCTGACTGATGCGCTGGTTTCAGCGCCATAGCTGTGTATGGATGTGTCTGTGACACCCTAGTCTATCACCGGAGATTTAGGGTGCTACATTTGCAGCCACCTTACATACGTCTGTATACTTAACACGGCATCTACATATATATAAGCAGCTTTCGAAGGGAGCCGCACACCCTCCATCTCTCCTGCCTTCTATAATAGATGCAGTAGTGGTTATTTATGTGGTTATTCGCCACTACTATATGCTCATATCCTCAGGCCTGCATGCACACACACTCGCAGACACACAAACAGAAGCCAACAGGGGCTGTCACTGTGCCACTCTTCTGAGTCTTCTGTGCCATATGCTACCGTAGACTCCTGGCAGGCAGGAGCGACGCTGCTCACAGTCAGCTAGGAGACTGGTTCAAAGGCCAACGAGGGCCCATCGGGGACCGTCCTACGTGCACGCCCAGCACTGCAGGAGAGGGCGTATGTTGAAAACTCTCAGGACTGACATTGGATGCTTTCTGAAATGATCTGCATGAGTTTCTTAGTGGAGGATGCCAGAATTTATCCTCATAGTTTCCCTGAGCGACAATAGAGTTTAAAGGGAACCTATTATGCTCATTTTCAGCTTCATATTTTTATAATTAGACTCCACTGGAATAGCTTTGAGTGTTTTATGGTTCAGAATAGCCTTTATTTATCTTTTATCAGGTCTTGGTGCAACCTGTCAGTTCATCCGGTGTCTGAAACTAGCCATTTTAGCTACCTTTCCAACGTTCCTCTGATTGGCTGCCCTTTACAAACAAAAGATCTGAACAGAAAGTGGGTGGGGTCAAAGAAGTGTTCTGTTTGGGAGGCAGGCCATCCCCTCAAGCCAGTAAAGAAAACACTGTGTCATTGTTTGTACTTTTTGTTTAATATGAGCATCCATCACTGTAACAGTATATTATACGTATATATTATCATATATTATATATAAGAGAAATAAGGAAATAAATAACACAGTAGGTCTATGTTAACTGAATACCTTTAGCTTGCCTCAGAAATTCATGTTTACAGTATACTGCAGAGAATATGTTTTTAAGTACTTGTTTTCACTATTTTTAAGCATTATTATTTAAGTTAGTGTTGTCCAGGCAACACTAGTTTAAATATCTACAGCTAATAATAGACAGATCCTGCCCTCAGTATGCACATTTATACTCATTTTCAGTAAAAATAAATATAGAAAACTTTATATAGCAACTCTGGAGCTAAACTTTGTTTTCTAATGTTCTTGCATAACATTTTCATGGGTAACTTTTTAGCTATCTTTCCATTTTTCACCTCAAGGCGGGACCCACCAACAATTTGTGCCAGTGCAAAATGATAGCGTCCAAGAAAACTGTGTTTTTCTAGAGATTCCACACAGGGGAGTTGACCTAGAAATAGGTTTCTATAGCTGTCCCTGCAGCTTAAGGCGACTTGAAATTTGCATTTATGGGGGTTCCGAGTTCCAAGGTGCAAAATAAAACGAGGAAATTATGGAAATTTATTGCACACATGATATATTAAGAGCCAGTGGCCTTTTATTTTGTGTTGATTGCGCACTGAATGCTCTTCAGAGGGGAGTATACAGACATCAGCTCCACTCCTTGTGGGCCCGGCTTTGATATGTTTCCTCGTGTCGTCCCGGTACCTTCTTTTTTTACCTTCTGTATGTTGAGCCACATTGCTTTGAGTGCGTTTACTAGAGAGTGGCTGTTTGCACAGTGTTAAACATCTCTTCTCTGCAGCAGAGAGCTCTTTGGGGTGAACTCTGACACCAACACGATGAGCTACCCCAGCATAAGAGCTGTTGTGCAGATATTCTGTGAATTTATCTGGACGTTCTCTGTTGAAACTAATTGCCTCAGGCTGCCATCAATTTTCAGTTGCACACACAGATGCTTTTGCACTGCGCTAGGAATTGCATCAGTTTTAGTCAATCTGAGCCTCAGTGTGAAGTAAAGACTGATGCACGACAGGCTCTAATGTGAAGCACTACAGTAGCTGGTGATTTTCTTCAAGCCTTTTTTTCTCTCGCTTTAATCAGTAGGAAACATTTGACAAGATTCTCACGGTGGCGCCTCTTGTTGTTGCCTGTTGTTAGAATCATTGGCTGAAATCTAAAGTAGCTCAAGCCCATTTTTAAAGGTTGACATCCAGCTGCAGGAAGTAGTGCAGCACTGATCCAGTGCTGTGTTTTCATCACCCTTAGGAATTTGCAGTTTGTTCCCTATACTATGGTCGAACACAATGTCTAATCATGGAGAATATGAGAGGTGTGAATGCAGTTATTGACTTTTTCTTCTTTCACACTCTGTTTTTCCCTGTTTGTGCATGTAGATATCCGTGACCGCAGGAAGAAGCCGGTGATGCTGTTTATTCACGGCGGCTCCTACATGGAAGGCACAGGAAACATGTTTGATGCCAGCGTCCTCGCCGCCTACGGCAACGTGATCGTGGTAACCATGAACTACAGGCTCGGCGTGCTCGGTGAGTGACCCTCATGACTTTTTCATGCTAACAGATTTTGCACCAACAAATAGATTAGATATATATTCCATATCTCCCCAAACGCTGAGCTAAAAAAAACCTTTCTTCTTTTCTCTAAACTGAGTCAATGATGGGTGACATGAATAGAATCCATCATTGTAATGACAACCAGTCCAGGGCCTGATCGTTTCAGCTCACTTGCTTATAGATTTCCCCTCACTTGTCTAAACACTGATTGTGTAATTCTTTAATTTTCTTCGAATACTGATGGGCGTTTTTTGTTTGTTTGGGTTTTGTTTGGGTTTTTTTACAAAACTTTTGCTTTGTAAACCCTTTCTTGGAAACAGGGGGAGATGAGATGAAGACACTAGCCAGACTGTTTCAGCTGAAACACAGCAGAAAGGAAGTTTGGCTTTCCTTTACCCAGGATTTAGTGTGAATAAAGATCAATTAAAAAAAGTTACAATTCAAGCTTAGTTTCCATGGTATCCCTTGGTGATGGTGCCAGGATAGATCACCATCATTTGGGAAAGTTGTGGATGAATCTGGTATCTATAAAAATGCAAGTATTCTGGTGGAGCCTGATACAATGGGACTAAAGCATAAAAATGTACAAAGACTCATTGAGTGTTTATGGTTAAATACTGAAGTCTAAACCAGGTTGAATCAGCTGCACACGTTTCTAGGAGGACTGTAATTTATAAAGATGTGCACAGTTTCATCATGGATCCATAATCCTTTTCATGAGAACAATGCAGAATAGGTAGAAGAGAAGGTAGATATGGTTTTGCAATGTATTAATCAGATGAATTTTACTTTCAAAAATGTGGTCAAAGCCATATATGGAGCCATAATAAGCAGTGACTTATTTTAAGTTGGGGGGAATGAAGCACATGGCTTCATGTGCACTAGATTTCTCCTAAAATTAAAAAAAAAAATCTTACCTTAAATCTTGTCTAGATTTGTCTACATCAGTGTTTCCCAACAACTGTGCCGCTGCACATGTGCCATGAGAAATAATCAGGTGTGCCATGGAAGATTATCTGGTTCCACTTGATTAGTACCCTAAGCGATCGGCATGAGTAATGGGCAGATTGATTACATTCTCTTCCACTAGAGGGCAGTACAACTACCTACTCTAATTAAATAGGTTGCCAACTGCCAATAAAACAAAAGAAGATGAAGAAGAAATTACATAACAGCCATGATATGAGTGAGACAACAAAGCGTGTAATAAATAGATAAATATTTGAAAAGAAAATGTAGTCAGTCTGACCTGGATCCTGGAGAAAATCCTGACCCAGATGAAGGCTTAGCATGAGTAGTGGTCAAAAGAAAGCAAAAAAAGTATACTGGGAACAAACCGAACCAATTCCACTGTGCCTGGTGCGCGTGGGAAAAATGATCAACATGCTTTTTGTGACATTTTTGTTTGGTGCTGTGCTGATATTTCACATTTTTCTAATGTGAAATATCTGCCGTGGCTCCAAAAGGCTGAGAAACACTGGTATACACAGAGTTAAAGTTAAGGTGCTGCGAAAAACTGTTTACACCATTCCTGATTTTTTTTTTCTTTTTTTTGCTTATTTATTATCCTTGCGGCACTATGTTAATAAGTAATTGCCCCTAAACCTAATAACTGGTTGTGCCATCCTTGGCATCAACAGCTGCAATTAAGTATTTGTGATAACCGGCGGTGAATCTTTCACATTGCTGTGGAGGAAATTTGGCCCACTCTTCTTTGCAGAATTGTTATAATTCAGACACATTGAATGGGTTTTCAAGTATTAACAGACTGCTTTAGGTCATACCAAAGCATCTCATTTTGTTTGGTTTCTTTTTGAGCTATTCAGAGGTGGATTTGGATAACCCAAATGCAACCAAGACCTTCAGAGCACAATGATGGTTGGACATTGTCCTTCAGAATTTCCTGGTACAGAGAAGAACTCATGTTCTCCTCAAATATTGCAAGTCTTACAGGTCCCGAGGCAGCAAAACAGCCCAAGACCATTACACTACCACCATGTTTGACTGTTGGTATGATTCTTGTGGAATCTTGAACTCAAAACTTAACTGAGGCAAGTGAAGCCTGCAGGTCTTTAAATGTTGTTCTTTTTTGACCTGATGAGTCATCAATAGACTCTTGGAGTAGTTTTGATAGGCCAGCTTCAACACTGGAGTCCTAAAGCCTTAGAAATGTCTGTAACTCTTTTCAGACTGATAATAAAAGTCAGTGACTTCGTATGTCAGCTTTTTCATTACGCCGTGGCATGATGTGTTGCTTTGTGAGATCTTCTAGCTTACTTACTTAATTCTCGTGCTCATGTCACCATACATCCTGTTTTTTTATTTGGCTACTGAGTCCTGCATTGCCAGTAAGTCTACTAAAAGTAGGAGTGGAAGAAGGGAACAAGCATGCAAATCATATACAGATGTGGCATTTTTACTGATGTAGAAATGCACCTCACAATTCCTCATTTTAACTGCACGCCCTCGCCCAGCACCTCCAACCTTCAGATGACTGTTTTGCAGATGTATAATTCATTCCACAGAGAGCAGGGATTGTAAAAAAAAAAAAAAACCTTTGCAGAGTATTTTGGTCGGGGAAGGTTTGGTTATGGTGCACTTTTGAGCTGTTAGTACCAGCGGCAGCACTGAGGGAAAGTGAGGGATTTGGAAAGTAGTTAAAGTGGCTTTACAGGCCCGGTGTAGCACGCTGTAACCTGTCTGCTCAGTTCACTGTGAGATCTGCCAGCACACTATTGTCTGCCACCTCAGCTCTCCAGCACGAGCGCGTCATCCCTTTTTTGAAAATACACTCGACTTCTCCTCTTTGTTACCGCACTCTGTCTCGCTCCACTGAGACCAAGTAATTTAGCTTGGAGAGGAGGAACATGCCTCTAAGGAGGCAGGTGCTAACTAAAGGAAACTAAGTGCTTTAGATATTTCATTAGCCGAAGAGAGAGCGGGCTCCTGGAAGCTGTTTTAAAATAGGCAGCCTGGCTTTGATTTGTTTTGTTTCTTTCTTAAAGGATGTTGCTGTGTTGTTTTTGGAGCATTTAAACCGCCTTTACTGCAGTGACACATTTTCATTTGATTCAATTCAATTCAATTCAATTTTATTTATATAGCGCCAAATCACAACAAAAGTCGCCTCAAGGCGCTTTATATTGTACAGTAGATAGCACAATAATTGCTAATAGCACAATTTGCATGCAATTACCTAAAGTGTTTGCTTTTCAGTGCTTCCCTATTGAATTCATCAGCATTTTTTGCTACAGTGAATAACAGAATGCAATATGAAATATCTATTAAAGGACTGTTAAAATGCCTTTTTGTTGCTTTTGTTATTGCTGATTGCTGCTATCTATAAAAGTGTAATTCTTCTCATCAAGTTAATTGTTACAGAAAAGTGCTGGTAACGAGTTTGTTACTTTGTTAAGAGTGACAGTTTTAGCCAAAATCTAGCTGCGGTGGTTTAGCGTCAGCGCTAGCGTCATTCTCCTCCTAAAAGTGCTGCCACCAGCGTTGTCGAGCTGTAATTAGCTCTAATTAGCTTGCAGGTGAAGTGGTGCTCATTAGCAGCCGACACACACTTGTTATCATACAGAATAATGTGAATACTACTGCAATGCTATGGCTATCCTAAGTGCTATCACGCTAGCTAACCTGACTGACACAACTGTAAAAGTGTGAAAAAGGTATTTTCTTTTTTTTCTTCTGTCAAATTGAAATGATTGAGAAAAACATGTGAGCATGCTCATGGTAACAGGTAGTTTATTTCATGTTTACAATATATAATAGAGAGGGAGCACCAAATCACAGTTAGCTTTATTTTACTCATCTGACCTCCATTAGTCCTGAATTTGTGTCTGGAGGTAGTCAGATATCATCTGAACAGGTAAACTCATTGTAAATTACAGTATATTTGCCATATCCTTTATTCCCTTTGAAACGAATGTAGTTATTTGAGCTATTTTTATAGCTTTAACAGCTAATGGCAACAGCAGGCTACTGAGATACAACCAATGTAAAATGTCAAAGAAGTAGAAGCACACTCTTTCTGTTACTGCAGGAACTAAGAGGGTAAAAAGCAGCAAGGCCCTGCTAAACAAATGTACTTGATTTCCTTTTATAGAGGTGCATCAAGAGTGAGCACCACTATAAAAGAAAAACTTTGTCAGCTTGTTGTTCTGGTGCGTTCAGGTTTGTGTTTCCACAATGCCATGGAGGAACCTTATCAACAGTTCTTATTGCCCATCAGTCTGTGTGTCTGTTACATGGCATTAATGATCTAAAGCAAAGGAAGCAAAGATGTGAGAGATTGATAAAGTCATACAGAAAGCAGTTACTAAATTAAAGTTACTGCTGCTAAGGGTCTGCGAGCTATTCAATCATGGGGTGTATGTTTTACTTTTGTTTAACTATGGCTGTATATTAGCCAACTTAATGCTTATATTTTTGTGTATGTATGAAAAAACATCCACAGTGCTTAGGACCAGCAGTGGATCAGTTTGGACCAGATGGGCCACCAAGCTTGTAATAGACTGGCAGAAATCCTGTTTCTGAAAGGAAAAGCAATTCTAGCAAAGTTCCAGGTTAGATGAACTTTGAAAATTGGGAATAGAAAGCAAAGGCTAATTTCCTGTTTTTCTCAACATAACAGGGGGATTGGTAACTTTTCAGGCGTTAGGTTTCTACCTCCAGACTAAAACCTGGCCACACTGTTGGCTTGTTAACCCGTTAAACAATTCGTGCTCCCAGCCCTCTTTGATTTGTTTTTAACAGTAAGATGTAAAGAGTTTTTTATATGTGGTCAATGACAGCATTATATATCTGTTAGTACTCTTATAAAGCAATGCTGTATGATATCTCGGCATACTGACGTGCTGATGATCTTCATAGTGCTGTTTCACGCCAGCTTGAACCTGGTGTGTTGACTTTTAGATGAAAGTAATCCTGTACAAAAGACATTTAAATGTGTGGATTACAAATTTAGTTTTCAAAGATGATAAAAATAAGTCAGGTGTCTCAGCGGCATTAGATTCTCCCAGAGTATCACGCAATACCTAATGACGTGAGCATTAGGTTGGACTTAATTATCTGTCCTTGTATGTTACATCTCTCTCCCTCCTTCCAGTCCTCCAGCTGCATTTCTGCATTTTCTTCTTCCTGCACCCTGTCTGTAAGTCTCTCATCACATCCTTTGAGTCAAGGAGAAAGCAAATTGTGGGGGAGACTTTGTCATTTGTATGCAAAGAGACGGCCACAGCCATCTCCCAAATATGAGAGCCATCCAGAGCAATTTGGCCATGATTGGGAGAAATGTGAGTAATCTTTCACCCCATGCATCCTGCATGATGGATGGCATTTTCCTTTGACAGAGAGAGGCACGCAGCAATGCTAGTGTGGGGTTAGAAGCGAGCGTTTGTGTGTTTAGAGGTGGTGTGCACCAGGCACGTGTAGCTGCATGCAGTCATGCATATCAATGTCTGCTCTGTGGATACGCTGCGCGATGGTTTCTGCTGTGTTTGTGTTCTTGCTTCAGCAATCCGACACGTCGATTTGGAAGGGCGATGCAGGAATTATTGATACAGAAGCTAGATGTGGCCATGTGATATGAAAACTCGAAACAGCGTGTGTTTCTGCGCAGGCCGACGTCTTCGCATGAGATTATATTCGATATCATCTGTCAGCCCCCCTCCTGCACTTATCAGGTGCTCGAGCTGCGTTCATGTGTTCAGCCATGCAGCCTTCCAGTGCCGCAGTCAGCAGTGCAAGAGTTCAGTTTTGTGGTCTTGGTTTACGAAGCCTACCACAAATTAGTCTGGGTCTCGCAAAGTTTCCTGTGCTGTATGGTTTCAACGTAGCCGTGTATTTAATTACCCTGATCATATAAATGATTAAAGCTGGAGTTGAGTTAATTGGAATGCACTGATGCTAATTAGGACTTAAAGCTGGTCTTTGAAACATGCCTTGCCCATACTGTATCTGGAGAGCAAAAGGAAGTGCGATTTATTCTGCTCCTGAACTTGAATCTGGTTGTCAAAACTCATAAACACATAAAAATCAAATCATTAAATGCATAGTGAATGTTTTCGGCACTCTGGACAGTGTATGACCATTGTAATCAAAGAAGCATGTTGCTGTTATAACTCCATGTCTAATTTATTTTAAATTGGACAAAACTGGAGCATTATATGGCACAGAGGCTTGGACGAAATAGAAAATAATTGAGTTTCATTTATTGTTAATTACGTCATCTCAGCCTTTTTTTCCAGGATATTTTCAAAGTAACAATATAAACAATATCAATGTTTGTATATGTTCAACAGCAATTCTGGGGCCTGGAACTATTTTTTAAATAGTTAAAAAAAAACCCTCATATAATACAGATATCAATACAGCAGTCATCAATCATCAATGATCTTTTTTTAATTGAAATTGTTGTGCATACTGGAGAATAGGAGAAGTTCTTCGGCATGTTTTAAAAGCTAGCCGAGTTTTTACAGGACCTTAGTTCCACACAACACTCTGACAGCTGTAGTTGTCTGTGGCTTTGAAAGTTTCTCTTCTTTCAGGCTTTTTTAGTGCATGTTTAACAGGTCTGATGCCTCTTGTTAGCAGGGTGTTATTCAAAATTTGTTGTTGAATAGCAGTTAGCAAGCAGCTTCTAGGTGCCACCTTGTGATAGTCATAGCATATTGCATCCTACCAAGGTTAAAGTTACTATGTTACATTGGTTTGTTGTATAACGTGCAGAATTATCATGCAAAGAAAGGGATATATAACCCTAAGTTAAACTGTCTAGCGTTGACTCGCTATAACAGTTAACGTGAGGGTTCCTGATGGTTAGGGACAAATGCAATCGCATGGCAGGATGCTGTAAACGTTCCAAACTCAAGTCAGGAGAACAACTGAGATAATCCATCCACAGTATGAGCTTAGTCAATAATTTGCTGCTGCGTGGGCTGGGCTGTAGTTACATTGAAAGGTTTTAAAAACTGAGCTTTAAAATGTGCTTCCGATGAATAGTGGTAATAAAAACCGAGAGGATGACAGCGATCACTTTTTTAGGGGCTTGTTCAGATTAAGTAGAACAAGATACAAAGCATTAAAACATGTTAAAAACACAACAGCTTTAATAAAGACAGAGTAGTTTGGGCCCAGAAGCAGGGTTCACACGTCATCACTGTTACAATACACTCAACACTGTCTACATCACATGCATGCATCACGGAGTCGAGCGCTCTCTTCACAGTCTTCTTCTTTTTGTTGTTTGTTAGGTTTAATATTTAGAAAAATCTTTTTCTACATGCGTTCAGTCTTAAAAAAAGTTTTCTTTATCAGCACACCTGGGACAGCACGCTAGGCTAATATCTACTGTTGTTTAAAGCACCTATTTTGTCCTGATCTCTAATTAAAAGAGGGAAAAATCTTCATTCGAGGACTAAAATTATTTGAAGCAGGCAACAGTCAAATTGTTCTCCATGTTGAACCAGGGTAGTGTTTCTATACTTCTTTTCTAATCTTACCCACAATTCAAAGCACTTTATTTAGTGAGATGTACTCCACTCTTACCTTCATCCCAGACTGCAGCTCCCACCTTTATCCTGGTTAGTGCTTTGCTACTTCTGCGGCCTATTTAGATCGCCTTCCCCTTGTGGCAACTTGCTCCTTAATCCATCCATTGTAAACCCTTCACAGCATCTCATTTAACGAGTTACAATCCCAGTCAGGACAGCAGAGTCGCTCTGTGTCCTGTGGGAAGAAAACCTCCAAAAACCATTTCTTGAAAGAACTAGTCTTGACTTATTATATTTTCTTTTTAATAATAATGTAAAAATTCCCCACTCTGCTTCTTTTTTTATTATTATTCGAAAACAGTTATTAAGGAATAAAGGCATAGCTGGGATTTACATTTCCATTAGCATGTAAATAAATAGTTTCTCTCACTCTCTCTGCTAATCTCTCCCCTCTGGGCTTTATCTGTATGTTTGTGTCTGTGTGTGCGTGATAGAGCTGATACGTGAGCATTTAAGAAAAACAAAATGAAAGTCGAGCACAGACAGGAGTGGCAGTAATAGAGGTTGGGGGTCTTTTTTTTTCCCGTCTGGCTGATTGAGAGATGTGATCTTTTCTCTCTCCGTCTTCCCTGACGCCCTTATTTAACAGCTGCCTCGCCAGCCGTGGCGGCGCTACACAAATGCTAACCACCGTGGAATTATTCACCTAGCAGGACACGCCTGACTCTGCGGTGGAGTCGTACCTGTCTGCAGCCAGACAGGCGGGCTTGCAGCGAGACGGGCTTCGAAGGGGTAGAGAGGAGCAGCAGGCAGTCTCCAGCGAGGTCTCCGCAGGGAATTCGGCCGAGTTAAATATGTAATGAAAAGCTTCACCGGGCCACCGAGCAATTGACCTTGGCTCGGCTGCCGTGGAGACAGACGTGCTTACAGTACATACGTCACCTCCACCCCAGCAAGCTTTTTACATCCCTCGGCTGCCTGAGAGGAGAGAAAATGAGACTGTGCATTCATTCAGACATTAACAATGATGATAAGAGCACAGAGGTGGAACAGCATGGCACAAAGCTTATAGAATTTGTTATTTTTAGTGCTGCAACCCCTTGCATGGATGTAATGTATGCCGCCTGTGTGTGTGTGCGGCCAAGACGCTCTGAGAATACAGGGTGAGAGATTTTAAGAGATGAGAGAAGTGACAGTGGGGGAGAGTGAGGGCAGAGAGCAGGAGATGAGGGAGGAGAGGGCCTCCATTTGCCTGCGATGCTAAAAATAAAACTTGCATATTTTTGAGTGTGCACTAGAGCAGACATTCATCTAGGGCACAATTATATATGCTTCGTGCTGCTGTCTGTGCGCACGCACGCAGGAGAGATGGCATTGACTCTTCATTACAGTACACACACACACACACACACACACACTTTTTTACACTGTTACTTTTGAATTGGTATTCATAGAGCGTGGATTTGAAATATGTCTCCTCCAGGCTTCTGTGGGGGGTCTTTAGTTGGGGGGGGTGGGCTGTGCGTGCCATGCTACAAGCAGACATCAGTGTGAAACGTGACCTGACAGGACCAGAGAAGATATTAAGACACACGCGGGCTGTACACCACAGCCAACCGCACGCACACGCGCGCACACACACAATGTTCTTAGTCTCCATAGCAACCCCCGACAGAATTGATGAGCAAAGTCCTATTGACTCTGTGTGCGAGGAGAGAAAGGGGGACCATAGTGTCTTAAGTGTGTGTTGGGCGGTATAGAGTGTGACTTTGAGAAAGAGGACAGGCTGGTCCACTGTTTTCTGAGAGGGGATTAGCACCTCAGCTGGCCTCCGTCACACACACACACACACACACACACACACACACACACACACACACACACACACACACACACAGGTGAGACGCTCTCCTGCGCTGACACACACATTAACACAGTTTCAGGCGTGTTTTCAGACATCCCTCATGACTTCCTTTCATTTCTCCTTAGACGTTGTTTCTCCTCTGTTGGTCCATGGCCTTGATACCCAGCCAGTCAGTCAGCTGATACTTTCTCATCTTCTCTTCTGCTCTCATCATAATTCACCTTAAAGGAACTTCCAATACTCTGAATCCTAATAGGGAACCATTGCCACTAGTGACGGTATTTCTCATTTCAAGAGGACACCCGCTGCTCTTGCCCACACCCACTCCTTCTTCTCCAAGTCAGAACTGTGGCTTCTCTTTCAATTAATCCAATACAATACAGTAAAAGTATTGTATTGTAAGTCTCTTTTCTCTTGTAAGGCAGTATTTGGAGTTTGGTTACTATTTCACTGTTCCCTTTGTTGCCATAAAAAATAAAGCTGGTGTATTTCTACCTTTAACAGGTAGCTACAACTAGTGTCAATGTAAAACGTGTAGCTCAGTTAGCGAGGTGGCACAAAGGACAGTCTTTACGTCATGAAAGTAATCCTTTTGTTACCAGTTTATTTAAAAAGCACCTGAAATTGATTTATGGAAATGCAGATTGTATCTGTCATCCGCATGAAACTAGCATCTGCTAGCTAAACACAGGCTTTTAGCAAAGCAAAACTGCTACTCTTCTAAAAGATGCTACTGATATCCACAGAGTGATAATATCGTGCAGCGAGACCCACTCAGTACATTCAGAGGCACTCGTAATGTAGTATGCATGCCCTCTGGACTATGTAACTAATATGCACAAGGAGTTGCAACAGGGTGTTATGTTACCTTCAGGCAGTAATCTTATAATGTGACAAGTTACTTTCAAAGGTCACTTTATCCAGCATGGCTTCCTACCTTCACGTCTCCAACAGTGTTATAATCTGTAAAAGCTTTCAGATTTGATTTAACCATAAAGAACAGCCACAAAGTCATAAAAGCTTCAGTTTTTTTCTAAATGATTCAAAAACTTGCCTTTCCCACTGTTGCAAACGATCAGTCGTCATTGTAGCCTGAGCACCTCATAGTATCCCAACAGAACACTTTACTCACAGACCGCAGGCTAACTTGTAGTTCCTGAAGTTTTTAAAAGTACAGCCGTCAGCGATCTGGTCCTTCACCAGTGGAATCAGCTCCCAGTTTGGATTCAGGAGACAGAAACCATTTCTTTACTTTCTAATGAAGCTAATCGTCAGGGCAGGATTAGTTGACCTGGAACCATCTCTTAATTACGCTGCCATCGGCCCAGGCTACTGAGGAACTTCCCATGATGCAATTTCTTCTTCTCTCCCACCTGTTTACTCTCCTGTGCTTACATGCCTCTGCTGCATGCTATTTTGTCTACTTTCTCCTGTCATGTTTTGTTTATGGTCTCTTTATGCTCTGCTTTTTTGGTTCTTCAGGAGGTTTCTTCCTGTTAAACGGGAGTTTTTCCTTGCCCCTGTTGCCAAGTGCTTCCACATTGATTCTTGGGGCTTTCTCTAATATTGTAGGGTCTTTACCTTATTGAAAACACTTTGAGATAAGATGTTCTCGAGATGTTCTTGGGTGCTGGTGCTATATCTACATGAAACTGAATTAACCTCGAACTTAACTGCATTAGAAGAGACTTAACAGAGGTGCGTGACAGTCTTAGAGTTTATATTAGTGACATAAAGCAATGACAGTGCATCATTTTTCTTGTCTCTTGATCTTTTTCATCTACTTAATCCAGTGTTGTTCTGGACTCAAAACTGGAGTTTGTGGGGGGCTATATAACAAAAATTCCAATTCTCAGAACTGGGCAAGCTATAATGTCAACGATTTCCCATTGAGACCTGGCTATAAAACCATAGGCGGCCACCCTCTTTACCTTCTTACCACTTTTACTTTCTCTTCTCCATTTGTTCCCATGTTTTGTCCTCTGCTCATCTTCCGTTTCATTTACCCCCAACGTCTGACTCCCATCCTCACACACAGTCCGTGGTTTGCTGTGGGTGCTCTTTTAAAAAAAGAGTTATGGGGCAAATTACCCTGATGTATGTTTCACATGTCAAACAATCAGCTTGGTAAGTGAGAAACCATGGGCTGGTAATAGCTGCGGATGGATCATCATTACAGAGGGATGACAGCCGTTTGAATCACCGCACAGCGCTACAGGGCTAACTGGGGGACTTAGTTCTCCCATGGGGATAGCGGAGTTGTTTGGGGAACCAAACTATCATCCTCGTGCATCTGTACATTCAGACTGGTGCTCATAAAGACGGGCTGTTAGCGAGCGTAAACACCGCTAAGAAAAGCAGTCAGCATTTGTATGTGGAATCCGCCGCGGTGCCGTGTGATGTTTGTGTCAGCCTTTGAGCTCTCTTTGCATGCAGCCAACACAAAGACGTAATAATTAACATATGGCATTAGGATTCTACACTGCTGTTTATTTAATGCTCACTGCACTGTAGGCTGTGCGTGTGTTTGTTTCTCTTAGCATTCACTCAAACAGAAGTATGTGCTTTGGTTGCAGTGAATTACTAATGTAATCACAAACACAAGCCGACTTTTCTGTGAACAAGAAGCAGTCCCCCATTGAAAGTGTTACACCATTAAATGTGATTTTTCTTCATTTCTTTCTTTATTTTTTTGCCTTCTGTTCTGCTTCTTCTTAAGCTTGTTTTTAATGATTTTCCGAATATTCCCAAACATCTCTCCATGATCCTAAGAGAGACGGTGTGAAGTTGATGCTGTCACCTGTTAGTTATGTGTTGGGTAGAAAAGAGTGACAGGTGATGGATTTTTCAGCCGAGTGAATAAAAATGGCTTTCTTTGCCTCTCCTCTGACAGTATCCATGTTGTGTGGCTTTATTTGAAGTCAGTGCATCTACTGCTGTACATTTATACCTGCTCGGGCATTAAATATTAACGTCATCTAATATCTAAAACCAGGAGCCCTTCATGAAGCCATCTGGACCTGAGAGCAGTGACAAAACAAACAGAGTGTTGACATTTTCTAAAATTAGGATTGAAGTGAAATAAAGGTGAAAGCTGCCAATAAATTAGTTTGGCCCTAAAGGCATCTCATAATGTGAAGAACTGGTTAGAAAGAAATTCAATAATCTGCTCTCGGTCAGCAGGATTGCAGCCTTGTGCGCTTAAAAAATGTAATTTCTTCTTCTGTTGTTTTAGCTGCTAGATTGTTGCACAGTATTTAGAATTTCGATACATGTGGGGGATATTTTTAGAAACACCTTAAGATCTTTAAAAAGATTGGGAACGCTGTCCTTAATGTCAGCTGGTCTCATATCAGAACCACCTGGAGTACGAGGAACTTTGTACCTCCAAACATTTATTCTTTGTCCCGGCTAATCAGTCAAAAAAAAGGTATTAGCGACTAGTCCTGGCCACCGTGATCAACCCAGGTTCACAGCAAAAATAGTAAAAGCTATGCAATAACACAGCGGTCCTCAACCCCCGGGCCACGGACTGTCACTGGGGCACAAGAGTTGAGGTTCGGGTGTGAAATCTATGGTTTTCAGGGTTTTTATCGTTAACTCAGTTTCCCTGGGTCTTTTCCCATGTTGTAGTTGTGTGTCTTATTTTGAAAGAAATATTTACACGTTACCATAGCGACCAGAGAGCATTAAGGGGCAGACATTAACATTAAAGTTAATAAAGTTACACAATTACACAGTGAATTCGCATTTTTTATTGTTATATTTACAAAATACCACAGTTTTTGTCTCGGTCGTATCATTTTATCTTGTTGTATTTGTCCGTGACACCTTAAAGGCAGGTCAGTGAAAATATTGTCTGACATTAAACCGGTGACCGCTGCTATAACACACTGTCTGTGATAGATTTTTACATCTTTAAAAAAGTGTCATCTCACAATATAAATGATATAGCAGCTCCAGGTATTTACTTTCCTGAGTGTGTGCAATGATGACATCATTTTGAGGCCCTGTCCCTTAGACTTAGTATGTTTTTTTTCTTTTTTTTAAATAGGGGTGCACACTGGACAGGGTGGAAGTCTGTCACAGAGACAACTGCGCTCACATTCACACTTAACTAAATAACTAGTAAGCTTAACCCCAGCATATCTTTGGATTATGGGAGGAACTCAGAGGCTGGATTTAAACCCAGGACCTTCTTGCTGTGAGACAACAGCGCTAACCGCTGCTCCACCGTGCCGCTGTGCCCTGTTTATCTTCGCATCATTTCCTCACTGATTTACACACCGCCTGCTGTTTCCCATTACACCACCCTGCGCCTCTTCCTGCCAGCCTGCTCTGCTGTGACAGCTTTCATTCCAGAAACACCAGGTCATCCCGGGGCTCCAGCTCTCTTGGAGTAGTCTTTTAGATGGGGCACAGCTGGACATCACAGTCGATCTGCGCTCTTCTTCCCTAGATCTCCACTAACACGCACACAAACGCATGTCTGTCCTGCTATTACTGCTGCATTAACCTATCAGTGCTGGCTAACACAGCACCTGAGGCCAGAAGGGGAAGTGTGTGTGCTTCGTTGCTCGTGTTACGTATTCCCCTCTTCTGCTGCGCCCACCGGGAATATGTGTGGCCACTCAAGTCATTTGCATTTTAGGACGGGCGAGGTCAAGGACAGAACTGCCCGGTGTTGACTGTGTTGGCCGTGATTGACAGGAGGAAAAGTATGATCATGGCAGAGGTGATAACACCTAACATCAACACACACACACATGCATAATTGAATGAGAGAGCAGAAGGGAGAAGGAGGTGTACAAAAGGGAAAGCAAGCGCAGCGCAGAGAGAGTAGTGAGAGAAATAGAGTTCACCCATCCGTGTAGCTCACTCTTCTCCACACACACACATGCCAAACACAGGCTGATCATAGTAACTCAGTGGCCCAGTAACAGATGCTGTGAGCAGTGTGGGAGCCAGGCTACACCTGCTCTCCTCTCCTCTGCCTGCTCCTCCACCTCCTTTCTGGTCCACACAGTCAGACCCAGAGAGACGCAGTTCCTGCCTCTCCCCTGACCCAGCCATGTCACCTCTGAGCCAGGCTTACTCCATGTGCCACATCCCCTCCTCCTGGCTATTCATCTGCCATCTTAGAGACAACAATCAAGTTGTGGTGTCATTAGCCCCAAAAGACACAGATATACAGAGTTGGTCACTGTCTGCTGCAGTTCACAGGTAAACACACTAAGTGTGCGTGCACGCCAAGAAGCTTCTGTCAGTTTATTAGAGCCAGGTTGTGAGTTTTAGATGTTTGGATCTAGCGTCTTGAATACCTACACACACTTTCATTTTCAACCTGTTTCAACACCTGGCCCTTTAATTGAAAACCTTACCTGGTTCTCCAAGGTGCCAGAGGTGTGTGTGTGTGAGGAGCATTTGCACTGACTCCCCCGCGCTCAACACATTAAAGAATTTATGCAGAGGTGTTAATTTCATGGCAGTGATGGAATAGCCTATGAATATGTAGAAGGAGAGAGGCGGTGAGCATGTATGCGTTATCCACCTGCGCTGGATGAAGTGGTATAGGGCTCTCATTAGGAGCTGCTGGAGCTAATTATCTAATTAACCAGCCTATCCCGAGGAAGCGACCCCTTTGCCAATCAGCAAGCCTCAATGAGCTGCATTCACTAACCTAAAGGGAAGGCTGCAGCCGGCTGTGTATCTTTCTGCCGCATTTGCTTTCTGCAGCCTTGACATGCCCACTCACACGTGTCTTCGGCTGAAACAAAGACGGCTGATGATAATGAACGTTTATTTGTTCCTCAGACAGCGCTGTCTTGTGGATGGATGCGTGTGGGCGCGCAGACGTAGACGCTCTGAAACTAGTTTATGTTTTCCTATGGAAAGCCCTGTGATCTGCTGAGCTATGAATGAGGCAGATGGTGCCTCTAAAGTGGTGCCACAACTGCTCTCTCTCTCTCTCTCTCTCTCTGTTGTCGGCTATTTCCTGAACCCTTCTGGAACATAACTACATTTCAAAGTGCACTAAATGAATGACTGTTTCAAACTGTTATGTCTGCACAATCAGCGTGATCTGGGAAACACAAATGAAAATTATTGAAAGCTTTCATTTCATGAAGTAGATGTCAAAGCCTGGATGCACTTTCAGCTTGACAGAGACTGAGAAATAATGGAAGGGGGCATGTTTATGATCCGTGTGCATGCATGTGAACACTTCCCTGCATATCTCTCTACAGAGTCTTGTTGTATCTCTTGTACCCTCTACTAGCTTTGCCAGTGTTTGTACGTACAGGAGTCTGCTCACAACAGTTGACTCTTGAATTAGTAATGTACACAATTATGGATGGCTTCATCCTCAGCTCCCAAAATCCAGAAGGAAAAAGAGGAGACAAAACCATCAACCAGCTGTCCTTCTGGAAACCCCTCTCCCAAACAGCTATATCCAATCACAGCTTAGAAACCGGCACGAGAGGGGCCCGCAGTTAAGCTTTGGATTTTTTTCATATGCCAGCATGGTTTGCATGACTCCTGATAATCACACCAGTTATGTCTGTTCTTCCACCTGTCCCCCGCTGCGCTGCGCTGCCAGCAACCCGCCCGATTTTCCACGCATCCGTCATGTGCTCTGCACCGCCTGGCAGCAATATCCCATCCACAGCCCGTTCAGCCCTGCAGAGATTTTTCATCTCTCATCTAGCTACGGCCCCCGATATATTTATCTATCAGTCACATCTAGCTAGCTCTGGGCCATGATATAGCAGCTTCATATCAAAATGTGTGTAAACAGTGCGTGGTGCTAGGCAACCAGACATGCCACAATTGTTGAGTGCAGCATTTTAAATTGATTTCTGTGGCGGTCAAAATGGCTCTGTTGGTGTATCCAGGTATCAGTGGTGGTAATTACGTTTGTTGTTTTTATCCCACATATCCAAAAAATTCAAATGATTTTAGATAATACGGTTTTATTTGAACAGGGTTACATGACTGTCAAAATGTCCTTGGCAGCTCTACTGTGAACAAGCTTAGACCTAAACACATTTATATTTTTGAGAAAACAACCTGTTGCTCTTAGATAGTTGCTTCCTTAATTGTGGCGATGCCAGCTACTCGGTGGTGAAAATTGATTTGATTTTACTGCATTACTGAGAGCAAGATGTTCATAGTGCTTCATACTCAGCCATGGTCATGGCTAGATTGGTTAGCTTAACATACATAGGAGTAGATAGCATAGGAGCAGAGCTTGGTGAGCGTACATGTCAAAAGAGGACAGGTGTGTGTGTGTGTGTGTGTGTGTGTGTGTGTGTGTGTGTGTGTGTGTGTGTGTGACACCTCAGTCGAACAGTTATGTGTGAGAAGACTCAAACCATGGTTGACCGATGTCTATATGTCCTTTCTTATGTGGGTTGTGACATGCCTTGGATGTATTCACAGCTATGGCTGGAAGGTTTTCAGCAATGTATTCTAGCCTGCAGGTATGTAACCATCCTTATACTTTGCACTAGTACTTCAGCCCCCTGGGGATTAACCCACAACAAGACCGCGCAGTGGACGATTCACGGACTGCACAAACCTTCCCTTCAGCAGAATTTTCACTTACTAAACGACTGCTTCTGTAAAATATTTGGATTCGGAGCGCTCTAAAAGGCGGGGTGAGATTCATTCGCTCCGTGGTGTTTTTATAATGTCAAGTGTGTTTTGAAGAACCTTCATGCAGCACAATAGTGGAAATGAAATGCAGACACGAGTGTTTTGATACATGTTATTAACCGTATTCCGTCTGATCTTTGCTTTGACACGTTTGGTAGTCTCTGTTGTGCCCTTTGTGAGAAGCGTGTTCCCTCTTATTGGAATGCAGAAGAAGAAACGGTTGTGCTGAATAAATCCTGGCCCTCGAAATCTGTTAATTGTTGCACTTGTTTATGCAGCGAGACTTTATTCATGTCATCATGTCCCTCTTTAGTAAGCTTTACTTACTCCACCTTCGCTCATTCCCGTGGTCACCTTACATGTTTTCCCTGCTTCCTTGTGCTTATTTTAATTAGAAAGAAATAAATGTGCTCATTAGCTGGATGATGAAAATGAAAAAGGATACAGAAATTAAAAAAATAACATTCAGCTCTGCTGATGAAGGAAATGGGGTGAATAAAATATTCTGTCTTTTTTCACATGCACAAAGATCCTTGCATAAAAACAAAGTGCTGGGACCGTTTGTTGTATTTTTTAGAAAGCAGAATTGTATCAAACGGAGGGTGTAGCCTTACACATGTAAACATGAGATGTCTGGGTGACTTTGCAGAAACGAGCTGGCTCCAAGTGGGCTCGAGCAGATGTGAGCTATGGAAAAAGCAAATTGGAATTGGCACTCGATCTGACAACTTGGAAGTGTCTTACCCCCCCGTCCTCAATATGAGCGTGGTAAATTGAGTGCGGCCCAGTATGGGAATAAGATGAGGGGATTCTTTCTTCCTTTCCTTTTCTGGCTTTCTTGCACATTGATACATGTCTGCAGTCTTTCAAAATACTGCTAGCATCTTCACTTCTGAAATAAATGAATTAATAGCAGCTAATTGGAGAGTTTTTCGGGTTGCACGGTGGTTAGCACTGTTGCCTCACAGCAAGAAGGCTCTGGGTTCACAACTACCAACTAGCCAGGTCTGTTTTTGTGTGTCTGTGTGGGTTCTCTCTGGGTACTTCCTCCCACAGTCAAACACATGCAGTTAGTGGGGTTAGGTTAACTGGTGATTTTAAACTGCCCATAGGTGTCAATGGATGTCTGTCTTTTGTGACAGACTGTTCATGGTGTACCCGCTTCTCACCCTATAGATGGACAGAAACTTTTTTCCTGCTTGTTACAATGTCAACTAACTTAGTCTTTTAATATCAAGGATGGTGCCGCAAACACACACGTGACACGTGTAAAGCTAACATGACACAAACCATTTAGGTGTCACAGACAGGACACTTTGCTCTCCTACACGAGCAGTGTACTGTTCCCTTATTCATGAGCTGTACCATGGATAATGCATGACTAGAGCTGAGGGAGCTCCAAAGAG
This sequence comes from Oreochromis niloticus, assembly GCF_001858045.2. NCBI lineage: Eukaryota > Metazoa > Chordata > Actinopteri > Cichliformes > Cichlidae > Oreochromis > Oreochromis niloticus. Next base: position 7,717,055 of record NC_031967.2, read on the forward strand.
GCCTTTCCTCTTCCAACATTACCCAAATACTGTGTGGGCTGTTGTGTGCAGGTGCATGTACATTCACGCTATAAGATCGTCCTGACTCCCCGGCTGGTTTTCCAGCACGGAGCTCCCCCCCCCAGAGTTTTACATTCTCCCAGAGAGGATGAATACAGCTGTGTGGGGGGCTGATAGCTAAGACTATGACTATGTACTCTTCCATTAGTATTCATGAGTCAAAAAAGTCTATTCACATGCTTACACAGTTCTGCCTCGTGGCAGATTTCCTGGCAGAATTGATGTGGATGTGTGAGAGAATAGAAAGGCTCTTCTTCCTCCTCTACTGTTGTGGGGAAAGCTGCAGAGCGCTCCACCGGGAATTCCTTAGATTCCAACATTCACTCATTCCCCACCCCACTTTTTTTTTCCGCCTTCCACTCCAACCTCCTCCTCCTCCTCCTTTTTTAAAATTCCTCAGCGTGATATCACACCTTTCTATCTCCCTCGATGTGCCTCCCTCCTCGCTAACGCCACCTTCGTTGTCTTCTTCCATTTTTTCCCCTCATCTTTCTCTTAAGTGTGAATATATATTAATAATTTTCCAGGCAAATGGTTTGTCTGCGCAAAAAGGAAATTAAATTAGTACATTTTTGGCATGTGTGTCTGATTACTACTTCAGTCATTAGTTCTAATTGAAAAAAAGAAGCTGTTACTGTTGTTATCGGCCCTCGTGAATAGGTTTTGTGATTAGAGTTGAAATATCTAATAACAATTCTCCTTATATTAATGAATCATTGTTTTCTTAGCTGATGCAGCACTGAGCCGCCTGAAATGTTTACATTTATTCCATCTGGAATTTTGGGGTACCAGATGCACTTAATTAAGCGCGGGGATGGCGGAGAGAGAGTTTTTATTCGCCCATTTACTGCAGATTCAAAACCGTTGAAATATAATACATTTTGTAGTAATCAGTGGATAATGTTAGCATTGATATATCAGATCAACCCAGAGCCCATGTTTATGTGTAGCATATGAAACACACACTCACAAAACATACCGCCCAAGAAATCCCATACTTCATGAGTTGTGCTTGAATAATGAGTCTAATTTTTTTTCATCAGTGAATTAGTCGATTTACATTTTCCGATTTGCAACATGTTTACAAAACACCTTGCAAACCTTTTTTTCTCTCCACGAGTGAGTAAGTGTGTTTATTTGATGCTAACTTACTCTGAAGTGTGAATCTGGCAGCAGTCACCTCAGAGAAACTGGCCTACTGCTCTCTTCCAACCTTTCTTTTCTTCCCTGCATCACATCCCTCCATCACCCTCTCTGCTGCAAAGCAAGGCGATCACTTCAGACAAGCATCCTCTACCTCTCAGTTTCTCCGCGGTATCCTGAGTCAAGCAGATCAGACTGGACTTCCTAGTGTTGTACACCTCTGTTTCACATTTTTTGCCCTGCCGCCTCCATCTCTCCACTTCATTTTTCGTCTTTTTGCCAGTGTATTGCAAGCCTGGAGCTGTGATAGGTACAGGGCTCGGGGTTATTCATATTTTTTTTTTAACACTTTAAAATATGACCTGCAATTAACTGTGTAATTCCCCTGTAATTAAATGGAATTTCAGCACATTTTACTTGAAATTACAGTGTAATTATATTTACCTACAAATAGGTAAAGGAAGGCGCACTCAGACAGGAAGCAAAGAACTGTATGTACTTATACCAAAGTCATTTTAAGTAAGGGTGAAGTAATTTTTCATAAAGCATGACAAATGTTAAGTATAGTGTATTTTACAGCAAAGAAGAAATAGTATCACATAAGTAACTGTAATAGTGCCTAACTGTGTGTCTTACAGACTGCAAATAATACTGTAATTTTCAGTACTACATAAGTCATTTTAAGCGTGGAAAAACAATATTTCCCTATCTTACATTGTAATTAGTTATTTATTTTAAAGATTTTTAAGGTTTTTTTGTTTAAATATATATATATATGTATATATATGTATGAGCTAGAACCATTAAACAGGCTTAGTGTTATAGGCTTTAACGACAGCATGACAGAGGAAGATGATGACAGTTAAACTCATGGGAAGATTATAAATTTTAGCCCCAGTTGTTTTAATGATGTCCGTCCATTTATGTTGATAAATTTTGGGAACACAAATCTTTAACGTCATGTAACTGCGGCATGTGGACGACTGTCATCGTGTTTCACTGTTCTCCAGCTGAAATAAGCTACTTTCTCTTTCAGCCACAAGAAGGATATAAAGTTGCTGGTGGCTCCATCCCCAGCAATGAGTCGAGCTCTGCATAAGATATGATAGATCTTTATTGTTACTGTTACAAGAACAATGAAAGGCAGTTTGGCATCTCCCCATTAGCAGTATATAGACTTTTTACATTTAAATTACTTTAGAATAAAAGATTAAAGTTACACAGATATATAGATATATACATAATATTTGAGTATTCAGTAAACATTGTTAAAAATTTACTAGATTAACATTTCATTTTGGGTGCTTGACATTGCTCCTTTTAGCAGTGTTCCCCCCCTAAAAACCAAAAACCACCCACCACATATTACCAAGTACTGCTCTCCAGCTGCCGCACGTCCTTAAATTACAGTAACTGCCTAACAACAGCCAATTTTCACACAAACTGTGAAAGACAAGCTGGTGAAAAGGAGGAGGTAATAGGGTAATAAAGAACAGGTGAACAAAGGAAAGACGTGAAAATAAAACAGAAAACCTCACGATGAGCTCACCTTCAAAATAAAATAGAAGCGTCTGAAAAAGGTACCAAGACCAAACTCACACAGACAGCAGCGAGGGAGACAAAGACAGAGCACAGCAAGCATGTGAGAAAGGCAATGCAATGCAAAGACCAGGATGGTAACAGAGCCATGTGGAGGCCATGCATCATGTTAGAGAGCAAAGTGAGACACAGTCTGTTGCTTATGGCTTTCTCTGTCAGTGATTATGTAAATATAGCACATCCATTATCATGAACTATCATGTGTGTTCCTCTCGGTGTCTTTTTACAGGTAATTGCAGGTTGCATGTTTTTAAAAATGGAAATGTTTACCGCCTCTTCTTGTCCACCTCACAGCAGTGGCATTCATGCTTCATTAACAGATTATGCTTTTTTAATAATACCACTTTAGCTCAATTTTTCCTCAAAATATGCTGCTTTCCAAAAACCTCTGGAGGAACAGCCGCCTCTGCACCTCTGTAGTGTTCAGCAAGCAGCAGCACCCAGCAGGAACCCACGTGCTACTTCTAAGTTTCATTCAGAGTAATCATAACGTGACCGTTTATCTGGGATTTTGTCAGATGCTGTTGCGATGACCTAATCGTCAGCAGCACTGAGTCTGCACACAGAAGGAAGGGAGCATGGCGGGTTGCTGTGCTGTCTGTCCCACACAGCATATGTCCATGGTTGTCATGACGAAGCAGTGAGAAAGAGTATCTGTGCCTCAGTGTGTGTCTCACTGATAAGCGTGTTGAAGCCTAGATGCGTTTCTAGAGTGATACGCACATGGTTGATTTATCTCAAAAGGGTCCTATTATTAAGCCCCACCCACTCCGGGCCAATCTCAGCCACTGAGTAACAGTTTTGGTGGAAACCATGACTCCATGCCCTCCTTTTATTTTCACGCCCTCTGCGTCGTTGGCAGTGCAGGTCAGGCCAGTTCAGAGCGTCAGGCTGAGCAGTCAGCTCCTGTTATGACAGCCTGTCAAAGTGAATACACCTTCTCCTCTACTCCTGCTCCTCCTCCTCCAGCACTCCTTCCTCTCTATCGCTCTAAAATGCAGCTTTGCTGGACTCTCAGTCCATCCTGATCCACCCTTCATCTCTCACTGCAATCGCACTCTTGCCCTCTTTACCGTCCTCTTCCTCTTCTGCTCCGTCCAGCCATTGTCAGCTTCTCTTCCTCCCTTGTAACACAGCGTTGGCCCTCCCATCCATCACAGACTCATCCTGTCTTCTCTCATTGCCTTGCATATGTTTCAAACCTAAAAGCTGTCCCTCCGTCTCCGTCTTTCCCAGTTCATCTGTCTCCTCCTTTCTCCTCCTGCACCACTCCGCGTACACCACCACCACCATCCCCCTTCCTGCGTCCCGCGTCTGTCCCTGGCTTCATTTTTTTCCCTCCATTTCTCTTCTGTTTTTGTACTTTTCCCCTAATGAAAAGATCCATTCGTTCTGAACCTGGGAATCGTTCATCTTCATTTTCTTGCGTTACAAGCAGCCCGTCTGTTCATTAATCTTTAGCTCTCCCCTTGTCTTTCTCTTTCTTATCTATCATCTATCTGTCTCTATATCCAGCTCCTCCAAATTTGAAACTCTTTCTCGGATTAAACTCATTCCCATCTGAGATGTATCCCCCGATTGATTTACTCTTACATGTTCATTTGGACTAATGCTTTCTACAAGTACTCAGCAGTTAACATTTAATGTTAGGTAAGAATAAAACCTTATAAAAATCAGCTTCAGTCTGCATCGGCCCACATATAATTACATTCAGCAAAGAGAATGCTTTTACATGGAGTGGAATTTGGCTCGAGCTTAATTCAATATACTTTACAATATAACATTTTCTTGCAAGTATGCTTTTCATATTCCATATGGAGAGTCTTTCTCACCGAGCTTAATGCAAACAACACTGGAGGACAGTGCAGTTTCAATCTGTGCAATTTCAAGCTGATCTTTATGTTTTTAAAAGCAAATAACAAATTTTAAAAGTCTTTCTCTTTATTTTTTTTTAATTATGCATTTTTTTTTTAAATGTTACATATTTTTAATCCATTTTTTGTTCAGTTCTCAGTGTAGACTCTGACATCCTCACTGTTTATTAGCATCAAAACACGGGTAGCTATTGAAAAATTAAATATGTTAGTTGAGGCAGGTCACAAAGTTTAGCTCAGATGCAATCCCACCTGATGAGCCTATCTCAATGGCCAGCCACACCGGCCGATGGCCGTTCTACGCATTCAAATCTCATGTAATGCACCCTGTTTAAGCTGCTTCAGCCTGCCTACAGTTTCTGAGCATGTGCAAGGACTTTACATCCCACCTCCAGCCCAGCTACTCCTTTCATGACTTAGTCATTGTCATATCTATTTGCTACTAATGGCTGCTTTGGACTCTTGCAGCTGCTCTCCTCAAAACACATCCTTGCTGCTAAATATAAATGACTGCATTTGGAAATACCAATCTTCTTTTGACAATAGTTGTAGTCTCATGGTTACTTTGATGGCCGTCAGCTAAATGTGAAGCCTGGAGCAAGGGACGGGTGACCTTTGTGGTAGGAAGAAATTCACTGCGCCAGCCTAGAAATAGTCCAGCACACAATGTTGTCTAGAGAGAAAAATGAAAGAAACTTTCACTTCACGAATCCGGAATAACAAAAATACCAACCTAATTTGTTGCTTTGCTTCAAGTCAGACATCTCCTTTATTAAAGTCATGAAAGTGAAGTTGTTGCATTGACCCTGACGTCTAACTTCTTGTTGTGGCCAAGAGTAAAGACGGCTCCCTGAGAGGAATCAATAGTATGTCACATTATGATTGTTATCACTCTAATTGGTGTCATCAGCAGCAATCATTGAAGCTAGAACCACTCTTATCTTTTCATTCTGATTAGTTTGCACACTTAAATTAGCAAATGGCCTTTTTTTTTTTTTCTAGATAGAAAATGAGCCATTAATGCGGCTCTGCCAGTGTAAATTGTTCTATCCACGCTGGTTTGGGTTAGCATTCCTAGCGCGTTGCCTTTTCATTACTTTAAATTGCGATTTACCATCAGTCGGGAGTTCTTCATTGGTTCGCATTAATGGTTAGCGAGGACAGTGCTAACGTTTCCCTAGTCATCTCCCATTAGCGGCTGTTTAGCCCCAGCTTTCCCTTTCCATTACTGAGACTGACAGTGTAGCTGGGTGGAGCAGAGCCAAGCACCCTGAAGCCGACAGGGCAGTGCTCGTGTATCAGAGACACACACGCCGATCTTACTACTACCAAATTGAGGTCAGTATATCTAACCCATATTGAAGTTTACTAGCAATTCAAAGGGTTTTGGTTTGCTGAAGTAGTCACAGCACTTAAGATCAATATTAGGATCAATATTAGTCTAAAATCAATCAAGCATCGGTGTATTCTTTGCAGGCCGGTACATAACTTGCGCACACATTGACGCATTCACAGGATCATCAGCCTCTGATGGAGCTTGGGGATGAGCCCACAGGAAACAGTTTTTCTTTTATCTGCTGCTCCTACGTTGTGTCCATGTCCAGTGACTGCCTGAATAAATCCCTTTGGGACTGCACTTTCCTCACAATCATGTTCAGAGGATTTTGATGGCTATTTTTGTGTTATTTGGTGATTTTCACTCCTAACTAAAATAAATTGCACACATGACTCATGCTCAGTGGAAAAAATGTCTGCAGTTTTGATTGCTTTGCTATGTTCAGACGCTTGTCTGACCAGTGATAATAGATAGATAACTGAAAGATTAATCACTAAACATTGCTTCACGTTCCACTTTAAGCGAGCATTTATTTGTAATAAAACCATCTGCAGATGATGTGGAATACTCCCAAGAATCTTTGTGGCATGAATCAGTGTTGCTCAATGGTCCTTGAGTATTGCGAGACAGGAAGACATGAACGATCACACTGTAGTGGGATAAAGAGATCCGGGGTGAAAAGAAAGACAAAGGGAGAAGAAAGCACTGGAGTGAGTTATCAGTGAGAGTGATTGCAAATAGAAAGGGGGTAGAGGGTTGATGACGGATGGCGATGAGAAGAGGTGAGATGGAGACCTAGAAAGTGTATGCGAAGGACCTGAGTTGACGAGAATGGAAAGGACAGATCAAGCAAGCGAAAGGGACACCAATCAACACCTCCTGATTGCCTCAGGTGTCCCAGGAGGATTATCGATCTTTGGGGAAGGGGAAGGAAGAGGGTGTAGGAGAACAGAAAGATAACCGCTCCAGACACTCGTCAGAGAATACAAAGGAGTGTCATATCCTCCGCCAGCTCTCCATCTCTCTGCGGGCCACTCAGGGGAATGAGCTGAGATGGCACGGGGGTTTGATGCTCAGCTTTGTTCAGTCGTTGCTGACAATAAATGAATGCTTCAACATCTTTCCCAAATGCATGTACTAGCCAATCTGTCCCACCATCAATCATTCAACCGTTGTGTATGTAACTCATTACTTAAGCCAAAAACAATTCAAAGCTGTAAAGTGGAAAAGCAGGCGAATGATCACAGATTGATATCCTCACCAGGACTTGAAGGAAAGCTGACTTACAGTTGAGTCACATCTTTACCCGAAGGTAGATCAGTATCCTAAGGCTATGAATGAAAGCACTATGTTTGCTTTGTATCATGGTCCTTCCTCCCATTCTCTGATAGGACAGAGCGAAGGGACACATTCCAGTTTGAACGTCTAAATAAGGGTTGCTTTCTCATGGGGAGATGGGACAGTGGGAACATTCCCAACAATTGCTAACTGGGGTGGTTGGGTTTGGTTTAGGCCAAACTATGGCTCGGATAGTTTATGTGGATTAAATAGTTGCATTCAAGGTCTTGGTAAAAATATAACAGTAGCACACACAGAATGAAATTCACATGCAGGAGGACATCTTTAACACCACAAAAACCCCATTTTATTCCATTAGAACTGCACATTTCGATTTCCTGAGAAATAATGTTTGAAAGCTATACTTCTAAAGTAGAAGCTAAAGTAAATATGGGCCTCTACTTCTGTAAGAAATGTTGAAAACATTAATATGCTTGGTCAAAGACTTTGCACCAGTGTGTAGCACTCGAACAAAATCAGAGACATTACAGAACTCTTCTTTGACAATTAAATCGTGCTGCCAGTGACGAGTAAGCAACAGCGGATCTGGTTGTAGATCTGTTCTGTGTTCACTACCTGACAGATCTGCTGGTACACGACGAATGCAGGTCCAAGCGTTTGTAACGAAAAATGAACCTGAGCACATTCATGAGGTTCTTGTGACCCAATAATTTGTGCTGATCTTGGTAGATTAGATGGGTCAGTGTTGAAATTAACTGGCTGCATCTGTGTTCATAAAAACATTTGCTCATGATTTATAGATCACCTGCAGAACTAGCACTTTTTTCTCCCTCATTGTGGCCTCACAATATTCTGCCCTGCTTTGTAAATCTAACCCCACAGCTGTAAAATTTTAAAAAAGCAACAACAACAAAAAATAAGACTTTAGCTATGCCTTTTCTGTTCAAAGGACTAAGACATACCTCGAAGTACTTCTTAATTAAAGTTCAGTCATCCATACCGACAGTCGGTTCGAGAGGCAAGATGAACTCACTTGTACCTGCTGATTGTTGTTTAGGAATCGAAGACGCACTCGTGCTGCGTTACTCAAACTGTATTTCCCATAAGTGTCATGTGTAGACCACTACCTCTGGCTTCTTCTTCCTGCTGGTGACTTCAAATAACAAAACAAGCGTGAACTAATCCGACCATCACTTAGTCACAGATGTGTTCAACTGACTCCAAGATGAGGGGAAGTCAGTGTGTTCTGGTCCTCAATTCTTTTCAATCATGTCTCCATTTTTTTCTCCTTCTCAAGGTTTTTAATTAATAACAGATTTCTCTTATTCATACCTTCTGCAAAGTCCTACTTCTCTCTGTGGTAGATAGCTACCAATGGCTCAAACTCTTTCACTGAGAGTCAATGCGGTCAACTCAAGGAAATGAGGGTTACTGTGTTGTTGTGCTTTCTCCTTGCTGTCATTTAGTAAATGCAGGTACAAATAATAGAGTGAGTCACTGGGAAAACTGAATGGAGTGTTTCAGCCTCGAAAAACAGAAGTTGAAGAGAGCCGTGCTTTTTGACTTTTAGAAAACGTTCAAGGTTCCTGCAGCCAGTTGCTCACATTCATGAGAATAATTCAGTGAAATTAAACAGGAGCCTCAACATTTCTTGACACCTTCTCTGTTGGTGATAATAAATTCATCTTTCCCTGTTCTTAACATGTGTCACTGCAGTGACATTTGCTTCTGGATTTATTAGGTATATTTAGTCAGCAAAGACATAAAGAAAAGACAAGAAGCAAAATGTTTCGATAGTGCGTTCTGGATGGTTGAGCAAAATCTGGGACCTTCTGCACACAAGCGTTTGCGATGTGCAAACTGTGAGGGGCTGTGTGCCACGGTTTAGACAACTTTCATAAACTGACAGTCTGACATTCACACCCACTTGACACAGAGGCCAATTGTGTGGAGGCGTGAGTATTAACGGGATTTAAATTTCTGTCTCGAGATCTCATTTTATTTTTTTTCACTTAGCACCACAACTCTAACAAACCATGAGTAATGTCACATCTTTACCGTACTTAAATGTTAAATTCTTCCTGTGTCTCTCCTCTTTGTGCATGTTTTTCCGCTTACCTTTAAGTAAAGTAATTCTGAGCAGCTGTAAACACTTATTTACACTATTTATTTACCCAGAGTTGGGCAACACGGACAACATACGGTAGAGGAAATAATTATTTTATAATCTGCTAAATTTGGATGTTTGCTGACTTCCAAAATAAGTAAAATAAATACTGAATTCCCTACAACCCAGCCAGAATTGTGGCTCCCACAGGTTTTGCAGTGTGCACATGTGGGGCACAGATTACAACCAATCAGTCAGTCAGTCAATTACAGATACTCCTGATCTCAACTTGTTGCATGTATAAAGTGCACCTGTCCACTGAATCCATTTCTTCCATTCCAACCTCTCCACCACCGTGGGCAAGACCTGCACAAAGTTCAGATGAGCTACATGGCCATCAGCAAGAGGGCTGGTAAGAAGGTAAAAACTATTAATGTGTTTATTTGGAAATTGAAGAAATTTAAAATGAACAGTCCCTCAGTCTCCATGCAAGATCTTTCCTCATGGAGTTGCTGGAAAGGTTGGTGAATTAGCCCAAAACTACATGGGAGGAACTTTTTAACTATCTGATGGCAGGTGGACCACAGCCACCTACAGCACAGGTGTTAACACGCTACACAGTAATGGACTGAAATTCTTCAGTGCCCGCAAGGTCACTGAAGAAAGGACGTATACGGGTCCCACTTTAGTTTGCCAGTGAACAACAAAATACATCAGAGAAAGCCTGGGAGAAAGTGCTCTGCTCAGATAAAACCAAAATTCAGCTCTTTGGCATCAACGCGACCCACCATGTTTGGAGAAAGAGAAATGCTGAGTATAACCCAAAGAACACTATCCCCACAGTCAAATGTGGGGGTGGAAACATTATGGTTTGGGGCTGTTTTTCTGCTAAGGATACAGGATGACGGGCCAATGGACATGTGCTATAAAGTTTGGACAAGAACCTTCTTCCTTCAGCCAGAACTTTGAACATGAGTCCTAGATGGGTCTTCCAGCATGAGAGTGACCCAAAACATACCATCAGGGAGTGGCCTAGCCAGTCTCCAGACCTCAGTCCTAAACAAAATCTGTGGAGGGAGCTGAAGATTCTACCTACCAAGCGGCAGCCAAGAAACTTAAAGAGTTTTGGAGTTTTTGTAAGAAGGAAAGGACCAAAATCCCTCCTGAGATGTGTGCAAACCTGGTGACCAACTGCAAGAAATATCTACCTGCTGAGCTTGCCAAAAAGGATTTGTCAACCCAGTGCTTTTATTTGGGGATTAAATATTTATTTCACTCAGTGAAATGAAAATCAGTTTATAACTTTTATAAAACATGTTTTTTTTCTTTGGTTGATATTCCGTCTCTCTCCATTGAAATGAAACTAACATAAAAATTAAAGACAGTTCATTTCTTATAAGTCAGCAAACTTCCAAAGTCAGTAGAGGATCAAATAATTATTTCCCCCACTTGAACAGCATAGGTTTCCTCCTTACTGTTTTAAATGAAGAGTTTGCGTCATCATCTAGCAACTAGAGACAGTGTTTAGCGTTCCAACCCACACTTCTTTCTTATGTTAACACTTTTGGGTGCATGTAACCTTTTTTGTAACACACCCACTTCTCATAGCAGTTAGCCACTCGTGTGAAGTAGAGAAAACAGGCAGGATCTGAACTTCCATCTCTACAGTTTTTTTTCATGGTCTTGTTCTTCACACAGCTACTTTTTTATGTCTACAACTTTAGCACCAAAACACTTAGTGAGCCTTTTTAAACGAGCTTGTATTATTCACATTTGTACAATTTATTTATTCCTGCGAATGCTGGCTTAGCATGCCACCCGCGAGCGTGGCCATTCGATGTGGGAATAAACACTTCTGCTTTTAGGCACATTATTTTAGAACACACATTGGCTTTTAAAGTGGTTAAGCGCATCAGAACCACTTAGCTTATTTATTACACAAGCTGACTGTGAAGCTGGTGTGACATTTTGAAATAAAAGGAGGGGTAAAAACACACATTTTAGCAGGGATACACCCAGAGTGAGTTTAGGCATTAATGCTGATCTCCAGCTTTTGTTTCACAGATATCCCTGGCTTCATATCACCTTTTTACAAATGACTTTAAAAATGTTTTAGACAGCGAGGTTTACAGATTACACATTTGGGGAAATGAAAGCACTCGTATTGAAGCTGTACTGTGTGTTAACAGATACCTACTGTAAAGTGTCAACATGAAGTGGGGATTGGTAGATCCCAGAGCAAGTGGAGCTAAGTTGTTTCCCAAAATGTTTTATTTGCCAAGTATTTTGTGACAAATAGTGTAGGATTATATTCATCTGTCTCACATCTGATACTGCAGTTGGCGACAGTCATCACTGTACTGCAGCCTCGGTGAGCTCGGAGTAGCAGCACATGAACCTCTTCTCCTGCTACTGCAGGTTCTGATTAGTTGGAGTTTGAGTCCATCCAACTGTGAGCACATGTCCTCTTTGGCAGCTGAAGGATGCAGAGGAACACTACACTAGTGATTTAGCCTCTTTAAAAGCAGCTGTAGGTTCAAAATCAGAGCGAGTGGATTGCCCACTAGTTAACTGATTGTGGATGATATTATATTAAATAGATATATGGACTCCAAATATACTCAGGCTGCCAGTATTTTGCATGGACAGCCTGCCCGAGTCTACTTCTGGTCAGTGGCTCACTAAATTTAGGACAGCAACTTTCTACGACTATGAAAATTGGTCCAATGATTGCAATGAGTCCTGTTTTTCTATTGTGTTTTATTTTGTTTGCTTGTTTGTTTTTGCATTCTGCAGCTGGCTGCAACTAGTTATGGTTACCAACTGCTTGGTAGCACCCACAAACCTCTGGATAATCACTTTAGATTACAAGCTCACCAACTGGATGGCAACCTGTCTCCAAACAGTCGCGGTCCAGCTTGGACTGTCTGCAGTCACTCTCAGGCAGACTGGTGAATGTTTGCAAATATTTGTAATTTATAAACATTGTTGCAGTCATTCTGAGTCACTGTGCCAATGAGAGCGACTCATCTGTGATGTGTCCTTTTGCAGTAGGTGACTGGATTCAACTGGTTGCCAGCTGGCTGGTTGATAAAAACAAGCTGCTAAGCTGCCATCCTGCAAGCTACTATGTGACTCTTTGTGGGGGAATTTCTGTTTCAGAGCCACGTTTCTGGCTGGACTCTGACTTTTAACGTCAGTTTGTGTTTAATGTGAGTTTCTGTGTATGAAGACAGCGACAGATTTATTATCACAGGCTGCATGTAACTGCCACTTTGACCCCATTTAAACGCAAACTGATAGCTGATTAAGTCTTATTGACATTTTATTGCTGTCTTGACACAAGTTTGCTTTAGAAATGGCAACTCAGTGTGAGCAGTCACAGACCTGATCCTGTCTACAAGCTCACTGCACACAGTCACAACCACAGTCTCTCCAGCCAGTGTTTTCCTTAGTGTGACTGGAGCATTGCACTGCATTTTTTAACCAGTCCATGACTTTAGATGAACTAGTTAAAAATACCAAAGACTGTATTCACAACATGAAACTGGACCATTTTTCTCTTTTGCTTTAGGCCACTGGGTGTGGGATCCTTACACGGCGTGTTCTCAGAGGAATGGGGGCAAACTCTCCGGCACGGATATATTAGGAATACTTATTTTATGACCTTTAATGCCATGACAGAATAGCTGGTGCCATGGCAACAGCTAATGGATTGTAATGAACTCTATAAACCCCTTTTAGTTGTTGTCACTGTGTGGATTAGAGGTCTTCTTATGACAGAACAGATGGTGTCATAGGCGGGTTCTGTCAGGTTAGATCACGTATTCTACGGCCATACCGAGCATCATTAAATACTTCGATAATTCATGCAATTTGCTTAACAGTGCTCACACAAACTCCTTTATCCCGAGGCAGAGAAAAAAGCGGCAAATTTTTCCGTTCAACTTCAGTTTTGAGAGCAAACTTTAAACTCTGCTCTCGGCTGCTGACCTCCTTACTCATTGTTTGAGACCTTCAAACGGACAAGCAGAGGACACTGATTTCATTAGCCATTCAGCGAGCGGTGTGTGCGCATGTTTCTGTGCGTGTGTGTAAATGTTAATGACATAAGAAATGGAAGGATGGCTTAAATGAAAGCCGTGCAAAATGTCAACTGTGCGCACGTATGTGTGTGAGTGTGTGTATGTGTGTGTTTTTCAGTTTTCATTATTGCTCCCGTCTCTCCCTCCCACTCTCTGATTCGCTGTCTTGCCTATCATGCTCTTGCTTTGCAATTATAACCTCCATTAATTATGAATCGGGGCCCCGGATGAACAGGGCGATGCTGCTGCCACTGTCGATCGAGCCAGGTGCCAGAGACCTGGCAAACTCCCGAGCTGTTGACGTCGCCTACGGAAGCGCCGCATTCTAATTTTTCTTTTATTAATTCAGGTTGCTGATGGCATGAGCATGGAGTGGAGTGGCTGAAAGAAGGAGAAAGGGACACGCTGTAGGGACGGAGCATGGAGAGAGTGTGGCATATAGCTGTAATTACCCTGCATTATTAGTAATGATAATAATATTGCTGAGAGAGTGGAATGTGTTTGCCCCTCAGCCTCGCCTTCATTTCCAAGCATGGGTTGATGAATTAATAAAAACTTTCCACTGGCTGGCTCGTTGAGTGGCATGTGACATACAGTTTCTCGCTCTCCTCGCTTCTCCAGGTGACTGGCTCGCTCGTTCACTGACAAAATAACATCACACAGACGCACTGTGAGAGGAGGGATACAGGAAAGAGGTGTAATCAGCAAAATTGAGGCAGAGCTCCATCCACGTCAGTTCACCAGTGGCAATCTGTGCACATTCGGACAGCTTGCTTATATGTGTGTGTGTGTTCCCCGACAAGGTTCCTGCCTCATAATCAGGGCAAAGAGTGCGAACAGGTTGGATTGGGAAACGCCCGGCATCCATCTGTCAAAGTTTCATCACTGAACTAGACACTCGATCGCCTCAGCTCACCCTGAGCGGTGTTTGACAAATAGACCTTCAAGAATGTTTCTCGCAGAGAAGTTTGTGTCTGTTACGTGCAAGAAGTTGGTGACGAAAACAGTCTTTTGCGGTCAAAATGTTTCCCTAATTAAGTCACAATCCAGCACAACGCCCTTTGAGACTCAGAAAGGCCATTTTCAAAAAGTAAGCCTCCTCTCTTTGCTTGTGATGTACCACGTCTAAAAAACATTTTGTTTTGCCTGGAGGAAAAAAAACTCGCTCAAATCCCATGTGATTGGGGGGTTGACAGCGTTCAGCGCCGGCGCCGTCTGCGCGCTCCTCCTTTGTGAAGTTGATGAAGCTTCTCTTAATGAGACACCGCTATGTTTCTGCTCTGAGACTGTTTAACTTGGAACACTTTTCTCCTGTCATGGCAGGTCCTCTCATTAACCGACATGTTCTCCTTATTTCACTTGGCTTGTTTGTCGGCCTCGTATCCCGCTGCCTCTCTCTTTCTCTCTTCACCCCCCCTGTGGCCGACCATGTTGTTACGTGTTGTTGTCATTTAGACACCTAAGAACCCTTGTAGTCCCCACTGGCCTGTGCTGACAGATCTGGCGATAGGAATGGGTAGACAAATTGAGTTGACGAAAGCAATTAGCACATTGAGGAGCTCTGTGTTGCTGCACGTCACTTTGTTTTTCTAGCTGGAACTCCATCTTGCCATGACCAAGAGGTCGTTTATCTTTGAAAGGGACAAGTGTGTGTGTCTGAAAGTGGACTTTGAATTGTGCGTTGTGTCCACGCAATGGTGAGTAAGAAGAGAAGAACATTCTTTCATTCAAGTATTGCCATTGTTGCCTTAACTTACAGTCTCTTGAGAGTGGTGAAATTAATAATTCCTCTATTAAACCTCATTCTTCTCTAAGTGTACAGAGGATTTATCAGCAAAATGTATAATATCAGAAGTAAAAGAACTCATTCTGCAGAAAAAGTTTCCTACCATATACTGTATATGTCCTTAAATGCTGCATGAATCACTTCTAGAAACCACCAAGTCTAAACTAGCTGTAAACTTATAGATAAGAACAAAAAGGTAGCTCTCTCTGTATAAAATAATGTGTTACAAATAAATATTTCTGAACAAACATGCAGAAACATCTCTGCGTAATCTACATATGTAATGAAATTATCCAAGAAGTCTAATCATTTCAACAGCAGGTAAAAACTTTGTCACTCGTTGTCCTTATGTGTGTATTACAAGTAACAACAATGACAAAAATACAAAATTCCACAGTTTGGATGAAAACACTAACAGTGAAAGCAGTTTATATATCACAGACACTCAGACACTAATGGAATCATCAGAGGTAATTTGGGGTTCAGCATTTTGCCCAAGGACACTTGGTCACCGGTGAAATTTGATTTAGGAAAAAAAAAGTTGCTGGCATTGTGGAGTGCCGTGTCTCTCTTTTATAGTGCGTCTGGCCCCAGCTGACACAAAGGAAATACACACCTGCAGTGTTTTTGCTGCACAGAAGAATGTTTTTTAAGCATCCTACAAAGAATTTTAGCTAGAGACAAAATGCACAGATAGAATGATTTCTAAACAGTTTTCTTGGTTTGCATGATCCTGATCCATGAAAAAGACTGAAGTCTTCCACCCCACTGATCTTCTAGTCTGTAAAGCACAGGGCCAAAACAACACGTAACCCTAATGGGTTGCCAGTGGTACCAGGTGCATGTTAAAATGTTTATTACCATCTGTGATTTACAATGAAATGATTGTGAACACTGTGGTATACCTCGTGGTAGTTTGGGTGTAAGTCTAATGCCACACTGAATCCCATGCCTTTCCCATCTTAGCACCCTCTCCCTCCTTTTAGCATCAGGACACCGCCACTCTCCGTCCATACAGTGAAGTCACCACTAACACGTGAATTATACTTCTGCATTAGAGCTGCGTCATAACTAACGCCATAACTGGAACCCTATTTTAACCCTACGTCGCCTTCTACGTAAGTACACATCAGGTTGACGCAACCACAATGGCTTGAATGGTGTGGAAATTTGCAGTGTAGGGATAACAGGAGTTTCCAGTTACATCATAAGTTAGGACGTAGATTTCCTGCAGAAATTTAAATGAAGCTTAAGAGTCAACCCTAAACATGGGGAAGTGTTTCATCCTCACCTGTTGCAGATTGGAAGCATGAGATGAATGGGTATCATCACAGGCCATTTTCAGCAGATGGCTAGGCTATCATTAGCATCTTAATCATTGTGTTTATCTGCTATCTGATAGCCATCGCGGCTCAGGCCAATTTCAACAGCCTAGTGCTGAATAGTCGTCTGATCTTTTCAGCAACAGAGTCAAACTGAACATAAGTGTTCCAGAAACAAGAATCTTTTTTTTTTTTCAGCAGGAAATAAATATATCATCTGTCACACACTGGTATCCTTTTTGGCATGTTGATTATAATCAGAGCCCTGCGGTGCACATGTAGAAGAAAGTGCTCATAGTCCGATGACAAGACAGCGGCAGCGGCGGTTATCTAAACAAATTTGATGCTGGCACACACTGTAATCCTGTGAAACATGCCACTGAAGTCATTTTATCAGCACTGACATACCATCCACACAACACCTAATCCCGCTTCTGTGCTAATGGAAATGTGGATGCACGCTGTATCGGTGCAAACTCCCCAAAGAAACCGACGATATTAAGATGGCTTAATGCTCTCATCCTGCACTCGCACACAAGCGTGCTGTACGCACACAGAGAGACACACACCACCTCCAGTTTGTCAGAGTGGGACGTTATTTAATGGAATCATGCTTTATTTTTTGTATTTTTTGCTCTTATCGGCCTTTCCGCAGACACCCTGGTTGCCCTGGCAGGAAAACAATGAAAGCACAAAGCCTTTTGTTTAGGACGAGTACCCTGCATTTCCACCATCGCTGCCCACCCGTCCCCAGAAAACAACCCACGATGTGCTCACACCTCCCCGGTGTTATTTCAGTGCGGTCGCACTTCCATCCCTTTGTCTGCCTGCATGCCCACCCTGCTTTTTGGCAGCACGTTCACCACCACAGATTTATTTTTTTTTTCCCTTTTCTTCTAAAACGGTCAAGATGTGCTCAGGAAGATGTGGAGGTGGGAGTGATAGAGGAAGAATGGCACAGGAGGCTGGAAGTAGGGCAGGGCTGTGCAGCCCACCTTTCATTATTATCAGCTGCTTTTAACACGGTGACTTCAGCAGGTCGGATGTTGATGCATGCATTGTCTCCGGGCCGTGAGCTGAAGTGCTTCCAGCTCGTAATGACGTCAAACACATTTACACACGAACACGTGCGTGCATACGATTTCTCCCTCTCTCTCTCTCAGGCACACGCACACACACACACACACACACACACACACACACACACACACACACACACCTTCATCAGCCTCCTTTTTTTTATTAACATCACAGTAGCTGCAAGCACCATCTTCTTTAATTTCTACCAGCCAGCTCCTCCTTCCCTAACATGGACGGTGTCATTAAAACATGATTAATTTCCTCTGAGGGGCATTTTCCTTCCTGCATACCACCCTAATATCATTCCGGCCTGATATGCATGCACACCCACATTTACTACATGAATTATAGAATTTAGTGATAGCAAATTCGTATTACTGTTTGGCAAATCTATGTCCTCGGGGCAAAAGGTGCGTATGTTATTGGGCCTAATTTGTGCATGGAAATGTTCCTGCTCTGCTCACATAATAAGTGCACACACAAAATTACCATCAAATTTGTAAAATGTGTGTAATGGAAAATTCTGCTCTTCCCTCCATGTGTATTTTAGTGAATGAGAGTCATCCTAAATCAGAGGATGCACGCTTTTTATATGCAATCTGCCGCTTCTCCGTATAGAAGCCAGTCACCTGGGTGGGGATCATATAGGTAGCGGTGAAGTTGTTCTTCAAAAGCAGGAGAATTCCTCAACTGAAGAAGCTGAATGGTGTCTGAGGACGAGGAAACCAGAAAAATGTGTGCAAGTGCAAGTGTCATGCATGTTAGGGGACCCAGATGCAGAAAAAGGAGGCAAAATAACTGACAAAAAAGACAAACTTTTAATAACTACTAAAAGAAGTCCAAGATTCAAAAAGTTCAAGAAGTCAAAATATCAAGCAAAACAGGAAGAAACAGAAAACAAACCTTTGGCAGCACATGTGGGAATATAAACAGAGACAAACAGAAACACCCCCCAGAAACTCTGAGGGAACTAAAAACACAAGAAGTAATAAACTAAAAATGGAAACCAAAGCTCAGCAAACACCAAGAAACTAAAACAGTAAAGCAATAAAAAGTGGCGCCAACTATTTAAGACAAACAGCGGCCAGAACTCAAATATAACTGCGAGAATTAAACCTCAGCATTATTAGAATGATGCTGAAATCAATACAGGAATTCATTTTTTATTCATATTTAAGTAAATGTTATTAAAAGAACTTTTCTACTTTCTGTGTTGATGTTGTTATAAGTAAAACTGATAAATTGATGAATGGCAGATGTGTGTGTGATAAACAGGGATGTGCCGATAAAGATCAAAGCCCTGCTGGTGTCCACGATAAGTGTGTGATTAAACACTCTATAATTACTTGCTGAGATTACATCACTGCAGCCAGTCTGCTGCCGGTTCAGCCACACACATGCAGGCGTATACTGTTTTTTCTTCCCTGGCACAGTATTGACGATGATAACTGTGATTAGTGAGTATTTTGTACGATGGCAACTGATTATTTCTTTGTTCAGTCGTGTTCTTTCTCCTAACACTCGAGTCTGCTAGTAGATCAAAGATGAAACTACATATTGATTGCATTTTCTCTGTCTGCTTACGGTGCCATTGAGCATACAATTCTCTGCACCCGTGCTCTTTTTCTTTCCCTTATTTTTCCATCCCCTCCACTTCTCTCACTCCTTCGTCACCCCCCCCCGATCTCTGTCGCGGACCAATCAATCCCATATTCTATCTTTAATGCGGTCTATCATAATTTTCTCATTATAATCAGAGAGTGATTGGATTCTGGGGTAAATGAGGGATTCGGAGAGGTAATTAGCAGACTAATAACTCCAAGTTCTGACATGCTGCAATAAGAGACGGATGGAAGGACTTTGAGTCTCTCATATGCATGGATGAGAGGAAGAAGGGCGCAGGAAGAGGAAAATCAGCCTCTTCTTCAAGCTCTCTGCACAGATACATCAGTCACAAGTCCAATATTATTCTGTGGCAGTGGGAGGAAGGGATAAGTGTGTGTGAGAGTGGTTATATATTTGCAGAAGAGCAGGCACGTTTGTCTGAATGTTTAATTCTTCTGCCAGAGTTTTCTCAGGAACTGAGTATGGCAGTACAAAAGCCTGCTAGAACGACACAGGCAGCACAGAATGACTTTTTAAGGCATCGGCCAATCAGTGTGCAGAATCGCTTGGTTTCATAGTCATGTAAACCCTGCACTTATAAGATGATATGGTGATGTTGAGTTGCTCGCTCTTGACACTTCACAGCAAGACTTCATTAAAATACAATCTATTGGACTCACTCACTTTAGGAAGCTGCCTCATGTGGTCATTTGAGGAACTGCAGTTTTGGCACTCGTATTAACAGACCCAGGACCAGATCATTCCAGTTCCAGTCCCTGCTGCAGTTCAGCTTTGCCAAACACATACAGCAGGAAATATAAAGTGGTATTAATCATGCTAATCGTGTTTCTTTTCAAATAAAGGATTTGCAGTTAGGTCATAAATGCGTACCATATTTAAACATGCTAACAGTAGGCTACATGGTGGACAGAGAAGCGGACAAACCTCCATGTTTGAGAAGAAGCGCTTGTCTGATCGTTGAGTTGCATCTGTCTGACTTTCTTATTGCCCGTCGCCTCGGGCGCTATGATACTGACAGCTTTGTCTCATTACAGGATCAATGAAAAACAGCTCCAGCAATTTCTGCATATAATGAAAAACGTGTTTATCTGATCCCCGATCAGTTCAGCCGCTGACTGATCTTTGTTGGTACGAGAGCACTTACTGCTTTGAGGGAGCAGTGTGGCTTACAGTACGTTTGCAGAAGTAATTCTTCTTTTGTTTCTGGCAGCTACCAAACAGCTTCAGGTTTGTTAGTAGCTCCTTCTGAACCAGAGGAGGGCTGACATTTATTTGCATGTTGGCCAGGCAGGCCGAGATGGGTCACAGTCAGACCTGAGATCTAAACAACTTAAACATGCATACTTTGTGTCCAAATCTAGTGTTGACTTCAGTTTGGTTTTAGATTTAAGCCCAGTAAAAACATGATGCTCTCAGTGTTTTTCTGATAACAGACTAAAACTGTTTTTCCTCTAAATGAGACTAGAATACCTGCTTAGGTGACTTGTTGACTTGCTCCCTTTAATGTCCAGCATCTAGTTGATCATACTTCTGCAACATTACATGACTCCATCTAGTTCAGAAAGCTCAGCCATCAAATGCTGGCAGACGGCAAACTTTGGACCACGTCCGATGCCATGAAATGATCGTAGAGTTGAGATTATGGTAAATTAATCACACGGCTATTTTTAGAAGGTGGATTTCCTTCTCTGCTTGTGATTAACAGACAGAATAAACACAGATTGGGTCTTAAAGTTTAAGTTTTTAGTTTTCATTTTGTGTTGTATTAAGTGAAACGTGCCATTAAAAGACAACTGTATACAGTGACAGGTGTGAAGTGTAACCAGGGTTCAAAATACTTCAAAGTGCAGCTTTTATAGTGCCACCATGATGTCCCTGTGTAGCTCTTTAGTCACACAGCAAGAGAAATTATGAGAATTTAACCAACACAGGCACTAATAGTCCTCCAAAAAGCTAGCAGTGCATGGGGCCATGTCGCTTGCTCCGAGCACACAGCTGCAACATGCAGATGTGCGAAGTTCTGCAAAGCACCTATGGACTGCCAGTGCACTGTGATGCCAGGCACTTTTGACTTCTTCAGAACGAAACGCTGCATGAATTCATTCCTCAACTGTCACCACCAATCAGCTTGATCCAATCCCATGTGATGCAGTCTAATTATAACTACCAGATGTAACGTGCGTCTCCGCGTTAAAGGACACAGCAAACGTAAATCTCTTGTTTTGTTTCATCTTCTTCATGCACTCTGTTCCCACTGCACGTGCTCCGTGTGCTTAAGTTTATGTAAATATTGTCATGTTTAACACATTTATGTAACACAGACAGACATTAGAGCTATAAGTTCACATTTTTCCTCGGGGATGAATCGTACCTTTTTACAGTTGCTTGGCTCCGCTGGCCTCAGGTGTATGTGTCCTGGCCAGCGGAGCGCGTGATTAGCCAGCGCTGCTGCTCATCCATCTTGGTTGGTGGAGAGGACGGGAGGGTTAGGCTGACAGACCTGGCTGGCCTGGCCTCGGGATACGACTATGTCTCCATCCACCTACCGACCGCACAAACACACACACAGCAGCAGCAGCAGCAGCTCCGAGCCTGTGGGTTAATGGCTTTGACTCCTGTCCACTCCATCTCTCCCTCTCTCTGTCTCCCCCTCTCTCTCTCCCTCCTGTCATTTTGTTGTCCTCCTCAAATGTTTGCGCTCTCCCTCTTAAGCTCTATGTGTCTTCATCACCTCCACATATCCACGCATCAGCCTCTCTTTCTGTGCCTTTCTTTTCCATTACTCCATTTGTTTCCTCCATTAATAGTCCATCTCCTCATTAGCTTATGCTAGTCCCCCCCTACCCCACTGCCATCTCTCTCTGTCTTACCTGGAATGCATGTTGCATATGTATGAGGGACGTGACAAAGTGCTGCCCTCAGCGCAAACACAGCCAGGGCGTCAGAGCTGTAGGATGTGGAGAGGAAGGAAGACTGAGAACAAGAAGAGAAGGAACGAAGAGGAAGAAGAAGAAGACGTGTAAGAGAATGAAAGGGAGACAGAACAAAGAGAGAGGAACTAGAAAGAAGCAGGGTGAGAAAACGTGGCATGCTGAAATAGAGGCGTGAGAAAGCGGTGCTATACTTGCGCCGTTTTCAAAAGGGAAGACCATGTTGCCACGTTTTCCCACCATTATGGTTCTTTATCTTTTCATACTCCTGCCATAGAGTGTTTTTGGCTGGAATAATAAAATGCTTCTCTTTGCTGGGTTTAATTATGGTATGCTGTTTGCCATTATCCAACCAGGAGGCCTCTTGAGATGCATTATCATGTTCACGCAGACAGTTCATTTTCACCATTTGTATATTCGTTGCACTCTGCTAGAACCAGCACGAGTTCCATTCAGCATTCATGAGTTTGGATCTGATGTTCGGATGTTACAGAAAACAGAGACGCCTTGTTTTGGAAATGCTTTTTTTTTTAAAAAAAATCTCCAAATGTGGTTTGCGTTTGGAGATGAAGAGATGTTTAGTGGTCCAGATTTTCTGAACCCAGTCTGGATACAGTCTGTATTTGCCAAAAAAATGAATTTAAGCTGGCAGTCTGACCAAGGCCTGGCATGCACGCGTCTAGAAGTGCAGCATTTACTTCATTTATCTTCATTTTAGTCATATAAAAATGTCTAAAACTATATTACAGCGCTGATCTTTGACCTCATTAGGGCCATTTGAATTTCAGCGGAAGACTGACGGTGACCAACTGTCACATATCGGATATTTAAAAAACTCCAACATAAATTCGTCCTGAAGGTGCTTTGATAAATCTTTTAATTCATTCATTTTGATTGTCTGGTCCTTAAAGGCCTGCTTTTATTCATGTCATCACAGAAACCACATTTACATTTGTGTTTTGGTGAAAAATGAAAAAAAAATAATAGTAATATTGGACCAAAAGTATGTTTAACCTGCTCTGATTCTGAAGGATTGTGCTTGCCTTAATCCCTGGCATAGAAAGAAATGATAAAATTCCACTGTGGATTTTAATGGGCTGAAATAACCTGTCCATACGGGTAATGAGTATGAAGCATTTCTTTCATATTTGGTCATGCTGGGCCGACATACTTCAGCCGTATTCACCGTATCTCGCTTCTTCAATCCTGATTTTTGTAACAGTAGTTGAATGCAGTCCCAGCTGTTTTTATACAAAAGCGGTCCAGTCACAGGACTACCGGGCCTTTGAAAGTAGAGAGGGAAAGGAAGTAGAGCATGAAACAAGTTAGAGAGGGGCTGCGCTTGTGTTTGAAAGAGAAGAGAGAGGAACGCTAAGATTATGAATGGCTAAAAGGGAAAAAGGCACGAAGAGTGGAGCAAACGAGAACAAGGAAGGGTTTTCACTCACAGTTGTCCATTCACTGTCACTGTAGGTAGATTGCATTGCAGTTTTTAAGTCTTTTGTTCGCAATGTGAAGTCTTTTAAATGCGGAAAGTCTTAAAAAATGAAACGTCTTTTTGTGCCTTTCAACAGTGAGAGGCAAGTGCTGGCAAATCTGAAGTTATCATCTTCTTATTTGATAAAGAAGAAAAGGTCTGATGTCAATTCGGGGAAGTGGAAGCCCTTAATATACACTCGAATTTTAACAAAGTAAGGAGAAATTGATAAAGGCGAAGACACTGCTAGGTCTGTAATGAATGAATTATGTGTGACTGTAATTCCTAAACAGCTAAAGCGATATTTTTCCCTTCGTTATTTAAGACCATTGTGCAGCAGCAGATTTATGAAAAAAACTGCCAGTGCCCAGATAATGAAGCACCTGAGTGTCAGCAGGTGTAGAGAGCAAAGATGAAGATGGGAGTGGACGAGGGGAGGAAAGAAGGGAAAACGGCAAGGATGCAGGCAGGTCGTCCTTCTTATCTCCAGCGATGGTTCTACCTTTGGCCAGTTGCCAGGCAACGGTGTGCTTGACAACAGCTGAGGATGAGTTGATGTGGCTCTCCTGTCACAGCAAGCAGTGGCGGGAAGCCAGTGTCAAACACTCCCTCCAATCCTCACAAGGTCAGTAAGAGGGCGCTCATCTTTTACCAGAGGGGGATCGGAGGTCATCAGCAAAGTCGGGGCAAAGAATTGGCTTATAAAACCAACCCGAAGAGGACGCGCTCACTCTTAAATGCTAACACGTGTAGCCACACCCCAAAATGCGAGGAATCATTTTGCAGTTGTGTGTCCGTGTGTGTGTTTGTATTTACTCCACCTCACTGTTTCATGCTGTATCTTTGAATAAGTGAGTGGCTGTGCACCCCCACTGCGTGTGAGACCACCTGCCTGTGCTTTGCTCCTTTTTAGTCTCCAACCAGACACCTTAACAGAGACCCACCACTGTTTACACCTGTAGCTTATGGTAATACAACCACTGATACACAAGCACGGATTAAAAAAATGGTGCGCACACACACAGAGTGAGCACTATCAGTGGGAGTCGAGAAAAAAGCCTTCTTGTAGTGACAGATGCGAGTAACTGAGTAGAAGAAAGCGAATGAAACATGAGAAGACATCTGAGAGGGCTGACATCTCTGAACATGTCTTCTGTCGTGTTGGTCTTACGTATTAACAATCATCAACATGAACTCAATAATATTTATTTTAATGCAATAGCTAAAGTAACCTTGCAGTTAAGTGTGTCTAAATGTTGTAGCTACAGTACTTTAAGCTGTTTTCAAGCTGACATTATTTATGGGGTGTCTGTCATAGCATGAAACATGAAAGGGAGGTTTAAAAATGTGGGCTAATCTGATTTGTAGACAGAAGAAAGCTAACTGGCATCGAAGCAGTGGCATGTGCTTTGTAAATGTGTAAAATAATTCTGCAGTTCATGTGAAACAATCCAAAAGCTTCTGCTCTGTAAAATCTGAATCAAATTTAACGTAATTTTGTAAAATTATCTGTCCCCCGAAAGTAATTTATTGCAAATGTGTTCATTAATAATACGAAGACAAGATTAATATCCATGCTGCACATATCATTCAAAAACAAACAAGGCCAAGTGTTAGTGAAAGCACTTTTTTAGACTATATATGCTAAATATACAGTCATCTGTAATGATAAAGTCACATGAAAGAAAGATGGAGTCTATTCTAAGTCTGTAAGTAAGCTTCACCTATTCCAGACTCAAATGTACAGCTAACTTCCACACATTATATTCATCTGTCAGAGGATGATTGGCAGCAGTGGGTAAGCAAAAGGGTATATTTGTATTATTTCACTTATTTCTTAAGAAATAAGAAATACTGCTGACCCCACCTCTCAGCTAAATAATACCCCTCACTTTGAGTCCTTTTTTCACTCAGAAACAATTAAACACAGATGGGACATTAATCACAGCATGCCTGAAACCTAAAAGGGAAGTAAACAAAGCAACAGTAAGGATGTCATCCCTGGAATTAATGTTCTGCTCCTTTGTATTTACCAGTCACGCGCTAATATATCAACTTTCTCTGGCGTGTAATATTTTAGTGCGGGAATGCATTGCTGAAATGCATCATTCCTCTCAAAGTTGCATTCATCCTGTGCTGTCTGACCTATTACACATGACAGATGAATGGGGGAAAGGGGATTTTAAAAAACCCACCTTATCGGGAGCCGTAATGTCACTTGCACTCTTACTTACCGTAAATCCTTGTTTTTCTTGTCTGCTGTTATATGTTAAGCTCCACATGTGCTTGCTCAAACCCTCCCCCGTCACGTTGGCAGTAACAAATGGCAGAATGAGGAAGTGTTCTGTTATGCCTGGCTGCCTGCTCTGCTTAAGAGAAATGGTGCGTTCACAATAATGTGATAATACAGCCCTGATGAGCTGTCGCTCAAACCCCTCGCTGCTGAACGAAGGGAGGCACAGCCTGTGTGCGTTTGCATGTGTGCGTGTGTTTGTGCTGATATTAGGGTGGGTAAGAGGGAGGGAACAGGTGTGTGTCTTCCCTCATTTTTATGTTAGTTTTCGCCTGCGTGTGTGTCTGCTCTGTTTTATCAGCAAACCTGTGCTGTGCTGCGTTTTTACCCGGAGTTTTCAGTGTGTCTGCCTCAGTGTGAGTACATGTGTGTGGCGAGAAGTAAGGGGAGAGTAGGTGTGTGTGTGTGTGTATTGATATGGGTATACGCAGTTTGTGTGTGTCATTAATTTAGCAGAGCTCTGGAAGCGTCCGGGCAGGCCAGTCTGTTAGCGTAGCCGCTACTTATTAATCAACCTGGCAGACAGACAGCGGTGGCACTGCCCCTCTGCCTGCCAAATAGGGAGCTGGTCTCACTCTGATAACTTTCAACACGCTACAGCCATTGCTCTGAGGATGCCAAATTAGGAGCAACTCTGGCTAAGATAAGTCTAATAGTCTCATGCTGTGGGAGGGTGATAGACTGTGGCTCGCCTAGAAGACTGATGGTTTGTGGTTGGTGCTGCAGGGCGGGGGTTAAAACGAAGAAGGCTACGATTTTAAGGAAGCTAGGAGAAGAAAACTGAGGAATTGCAAGTTGTTGTTTTTTCCTAGATAATCCAGAGAAGCTTCACTTGGAGGAAGATGTGGGCGTTGGACGTATCCACGCTTTAAGAAAAAAGCAGATTGACTGAATGCTGGTGTGCACAGCGGTTCTTCTGCCAGCAGAAAAGATGATTATTTACAATATTCATTCATGTGTCAGTCCAGCAGAAGCAATGTCACTGCCAATCTTTGCTGGCACCACTTCCACTAGGCACAAAAACGCAAATTGATCGGCCAAACTGTGACTTTGGACGGGTCAGAAGATTTAATCCCCCCGCTCTGTGCTGAAGTGTAAATAACTGTCCAAACCTCGAGCGCAGCAGAGTGGAATCTGTAAGTGTATTTGTTAATTTGGTTCCTTTATGGTCTGCTAAACTTCAAGACTTCATCGCTTGGTCCCGATGAATGTTTAAGGCAATTTAAGATCATCTGAATAATGGACATTTCTGGTGTGCAGAACCATAAAGAACATTTTACACAGTGAAGGGTTTTTAGGTTACTCTGCTTCTATTTATGAAATATGAATTATTCATCAAAGCCTCGGACGTCTCGATGAACGGTACACATACATGTTGACTTTGACTTACTTATCTCTTTCGCTTACTTTCCGTCTCGCTCTATTTCACTACCATACTTTAACCATACCAGTGTTCTGCGTAAGTAGACGGACGTTTAAAAAAATATGTCAGGCATGTTGATTGGCCAATTCTGGCCAGTGATAGGGATTCAGCCAATCACAATGAGCAGTCACTTGTTCTGGGATGCTAACTGGCTGAAGCTAACACTAAATCCCCTTTCCTGCTATGAGAATCTTCACCTTGTGATAGTTTGACCTCAAAGATGCTTAATGAAGTCATGCAAGGAAAATACAGGCTGTACTGTAAACTGTACAAGTCCAAGAACAGTTTGGTATTTTTAATATTTGACCCAATATGACCCAAATCGTGGCCGTGCTCACAGTATTCACTTTTTCACTCCCTCACCTACTATTGAGCGCTCGCTTTGTGCTGAACACAGTTTGGCTTACTTCAGTTGTGCTGTATCATCCCACACACGGCTGATGGCGACTGCCCATGGAAAGCAGCCTAAAATATTAACATAACTCTCCTTTGTTGGTATTGCAGATATTTGACAAGCTAGCTAAATAACAAAATATTACTCATTTATACAGTTTAGACTCAGAAACTGTCTCAAAATTTGGGTTTTTTATATGTACTTCATGCTCAGGTTTTAAGAAATCAGTTTTAAAAAGAAATCAGTAAGTTCTAATAACATAATATAATCATTTCCAAAGTTGCTTAGAGCAGTTACACATAAGAAGTCCGTTTTTAGCTTGTTTTCAATGCATTAGCATTCCAGTGTGCGGGGAGGGCACAGCTAACAGGTGAGCCATTTCATACATACGAAAATAGAAGAGTTTAGTGGAGCTATAGGTCAGTGGTCACTAATTCCAGTAGGCTGAGTCATTCATCATTATATGTAAAATAGGCTCTCCTGCTGCTAGAGTCTACATTCTTTGTCTTTATGTTGAAAGTTGTAAATGAATTCCCTTTTGTGTGGATTGTTGTGTGTTTTAGCTACACTGGGCCACAGTGCATTATGGAGGGTGGATAGCATTACCTCAGTGAGTGCACATTAACCCCATTGCCCATTCCCCCATATCAGTTACTGTCAATCAAACAGGGGGAACGACAGGAACGACTGGATTATGGGGCAGGTCACCAAACTTTAGTGTGTATTCTGCATCATATTGCTAACATTTATTCTATTGTTTGACTCTGCAGAGAGCAATGACCGTGATCACACAGTAGAGCTACCCACCACTCAGAGCCGGTGCCAAAAACCCTGCTGACCTTTCAGGATATACAGCAGGATTACAGGGGATGCATGAAACATATAAATGTAGGAGACATCTCAGAGTTTCCAGAGAGCACACGCTGTACTGCGATTCTGGCATTTCAGCCACTTTCAGAATCGAAGGTCACGTTACAGACTTTTCCAAGGAAGACTTTTCCCACCCTCCGACTGATAGCTGAGTGCGTAGTGGAAGGGATGAAACTGTGTGAATAGCAAGCCTTTTAATGAGCCTACTTTGTATTCAAGCTGTTACTTTATTTTTTCTCCGTTATGAGCTGCAGTCAGAATGAAGTTGGAGTGTTGTGTTTGTTCTTTGTTCTGATAAAAAACAGATTTTCCACACAGTCTTTTTATTTCGTCTTGAAAATTCTTATTAAGCTTTTTTATTAAGCTAAAATCATTTTTTAATAAGAAAGCATGTGTCTCTAATTTCTCTCTAATTTGCTGAAATATACGTCCTTGTTTTTTTAATTACTGTTATCTTAGATAAATATGATTTATCAGGACTTTCCTTGCAGTACAGATCAATAAGAAGTTGGACTTTGACTTTTTATTAAAAACAAACAACAAAAAGTCTGACACAGATGTAGCATTACATTACATTTACTTTACATATGATTGCATGCTATAGCATTAAAAAACATACACTCAGTATTTGATTTTTCAGGGAAAACGCCCCAAAACAAAACAAAAACAATCAAACATTGTCAGTCTTTCTCACAGGCTTTACCGAATGCTAACACTGTTAGACGCGGTGCTGCTGGGGGGTGATACAGCACGCTGTGTAGCAAAGCTGGAACAGCTGTGTGGCGTAGCTGCAGGCTTCAGATGCACTGCTGCTAGTGCGGGGAGAGAAAGAGGTGATAATTAGTCAATATAATTAGGAATTTAATTGGACGGATATAAATGATTAACTCAAAGTAGAATTAAGTCAAAAGATTTATCTGATTATTTTCCAAAAATGTATAACTTAGTAAAATGTATAGCTTATCGATCATCATGCATGTAAATATCTCAAAATTCTAAATCCTCTGCAGTGAGGGGTAACGTAATAATATAAGGCTTTTTGTTGACCTTAAAGACTGTGGTGGATGTAAGACAGATTTTAATGGGTTGTTGACATGACCCCACTCTACACCAGTTGACAGAACGACGCGCACACAAACGCTACCCAAACCATAACCTCGCTAATATGCCCTTTTACTGAGGCCCGGGGTGTCCAAGTTCATTACCAGGCCTCTGGAGAACTTCAAGACATGTTGAGGTAGCCATTTAAATCAGCTGTGTTGGATCAAGGACACATCTAAAACCTGCAGGACATTGGCTCTCGAGGCCTGGAGTTGGACACCCCTGACTTAGGCAGTACAAGGGTCTCAAAAGTGGCTTTTTTGGTCCTCTCAGTTGGTCCCTGTGATTCAATTGCAGAGACACAGGTTGGATTCAAAGGAGCCTGAGAGCATAGGTTTATAGTAATTTTGTTTCAAAGTAGGTCTAGATTAAGATAAGATAAGATAAACCTTCATTAGATAAACATGCTAATAGATATTTTCTTTTACTTCACAGTTCTTCTTCTTTGTTGGTAAAATTGACTTTCAAAATAAGTAATTACATTTTTTGTTGCTTATTTCTCTAAGTTAATAAATACAATGATATATTATTATATTTAAATTATTAAGAAAATACTTATATGGGGTAAAAGATTAGATTAATCACAGCCTGCTAAGATAGTCTATCAACAAGTGTGTGTATATGTTGATAGGGTACGTTAGCAGGCTGCTCCACTGTTATTGCACAGTTATTACAGGGTTTGTGGGAAAATTCAACATAGGTTCCTGATGGAGTCTTGGTTTTCTTTGCCTGTTTTGGACTGCATGGTTATGTAGAGTTTTTAAAGCAGTAGTTGCAGCTTTTGTTGTATTGGCTTGCCCTCTTGTGGATGTAATGCAATATTTGAATGGTTCAAACTTGTGTTTTGGGGTTTTTGTTCAATTATTTTTTCTGAAAATAACCAGCTGTGGCTAATGCTCAAGTTTGGAAATTTTAATATGGGTTTGCTGACATTTTTCTTAAAGGCCCAGTTACCAGTGTAACTTTGAATGCATGGGATGGCATCTTGGAGAACATTAAATTCTATAAAATTCTAAATGCAGGTAATAATAATGTGAGAGTTTCACGGGCAGCTTTTAGAGCAAATTAATTCATTTTTTTCTGGAAAAAAGTTAACTATAACTAGCAATCAATCAGTTGAGTAATTATGTAACGTAGTGCACGAACTACACACCCTGGATATAATCCAAAGGCTCTGCCATTCTTGCACACATAAAGTATCGTGATTTTTGGCAAAAGGCAATTAAAATTCCTTTCCATTGAACACAGCAGGTAATTTATTGGGTCATTTAGAAGCTCAGACAGTTGTCGTGTACAGACAGCCCCGCAGTTTATTCTGGCTCAGAGAATAAAAGAGAAGAGTGATGGGCAGTGTGATGAAGAAAGAAGAAAGGTGATGAAATGTACTGTATTCTGTCAGCAGAGTTGGTGTCACCAGCTCAGGGACAGTCTGACGTGCACATGATGGAGGTTTCATGTCTGGGCTTGTCGTGGAAGACCTCGCTGAATTAGAGGAGAGAAAGGGGCCAGTGCATTCAATAACACTGAGACAGTGGGAGGGGGAACAAATAGATAACACATTGTCTTTGAAGGTAAATGACACATACTTGCAGTAACTGCTTGCACTGCAGATTGTTTAGTTCTTTCATTTAGATGTTGGAGACGTCCAACATTCAATCTTTTGTTGTTTTTCCCTATCTGATGATGAGTTTACTTGATTCTTTGTTTGCCCTTTGCATAGCTGTGATAACTGGGCTGCCATCACGTCATATGTGTAGACTCCCATGTTGAAGTATTAAATAGTATGTTAACTATAAATAGTTTCCCCCTTTTATAACAACCGAATGCTCGGTGAAGTTTTTTCATAACGCGCCTGTTTTAATTGTGTTGAGTCTTTAAGCTAGCAGCTGTAGAAGCTAGTTCAAGTCCCTGAACCATAAACGTTGTTTGTGTTGTTCGATCTATTTCAGGCATTTTTAATTTAAATATTTGTCAAATAAAGTGTTTTACGTCTCGTAAAATCCATCAAAGAAGCTTTTGCTTCTAGTAGAATTCTTTTTTTTTTTTAAACTATTAGCACTAATTAGCAGCATTCGTCTCTATGTGTTTATGTTTTGTACCCATACAGTTTATGAATGTGATCGCTTACCAAGCTTGCTGTTCTTGATTACGTCACTCTCTAGTCTAAATATGGTTACATCCAAAAAAAGAAATCAAAGGCTGGTGCTGAGACTTTAAACTGCAAAGTGGATGTAGGTCATAGTGGCTACGTCAGTCTTCTATGAGACTGAAGAGGAGTGCTCTCTCTTTGGTTCTGCGCTGCTGCATCATTGTAGGATATGAATGAAATGTTCTGCGCTCTCTCCTTGTCATCACATTAAACATTGCCAAGGCCCACAGGCTGAACATTGAAAACACTGGATGTAATTGGTTGCCGTGTGCTACATCATACATGATTTTTCCAGTAGTGCGAACACTGAGAGATGACGGAGTTTCCTCTCACAGTCTCGTGTTGTTCCATTTGTACATTCTAAATCATCTTCTGGTACTTCCTCTGCACGCGTTACAGATGTGATAGATGTGCTCGCGACACAGACCCGTCTTGTGAGTTGATCATGCAGCGAGACGAGCGTGGTCCTCCTGAGAGTGATTTCATTCACGGTTTTCCCCGTGTGCATTCGTAGCGATACGACAAAACACACATCACGAGGTCGACAAACAGAGTTATCTGGCTTCTCACGCAGGAGGGGCGTTTTCCATTTGTAAGTGATGCAGTGAAGAGAGAAAACCATCACCTCTGACAAAAGCCTTCGGCAAACTTATTTGTTGTTGTTTATTATTATTATTATTGCGAGAAATAATGGAAGCTCTCCAGTAGCCTTTAACTTCAGGTTGATAGTACGTGCTGATGCACTCTACCTCTGTTATCCTGCTGTCAGTGTGATGGGATCTTCATGTACGCTTTCAGTATTCACTGGGGACTGTAGCTGTTTGTTACTGTTTTGGTGTGTTTTTACCTCTTGGGTTTTTCTTTTGTTTGTTTTTTATCCCTCAGCCATAAAAGGCTGATGGCGTATTGTCGTCACCCCGCCGAGTGTTCAGGCAGAGCAGTGTGGACACTCAAGTTTGTGAATGTGATACTCTGAGAAGGAGGCAGGGAAAATTTTCAAATTCATACCCTAAGTGCATCTACTAGGAAGGGGAGGAGTAGCCACTCTTATCAGCTATAATTAGGAAAATGATGCTACAGTTTGCAGAGGCTTACCAAAGGTGGACAATAGAAGACTGGAAAAATGTTACTTGGTTTTAATGAGTCTCAGTTTATGCTGGAACATTCTGATGGTAGGGTTTTGGCATAAACAGCATAAAAGCATGGACCCATCCTGCCTCGTCGTATAAGGGATTCAGGATGCTGGTGGTGTAATGGTGTGGCACACTTTGGACCCCTTAGAACCAACTGAACTTTGTTTAAATGCCACAGCCTACCTGTGTGTTGTTGCTGACCATGTACATCCCTTTATGACCACAGTACCAGCAGGTTAACACTCCATGTCTTAAAGCTCAGGTCATCTCAAACTGGTTTCTTGAACATAATAAATGTTTCCAGCATGTTGTTGAATTAATGCCGCGAAGAATGACGACAGCGCTGAAGGTAAAATGGTGTCCAACCTGGCACGAGTAAAGTGTACCTAACAAAGTGAGTGTAAGTGAACTGTAAAAGTAACATTTTTGTTTCCAAAGGGGTATTACTAATTTTACGTTAGTGTAATTAGTTTTCCAAACCTTTTCTGGAGTTTATTGAAAGAGCATAAAGATTCACAGTAAAATTTTCATCTCTAGTTGTTCATTTCATATGATGAATACCAAACATCAAATGAACTCTGATCTGCTGAAAGATGTTGAAATATGGAATTTTTATTTCATTATACATATCAGTGGGAAATATTCTTATTTATTTTTACTGACATGCAACAGTGTATGTAATTATAGACGCTAAATTTCATATCCAACTCCAGGCCTCGAGGGCCGGTGTCCTGCAGGTTTTAGATGTGTCCTTGATCCAACGCAGCTGATTTATATGGCTGAATCACCTCCTCACCATATCTTGAAGTTCTCCAGAGACCAGCTAATGAACTAATACTTTAGTTTAGGCATGTTGACCCAGGGTGAGATCTAAAACCTGCAGGACACCGGCCCTTGAGGCCTGGAGTTGGACACCCCTGCAGTATGCCTACTTAAAAAAAACCCTTTATTTACACTGTGGCTGGAGACTGTGCTCCAAACAGTGAGTCTATACTTGCCAGCATCCCCATACATCATAGAGTACATTATTCAGGACGTCATAATTTCAGTTGCACAAACAAATAACAAAGTAACATAAATTATAACAATACTGAATATTCATTATTGACAAAATAAAATGAGGTAGCCTTTATTAGTCTCAGAGTTGTTACAGCAGCAGAGTGAACAATATTTCTTATGATATGAACAAATAATAAAGTGTTCCTGACATAAATTAATGAATTTGTACATAAAAAAAGAAGAATGCAGAATATTACGTGTTTGACATATTTCCTGGGGGAGGATCTCCCCACACACACAGCTAAACATGTGTTAGTCACACATTTTCCCGGGTTTAAGCCCTATGACTGTGTCAAAATAATGTCTGTGTGTGTGAAACTAGACACACAACCAAATAACGTGGCAGCTGGCAGTGCAGCATTTTTCCAAAACATTATTTATCTAAGTTGTTTACTCAAAAATACATAGAAGGTCAAAGTAATTGAAAGCTTGTGTGTGTTTGTGTGTGCGCGAGTGCAGAGGTGTTTGCGTGAAGGATGAGCAATCGAGGGGGATTTGAGAAGCTGTCTTCCGCAAACTTCAGAGGCAGAAGTCAGATTAGTTTCTTTATGAGCCGGAGATAAAGCCCAGAATTCCCTTTGTCTCTCAAGCACGCGGGCTCGTGTCAGCCTCACTTTTGATGTGAAGCAGACTTATCTGACGGTAACCTTTCAGAGCCGAAGGCATTGGGCACGACTGCCATTGAGTCATTAGAGTGAAAAACATTTTATGATACCATTTGCATATTTTAATTACAACACCGCGGAAGTGGAAAACATCAGACATCTCAGAGTTGTTGTGCTTTAAAAGGGTGGGATGGTCGTGTAAAAACAAATGCATACAGGTGTGTGTGTGAGGGAGGGAGAATTAGACGTATGATATACCGGTTAGCTCACAGAGTCTTGGAGAGGTTTGGTTTAAGCGGTTGCAGCAGAGGAGCATATTAACACTGACACTCCCCCAGCGAGGCCTGCTCTTTGAGTTGAGATGGAGGTTAGCAGCTGAATAATGATTTCAAACACATTTTCAAAAGGAGCAGATATGGAGCAGTCCCTTTTCATTGACATGCATTGAGGTGAAAATTGTAGGACTCTCTGTTCACTCTCAGCCCAATTTAGTGATGCAGCATAACACAGAAAAAAAACTTATTCCACAATAGTAAATAACAGATTGATTTATGGACGCTGCACAATGGAGGCTGGTTAACGAGAACAGAGCCCGTCTGTGTCATCGCCTTTTTTTCTTTTGTTTTTTGTTACACAGTTAGGGGACGTTTGTGCAACACCGCAGCACATGGTCTTATTAACAAAACCCGAGCTCAGCTAAATTGTAGCACATTGGCTATATGCAGTGCAGTGTAGTGGAGTTACAGTATGTAGGCCAAACCCAGCATGGGATCCATTTGAAGTATTTCACAACTTTGCCAGTGTGTAGTGGAATAGCAGGGGTCTACTTTTAGCTCCACAGATTCACGTCCATTCATTCCACTTGCAGCCTAAGAGGGTGAAATTGTGATTAGATAAACGCACACACACAAACAGACACAGAGAAATATGCAGATAAACATACAAATAAGTACAGTCGGATACTCCGAGAGACACGCGTACATTCAAAGACCCCCGCAGACCCACAAGGAGTGTTTACCCATTTATTTTTGCTGTTTGTTTGTTTTGCTCGGTAAATCCTAACCACCGCACAGCTGCTGCTGCTGCTGCTGGAGCAGGCGCGGACACCAGTTCGGGGATTCATTAGCTCTTGTTTTTCCTCCCCTCATTTCCCCACTTTTCTCGTCTCGCTCCTTTTTCCCTGCGTCTCGACACAGGAGCGCTGTAATAGTGGTTCATTCCATGGCCGGACCCAGTTTTAAGCGCTCCAAGTCTGTAGGAATAGTTGTAGAAAGGGTTTGGAGGAACTTGCTAAAAGTGGAGAGGATGACCTCCAGCGATGTCTTCGAGGTTATCTCATGTTTAATATGTAGCTTGCACAGTTTTAACCGTTTAGCCTGTTGTGCCCACTGGCAGCATGAAGTTGGTACACTTCAGCATTTACCAGGCAATGAGGAGGTAATAAAAGATGCTCTCAGGAAGAATTACAGGTTGTTAAACACCAAAGCTTTGCAATTTTTTTTGCATAAAATAAAAAGTTGTGGCACATTTGAATTTTCCCTTTAGCTCTGTCTCCTTGTGCAGCTCAGTCTTTACTGTTTTTAGATCTAACCACTTGCTCACGTGCACTTTGCAGTGTAACTTCCTCAGACTTGTGCAGATAGCAGATGAGAGATGAACCAGCCCAATTCATCACAATGAGATTTATAGCATGCTAAAACTAGCAGGTATGCTGCAAGCATTCAGCATTTGCATCTCTGCCCACGATGATGACCTTGAAGAAGGCGAGAAACTTTACAATCCAACTTCTTATTCTGTAGTCTAAACCTGCATCCACAATGGAAGAGACCAGAGAAAGTGAACGACATTCCAAAACTTCAAGCAAATAAGATAACGGCTGGCAGCCGGAAGCATGCGGGATCCAAGATTAAAAAAATGTCTTAACTTGCAGCCGAGCAACTGAAGTGACTACCCAATGACAGTGAAGACTGGCGCTGATTGACACATGACCTAGTAGTAGATGCATTAAAGAGTCACCTAGGAAACTGGAGCCTGGAACGTCCACGGCAACCAGAGAATTCATTTATTTGGAATGACATCAGCTTCAAAGCGATGTGCGAACCAGTGACTGGCTTCCAGTGTGGACGCGCCATATGGATATCTCATCCTCTGCTGCTTCAGTTTGACACTTGCAATTCTTTATTCAGCCTTTTAACGATTTTAAAGTTCAGCATGAAAACAATTAGACATGTTAAGGTCAACCATTGATTCATTAGGCACAATTTCACTGCTTTTAAATACCTGGAACGTTTCTACACAGCTGTAATCCTTTTCAAGCCAACAATTATTGCATTTTCTGGATGGAACACACTAATCGACTCTAACGTCGCATCCTGTGAACGGGTTGGCAAATGAGTGGATAAAGAAACTCAGTGTGTTGTTTTCTTGTGCCAGCCGTGCCGGTGACTAAAAACACTTACTGTAGCTGTGCTAGTGCAATGCACACAGCTTGGACTATACTATACATCGTGTCCGATCTGGCCCACGGCACCCCTATTTCACCCGCCATTACCCTCCGACTGGTTGGAAGACC
Source organism: Oreochromis niloticus (assembly GCF_001858045.2). Classification (NCBI taxonomy): domain Eukaryota; kingdom Metazoa; phylum Chordata; class Actinopteri; order Cichliformes; family Cichlidae; genus Oreochromis; species Oreochromis niloticus. The sequence goes on from NC_031967.2 coordinate 7,754,378, forward strand.
CCAGGGACGGACACACCCGAAGGAGCTGAATGAAGGATAAACAGGAGTGGGGCGAAAGAATTCAGCTGAAGAAGAGATGTAGAAACACAAAGAAAAGAAGACAAGGAGGCGAAGGCTTTTCAATTCTGAGCGCGCACACACACAACACGGAAAGGGCTCATGATGGGAGTGTGTGATGAGGAGGATGAGCTATTGTTCCTAAGGGCTCTAAAAGTGTTCACAGGGCAACAAAACCTGATCGATAGACGCACACCTCCACTCTATAAAGACTCTTGTTAAAGAAGAAGAGTGAAATAGATACTGGTCTTTCTCTCATCCCTGTGGACACACACACACACACACACATACACACACACACACACACACACACACACACCTGGCAATCTATCATCTCACTTCCTCTCGCTGTGTTTGTCCCTTTGTGACTCATTCTGTCTCTGTCAGCCACTTCTCCTTTGCTGCCATCCATGTGTGTGTGTTCGTCTGTATCCCTCTGACACACTTGGACTGGCCTGTGACAAAAACAAGAGCAATCACACCCCTTCATGCTTAACATACACAAACACACACACACACAGAAGCCTGCATGGGCAGATTGAAGGCTACGAGAAACGCTTGTGTGCATATGGTCGTGCTCTGCTGGGAGCTGGCCTGGTTTCTCTCTCACCAGTGTCAGGACTTCAGATGCTAGCAGCTCCAGCTCCAAACCCAACCCTGAAAGGAAAAGAGTCAGAACCACAAGGGACGTAGCAGATGAAAGAATGAATGACATGAGAGTGAATGCAGGAGCGTCCACGAGGAGAGAGACAGAGTGCAAAAAAGTTGATGCATATTCATTCCATGGCCGGACCCAGTTTTAAGCGCTCCAAGTCTGTAGGAATAGTTGTAGAAAGGGTTTGGAGGAACTTGCTAAAAGTGGAGAGGATGACCTCCAGCGATGTCTTCGAGGTTATCTCATGTTTAATATGTAGCTTGCACAGTTTTAACCATTTAGCCTGTTGTGGCTAAATGGTCAGCTATTAATGATTCAAATCTGAAACACGGAAAGGATTTTTTTCTTCAAAGTTGGATTCTTGAAAACAAAATGTCCTGGTTTATTTGCTAACACCTTTGATTACTTGAGGTAACAGCATGTGTGCACGTTATTGTTCTTACCTCTTACCTGAGCTTCATACAGCGGTGCAGTTGCCACTCGGAGAATTCGTTTATTTGGATTGACAGGTGAGATGCTGTGAAATGAGCATGTACAGTTCTTCAACATCACAAATCAGCATTTCAATCACTCTCCTTCACATATTTTCTATTAAAATGTCTGTCAGAATACAGCCGTTAATATGAGAGAAGGTTGGTTAGGCTAATAGGAGTTTGTGGAAACCCTTTTCCTGCAGTATCACACAGAAAGTCAATTCAGTTTTATTGAAAAAATCACCAAAGCAGTCAAATCAAGCCACTACAAAACCCCAACAATCAGATGATCCCCTATGAGCAAGCTCTTGGCAACAGTGGGAAAGAAAAACTCCCTTTTAACAGGAAGAAGCCTCCAGCAGAACCAGGCTCAGGGAGGGGCAGGGCCATCTGCTGCGACCAGATGAGTGTGATGTTCACATGTCTGCACTGTAGTAGTGACTTTATTAACATCAGATGTGACTGTATGTAATATTTTGTGCTCTACTGGACATCCATCAGCTGTTAGACACAGACTGAAGTACGGCTGGCCGACATCTCCTACCCTGCCTTTTTCTCCCGCTGCCTCTCCTCATGAGTAAAACCTGCTGTTGCTCTTTATTATGTCTGTGAGATTACAAATAACAATCGGTGCTTGTTGTTAATAGAGCTCTACCTCGTCACGTCTACTTGTTTGCAACTCGCTAATTTGTACTGCTCTTTGTTCTTTGTGTTGATCATTATTGAAATGAACCTGCTGCTTCTGTGTTCACAGATTGGTGTTTTGTTTTGGGGTTTCTTTTAGTATCACCTGAAAACTTTCTACTCCCATCAGCTTTTTTGCTTTTTTTCTTGGTTACTGCAGTGCCGCGCTAATCTGCCCCACTCAGTAAATCTAGCTAACAAATGAATTCCACTTCCTGTTTCACAACCATCTGAAAAGTTACCCCATGTTTACTGAATGATTTCAGGGGGCGGTTTAGCAGTGATAGCAGTAACTCAGTACAGATCTGTGTTAAAGGTTCCACACTGAGGCTGATAGCAGTGACAGTAAACTATCAGTAAAGCCGGATCATAAACCAATCAGCAACTGAAACAACTAAAACCTGTTAACATGTAAAGTTTTTCACACACTACTTTGGTAACTCCCTGATATATCGCGTCATATGTCAAGCAATGATGTCTTTCATTCCTACTGGTAAAATAGGTTGATATAAATCTCCCCACTTCACATGGCTGCAGTTATTTTACCCGTTGTTGCTACAAGTTGCTGATTTCATTGACTTTCCGTCTTGGGTCACCTCATAGCCACTAGTGTCTTTCTGTGTGGACGTTTGTTAAGAGATGAAGAGTTAAACTGAAGGATAACGATGTGATGTTCTGCTGGGAAGCATCAGGATCAGCTGCTTATCCCCTCGTGCCAGACATCACCGGAGACCCTCACAGGTGCCGTTTTTCGCCCTGTTGAATCAGAGCTGTGTTGATGGACCTACACGGTATCAGACAGGTGTAATGCTGGGCCCGATCGATGCATGCATACAGTGATTTTTGTGAGCCCTCATGCATCAGTGGTTTTTCGACTCCAGCCCAGAAACCGCAGACTCCGGCAGAGAGGTAATTACTGAATATAGTAGCATTGATTGGCAGCGTGACAAAATGGGGTTTGATTGATTCAAAGCTTTATAACTTAAAAACGAGAGGCCGCTGTTTTATTTTACATCACCATTAACACACCGCTGTTTGTTTTCTCTGCCGTGCTGAAAAATCAAACGTGACTGTTACAGAAAAGGAGGATTTGGACGATAAGAAGGAGAGGACAAAACAAAATAAAGCGTTAGGAAGGCCGCGAATTGAACTCCCTGCTTCTGATGTTAAGCAGGTAACCCTCTCATTTGGTGTGTTGTTCTGCTCAGGAAAGGACTGGCATCAAACACATCTCAGCACACACACACTCACATACACAGGGGTCCTGACCAGTAAGAGGGCATAAAATCTGAATAATTTCACAGATAATTTGGTTGTCACAGGCTGGCAATAGCAATAACAACTTTAGATAGAGAGTGAGCACAAAAGGGAAGTAGAGAGAAGAGCGGAGCGAATCACCCTTAGCCAATCGCTGTGTCTAAGCCAAAGTGGTGTTTGTGGGAGGATTAAAAAAAAAAAGCTCCTTTTTAAGCCTGTCGAAGAAAATGAGGGGAATCGCTCTCATTTCCCCTTTTCTCCTGCTTCCAGATCGTTCCTCCTCTCCTTGCATCACTCAGCGTGACCCTTTGAAAAATCCCAAAACGTTTAGCGTGGCGGCAGGATGATCGCGCGCTCCAGCTTCGGCGATGGTGGCATAAAATATGGGGTGCTGTAATTGGAATTATGCACTTAGACACAGTTTGGGGATGTGCAGTCTATCCAGCACACAGGTGGCTTTCATCACCTCGGAGAGAAGCAGGCAGCGGTGTGCGTGTGTGTGTGGGTGTGCGCAGCCACATATTGAAATTGTGTGTCCTATACATTATTCAGATGCTTCGAGCCACCACATCTGTTCGTTTCTCTGAGCAACACACACACACCTGATAAACAATAATTACTCTGCTGCCTGGCACCCGTGTCACCCTCTAACATTGGCTTTGTGCGGCATGTAGTGTGTGAGGAGTGCTGTTTGTCACCTGTACACACAGATCATAATGACAGAAATAGCTGCACACAAACAACAAACCTGTGCAGGATAGATGCACCACAGTTTGCCGTGCATGTGCTCACAATTCACGAGAATTCGCATGCACACTTTGGAGTCTGTGGAGCGTTTCGGAGGGGTGCTTACGTACTCGCGTGATCCCCGTGTCTTTGCGCGCTTACATGTGTGTGTTGTGTGCCGCCTGTGTTTTGGGAGAGGAGAGAGAGATAAAGAGAAAAGGAGGCAGGCTTTTCTGTGGCGTCAGCCTTTGATCAGTGTCCCTCTGTGTACGTGTGTGTGTGTGTGTGTGTGTGAACCAACCCCTGGTGTCTTGGAGGCAGATGAAACAGTGTGCCTCTATCCGGGGCTCACAGAACACCCACTATCCTCCTCGCCTTTTCCTTTACTCTCGTCTCTGCATCGCCCCCCCCCCCAACCACTGTTCGTTACCACAGCCATTTTAAAGGCTATTCATGCGGCGCCGCGCCTTTCATCTTGCATTGCTGCGTTTTCACCAGCTCCTCGATTTCTTTTTTTTTTCTCAAGCCTTTTATCAGATTAGAGCAGACGGGGGTAGGTGGGGGGGAGGACGGGTGAAGTGGCCTGCTGTTGTGCACTGTCTCTCTGTCAGATGGACGCAGCATGGGGGTGCAGAGAAGACGGCGGCTTCGGCTGTTATGAAAGATAACACGAGGATCTGGGGTGTCTGCTGGCTCTGTGTGGCCCACTTCTCTGTTTTGCTGCTCCACCGGCACAGCCAGCGTGATAATAGATGCTTCAAGAAGCTGCACAATAATGATTATTTCCCACCTTTGGACTTTGCTGCCAGAGCTTTCTCTTTTTCTTCTTTGTCCAAGAAACTGTGCTGACACAGAAATATTGCTATGCATTGCAGTAATTAGCCAAATTAATGACCTCATTAGCATAATTGGTTATGTTTAATATATCATGGTGATTACAGTAGGGCATTAGGCAGCTTATTTGCCTCTTGTTTGTGCTCGGCTTAATTAACGCACCCAAACATGCTGCTTATTTGTGAGTGTTTGTGGCCTTGTAAGAGCAGCACAAAAGCCGTAATGGAATGAGATGCTTCTCGAGACGCACTTTGATCTGTTTTGTTTTATGGATCGTAAAGGTGAACTGTAAAAATGAAAGAAAAAGTAGGAAAATATTGATTCATTATGTACTTGACGTAATTAGTTTGGTTACTGCTGTAAACTCTGTGCAGCATCGACAGCTAGTTTGTGGTGCAGTGCAATTAAAATGAAATATTCATGCACAAAAGGTGATCAGGTAACACCCCCCCTCCCCTCCCCCGCCCTGCAACAAACTTCATATTCCTCATCTCTCCATGAGCTGGATTCATGTGGCCGGTAATGAGCTCACCACCTTTCTCAGAGCAGTAAAAGCCCTCCCTCCTCAGCAGCAGCTCCTGCAGTGTGGGGGCTTCTGGGTTTATGGAAAGAAGTTTGATTATCCAGTTTTAATGCATTCATGTAGGTGCAGCAGGCTCACTGGTGCGTAGTTAGACGAATATGTGAGTAAATCCCAATAACTTGTGTTTTTACTGTAATTCTTTGGCTGTTCTTGTGTTTAATAATTATCATCAGGTTTTCTCAGTGATTTCTCAGCTATAGCCACTACGTATTCATGCCATAATTATGTGGTTTTACTTTATAATCCTTATTTGTTATCAAGCATGTGTTTCTGTAGTATGTGAGGGATATTTAGAGAAAATGCAGGTGGTTATTCTTGTTTTTACCACAAGGTGGCAGCACATCCTCATGTGTAAGCCCTTAGTAAGTCCCCTTTTCCCCCCTCTCTATAATTCCTGTTGAATTATAAGAGAATATATACAGTTCTTGGTTGTATTTTTAGTTTTTAATTTGGCTTGAGTTATTTGTCTTTATTTAGATTTTCCTTCCTTTATTCTTCCTCCACAGACAGATCATTAGTCCCCATAAATACAGTCAGGCCTAGCTGTTTCACAGTGTAACCAGCGCTGAACAGATTAAATGTATAATAAATTAAGAAATGTTTATGCTGGTGTGCTGGCTCTCAAATTCCCATTATCTTGATAACACTACTGAGACCCCCATAGCAGATAACGTACTGTATGTTTGTGTTAGAGCTGATCAGAGCAGCTACCAGCATACAAGTGTTCAGCTTCCACTGTAGCAGCTTAATTGATGACCTTTCCAGTGCACCTGTCTTTAATAAAGCTTTAATTAGAAGCCCCGTTAGGATCTCAGGGGCTGCCAGTTAATGGGTACTCAAATAGGAAAGATTTAGGTCTTTGGTGGAACAATCGAAGATACTTACCAGTAATCGTGAGAGGCAAATGTCGGCGAACATCATAAAGGGCGAGGTATTATTCGGCTGCTCTGATAAACGGGACGGTCGTCTTACGGGGGAACTTCGGGAAGCGTCGGCTGCTTTATCGTTCCGCGGGGGGAATTTGATTTGAAAACAGCATTCTGTGTCATTATGAGGTACAATGAAGAAATTAAACTCAATTATATCAGACAAAGCGCCGAATGAATAATTAATGCGCTAACAGTGCTGCATGCATTGAGTGGAGGTGTTCGGGGTATGTATAGTTCACATTATGTATGCAAATTAGGCCCCTGCACAGCTCACGAGAGGATGCATGTAAGGAACTGTGAAGCTTTGGCTTTTCCAATCAGACCACATTCTCAGTTAATTCAGATCGCTCCCTTTGAGACATTTGCTCATTTCAGAGTCTTCATGGGTGTGATGGGATACACACAGCATGTGTTTTGAGTTGCTGGGGTACTTTAATTGAACTTGAATATTCATGCATTTATCTGTGGCACCTGTGTCGCTTTTTTTTCTGTCCTAAAATCTTCTGCCTGTGAAGGTAAATGTTTCTGTTTGATCTTCTTTATATGTCATATCATGTGTCATGATATTTGATCCGGTTATTTGTACGATTCAGGTCAGGGCCACCTACCTTCCTCAGGCTCACGGCTGTCGTACTCTGAGTAGTTCTGTGTGGAAGTAGCTGCTCAATGACATTAGAGAGAGAAAACGTCATTAAGAGAGGGGCTGAAAAAGCAATTGCTTGTGCCACTCCCTTTGTTGTCTCTGTGCACCGGCTGTGACTCCTTGTTGATGACTGATGGTGCTGCACACTCGAGCGCTCTCGTTCTCTACACTCTTGCAGTTCCCTCCCAGAAGCGGAGCTACAGGCCAAAGTGGGAATCACTTTCCTGACAGATGCTAAATATTAAAGCTACACTTCCTAATAACATCTTGTCTTGTTCTCTCTTCATCCCCCTCCATCCTCCCCATGCTCTTCTGAAAACACTCCCTCACCTTTCTCCTCCCTCCATCTTTGTGTCCCACACATAAGGCTTCCTGAGCACCGGAGATCAGTCTGCTAAGGGGAACTATGGCCTGCTGGACCAGATCCAGGCTCTGCGTTGGCTCAACGAGAACATAGGCCACTTTGGTGGAGACCCGGAGAGGATTACCATCTTCGGCTCTGGAGCTGGGGCCTCCTGTGTCAACCTCCTCATCCTCTCGCACCACTCTGAGGGTAAATGTCATGTTTTATTGTAATGTTTGGTTTTACTCCTCGTACAGCACATATTTTCTTAATATCTTTTCACCACCTTTGCTGCTTTTTCTTATTTAAACCAACATTAACTACCAGCTACCAGCTTGGATCCACCCTGTGTTCTCAAAGAGAGCCAGGTTAGCTTATTTCCAGCTCCGTATTTCATTCTTGGACTTCAGTGGAGATGCTTTACATGGATCACAGGGAGGACCATGCTTCCTTTAACATACATTTCTCGACTAATATATTTTTCTCCTTTGCATACATTCTGTCTGAATGACTAAAGTTTCTGTCCTCAGTCAGTCAGTTCAGCTCTCTTTAGTGAGCCATGTTTTACTTAATGTAAAATATGATAAGAGCAGAAAATTCTTGTCACGTATAGAAGCACAGCTTGCAGCTTCCAGCCCAGAAACAGTTAAGTCCTGTGATGTTCACTTGACACCTTTATCCCCAAAGGAAAACACTGCTTGTCCTTTGAACTGAACCATTTAAGCAGTCATGTAGCTAATGTGCGAGCGGAGGTTTGATCCACGTTATGTTATTCATTTCTTTGGAGGATAAATGGCGTGGGAGCTCCAGCATTACCCTGAATTACCTGCCTTTGGTGTGCGCTCCTCTGTCCGCGCTTCACTGCTCTGCAGCAGGAAGTCTCTCTCTCCACTGAAATCCAACATCTATCTGACCTCGTGCTCCCCATTACCAACAACACACCCCGAGGGCTAAGTGTTAACACCGCGCCGCCAAAAGACAGAGGCCGACAGACCAATCGACTTTGATTGGAACTGAGATCAGCGTGGCCGACGATCCGCAGCCAAATGGTCACGCGCTCGCCGCCTTTGATCATGCTGTTCTTGAAGCTGTCCTCTTCCAGTCGTGGCTCCTCTGTTCTCTCGGCTGCTCGAGGACTCTCCCTCACTATCTCTCTCCTCTCTTCATTTTCCGTCTCGCACACACAAACTGCAAAGGACAGAAACAGGGAAGAAATGGTGGGTGAGAAGAACGAGAGAGATTAGAGAGTGTGTTCACACAACCACGCATCTGTTTCAATTACTGCTGTGTGTGTGTGTGTGTGTGTGTGTCTGAGGCACCAAGCAGACGTCTGACTTGTCTCTAATTTTGACTCATTCTGTCTGCGTAGATGTGCTTTGAAAACAAATGTGTTGTCAAAGCTTGAATGAGCATCTGTGCGCTGCTGCTGTGTCACTGTATCTGTTTAACACAGTGTCTGTAATTACCGCTGATGTCTGTTAACCCTTCACATTAACCCAGACCACTCCCAGACTTTCCTGTTGGTAGGTGAGCACCCCTCTCTGATTGTATATACACATACATAACATAAAAAGCCTGGTAACTTCACTTCTTTAACATTTTGGAGGGAAAAGTTTGTATTTTCTTTGTGTTGCTAAGTCATGGTGTGATTAACATAAGTTAAAAGAGGCAAATAACTGTCCCGACATCCCGCAAAGTGACTAATATTAAATGGGTTATTGTAACTTATGTGCTTTCATTATTATTAGTAGTTTTATTAATGGGAATGCTTCATATGAAGATACACATTTTAATTATAAATTCATATTAGTTGTTTCTGGTCTCTTTATTAGTTATTAGTTATCAAATAAAAGTAAAAATACAATTGAACTTTATGTAAATAACTCTATTGTTAGAGAGCCTCTATCTATTGCCAGTAGCTTAAACACTTTCTTTATTTCATCTGTTAAGGAGATCAGTCAGAGCTTTGACTCAGTCGTATGCTCTGATAATGTGAATGATGTTGGTCAAAATTTGTTCACCATCACTCATATTTCAGACACTGAAGTTGCTAAACTAATTACAGGTTTAAAACAATCAAAAGCACTTGATGTATATGGTATTAACACAAATTTCCTAAAGGAACATATGGATTTGCTTGTACGTCCAACCACTCATGTTTTGAATATGTCTTTCGAACACTCCATTGTTCCAACAGATTGGAAAATTGCTGCAGTTACACCAATTTTCAAAGCAGGTGTGAAGACTGACATGGCTAATTATCGCCCCATAAGCATACTCCCGGTCGTATCTAAAATAGCTGAGAAGTGGGTGGTTAAACTCCTCACTGCTCACCTAGAAAACACCCAACCCTCATTACATCCATTGCAGTTTGGGTTTTGGGCACATCACTCCACAGATACTGCCCTGTGTATGTTAGTGGAGAACTTGAAGAGCTTGCTGGACAAGAGTCCCTGTGTTGGAGTTGTATTTTTAGATCTGAAGAAGGCTTTCGACTCTGTAAACCATCAGATATTGTTGTCCAGATTGACTCAGTTTAATATCTCCAGTCAGGCTCTTCAGTGGTTTGCCTCATATCTCTCACACAGGAAACAGTGTGTGGTGTTGGATGGGGTTAAATCTCCATATTTAGACTGTGATACAGGGGTTCCTCAAGGATCTGTTCTTGGGCCCTTACTGTTCTCTCTTTTTATCAATAACTTACCTGAAGTCTGTCCAAATATATTTGCTCAAATGTATGCGGATGATGCAGTTATATATACGCAAGCAAATAGTGTCCAGCAGGTGGCAAAAGATCTTACAGCTGCTTTAGCATTAATGAATAGCTGGCTGGAGGACTCATGCCTAATGTTGAACACCTCAAAAACTGTCTGCATGTATTTTTCAAAACGTCCCTTAAACTTGAAGCAGTCAAACATATTCCTGGATGGAGTAGAGCTTGATCTAGCACCAGAATTTAAATATCTTGGGGTCATTCTAGACCCAACATTATCCTTCAAGAGTCACATAAATAAAGTGTCCCAGGTACTTAAATTTAATAATCGAAATTTTAATCATATACGTAATAATTTAAATATGAATGTTGCAAAAACGTATTTTTACTCAATGGTCATCTCTCATATGGACTATTGTTTGACGTCCTGGTCACTTGCTTGTCCAACAACACTTAAAACTATTGAAAACATTTATAAAAGAAGTTTAAAACTACTTGACAAAAAAACGACTTCCCACCACCACTGTCATGTGTTAAAAAAACATAAATTACTGAACTTCAATAACTTAATGAAACTTGAAAGAGTGTGTTTAATATATAAAGTCTTACACTCCCTTGCTCCACCACCACTAAAGCAGTTCATTAGGCATAAAGAAAGCTCAGACAGGACCACTCGAGCTACAATCCGAGGAGACTTGTTTATACCCCACAGAGGGACAGCATTTGGGCAGAACGTCCTTTCTGTCCAGGGTGGCCATCTGTGGAACAGTCTTCCCCAATCCATTAGAGAATGCTCGACATTCGATTTGTTTAAGGCAAAGCTTAAAAACTGGTTATGGACAAATCAAGTGTGTGATCATGTATGAGTTGTATAGTTTTAATGTTTTATTTGGGAAGAGAATGGTGTGTATGTGTAAGTTTGGTGATGGAGTTTTTATTATGAATGAATGATGAATTTTTATGAATTATTATGTCTATTTTTTTATGTTTAAGGACAACAGATGGAAATTAGCCTTTGGCTATAATCTGGCATGTTTACATTCATGTAATTTGTTTTTACATTTATGTTCATTAGCATGCACTGTCCTAAATAAATAAATAAATAGTTAGTTATTCCTTTGAAAACCTTGTAATTACTGCATAATAACAGTTAAAGTATGAGTGCTATGACTGATGATTTTAAGTCTTGATGTGTAAAGTATGTTTGCTAGAATATCATTTTTTTCGTGTTTATTTATATAGTTAACTTTTTAAGATTGTATATTTCACAGCCCTGTCATGTGTTAGTCAGAGGTATTCTTTGTTCTCATTGGTGGATGCGGAATGTTTACCTCAGTACTTCTGTGACTACAAGTCATTGGTTGCTGGTTGCCATGACACCACTAGTTCCATGTGTACAGCCCTTTAAAGGGTGGTGGTGCCATCCTGCAAGATTAATAACACGTGGTAAATGTGGGTGACTGACCACAAAACTACAGCTAACTCAGAACATATTCCCTGTTCTAAAGTCAAATTGTGCCCATGACTAACAGGTTTCTCAGCAGTTATTAAACAGCAATAAGAAGGTTAGTGAGCAAACTCTCTAAATGGTCTTCTAGTTGCAGAATATGCAGACTTAGATGTTATTGCTTAATAAAGATTGTGACTGATGAGGAGCCATTCTGCCGCTAACATGCTAATAAGCAGTTTGTCAGTTGTAGATTTATGTGCTTTAATGTAAAATGTTACCTTTTCTTCACATTTTCTTTCTCTCTCCAAGGATTAAATCAACAAGTGAGCTTCAGAGATGTCTCTAATTATAGTCTCTAACTTGCTCTGCTTCCAGCATTAATGCTAATCCACAATGATTACGTTCTGGCTCCAACATGAGCTCAAATAAAAAAAAAATCTAAAACACAACCTTAAAAACCGAGGAACGCCACTTTTAACCCCTTTTGTCTTGTTGCTGACAACCAGCCTCACCCCGTCCCTCACTGTCACCTGTCTGTCCTCATGCCTGCGCTTTGTCATCACCCCGTCGTCATCTTCCTCTTCATCAGCATCTAATGGCGTTACATCAGTCCACTAGACGCCACCTGTCTGTCATGCCTCCCCCCCCTTCTCCCCTCCACCACGGTGCCAGGTAAGGAGTCTGTCATCCTCTCACTTAAGGGACACCAATCATGTCAACAACACAGTGTCACAAATCAGGGCTGACATCAGAGGCTTACAGGACAGATAGCAGGATGTAGGGAGGGGGTTGTTAGTGATACGGATATGAAGGTTAGAGGGAGGCAGAGGACAGTAATCAGTATCCATCCACAGTTAAGAGGAGTGACACAAGGACAGGATGAGAAACAGGAGACTATGTAATAATAATGCCGAAGAGGAGAAAGAGGGAATAAAATGCTTTGAAATGGAAAATACGAAAAAAGCAGCAGCCAAGTAGAGCAAGGTTTCAAGCAGCGAAGGCAAGAGGCACTAAAGGAGCGACAAAGAAACTGATTTTGAAGACGAATAAAATATATCCTCTCTATCTGTCTCTCCTCCCCTCCTCGGCCTCTCTCGGTGCAGATATGTAGGTATAGCTGTTTCCAAGCTACTTCTTACTATAATTGATTTCCCAGGGAAAGAAGGCTCTGCAGCTCTGCTTAATAATTAACTGACCAATCTTCGGCCCAGGAGAAGGGAGAGAAAGAAAAAAGGGAGCTCGGGAGGAAACGAGAGAGAGCCAGGCGGCCCCCTTAATGAGCCACTTGAGTGGTTTAAACAGCACAGGACAGCCAGAACTAAAGGAGAGAGAGAGAGAGAGAAAGAGGGAGACAGAGAGGGGGAAATACATCCAAGGAGAAGCTTGGAGGGGGGAAAAGCACCTAGCTCAAGAAAGGGGAAAAATAGATCTTTTGACATCTCAGATGAGCTTTTTCCCAGTCCTGCCTCCACTTTTTGGAGCTAAAGCTCCACAGCATGCTCCGTCAGTGATGCTCTGGGTCTGTAGTCCCATCCTGTGTCTACAAGCTTTTCTCTAGTGAGAAACATGTGATGAGGAAAAATGAAAAACTCTATTTTTAATCAAGTTCTGTAGTAGAAAGAAAGTTATGTGATTTATACATCAAGCATCCTCCCTCCGCCCTGAGCCTCACCAAAACATCCCTCTTTCCCACGTCTCCTTTCAGGTCTGTTCCACAGGGCCATAGCGCAGAGTGGCACAGCCATCTCCAGCTGGTCCGTTAACTACCAACCCCTCAAGTACACCAAGATCCTGGCCCGGAAGGTGGGTTGCACCTACGCAGAGACGGCTGACCTGGTTGACTGCCTGAGGCGCAAGAACTTCAGAGAGCTGGTGGACCAAGACATCCAGCCGGCCCGCTATCACATCGCCTTTGGGCCTGTTGTGGACGGAGACGTAGTTCCTGATGATCCAGAGATTCTCATGCAGCAGGTGAGGGTCTGATAACAGCAGCTGCACATCTCTGTTGTGTTTTATTATCCGAGCAAAGTGGTGAGAACTCCTGGGATCAGCCATGACGTGAAACCAAAACTAACCAAACTGTAAAGCAGAGAAAATAACTGCAGTGTTGGTGATGTACATGATCGGGGCGGTATACTTTAGACACACTGAGAAGTTTCCCTTGTGTTGTCATGAGCATTTGCCAGAAGCCCAAAAAGCAAACAAATAAGACTTTATTAATAGGAAAAGTATAAACACAAGTACACACAAAGAAGAGACACAACTATAGAGACAAAGAGCGATCTGACTGGGACAAGTAAAACTAACTGGGAGAGCAGTTTTCTTCCAACAATTGCTACCAAAATAAAACAGGAAGCAACAAGACACATTAGCAAATAAGCTAAATGTAGTCAGACCTGGAAAATGTTAAGCTGGAACAGAACAAACAAGATGTGATCCTGTAATTCAAAGCCGACAGAGTCGTCGAGGTTTTCAAAGAGCAGGTTTCTCTTCTCAGTTCGATTGGAATATTTTCATGTGACAAGAATAAAAAGTTATTATTCTTTTTTATTCATCCATCCAGATGTTATTTTGGATCATCTTCTGAGTGAAAAACTGAAAAAGCTGATTTGTGTGTATTATTAGTGTAAGTAACCACTGCTGGTTGACCAGGATTTTTAATTACAAAAGAGATTCTTCAAAAGTTTTATTATTATTTGATTAAATAAATGCTACATTTTGAAGAGGCTGCAGATGCAATCAGTGTCATTAATGTGAAAGTCATTTTGTGAGACGGGGGAAGTGTTTTATGTAAGGTGAAAACAATCAAACAAAAGGTGTGTAGAAAGCAGTAACGTGAATCTGAAAATCACTACAGGGACATATTGTGTGTGAGAGGAAGAAGTGTGAGTTTTGCAGCTCTATGCATTAATCGACACTGCAGACTTTTAAAGGATCGGCCCTGAAGCCGTGACCTGCAGAACAGGCAATATGATGAAGATCATGGACTTAAGAGTCATATACAGGGTTCTTGAAATCCTTGAAAATGCTTGAATTGTAATATTGTCTTTTCAAGGTTTGAAAAGTGCTTGAATTTCAGATGTGGTTCTTAAATTTGCTTGAAAGTGTTCTAACTAAAAGTTACTGTGACTCAAACATAGAAAAATTCGATTTTTTTATTTCCCACACCTAATTTATTAGAGATGATTTTATTTAAAAGTATTTTATAGCATATAACACCTTTGAAAATATGCTTTGGTTCACATTTAACTCCAGAAAATCATCAATCAAAATATGGATATTACCTGACCAAAGATTTGTGGTGACGTCACTGCTCTTTTAACTGTTTGGTGTCTTTGCTTTGTTTGCTGGTTGTAGAAATGGTTTATATGAGCTCTTAGCCAAGATTCTGAGGTGTCTGTGGACACATTACTCATGTTGGCACTTATATTTCTGACCTTTTCTTATAACCGATTAAACGTGATCTCCTCGCTTTTGCTCCCATGTTTGGTGGTGTAGGTGCAAATGATCAGTCATGACATTCTCATAATAAATAAGATACTGCAAATAATTATTTCTGCATTTGTGCGATTGAAGTGAATTGAAAATGTGTATGCAATGACACTGTTTTAAAGATTTGGCCTAAACAATTTTGGAATGAATGAGCCTAAACATGATGACCTAACTAGTGATACCCTGATATACACACACACACACACACACACACACACACACACACACACACACACACACACAAGCATGTTATGCCGGTTTCAGCTGAAACAATGTTTCAAACAATATTCTGGGTTTTTAGTTCACCATCTATGAGGTTTCAAGAAGACAATAAAGACAGATCTGAATGTTTGAAAATGTTTTGGAAAGATTCTGTAAAGATGAGATGAAAAATACTCAAAGGATAAATTCAATTGGTTTATTATTTAGATAATTTGAAAAAAAAGTTAAACAAGCAAATAATGAAAAAAGGTAAACAAGTAAATAAAGAAACAAGGTAAACAAGTAAATAAAGAAACAAGGTAAAATGAAGTAATACTGAAAAAAGTTAAACAAGTAAACGAAGAAAAATGTAAAATGAAGTGAGAACAAAAAGTTAAACAAGTAAATAAAGAAAAAAAAGGTAGAGGAGAGAAAACCCCAACAATCCCCTCTGAGCAAGCACTTGGTGACAGTGGGGAGGAAAAACTGCCTTTAAACGGGCAGAAACCTCCGGCAGAACCAGGCTCAGGAGGGGACAGTCAACTGCCGGGACTGGTTAGGGGGGTGAACAGAGGTGGAGCAAAACGAGGCTACATCAGGTGAGGAAGCAGCAGCGTCTCTCCTCCGGAACAAGCGGAACCATTTTGTCTTCTTTTTCATGCACTTTTCCACGAGCGCTTTTTTCTCCAGGATGAGATTTCTCAACTCATCGATTGTTTCTGTGTTTTGCTTTTCAAGTTTCTTACATCTTTGTTCCACCTCTTCTAATGTTGCTTGTTGTTCTTCAAGCTTGTCTTTGAGTTGTTTGGATGTTGCCTCCTGTATCAGCTTGTCCTTGTGCATGTCTGCATTTCTCTCTTGGACTTCTTTGTGCTTGTCTTCTAACTGCTCGTTTCTTTTCTGGATTTCTTGGAGCGTGAGCTGCAGGTCTTCATGTATTTTGTCTTGTTGTTGTTTTTGTGCCTGCATTTGAGTGTTTTCACGCTTCAAGTTACTGAATTCCACCAAAATCCCCTTAACGAGCTCGGAGTTGTTTCTCGCCATCTGATCGATTCTTTTCTGCATCTGTGAGCAGCGTTTCTCCAGTTTGTCCTTTTCGTCTTCCACTTTAGTTACTTTGTCCTCCAGCTGATTACAAAACTCTTGCAGTTTTAGATTTTTAGACTCAAAGTCCTGGACAATACGTTTTCCTTCTTCCAGTCTTTCCTGCTGTTGCTCTTTCTGTTGAAGAAGGTCTTTATTTTGGCGCAGTGTTTCATCCAGGCTTTCTTTCAGCATTTGGTATTTTTCCTGCATGCTCTTCAGTTCGTGCTGCAAGTCTCTTTGCTTTTTGTCCTGCTCTTCCTTCTGTTGTTGGATTTTTCTCTTTTCTTCCACAACTTCACGGAGCTGTCTTTGGAGCAGCTGATCCATTTGGTCGATGTATTGGAGATCCCTTTGTGTCTTATCAGTCATCGTTTTCTTGTCTTGGAGCTGGTTGGTCATTTCTTTTAGTTCTGCGCTCTTTTGCTTATTTTCTTTAATGAGGTGCACAATTTGCTCTCGGGCCTGAGCAAACTTGATTCCCCAGCCCTCATTAATAATTTTTATGTCCGGCTGGCGCTGTTGTCTTTCTTCCAGCTCTTTATTTTGGGCTTCCATTCGTCTACACTTGTTCTCCAGTTGAAGTTTCTCGTCTTCAATTTGTTGCATTTTTTTCTGGAGAAGGTAGTTTTCCTTCCTACTCTCCTCTAATGCCCTTTGGAAGGATGAGACGCCATTTGGGGAAATTGGCCGGCCACGCCAGGAAGGAGAGGCGGCGTAATCTTTTTGATCTGGTTGTTTGTTTCTTGGAAACATGTTGGAGTTTCTATACGATGACTTTGAAAAGCTTTCCAAATGTTTCTGTGGTGAACGTTTCGTAGGCTGCAAACACAGATGCTGCTGAAACGAACTAAAACTTGCTGTGTCTCACCCCTATTTTAGGAAAAACATCAAAGGACTTAAGATTCTTAAGATCTCCCTATGACATCATCACTCCCTAAGCCAATGAGATTGTCACAAGACATTTTGGAATGGGGTATTTTTTTTTTAAACTGTTTTCAAACTTAACTTAAAATTTCAGTGTTTCCTAGTTGTGGAGTATTGGTTAGTCCAGTCGATTAAGAAATTAATTGTCACAAACATCCCTAATATTATATAACAGACAACAGAAAACAAGACAGTTTTTTTTTCTACGCAATAGAGCTATAATAAAAGTTTTTTTTAAAAATTATCCTACTTTTAATAAAAGAGAACATTTATTAAAGAATATGTATTTAATTAAAAATCTCTGTTCATCTAAAGCAGGGGTCAGCAACCTTTAAGACCCAAAGAGCCATAATTGGCCTACCTGGGGTTGAAAGTTTCGATAAACCGGCGAAACGCCGTGCAGGAAGAGATCATGTCCCTGCAGATGAAGCACTCGGAGCATGACGCTCACCACAACATGGAGCCCCTGCAACCCCACGACATCCTGCGGCCCCAGCGATGAAAAAATAACAAAATATAATTTTATTTGTATATTGCAAAATCACAATAATCTTCCAATTTAGAATTACAAGTTAAAAAAAAAGAAGAACTAACACAAATAAAATACACTTCAGCTAAATACTAATTTATTTTCCCAAACCACGCGGAGCCGCACTATAAGGACTAAAGAGCCGCAGGTTGCCAACCCCTGATCTAAAGGGTTTAACAAAAAGGGGGAGCTTCCTGCTCGAAAATGAAATGTCCCCATTTTATGGGCTTGGGTGCTTAACTAGTTAAAAAGAACAAAAAAACAAACAAACATCTGTCTCCTATTTTTTTTGTGTCACACGGGAAAGAAGCATCAATATCTGATGAGAAGACTTTTTAATTTGTTGGTGTTTGTGGTGTTTGGTGCAGTTTTCCTGTTTTCTGGGTTGTTTATTTCAAGTGGAGATGAAGATCTCTAACAAGTTGATTTGTTCACATTTGCACATCTTAATTTTTAAGAGGAATGTGTTTGTTGAGTTTGTACACTATATGCATGTAAGGCAACCATTTCCTTTTTCACTATTTTTGTGTGGTGCATTTTTCTCTTTTAACAAAAAGAGGAACAAAAGACATTTAAGTCGTCCTAAGATGATTTGTTTAAATGTTTACATGGTCTTACTGAGGTGATGCAAAGTGAAACATACTTTCTCTTTTTTGGTAATGTGCTGGAAAAGCTTGAAAATGGACCTTGAATGTGCTTAAAATGTGCTTGAATTTGACCCTGAAAAATGCGTATGAACCCTGCATATATTGCAGTATTCACAGTTTATAGTAGGAATTTCATGCCAACAGCTATTCTTTATTTTGTTTACTGGGAAATGAAATGCTGCCAATTCTCAAAGCTGTGTTTCAGCTGCACTTCCTGTTGTAGACTTGTGATGCACACAGGCTCTGTTCCAGCACTCAGCATGTTCTTCCTTATTTTCTCCACCAGGGGGAGTTCCTAAACTATGACATCCTGATAGGAGTGAACCAGGGAGAGGGGCTGAAGTTTGTGGACGACAGTGAGGACAACGACGGCATCTCAGCTGCGGCATTCGACTACACCATCTCCAACTTTGTTGACAACCTCTACGGATACCCAGAGGGTGAGGACGCCACCTCTGTACACTGCCACTTTTTCAGTTATTCCATTTTACAGCCTCCTCTCACTTAACTGCGTTTTGCAGCAGCATCAGGTTTTGTCTTATTAGGAGCCGCATTAGTTGGTTTCTTAGTTTTTTTTCTTTTTGCTGTATTCATTAAAATAAACAGATAATCGTCAAAATGACAAATGTGGGCAATTATCAAAGCATACATTACAGTTCTGACAGCTTGAGTTCACATGAATTTTCAAAAGAATATCAAAACCTGTGAAAGTGCTTTAAGCGTTTAAAACCTGCGAGTAAAGAATGGAATCAGTAAAATGTAAAATGTGAAGTGAATCAAACAAGACAAGCGTGCTAAAGAGAGCCACCCATCCACATCACGGCGTGTCTGCGCCTTAACCTTTGAGGCTCTGTGGGCAGTAATGCTATCATCCCCCAGGTAGTCGGCTCCCAATCTCAGCGTCGTTGTTTCTGACAGATCGGCCTGCGAACCCCTCACAGCCGAACCACAGTCACAGTACAGACATGTTTGGATAATGCAGCCATGCTTCCTCTCTACTGCCTGTCACTCCTTCTGTTATGTGAAAGACTTTTTTTCCTCTCTAGATTTTCACTCGCTTCCTGGCTCTTGGTTCATCTCACCAACGTGTGCTTTGGTTTCATATCTTTCGATCAGACCGATCTCTTAAAAAATATCTCGCACTGCTGTTACTTTACTCTTAGCAGTTTTTCACTTTTATCTTTCTTCCCCTCCTGTGCTTCTTCACCAGGCAAAGACATCCTGAGGGAGACCATTAAGTTCATGTACACAGACTGGGCGGACAGGGACAACGGCGACATGCGGCGGAAGACTCTGTTGGCCCTGTTTACGGACGGGGCACCAGTGGGTGGCACCAGCTGTGGCCACTGCCAAACTCCATGCTGAGTTTCAGTCCCCAGTTTACTTTTACACGTTCTACCACCACTGCCAGACCGAGACGCGGCCCGAGTGGGCCGACGCTGCGCACGGAGACGAGATACCTTACGTGTTCGGCGTACCGATGATCGGTGCCACGGACCTGTTCCCGTGCAACTTCTCCAAGAACGATGTGATGCTGAGCGCTGTGGTCATGACTTACTGGACTAACTTCGCAAAGACTGGGTAGGCCTCATGTCATAGTAGTGTAAACTGTAGCTGTTACGGTTTGTTCTCTGACAGAACTACAGGCTTATCAAGCAAAGGTGTTGATTTAGCTGTAGACTTTAATGTGTTTCCAAAGTGTTTCCGTTTTGTTACAGTTCAGGTAAAGTTGTCTAAGTCTGTTAACATGTCACAGGACTTAAATGGCTCAGGGCTCAGTCTCTGTAACACTTTAACCAGATCAAATTAGTGATGATTTAAATTAAACATAATCTCAGATTTTACAGTTTTTTGAAGAAGTTGAAAAAAATTAAATATCATTCAGTCTATAATTTGAGGTAAAGAGAGAGCGAGAACAATCAAATTACAGGAGAAAGAAAGAAAAGTTAATGAAATGTAGCAGCGACATGTAAACACAGTTGGATGATGAAGTCAATGCATCATGGGAAGTTTCCCACTGCAAACTGAGCCTATATCAGCAGGACTGAGGGTTGATTTAGGGTCGTGTGCTCCAGCTTTAACTATAGGCTCTGTCAAAAATGATCAACACAGATGTAACATGAAGAGCCTTTCAAGAACAGAGAAATTGTGGTGCGGTGATCGTGGTCCCTTCAGGTCCCCTGACTGATCACTGCTAGAGAGGTACAAAGAAAAACTGAGATATGTAATTTATTTGCGCCTATATTAAGAATGAAATGTTTCTTAGGATTAGCTGTAAACAATTACAAAATGAATTACATTAAATTAAATTAATTAAACATTAAATTCTTTGATCTATTGAATTTTTTATTGTGGTAGAAATCCTAAAGTGTTTCTACTGTTGTCATGTGCTTTGCTTTAACACTCTAACAGGCGATGCTACCATAGAACTGTTGCAGTAAAGTATGATAGTGGTGCAATAATAGCAGCTGCTTATTATGGGCTGAATCTGCCGGCTGATTTAGTTTTATGTCATCTTTTTTGTTTTAGTGTGAATCTGTAATTAAAATGCTTATAGCCTTGTAGTCCTCTTGAATACTTGAATCTGGGTTGCTAGTTTAATTCCCGTGTGGCTTTGAAGAATTGAACATACTGGTTCACCAAAAGCATCCAGAGCCCAGAGCAGCCGGTTGGTCTTAGATAGTTTAAAGGTTGCACAGAGAATGGGCCTCCTGTCTGTATTCAGTGTATTGATGCCACATGTTACTTATAATGGAGACTGAGTATAACTTTGAACTGAAACGTTTAACCTTTATGCTCCACCAGGGACCCCAACCTGCCCGTCCCTCAGGACACCAAGTTCATTCATACCAAGCCCAACCGCTTCGAGGAGGTCATCTGGACCAAGTTCAACTCGAAGGACAAGCAGTACCTTCACATCGGTTTGAAACCTCGTGTCAGAGACAACTACAGAGCTAACAAAGTGGCCTTTTGGCTGGAATTAGTCCCTCATCTTCACAGCCTGCACGACGTGCTCTTTCCCACCACTACGCGCTCCCCCGCAGGCCGTGACCCCGGAACCAGGAGGCCCGGAAACAACGTTCCTCGAACCACTCGTCATCCTTACCCTACCTTCCCGTCAGATCCTGAGCCCGAGGGCTCAGAGCGCCCGCCCCAGGACCTCTTTCCCGGAGACACCCGCGACTACTCCACCGAACTGAGCGTGACAGTTGCGGTTGGAGCGTCGCTCCTCTTCCTCAACATCCTGGCCTTCGCCGCCCTTTACTACAAGCGTGACAAGCGGCACGAGATGCGCCGGCACCGGCTGTCCCCTCAGCGGGGCGGCCCCGCCAACGACCTGGCTCACAGCCAGGAGGAAGAGATCATGTCCCTGCAGATGAAGCACTCGGAGCACGACGCTCACCACGACATGGAGCCCCTGCGACCCCACGACATCCTGCGGCCCGCCTGCCCTCCCGACTACACCCTGGCGCTGCGCCGCGCCCCCGACGACGTGCCGCTGATGACGCCAAACACCATCACCATGATCCCCAGCACCATCACCAGCATGCAGCCTCTTCACGCCTTCAACACGTTCCCCTCTACTGGCCACAACAACACCCTGCCCCACCCCCACTCCACCACCAGGGTATAGTAGGGACAGGCCCGACACAGCGCCACCTAGGGACCAGGAACACTGGCTCTGCTACCGCTCTGGAAGGGAGGCCTCTGGACGTGGGCCTTCGTTCTGTCCTCTTATTCTCTTCTTTCTCCAAAAGCAACTACACCTGCTGCGTCATGTGCTGTAAAACTTGGCAGCTCCCTCCACTGGTGGCATGTGGAGGTGCAACTGAAGTGTACAGCAGCAGATGAGCAGTTTGGGGTGGGGGTGGGGTGGGTGACTCAGATCTTTCAAAGATACTGTTTTCAAAGACGGTCTGCTGTTTCCAGGCTCAAGACCTCCAACATTCGTCAAAGGGACGAATGCTCTCTCGCTCCTCGCTGTTTTCTCTTTTTTAGCGTCATCTCTTTTTCCATCTCCTGTGTGTTATGTGCACATTATGCTTCTCTTTTCTACATCTGTGTTTTATTACTGCTCTCTTCCTCTCATGTGACACGCCTCCCTCCTGTCTTCTCTAAAAATTCCCGATCTTCTGAGCAGTTTGGAGGGGGAGGCGTACACTAAACATATAACTATGAAAACACTGATATCTTTCATTCTACCAGCATTTTTAGGTGCCAAGTAAGTACTGCTGTGTTTGCTTTCTCATCGAGGGAGAAGAAAAACGAAAGAAAAATAGAGTATCGCTATTTACCGTCAACTAACAGAGTTCTGTCATGTTCTCATGACAAAGTGCCAAACTGGCCCTCAGTCGTGGTTTTCTTTCTTTCATCTTCTCTTTTTTTGTTGTTTTGTTTGAAGCATTTGTTTAATTGTTGTTTTTTATTGTGTGGAAAGAATTTTTCTGAAAATATAGATATAGAGAAATGATATTATATATAGTTCTATATAAAATGTGTACAAAGGAGAAAGTATATAAAAGGGTTTTCTCAGTGGGGGATCTATGCATGAATTATTTTTAAAGACGCGGGGAAAAGGACACTGTACCTGTCGATGCACGTTTCCCAAAATCTAAACGAGTCATATCGCTCCATGTTTGCTACTTTTGGTTTTTGGTTTTCTCCCGCAGAGTAAGAGCATCGCAGGAGCTCCTGAAGTCAAACGACGCCTCCCAGCACTCATTTATTAAAATGGAGTCGATGCCAAAAGTCTTAAACGTTAGAATCAAAGCAACAGCTGTGAACTCAGTCATGGTGTCATGTGCAGCCTTCATCTTACTGTCACTACTTTTTCTTGTTAGGGTACGTGAGGTAAAGCGTCCGTCGATGTAGCTTGATTGTACAAAATTATTTTTCTACGTTATTAACAAAATAGAGCAGAGACTGATGCTGCTCCTGTCTGACCCCTTATTTCTGGCACATGTGTATTCTGACTGACGTGTGTGTGTGTGTGTGTGTGTGTGTGTGTGTGTGTGGGAGCGGCTGTCACTGTGTGAGTGTGATATCACGTCTGCATCACTCAAGCGTAGGCGGGTCCGCGTCAGACAACAATAAACAAAAAGCAGAAAAAGTCCAACAGTAAAACTCAGACTCCAGCATGAGCTCCTTCCTGCTGCTTAACCAAACACCTTCCTCCATATCATCACCGCTCCCTCCCTCCTTCCTCCTCTCTCCATCCTGCACCACCTTTGTTATTTAACACCGACCCCCTCCACCCCCAAACTGATAATCAGAAAATTTCCCAAACACCTGACTTCACTGTGTCGACACCGTTCCTCACTATTTCTGACCTCAGTTCAGCTCTGCTATTATCCTCACATTAAGGGTTCATTCACCTGCCTGCAGATGATCTGTGAGCTCGTCGGTTGTAAATTAAACTCTAAGCACACTGAGGGTAACCGGGAGGCGTTCAGGGCCTGCAGTGCAGAGCTGCAACATGAAAAAAAGGGATGGGGGCTCAGATCTCCTGAACAGGGTAGAAACAACACGGTGGGTTTGTGCTGTTTGTGATTCCTGCTCCGTCACTCTGGTGGAGACGACTGCAGCTCAGCAGCGCTCCCTGCTGATCCTCTGATGAAGATGTCAACAGTATGTAAACTGAGCTGATGTGCTGCTGTTTGAGCCCACATGGTAGCGTACGTCCAGTATGGGAGAACTTAGTCACCGGTGCTGTCTTTGCTTGTGCTCTAGCTTTAGCCTGTTTGATTGTTTGTTTTCTATTTTATTACTGCCTAAAAGAGGAGGTGGGGGAAACACATGCCTGACTTCTCCTGTCAGAGGTTTTGTAAGCTCACTGGAAGGGAAACGTGCACAATGTAAATCATAAAACAACTGACTGGGGCTGTGCTGCAGGTGGATCAGTGCTGTGGACAGTAGCTGTGGAAAAGAGACTGGACAAAGACTCTCAGCCTTAAATACAGGACAGAGGATGATCCCATCATCTTTCAGCTAACAGTGTGGAGCAGAAGGACGGCCGGCTGATGCGTCCATATGAACCCTTTTGTACTCACTCCTGTGTATAAGGAGGCGGCCAGGGGTTGTGTAGTTAACCTCAGCACCACACAGCTACAGCAGAGGAGAGAACACAAACGAGTCCTTTCATTCGGCTCTGTTCTTTCTCCTTGTCTGTTTTATAAGCTAACACTAGAGGGCGCCATTGTGGCACTTTCAGCGCTCACTCTGAGGTCACTGGACAGAGAAGAAAATACCAAAATGGGAGACGGATGGAGACGAAACATCTGGAAGAAGATCAGAACTGTACATTTTTAAGTGTAAGAAAAAAACAGACAAAATATTTGTAAATATTAAGTTTCTTGTTTATTTTGTTTTGGGGTTTTTTTGTTTGTTTTTTTGGAGTGAATGAATGATATGCTTATTTTGTGATGACAAAAGACAACAGGTGCAGTTTGTAATGAGAAGAAAAAAATTGCCGTTAGCTTGAGGTTTCAAATGAGTTCATCCTTACTACCGATCAGTTTTGTCTTTGTTTTTTAAGCATTTATTTTATTTTTGTCATAACGTCGATCGTTATCATGTGACCATCCTGTAGCAGGAAGGTCGCTGTAGCAGAAGTCATCTCCACTGAAGCCCCCTCACAGCAGAGGGCCAGTCATGCTGTTTATTAGGATTTGCTAGTTTTCAGTGAGAAAAAACATTTTCATTAAGTTTTAAATCGTTTCGTTGCTCCTTTTTCTGCGATTGTCATAAAATCGTCGTCCTCTTTTCAAGCCTTAGATGACTTTTATTGTGAAATATGAGTCTTGTGATCAGAGATGAATCTGTGCTGCATGATGTGCGTAACATCAGAGCGATAAAAGCCAGCTTTGCCTTTCAGTGATTCGCAGTAAGGACATAAATGACCTAAACTGAGACTGAAAAAAAGTGCAGTCAGTTAAATGTTAGCTCACCTAACATGTAGCAGTGTTTACATGTAGCCATGTTTGACAGACTCCAGGGCTTTGATACCATAAGATGCCTCATATCCTCACAGACTCATGAGATCACACAGGTGGTCTGACCTGCTCGTGTCACACTGTGCTGTCTGTCCGTCCGTTGTTTTTCTCCTGCAGTGATGTTATGTAGCAGAAAAACAGTTAGATGCTCGAAAAGTGCAGAGCGATGGGTGACGTGTGGAGTACATCAGTCTGTGTGTGTTCAACAGCTGTTAGAGCCACACTTTGTCATTTCTGTGGTTTAACTGCTGGATTTATTTTATTTCAACACTCAAAAACTGTCAGCAAAGCAAAACATGATGATTGGATGATCCCGTGTCACTTCCACAGTGTCAAACGTGCACAGAGACAGTGACACCCACAGAGAAACCCTCAGCTTGGTGTCCATTGCAAATCTGCACCTGTTGTCTTGTTTCTACTTTCTTTGTTGAACTCAGAAACTCGAGACTTGAGATGAAGAAAAATGTTAAATAATGGAATAAAAAAAAGATGATTATTAAAAAAAAGTAAAGTAAAATTATATAAATAAATGAGGTGATGATATTTCTGTTTACTTTAGAAGTTATTATACACTGTATGCTGTGATTCTGATCTGGGAAACATTAAAGACATTCATAGCCAGACTGCTGACTTTGTGTCTTTATTCAGACCAATGTTCCCTCTAATTTTTCATGTGTCTGAGCGAACACACAAACTCCCTGAGCGATCCCTTGGACCACTGTGAGCGACATCAGACGTGTGCACTGTGGTCACGCCAGCATCTAATCCATCCAAGTTACATGGTTTATTACAATAATCAAATTACAACATTTACATTTATGTTAGACTACTTTTAATTAACTGCTTTAGCCCACTTACAATGAAAATTTAAAAAATCTTGTTCATGACCTGTGTAGTATGTTAACACTATTGGAAGTAAAAATAACTTTAACTCCAATTTTGAAAACACAACTTTTTCTTTTTTTTTCTTCATAAAGCTCTGACTTGTATTATGAGTCTGAGTCTGTGGTCTGGGAGAGTCCTATAACTCTCTGTCTGCAAAATACAGTATATAATGACCAATGCTGGGCAATTAATTATATAGTTACTACTTCAAAGAAGTAACTCAGTTTGGCAAACAACAAAGTTTTTTGCAGCTATTTTTTTTTAATGCAGCCAAGGCGTTTTTAAATAAACATTTCAAAGTATTTACAGAACAATCAGCTGTTCTGCATCAAATCTGATGCCACACAAATTATTTGTGCCACTCCAAAAAATAATTTCTGTCCACTATGAGATAAAGGAGAACAACAGCCTGATACCTGCAGGCCTGACAACAGGAGATGTATCACTCCTGTAACACCTGTAACATTCAGCAGCCGCCTCATTGTTCTGACACACACAACAAAACTATTGACTACACTACACACTAACTACACAAGATTTGCGCTAAACGTCTCAAATCTGTCACATCTCAGAACACCGCCGTCACTCCTAAAACTTCCCCCCGTTTCTTAACAACTAGATGCCACGTTGCCATATCATTTTTTGATTGGTCGACACGGTAATTTTTTCGACCAATAGGAAAGGGTGGGGGGGTTTTGGTGTTGTGTTTGCTCACAGGCAGAGAGTGCTTTCGAGCGGTTTCCTTATAAAACGCCGTTTTTACCGTTTCTTCCCGCAGTAAATATAAACAACGATAGTATTCAGGAAGAAAACCAAACATTGCAAATATTTTTAAAATAACTCTGGTTTTACGTGGCCTCTCAACACAATTTAAAAACTGGTATAAAGTCCACACTTTTTCCGTCAATTGTTCCGTCTGTCCTGCTCACATCTCCAATGGTTGTACACGTTGTCATTAATGTGGCTTCACTGCACATCAGCCATGCCGCTTTGCTAGCTAAAACACCGGTGTCGGCACATAGGACGCTGTCATAGCCTGTCAACGACGTTGATTGGCTGCGTGTATACTAATGTGAATTGACTATGTGCACGAGAAAATGCTAACTTCCTGGTTTGAGGCCGGATATGGGGTTGTACATTTCCGGTAGCTTTACTTTGCGGTAAATCGCTGCTGCGAAGATATACTCCAAAATCATGTCCAAAACTCGAAAACGGAAAGATTGCGTTAAGTTCCAAAGAGCAGAAGGTGGGAACACTCACCACTGTTGTGTCACAAAAATCCTAATGATAGATTTTGACGTTTAAAACCACTTAAGCCCCACGCCCGATACTGAGGCCAAAAAGGAGGAGATCACGTTTAATCGGTTATAACGATTATATATATAAGTCCAGACATGTGTGGTATCCACAGAAACCTCAGAATCTCAGCTAAAATGTCATATAAACCATTTCTACAACCACCAAACACACCGAAAATAAGCCGCGATTAAACCAGCAGTTACGTAAATGCGCAGAAGTCCGCTAAACAAACAAAACCGAACCAGAAATTCTTCAGACTTCATGTAACCGGTTAAAGATAGGCTGGTTAGCTCCCAGAGCTATCACTGACTCCACACACCAAGTTTCACCATGATCAGACCAAAATTCACTGAATTAGCCGCAAAAGAAGACCACAAAAACACACAGCGGCGCAAATGCCCTAAGACAGAAATTGGCTTACCGTCCCGATTTCCTCCATTATTTTCGCCGGTAGCCGGTAACCACGTGATTGACGTTTAAAGAGTTTAGATCGATCGGTTGTTTGCATCACTCAACACAAGCAGAACTGCATCACTGCAGCATAAGACACATCGTCCACATTCAGAAGCACATCTCTGTATAGTGACTGGTCTTATTCTTTAAACAGGCAAATGTTCAGCATTCAAACTACAGATGAACAACAGTCACAGATGTTTCCCGTTATGTCCACACCTACACAGCATGTTAACAAACTGTGAAAAAAGCCACACAAAAAATGAACGATTGCTGGTGAGGGTTTCTATACATTAGTATGTATGAAGGGTATGTTGTGACTTACTTTCAAAATTACAGTGGTCCCTCATTATAACGTGGTTCACCTTTCACCTCGCTGTTTTGCGGATTTTTTAGTGCAAGTTTTCATGCTTATTTTTACGTCACATTGTGTCCTGCGTCCTGATCGCTGCAGACGATCTCCTCCGTGACGTCTCTCCTGTACAGTACAGAATCGCTGCATCGATTGCTAGCAGTGTGACTCTGAAGTTCAGTACTGGATGTCCACGATGTCCACGCATCAAAAAATAAAATTGGCTACTTGACTTCACCTATCGCTGGTTATTTTTAGAACATAACACCCACAATAAACGAGGGACAGCTGAGAAATATAACATTTGAATCCCTTTTCTCTTTTGCTCTGAGGTGTGGGGGAAAAATATCGACAAGTCCATGAACATCATTTACAGATATATTGCGTAAATGCCCAAGACATCTATAGAAATGTAAATCGCCGCTTGATTCATTCATTTGCTTAACTTGTTTTGGACCGTAAACAAGGCGCGAATAGGACACCGGAAACAAAGCTCCACACAGGAGTTTTTGCACTGGAAGTAGCATATGCTAACGTGCACATAGTCAATCGCATTATTGGCTGGACTATAGGATAAGGTGGCATCGTTCTAATCCCATACAGGAGCAGCCAGTCACTTACTGACTAACACTGCAAAACAGAATTCTTAAAGTTTTAATTTTAATTTCAATTCAGGTTAGATTTTTTTTGTGCGCAACGCAGATTTTCTGTGCGCAGAGACCGTGCCAGCAGTGCGCAATTGCGCACGTGCGCAGCTTAGAGGGAACATTGATGAAGACTCTTAAAGCACGGACAAGGGTTAAAACCTTTTGTTTTACCATTTGTGAGGTAAAACTGTGGAACAGTTTTCCTGTGGACCTACAGCAATGTTCAAGCATTAGTCAGTTCACAACGATGTTTCAAAAACTGCTTTTGGAAGAAAATGAAAGTAATAAAGTTGTAGACTTTTAGTCAAGACCGCCTAAACCAAGACCAAGACAATACCAAGATTAGAGGGTATCGAGACCAAGACAAGACAAGACCAAGACCAAGACAGAGACAAAAAGGTCTTTAAACTGCAGCCAGATGCTGCTTTGTTTATAGGTGTCAGGCATATTTATGTGTTTTTGCGATGCACTCGCACAGCCCTCCTCACCGCTGTCTACTGTCTCACTCACTTACTGAGAGGACAGACGCACGCTCCACTTGACTGCAAAGCAGATAATGCTATTAGAAATTGAAATAAAGTAGAAAAACTTATTTTTTGGCATACAAATTACTTTTTTTCGTGTTATATTGTCTGTGTTTGACAAAATGTGCTGATTTTTCACATGTGATAGCAGAACTGAATTGGGCATGCACAGGATGAGTCACATCATTTGAAACTTAGCCCTGACTGGAGAAATTGGAAGTGTTACAACTGACCCACGTTACAACTATCCCCGGTCTCCCCTATTATGTCTGTGTTAAATATACAAGTTGTGGCCACTTTCACAAGATTTGATTGTTTAAAATTCACATCGACAAAGTAAGGATTCTGGGGGACATGAGGTGTGCTCCAGCAAATATTTCCTCTGTGGTCCCATTAAAGATGGATTTAAACATGAAAGAGTGTGAGATGGCAAAAGCAAAGACATTCTGTACTTAATCAGAAGTACAGATATTAGTGGCAAAACCACTCCAGTAAAAGTAGCTCTTTGGAGGATTTTTCTACCAGCTATTTTTGTGCAAAGCTAATTGAACCTTGTGCTATATTAATGTATCATTAAAGTAACATTAATACATAAGAAAATGACCTTTACTTCTTTAAATTTTAATTTTCATAAATATACTCAGCTTGAATCAGTTTGGTAGAACATGAGCAGAGAAAAAGACGAAAGATTTTAAAATATCTCTACTGTTAAGGTTCAAAAATATATTGAGAGAGGGAATTTAAAAATAACCACAGATCCAGCCTGATGTATTTAGACGGCATTTTAATAAACACATGTGTGAGTTCAACAACCCAGTCAGTGTTGAACTGTCTTTCTCATATTCAGACAACTGTTTTATGGGGTTAAGATAGTACAGCCCCCTTTTCTGTTACTAGGCAGAAATACGTCACACCAAAACCACAATGACTTTTAACATAGAACATCATCTTCGTGTCGACGGCTGATGCTTCCTGTCAGCCCGCCTTCGTTGTCGCTTATCTTCTGGGACATCTGTTGCACTTCCTCTAAGTACGTCGGCACACATCTTCACTTCTGCCCTACCAAAATAGATCTACCATGGTGTGTATGTGTGTGTGCGTACACGTGCGAGGGCGCGTGCATGCTGTGTACTGCGTACGTGTCATGACCTCTCACTATTTGTCTGTCTGTACGTGCAGAGTTTGCATCTGCTTTCTGAACCTCAGTTGACCTCAACTTAAGCAACCAACCAGGCTAAGGCCATCCTGTGTGTAATGATCTTGACTTATATGTAAAATGTATAAAACAAATATTTCAATCTACTACAACTACTTAAGGCTTAATCAAAGCTTAATCAGACGTATAAATGCATAAAAGATGATAATAGCATCATCAAAACTCTGGTTTTGGTTTCACTTCCTGCAAGAGCATGCCTTGCAGACGCATTTCCTGTCAATCTGCAGCCAGCTTCTCACCCACTGAAGACTTCAGTATAAGACTATAAGGACATTCAAAAACCTTTAAATTATAGATTCAACTCAACAATTCACAGTGGTTATAACAACCTGTAATAAAAACTAATATAATACCAATATATTTGAACATCTGAATGCATCTGGGAAAGCAACATCACTATTAATACTGAAATGTTAATGATGATTATAAAAATAGCAACAAATAATAGCAGTAAAATATTTCTATTCCCGACACTTCCCCTTTTGACCTCTGGATAACATCCAGAGGTCACCAAACATTATGTTGGGTCACTCCTTGGCCCATTCAGCTGCTTCCCTGTCCACCCCTGACGTCATGGACATCAGGATCACTTTTCCCACTCTGACCCTCTCTCGGCATTCCGTGATTTAGCAAACCGGACAACCCCATGTCATCTAGGTGGTCTTAGTAATGAACTGCCCGCTCCCACTTGAGAACACTTCATGTTTAAGTGGTCTCTGCTCCTCTTCTGGGTCCCTCTCTTCTGGGCCTCCTACAAAGGATAGAAAAACACTTCCTCCCTACTATGCTCTAACTTATTCTGTTTCCTCAATTGTTCTCTTCATTCAAAAGCCTGAACCTACTTATGTTTTGACTTTCTGACTTTTGTTCCTATATAATCTAAAACATCACTCATCTCAATCTACAGCTTTTAACAGTCTTACTGCACTGCTGTCATATGTTCCCTCTTGTTCCTTATCTGATCACCCACATCCTGTACACAAAACTGTCGCTGCTGCTGCAAGTGCCTACCTCTCATCTAAAATCACCTATTAAAAGCTGAACTCTAACTGTATTTTAAAAACTCACATTTCCTGTGTTTAACCTGTTTTAATATGTCCTTTTATTTCATCTTGCTGCTCTTATTGTAATGGTACATTCTAATTTATACTTTATCAGACTCAACCAAAATATATACGCTTTTTCCCTTTGCTTCATTTTAAACAAAAACTTAGTCACTTCAACAAGCATTTATTATTCTGTCACTACATTTTATATAAGAGGACTAATTTAGAGCTGCATGTGTTATCTCCATATTTTACATGTCACCCAATTTAGTTACAAACGAAACTCCTATTCAGTTAAATGCTAAATGGATTTCAGGCCTTTTGCCTCACCTATGTTTAAACCATATGTGTTTGTAAGCGTGAATGCTGTTTATCCTTCTGTTGCTCCAAGTCCCCTACAATATATCGACTGAGACATAACGCTCATCGAAGCTCATGACCTTTAAATGGACCGAACATCAACTCTGTTAATGAGCACGATTGCAATGTGTAAGAAATCATTCCTGTGTATATAATCTTCAATACTATTCATTTGGGTCAGTAACACTTCTAACATCCTCATCAAAAGCTCTCCTTTATCCTAGAAATAAATCCATTTACTATCTGTTTCTAAAGCCTACCTTATAACAGCATTATAACATTATGTCATTGTGACAACTTATCCTAAAAATCAAAAAGAAATCCCACATTTTCTACTCAGAGTCTTCACTGTTATTATTATTCCCACAGTTTCCCTTTAAGTTTTATATACAGCAGCGTATGAACACCAGCATTTTATCTTCTAAACCGACTTCAGTTCATTTTACTCCTTTCTTAAAAAATAACATTTTCTGCCTCAGTTTTACTATATCTAAGTTATCAAAAACCCCAATAGTTAAAATCATACTAAAACCCATTTCAAATTAAACAAATTAAATCTTAAATCCCTCTCTTTTTTGACACATCTCATGTGGCAAAAAACTCAACCTGCTTCACCCCAGCTTAGGAAATTAAAAGGAAACAGGTTAGTCATATCATCTCTCCAAACACTTCAGCCATCTTCCTCTCCGGTATTTTGCTCCAGCCCTGAAAACCTGTGTTTAAGGAACAAAATCAATTTAATCATCATGTCAAATCTTCTCAAACTCGTTGCTCCATCGAATCTGGATCCTTGGAATTTCCTGGAAACAAAACCTGTAGTTTACATTTCCTACTCAACTCTCCCCTTTTGATCCCGTCTATGTCATACCAAAAAATAAACTTAAACAGAACAGTTATCAATCATGTGTTACCTCAGTTAATGGTAACTTGAGTTACATCAAACAACGTTTCCCTTTTTAGCATTTAGCATTCTATAATGTAATAACATACTCCAACCCCAGTAAATCATTACCTCAAAGTAAACATCAACATCCCAAAATCAGCATCCCCAGATTTAAGTCTCCCACTTGTCCTGCTCATGGCAAAAGCAAAACAAAGCATCCCCTTTATTTTCCTCCCATGGTAAATTTGTCCACATTTATTCATCCCCACCTTCGTCCAGTCACTCAGATTCACTCACACATCCACACATGATATTTTTGCTGATACTGCAGCCCTCTGCGCACATCAGATGCTCCACATCAGCAAAATGAGCTCAATCATCCGTTTTATTTCGTTTTTCCTTTTTAGGAAAATAGTTCCCTATACTTTTGACTGGATTGACTCGCTACAATCCCTTTTTAGACAGAGACTTCGCCGCCAATCAGTCTCTGATTGTAATCAATTATAATCCGTAAAGCCCACCTGATTTTCGTACTTGGTAATTTTGTCAGCGCCGTCAGTTCACTCTCTTCCAGGCCTGCTTAGAACAAAAATGAAAAAAGAGAGCTGATTATTAGCTCATCAAAGTACAAAACAAAATCACCTGACAGGTTTTTTCCCTAAGTGCACTGTTACAAAAACTATGGGCCCTTTTAGACATGTCCATGTTTATCAAAACTCCCTCTATTAAAATGAAAAACAACAGCCCCAAAAAATCTTAAACAATCTTAAATTTCACCCATTCAACGCACTGAAAACCTCGTCAAAGCTGCACCGTTTTACACACAACCATGTCCCCTTCGACACTTCACCATACTTAGATTCAGCCTAAAATATAAACACGTTATAACAATGTGTCCACACTAAATTATAAATTTCTTGTCCAAATCTGCACCTCTGAACCGTCTACTTTGCTTCCCTTCCTTAAGGCCTCAATCACACACACACAGGAAGCTCCTCTGACACTGCTCCCTCCAGCTTATTTTGCATACTGAGTGACATCTCAACAAGTTAACTTGACAAGAGAAATACATGTTTAACCCTTAACACATTATTCAATTACTTTCATTTTCTTTCTCTACTAATCACTTACTTTGATCACTCAGTAGGAGAGCACTCCTCAGGCACTCTTATAAAAACTACTTTAATAACTTCTCTTTTGTTTTGTTTTTCCCATAAGTCACTCCCCTGTCATCTAACTTCTTTGAGTCAACTTCAACTTCAAACTTTAAGTCTAATTTATTAAACATTCACACCATTCTCTCACTCATACAAGTAGCAAGCTGATCTTCATTGCATATGCTTGTGGTCTTAGCCAGGTTCTTTTTTTTTTTTTTTTTTTTTTTAATCAATCTTTATGCATTAATCTTCATCAGGTTGTCTCTGTAACGTTAATGCATTCTCTGTTTGTGTGTTATTTTTGCATCTATGGCTTCGCAGTTTTTCAAACTCCTTCCCAATTCTCCAGTTAAGCAGTCAGTTTTCTCTTTCCCGAATTAACTAGCCCCAACTTTAATTTCCCACCTAGAATAACCGCCCTCCTGGTCTTCAGCCAGGAGTTAGGGCTTGCTTTTCAGGTTTCTGGACACATCATCCTGTGAACAATTCAACCAGAAACTTGCCTTAACATATCCATTGGTGTTAACCTACAATTTCCTTCCAACTGCTGGATCTGGAGAGTTGGTCGGGGTCTGCTTTGCTCCTAAAAATAACAAACTAAGACATTTTCATTATTACCACAAGTGGTCAAACGACCCCCTTTTCTCTCTCTCCTGTCACAAATACCAATTATGTCATGATTATATCATGAATATGAATGTAAGCATTTTACTCGTTGCATTTTCATGTTAATTGAGTGTAAGCTGCTTTCTTCGTTGCATTTTTTATGTATTCATGTTAATGTACACTACGTGTAAGCTGTTTCTTCGTTGCATCCTATATATTCATATTTAACTTATGCCTCTTTTCACTGAGCTTTAAATTCAAACTATCTCACTTCTAATTCATTTCAAAAATAATCTCACATGTAACAATTTGTGCATGTGTGTTTTCTGTTCATTAAGGTAATGACAATTATTTTCTTTCATTATTCTCACCTTTTCTAATGTTTACCTCTTTGTTATGCTGTGATGGACATCCCTAAACCTTCATGAGTTCTGGCTTCAATTTTTCCAATTATATCCTATAATCTTACAGTCAAACTCGTCCAGCTTCATCTCTCACTGGTCCTCTCTGCACAATGTCCTGTTCGGGCTTCAAAGCTCCAGCAAACACAGTCTCTTTCTTTTCTGTTTTGATCTTTCCGTATTCTTCTTCGAAGTTAAGTTCCCGTCCGGCTTTTCAGTCTTCTCTTCCAAAATGACTTCAAGCATGGCAAATATGACACTCAATGTCCAGTGCTCTTCCACACTTCTTTATCCCACTGTTCAACTGTCCAGCCTGTATTTTCACAGTACATGTTGCATTACTCTTACATGCTGCTGCTGGTCGTCAGTCGTCATCAGTGTTAATGGATCAGTGGCACTGTCGTTTGCCTGCTGTATTCGAGTCCACGATGTTCTGTCGGTCTTCATCAGGAGATTGACTTGTCCTTTGAACTTCTTCTCAGTTTAGGGACAAAGTGACTGATGAAGCTGCACAATTTCGAGCCAAAGACTGGCTTATTCTCCCAATTCTGTTAATCTATTGTTCTGCTGCTGCACTCAAGGTTGCAAAGTTGAAAGACGCCCACCTGTATTGACACACTAAGCATATAATTAGTATTATATTCATTTTTCTTAAAGGCTTCATTTGCTTCATGGGCCTCATCTGTCTCTCTGTGTTCTTCCTGTACACACTCAGTTCCTTTTATGGGCATGCAGAGTTCCTGTTCACTATTTCCTGTCGCACAGCCGCTGTACACAGAGTCATACTTCCTGTTCTCGGCAGAGTCTGTCTCTTTTTTATTTCTAGTCTAAAAACCCTCTTTAATTCTATTAAATCTGGATCTAAAAAACAATACACCTTCATTTCATTCACACACATTTAACTAGAGCTCTTTCAAACATCAGGACAATTAACACTCCTTCACACACAGGACCATTCTTTAGGTCAGTTTTATAACATCAGTCACCCAATAATCTCTTAACTGGGTTTACCAAGTGTTTATACTTATGTGTTTTCAATCGGAAAAATTAAACTCAACCTGTCATACCATCACTCATGCATTTCTTGAATTAAAAGCACTTTCAAACTTTAAAACATCCTACTTCACATCCCAAAAGAAATATATTTCCCACTCCTTTATTTCATACACACTTTTAAAGGTTCTAACCTCTTTCAGACGGCATGAGTCGTCTCACACACCCTGCCTTTTCTCTCACTCAGAGAACTCACGCAGAGTCACTCAAATCAAATACTGACAGCATTCACACAGTTAAAATCACACGAAATACGCTTTCATGCGAGTATTTTGGACATGCCTTCCATGATCAGAAAGA
Source organism: Oreochromis niloticus (assembly GCF_001858045.2). Classification (NCBI taxonomy): domain Eukaryota; kingdom Metazoa; phylum Chordata; class Actinopteri; order Cichliformes; family Cichlidae; genus Oreochromis; species Oreochromis niloticus. The sequence continues at coordinate 7,790,778 of NC_031967.2, forward strand.
GCAAGTCAAAAGAAAAAAGAAAAAGAAAAACTGAAACCTCTCATCATCCTCACGGCTTCTCTCACACACACCTAACTGAAAAATAAAACACACCAGCATTTATGGCTCAAGATATATACATCTATCAAAATTCAGTCATTACCATACATCCACACTAATGTATTATTAATTACTGTATTTATACTCTCGTAATAAGCAGCACCAACCTCTTATATACAGGCATTCAGCGATATTTTCAATAAAGCTCCGTACACTCGAAACCGAAAGCACCCTCTCTGCGCGTTACCGCTGCTCATTTGCATTTACACACACACCATCAGTGCACATCCGGTAGTGCACTGACACACAGAGGCTGATCCTACTCATAGATCTCATATTTTATATTACAGACGTCTTTAATTACACTGCACAGATTTTTTAGGCCTTGTCGCTCCTACAAATTTCGAACAATTTACCATAACCGACTCGAACGGGCAAACCTCAGGTTTTTTGCGACCAATTTAACAGACCAGACTCGAACTGCTCTGTCCAGATTTCTAGCCCTAACTTAATTTACCGGTAGCCAAAAAAGCGCAAGAATAGAGGACTTGAACCTCTAGCAATTTTGGAGATTCCCCAGTTTTCCCCGGCTTGTCGTGCCGTACTAACCCTTAGTCACCGCTAGGTCAAGGACAAACGTCTTTGTCCAGGAGGGAGCGTTACCTCCGAGAAAATGCGCTTCTTAACAGACGCCGCTGTCGTTCTAGAAGAATTTAGAGTAATTTGAAACAACAATCTTACCCTCCCCAACAAGGATTAAGATTGAGGACAACCCTCAACAATTTCGGAGATTCCCCAGTACTCCTCGGATGCTGCCCGAAACTATCCCTACTCTTCAGGGTAGGTGAAGGATAAATTTCTCTATCCAGCAGGGAGCGTCACCTCCGAGAAACTTCTTAAAGGTTGCATAACCAATGGGACTTGAACCCACAAAAATGACCAAATTTCCCTACTTTCTACGTGAGACTTGAACTCACTTTAACTCTTTTCCTTTTCTTTGGGACTTGAACCCAGTACTTTTACTTATCACTTGTCATCATCATCATCATTCATATCCTTACTTCAACCGGTAATCCTCATAAAAATTTCAGCAAACTCAAAACAGACATTCACCAGTAATTTCAGTGAGTAGACTTCAATTTTGTCATATCCAATTCTAGCACATTTTGGAAATTCAACAGGTATGTGCCTTACCTCTGTTTAAGCCGGCTTGTCTCTCACTTCAGACCACTGACTCGTATCTGCCCATCTAATCACCACGGACCCTGGATCTCTCCATCTACACCAAACCTCCCTCTTCTCTCATCCCGGACGAGCCCCCAAATGTTAAGGTTCAAAAATATATTGAGAGAGGGAATTTAAAAATAACCACAGATCCAGCCTGATGTATTTAGACGGCATTTTAATAAACACATGTGTGAGTTCAACAACCCAGTCAGTGTTGAACTGTCTTTCTCATATTCAGACAACTGTTTTATGGGGTTAAGATAGTACAGCCCCCTTTTCTGTTACTAGGCAGAAATACGTCACACCAAAACCACAATGACTTTTAACATAGAACATCATCTTCGTGTCGACGGCTGATGCTTCCTGTCAGCCCGCCTTCGTTGTCGCTTATCTTCTGGGACATCTGTTGCACTTCCTCTAAGTACGTCGGCACACATCTTCACTTCTGCCCTACCAAAATAGATCTACCATGGTGTGTATGTGTGTGTGCGTACACGTGCGAGGGCGCGTGCATGCTGTGTACTGCGTACGTGTCATGACCTCTCACTATTTGTCTGTCTGTACGTGCAGAGTTTGCATCTGCTTTCTGAACCTCAGTTGACCTCAACTTAAGCAACCAACCAGGCTAAGGCCATCCTGTGTGTAATGATCTTGACTTATATGTAAAATGTATAAAACAAATATTTCAATCTACTACAACTACTTAAGGCTTAATCAAAGCTTAATCAGACGTATAAATGCATAAAAGATGATAATAGCATCATCAAAACTCTGGTTTTGGTTTCACTTCCTGCAAGAGCATGCCTTGCAGACGCATTTCCTGTCAATCTGCAGCCAGCTTCTCACCCACTGAAGACTTCAGTATAAGACTATAAGGACATTCAAAAACCTTTAAATTATAGATTCAACTCAACAATTCACAGTGGTTATAACAACCTGTAATAAAAACTAATATAATACCAATATATTTGAACATCTGAATGCATCTGGGAAAGCAACATCACTATTAATACTGAAATGTTAATGATGATTATAAAAATAGCAACAAATAATAGCAGTAAAATATTTCTATTCCCGACACTACATTGTAGAGAGCGACTCTAAACAGAAAATGAGTAAGGAACGGGTTAAAGTGGGATTCAGCAGGTGGGGGAACTCTAAAATTGGTTGTAGTGGCTCAACAAGAGGTTAAGAATTGCAATTTCTATTCAAAGCTTCAGTAAATTTTCTTTGTGTACAGGCTGTGATCAGCTGATCTGGGCTGCTGGTGCTTTGAGGTCCTGATCTGAATTAGACAGGTTTCAACGATTTCGAGTGCTCAGGCAAAATAGAAAAGTGCTGTACAAGAACCAGTCCATTTACCATTTGGTTTACTAGCTGGCAAAATGTTGAAATTGATCAAAAAATATACTTTTCTTTTTCTTCTTGTTGATCCATAGATTCATTGAGAGTAACAAACTAGAGACTACATCCAAATATGCCTTCAGAGGACTCAGGGACCTGACTCACTTGTATGTTCCAGTGACTGAAAATACAACTGTTATCTGTTATACATGATTTAATGATGTCTCTTTTTCATAATCAACTGCATTTGTTTCCAGGTCTTTGTACATAGTTAAATAGGCAAATAGCGTACTGAGTAATTCTTGCAGTCTGTCTTTCTCCCAGTTCAGCCATGAAACACAATATCCCCTTTCTGCAGGGACCTGCGAGGCAATGCCTTTGAATGTGACTGCAGAGCCAAGTGGCTTATGACGTGGTTAAAGAACACCAATGCCACAGTGTCGGATGTTGTGTGTGCTGGACCAGAGGACATGAAGGGCAAGCGCCTCAATGATATGACCAGCCTGCAGAATGAGTGTGTCTCCACAGGTGAGAAACACCTGAGCCAGCTGCCCTTCTCTCATGTCCAGCTGAGATCAGGATGAGAGAACTCAGCACAGTCTTTCTAAGTTGTGTAGAGTTTATTCATTTAACGTGGCTTTGTTGGTTTGTGAAAAATACATTTCCCGATGTTCCTTTCCACAGATTTCATCCTTCATCAGTCTGTTGCCTCAGAATCGTTGTCTGTTGACACATTCACCTATAAGAATGATGTCTACGTGGCCATTTCTGCTCCCAGCACAGAGAGCTGTATGATTTTCCAGTGGGACCACATAGAAATGAACTTCAGGACTTATGATAACATCACAGGTAAATTTTGATTTCGGCTTTTGCAGGAAATGTGTCCTAACCTACGAGATAACTGGAAACTAGGGATGCAACGATACCAATTTTTTCAAACCGATCCGATACGGATACTTGGATCTGAGCACTTGCCGATACCGAGTACAAAAACCGATACTTCTACCACACACAAGTTAAACTTAACCAGTAGTAAAGAAACGACCCCACACAACTCTTTAACACAAACGAAACGTTTACTGAACGTAAGGGCAGAGACAAATACTGTACAACACATCCCTTTTTTAAACTCAAATGATATTCCAATTCCTTAACCAAATGAAATACACTGTATAAATGAAATAATTCCCTTTCAAATTATATTAAACAACCCAACTTATGTTATCACCTTTTGGTAAGTGACTCACTAATATACACTCCAAAACACGTTATATAAATCCACTAAACATACAATATTCACACATGGGCCCCACACACACTCACATTCACACTTGTTGCAGGCCTGTTTGCTGCTCACGCTGGACGATGGAGAAAAATCCTCTTCTCCCCAGTAAGAGCACAAAAGTCTGTCTTACAGTTCCGTTGCTCGGTAGGTCGCCATTCACCAGTCCCACACTAAATCCACTCCCTGCGGACCCGATGCTGTCTCTGCTACAGCGCGTTAGCCAGTCACTGTCCAGCTCTCCGACAGTCCTGCCTCCGTGGCGCAACCAAGCAGTCCGGGCTAGCCTTTAGCCTCGGCGGTCATGGCTGGAAACACAGTTTTCCACGGTGGTGCGACCGTTGAAACAAAAAGTCACTTCACCCACACTCTGTTGCGAAGCTCTCACACGGTTAGCTTTCTAGTCACACACTCTTTTGTGCTAGTTAACCTCAGTAAAACTAGCCGAGTCTCTCACTTTGGTTCAGCTAACCTCGTGCATCTCTCCATGCCGTTCTCTTCTGTGAACTGTGAACACCTTATGTGGCGAATTATGAGTATCTACTCCCAAATTCCCATCCGGGCTACATTAGTATCGGTTCATGGTATCGGTTGACTTTTACGAGTACGAGTACGCACACATTTTACAGTATCGGCCCCGATACCCGATACCAGTATCGGGATCGGTGCATCCCTACTGGAAACCCCTCTTGATCCTGCAGCGCAACCTTCTAACCATTTAAGTCCTTGCAGGTTGTTTCGACCCAACGTGTAGTTACATCTCTAACCCACATAGCAAGCAGGTCTGGCCCAGATCTGGTATCAAGCCGGCACTGCTGGCTGACTTCTGGCATGATAAGACGTATGCCATCCAGATATGGGCCAGGCCTGGTATAGATGGCACTGTCTATGTGATGGCATGCCATATCTTGCTCGATTGTGGTTTGGGTCATGTGGCCCAGGCTCATAGAAAACAGGTTTTCCCCTGATCCGGCATCAAGCTGGCACTTCTGACTGACTGGTGTCATGGCAGGGTATATGTCAACCAGATGTGGGCCAGGTCTGGCAATGATGGCACTGTTTATGTTCCTATTTTCCTATTTTAGTTGGAAGACCCAAGTGCCATGTTGATATACTATACTGCTATGGTAGCCAATGTTTCAAATTCAGGTATGACTTTGGGAAAGGAAATGCGCTGTAAAAGAATCAGTTCATTCACTGTCTGAACAGAGGTTCGTAATGTTACTTTTGCACTATTTATGTTCCGGCACATGTTGTTATTACATGGCTTGATTAAGGTACACATTTGGCTGACATCTGGGCCAGCACAGGGTCAGCTGTGTGTCTGCGACTGGCCCGTGGCTGCACACAACTTACACATGGTCCACATACTGCAAAGAATGACGGTCCTTTGGTGCCAGAGATGGGCTAGCACAAGACCACCAGTGTGTCTGCAACTGGCCTTGTGCTGGCCCATGTCTGGGCCTCCTCTGGCAAACCTGATCTGGGCCACCAAAGGGCCGTCAGTCTTTGCGGTATGTGGGCCATGTGTAAGCACATTGTGTTGGCCAGATCTGGGCCATACCAATTTTGCTATGTGGGCAGGAGGTGCATGTCAGGTTACGTGGAAGGTTGGGTGAAGGGTTAAAGGAGTTTCCAGTGACACTGTAAGTTAGGAAGTCTAAATCACACATTAGGCTAACAAACACTCCCAGAATGCTCCCAGTTTCATTCTCACGCAATTCATGTGTTTCTCTGCCCTTTAGGTCAGTCCATTGTGGGGTGCAAATCTGTCATCATCAAATATGAGGTGTTTGTCATTGTGGCTCAGCTGTTTGGTGGTTCCCACATTTACAAGTTTGATGACGACCAAAGCAGGTTCAATAAGTTCCAGGATATCGAAGTGTCCAAGATCTCTAAGCCCAATGATATTGAGGCCTTCCAGATTGGCTCTGATTGGTTCTTTGTGATTGCTGACAGCTCAAAAGCTGGCCTCTCCACCATCTACAAGTGGAATGATAATGGCTTTTATTCGTACCAGTCACTGCACGAGTGGTACCGCGACACGGATGTAGAGTTTCTTGACTTGGATGGGAAAGCTCACCTTATTCTAGCGAGTCGCTCACAGGTTCCAGTGATCTACCAGTGGAGCCGGAGCAACCAGAAGTTCATCCTGCAGGGTGAGATCCCCAACATGGAGGATGTAGTGGTTGTGAAACACTTCCGGATCAAGGAGGAGCTCTACCTGGCTATGACGCGGTATATCGGTGATTCCAAAGTTCTGCGTTGGGGCACCAAACAGTTTGCTGAGATCCAAGCTTTGCCCTCTCGAGGCTCCATGATTCTCCAGCCGTTCTCTTTCAAGGAACGTTACTATCTGGCTCTGGGAAGTGACTACACCTTCTCACAGATCTACCTGTGGGATGAGGACAACAAAATCTTTGACCGCTTTAAGGAGGTGTACATCCAAGCCCCACGCTCTTTCACCGTGGTATCTACCGACCGCAGGGACTTTATTTTTTCCTCGAGCTTCAAGGGAAACACGCAGATCTTTGAGCACATCATCGACCTGAGCTTGTGAGGGGCTGTGCCTTATCGTCCCGTCTGAAATCAAATGTCTTCCACTTGAAAGACAAATTCAAGAAGGAAGAAAAATTTATAAACTGTTAAATATCCACACCTTCATAGATTTCACTCACAAATTAGAGCTGGGTCAAGATATATTGTGACTATTTCTGAATGGCCTTGCAATCATGGATCCTCAGACTTTCTGAAGTACTACCCTTTCATAACTACTTCTATTCTCTTAAAAATACCACTGAAGTTCATGATGGGTTAAAAAAGAGACATTTAATTGAATCTATCTGGATTTATCTTTTATTGTTTAATATCTTTCTCTCAGTAGTTTTATGCAGCTATAAAAATACATCAGGACCTGAATGAACGTAACAAATTTATTCTGATTTGCGGTGACTGATGATGGATTGAATGATTTTGCCACCTACCTGTATCCTCATACCCTGTGGTAACGTACAGTACCTTGCCTTATCAACACTGGGGTCTTTTGTTTGATGGTTACACAGTGCCTCCTTCTGGCCGTGATGAAGTACCACACCCCTTTGCTCTTTCCATTACAGGGAATGTCTAGAAAGCACAAACCTTTAATTATCATAGCTGAGATCATAGAGTGTAGCCGTTTGTTGGAAGGTGTCTTTGTAGATGTTGTAGATTATAATGCATAGAGTAGGAAGCAGTGGTTTGTTGTTACAGTTAGTAAAATATCCAGGACTTGACCTTATACAAATTCATTAATGGAGAATCGCCATTTAGATACAACTTCTACATCTGCTGTAATATAATCAGAATCAGAAAGGGTTTTATTGCCAAATGTTGAGCAGGTTTACAACATTAGGAAATTGCTGCGGTACTTAGTGCAAACATACTGTCATATAACGCTTAAATAGACATAAAAATAAGAATTAAAGAATTAAAAGTGCTAAGTAGATAGATATATACATGGGTGCAGGTGGTGATCAGTGCCAAACATGGAATGATGCAGTGAACACAGTGTAGGGTCATGTGTTAGTGGTGGGAACAGTCATATGGTTATTGTTCATGAGTCCAACAGCAGAGGGGAAGAAACTGTTCTTGTGGCGAGAGGTTCTGGTGCGAATGGACCGGAGCCTCCTGCCTGAGGGGAGCAGGTCAAACAGACTGTGTCCAGGGTGAGAAGGGTCAGCTGTGATCCGAGCTGCACGCCCCAGTGTCCTTGAGGTGTACAGGTCCTGCAGAGATGGGAGTCTGCAGCCAATCACCTCCTCAGCAGAGCGCACAACACGCTGCAGCCTCTGCTTGTCCTTGATAGTGGCTCCAGCGTACCACACGGTGATGGAGGAGGTGAGGATGGACTCGATGATTGCAGTGTAGAATTGCATCATCGTCCGTGTTGGCAGGTTGAATTTCTTCAGCTGCCTCAGGAAGTACATCCTCTGCTGGGCTTTCTTTATGACGGAGGTGATGGTGGGCTCCCACTTCAGGTCCTGGGTGATGGTGGTACCCAGGAAGCGGAATGAGTCCACAGAGGTGATGAGGGTGTCAGTCAGGATGATGGGGGGGAGTGGGGCTGTGTGCTTCCTGAAGCCCACAATAATCTCCACTGTCTTCTGGGCATTCAGCACCAGGTTGTTGTGGCTGCACCAGGACACCAGACGTTCAACCTCCCTCCTGTAGGCAGACTCGTCCCCATCCGAGATGAGTCCAATAACGGTGGTGTCATCTGCAAACTTGATTAGCTTGACAGACTGGTGGGTGGAGGTGCAGCAGTTGGTGTACAGGGAGAAGAGCAGAGGAGAAAGAACACAGCCCTGAGGGGAGCCGGTGCTGATGGTCCGGGAGTCCGAGACATTCTTTCCCAGCCTCACATGCTGCTTCCTGTCCGTCAGGAAGTCAGTGATCCACCGGCAGATGGGATCAGGCACATTCATCTGGGAAAGCTTGCCTTGGAGATGGTCTGGAAGGATGGTGTTAAAGGCAGAGCTGAAGTCCACAAACAGGATCCTGGCGTAGGTTCCTGGGGAGTCCAGATGCTGCAGGATGAAGTGTAGAGCCATGTTGATAGCGTCGTCTACAGACCTGTTGGCTCTGTATGCAAACTGCAGGGGGTCCAGGAGGGGGGCCGTGAGTGTCTTGAGGTAGGAGAGAACCAGGCGCTCAAATGACTTCATGACCACAGATGTCAGAGCCACAGGTCTGTAGTCATTTAGTCCAGTGATCCTTGGTTTCTTGGGGACAGGGATTATGGTAGAGGACTTGAAGCAGGCAGGCACATGACATGCCTGCAGTGAGGAGTTGAAAATGCCAGAAAACACTGGGGCCAGCTCATTTGCACAGTGTCTGAGGGTGGCAGGAGACACACCGTCTGGGCCAGGAGCTTTTCGAGCATTCAGACTCTTAAACAGCTTCCTCACATCTGCCTCATGAATATGAAGAGTTGTGGTGTGTGGTGATTTGAGCTTCTTCTGCAGACACAAGCAATAAAGCACCTTGCAGTCAACGAACTCCTCTGTATGCCAAAGTGTTTTAGAGTCAAATGTGAGGCTGTCTGTCCGACAGATAAAGCTTCTTCTAAATTAGGCCATGCAACAGGATAATGACCCCAAGCACAGCAGCAAATCTACATCATGGAAGTCCAGACCTCAACCTGACTGAAATGCTGTGTATAAAGGAATGCTTGCAAATGTCATTGATTTGAAGTTATTGCTGCTAACTGCTGGTTCTGTTAACGACTCAATCATAGAATGATTACGATATCAAACTAAAACAAATGCCTGAATCCTAAATTGTGGATATCCTATTGTGGTGATCTAAAATGTAACACTAAATGTGATTAAAACACTAATAATCTGGACTCCAGGGCTGAACGACCGCGAGGATCACCAGCCCGAGGAAAAGACAAAATACACATGACTCTGTGACAAAGACAATTCATTCTTGAATGAAGACATTGATCAGACACATTTAAAATGCAGCCAATTGTGTTTATTATGAAATTATTGGGGAGAGAGGGGAGGGAGAGGAGAAGGGAAAATTAAGCTGGAACAGAGGTGGAGGAAGATGAGGCAGGAGTGGCCCTGCGGAGGAAGAAGCGGAAGCACTTTTTCTTCTTCTTGAGTTGCTTTTCCACAAGCACTTTCTTCTCTAGTATGAGGGATCTCAACTCGTCCACTGTTTCTGTATTTTGCTTCTTAAGTTTGTTGCATATTTTTTCCACTTCTTCTAATTTGGCTTGTTCTTCTTTGAGCCTTTCTTTGAGTTCTTTAGCTGTTGCCTCCTGTTTTTGCACTTTCTCCTTTTCTCCTTCCAGTTCAGCTGTTGTGTGCTTAATTTTGTTGCCAAGTTCTTGCAGTTTTTGCTTTGTCTTCTCAAAGTCTTGGACAAGAAGAAGTTTTTCTTCGTTCTGCTTTATGTCCTGTTGTTCTTTTTCTTGACACAGCTCTTCATATTTGTTCCGTGTTTCAAAATGCATTGCCTGCAGTGCTCTGTATTTTCCTTCCATGCCTTGAAGCTGGCATTGCATTTCTCCCTGGTTTATGACCAGTTGTTGTTGTTTCACTTCACGGATTTTTGTATTTTTTAGCAAAGCTTCATCGAGCTTTACTTGCAAGCCTTCATTGTTTTTCTCCATGTTCTGAATCTTGCAATCTAATTCTTTTTGTTTCATCTCCTGTTGCTTTTTCTCTTGCAGCAACTCGTCATATTTGTGCATTGTTTCTTTAAGCCTTGCCTGCAGCATCCTGTCTTTTCCCTCCATGTGTTGGAGTTGCCTCTCCATGTCTCGCTTCTTTATGTCCTGTTGGTTCTTCTCTTCGAGGATCGCTTCATTTATTTGCAGAGCTTCATCAAGCTTTATTTGCAGCTCGTCATTTTGTTTCTTGATGTCCTTAAGCTCGCGGCCCATTCGCTTTTGTTTGATCTGCTGCTGCCTTTTCTCTTGAAGAACCTCTTTATTTGTTTCCTGATTTTTATCATCCCTTGCTTTTACCACTCTGTATTTGATCTCCATCTTTTCAAGTTGATCATGCATCTGTCTTTCTCTCATGTCCTGTTGTTTCTTCTCCTGGAGGATTTCTTTCATTTTTTCTAGAGCTTCATCCAGCTTTCCTTGGAGCTCTTGGTTCCTTTCCTCCATGTCTTTGATATCCCATTGTTTTTCCTCAATAATACTCTCCTTTTCTTGGAGCAGGTAGGACATTTTTTTTAATTGAGCGCTCTGTCTCTCATTTTCCTCCATCAATAAGACAATCTTCTCTCTGTTAAGAAGATTTTCATTCTCCATTTCTGCCAAGTGCTTCTCCTCTAATTCAACTTGCTCAGCCCAGGGAAGAGAGGAGAGGTAAGGGTCTTCTGGTTCATCCCAGTGAAGAGCGCCGGGGTCAACTTCTTGACTTTTTGGTTCTTCTCCTTGAGACATGTTGGAGTCTGGAGTCAGGATCCAAATGTGTCCGAATGCTTCTCTGGCGAACAGTTGAGGGCTGCAAACAGAAATGCTGCCAGTAATGGACTAAATGTCGTTGTTTTTCACCGTTATTTGTCGGTTTTAGGATCAAATGATCACGTTGGTGGTAAGACTCTAAATCTGTGTCACGAACAGTCGAAGGCTGCGAACATAAATGCTGCAAATAACAGACTAAAAGTTGTTGCTTCTCACCCCTATTTATGGGTTTAAGGATCAAAGGCTCAAAGTGGTGGTAAGATTCTAAATGGGTGGATGTCACGATTCTGGACAACATGGTTACCATAGTTAGAATAATAAACTTTATGATGTGTTGCTAACATTTTGGTTGTTGTGATGATTCAAATTTGTTCAGTAAACTTCATCAAAATGAACATGTGTTGACATAAGCATATATTTGGATCTCATATCTTCTTATTAAATGTAGCTAATGTCCAATAAGATAAGATAAGATAACCTTTATTAGTCCCACACGTGGGAAATTTGTTTTGTCACAGCAGGAAGTGGACAGTGCAAAAGTTATGAAGCAAAAATTAGAATGAAATAAAATAAGAATAAGAATAAATACAGTACACTGTATTTATAAAAAACTGAACTCTGGGACTTACTTAACACTAATATTTCATATATTACTTCAACTCACTAATTTAATTAAAGGGTTTTGTATTAAATTATAACGTAATAAAAACCACAATGCACATGTGCAAGTAACAGTAGCCAGCTGCTGCCACAAGAGGGTGACGAATTAAAGGTTCACAGAGAGATCTCTTTACTTTGGGACATTTAAACAATGTGTATTATTACATTTGATTAAACAAGCACTGCTTTTCCTCCAGGCTTCTAAAACTCTTTCAAAGTTTCTCTTTTCAGTCTTTTTCAGTCCAGTCCTTGTACCAAACATTTATCTCATGAAACTGGATGAATGGAGGACAAAAGACGATGTTTTAGACCTAAACCCCCACTATCTACACCAGCTGAATAGCATCTGAAAATCACATCTTTAACAGACAGACAAAGTCCAGCAAAGTCTCCACACAGGACCTGAGAGATGCATCTGAACCTTCAGTTCACTCCAAGATCACACATGTGCAGGAGAACTGAGTGCTGCTGTCAGATTGAAAAGTGCTTTAAACATGATGATACTGTCTTTGTTAAACAGCAGAATAGGTTTATAAAGTATCATTAACTAAAAGTGGTGAAATAAATATCTCTAAATCTACTAAATGTAGACTTTTAAATTTTGGACAGTTTAGTATTACAGCTGCTGATTAAACAATAGAGACAGATGTGTAGTAAAACTTTTATTTAGTGTTTCAAGTCAAAAACAAACAGAGCAGAGATACAGAGAAAGTCTTTTGATGAAAAAATGAAGATACTGAACGTTGAGTTTCCCCTAATCATGTGTGTGCAGTTGGGTGAATGAGGCTGTGTCGAGTGTTCAGACTGAGTAGAAATGCACTGTGCTTGTCCATTTACATCCTTTAGATCCAATCTTGACTCTTTTGCCCACTAAAATAATAAACCAGTACTTCTTTCTGTATGTAATATAATCTAAAGCATCCACAGTAACATTTTCCACCATACAACTGCACTCTAAGGTCAGCACGGTGGTGCAGTGGTTGGTACTGTTGCCTCACAGCAAGAAGGTCCTGCATGTGAATCTGCTGGCTGCTGTTTGCATGTTGTGTTGTCTGAGGGTGCTCCGGCTCCCTCTCACACTCCAACAACTCGCTCCTTAGGTTAAGGCGATCGTGGCTCAAGACTTGGGAGTTTGCCTTGTAATGGGAAGGTTGCCGGTTCGAGCCGCGGCTCGGACAGTTGTTGTGTCCTTGGGCAAGACACTTCACCCGTTGCCTACTGGTGGTGGCCAGCAGCCTCGCCTCTTTCAGTGCGCCCCAGGGTGGCTGTGGCTACAATGTAGCTTGCTATCATCAGTGTGTCAATGGGTGGATGACTGGATGTGTAAAGTGCTTTGGGGTCCTTAGGGACTAGTAAAGCGCTATACAAATACAGGCCATTTAATTGGTAAGTCTTTTGGCAATTACAATCATCTATTGTCAATGTGATCATGAGTGGTGAACTGTCAAGTGTGTACCCTGAGTTTTACCTTGTGAAAGCTGGGATAGTCTTCAAGCCATCTCCTTCAACCCTTAAGTGCTTAAGAGGAAGGAAGAAGGAAAGGAAGGAAGGATAACTACAGTTTATGATCTCAGCTGTGATTATTAAAGGTTTGTGCTTTCTAGACATTCCCTGTAATAGAAAGAGCAGAGGGGTGTAGTACTTCATCACGGCCAGAGGGAGGCACTGTGGAACCATCAAACAAAAGACCCCAGTACTGATAAGACAACATGCTGTCCATTACCACCAGGTATGAGGACACAAGGTAGGTGGCAAACTCATCTGATCCATCCTCAGTCGCCCCAAATGAGAATAAATGTGTTACTTTCCTTCAACTCCTGTCGTATTATTTTGTATCCACAAAACTATTAGAACAGAAATATTTAACTTAAAAAGATAAATCCAAATAGATGAATGGATCTTTTTTTTACCTTCATGAATGTCATGAATATTTTCTGGAGAATAGAAGTGGTACTTATATAATGGTAGTGCCCATTGCCTGAGATCCCATGATTGTAAGGTGACTGAGAAATATTTTTAATTACACGGTTGTTGATGTGATTCAGTCTTCAGCACTGCGGTCACCCCGGTGTGTCGGCCACAACACCAATTAAAGCCAAACTGTCTCAGAGTGTAGAAGAAGAAGCTTGAGGTTTGTTCTGAAACTTATAAACACCTGTATAAGAACAGAATAGACTTGTCCTATAAACTTTGGGGCCTTTCTACACTCATTATCCTTTCTATCTCTGCTCCTGGTCACGTTGCTGTCAACTCCTCGTGTGTGCGCCTGTTTAATTTAGCCATTTGTGTTCAGGTCTCTTAGCCCCTAATATAAAACTGTTCATATTCCAAGCCAGCCTGCGAGTCCTCGCATTTGGTCAGTCCCAGCACCCATACCTGCTGCGAGGGAGAGAATGGCCAGCCGTCAACATGAGCGCCAGTACCAGCATCCAGAGCAGACTGCTAGTCCTGCTCCACCTGAGCCAGAAGTCTGCGCTAAGCAGGCACCTGCCAAGCCGCCCAAGGTGTCCCATCACCTCCGTCGTTCCCCAGTGGAGCATTGCTGGCCATGCGGTCAGCCTCCTGAACTGCTGGATATTATTTTTTTAAATAAAAGGGCCAGGTTATTTTTCTGGTTTTACCTCAATGCCAGGTGATGAGGATAATGAGCTATCTAGTTAAGTTCCCTTCAGTGCTGCTGGACTAAAAGCAGAGGGTTATTCTTGTCTGAATCTGTGATTTTTATGTAAACTTAAAGCACATGTCTGTGTTGTTTGTTAAGTAGCATTAGCAAAAGACATTCAAATTATTATAATTGCCCAGTTTTACAAATTGTGAAACTCACAAAGAAAGAGGACAGCTGTGGCTCATTACTGAATTGGCTATGTGCAAACATGAATGATGATAAGTATTAATAAACAAATGAGACACTGTTGGAACACAATGTTCTACATTTTGTACTAATAGCAAAGTAAATTGTAAACTATTACAAACAGTTAGGTTCTCGAAACTGTAGAGTTACAGTAGATACATTAAATTAAAAAAACTTTGCATTTTAAGGATTGTAGAGTACGTCACAAACATACAATCATTATTTAATGATCACATGTTTAAGAAACAGAAAAAAAATTGATGCAAAAAAAAAGACTGTAAATTAAGGTCTCAGAGGGTCTGACCAGGGCCTCTTATACTTTTAGTTTTCAGTGTTTGCATCAAATTATAAACACTTGTATCTCCATAGTTAGCTACCATTAGTACATTAGTTATATGCGTATATTGCTCAGTCCTCTGTAATGTCCATTTTTATGTTAAGATATGCTACTGATTATCTGAGAAAGATGAATTGATTATTAAATGAAAAATCTAAAATTTGAATTATTACAAAACTGCACTATGGACTGGTGTCATGTTTAACAAACTTGCTGCTGGCTCTAACATTGGATTGGCTTCTGCTTCATTTCTATATTCTATTCCAGTGTCCTAAAAAAAGAGTTCTTTGTCTTTAAACGTCGTTAATGTTGCAGTCCTTAAAGGCATTCACCTGCTTTTTCTGCCACCTGCTGCGATGGCTCTTGATAAAACTTAAATATGTGGGATGATCTTGGACAGTTTAAAGTGGGCCTCTGTTCCTGTAAAGTAGATTGTGGTAAGGACCCGACACGCACACTGGATTTCATTCACTATAGGTTAGTTTTATTTCGTTCTGATGTTCCAGCATCAGTCACACAGGAACAGCTGCTTCTTCCTCCCAGTCTCCGTCCCCGTCATCACTATTTAAAATAGAGAGAAGAAGATGATCACCTTGAGCAGTCACACCCGCCCTCTCAGCCACACCTCGGCACCGCCCTGAGAGCTCACTGTAACACCCCTCTGCTGCAGCAGGCCGGAGACCACACCCCCGCCACATAGATCATATCACTACTGTGAGATAAAAGTGAAAGAGCAGCTCACAGATCAGTGGGAAGTCACATCAGGAGAACATTAAGTATTTGTAGCATGTGATTCCCTTGTGTTTTCAGTCTGTGAAACAGCTGTTTGTCCCTTCACCAGGCAGGTAAGATCAGCAAAACTGCACCATAGGATGGTTTATACCTAAGATGTTTTTTAAAAATATATTATTAACATAACAAGAGGAAACATAGATTTGATTCTTTGTTTATTCATTTCTTTTATTTTCTTTCATTTTCTCTTAAGCTCAAAGGCTGTTTTTATTTCCACAGTGATGGCAGCAGCAGCGTTCAGGAGCAGAGGACTGGCTGGTGTCAGAAACACCAACGTTTTAATCCTCATCTTTCTGCTGTCCCTGGTTTATGTCACAAATTCACTGATGAAAGTAAGAACAAAGTCACTGCTGAATTAACTGTTGCTGAAGGTACTTCTATGAAACATTTATTTGCAAATGTAAAACTACAGTCACTATGTAACTCATTATAAGCATATCAGAGTTTAAATGGACGCATTCTGTTTTTGTAAATTTAAAAAAATTCTGACAAGTTTCTTAGAACAACTTAGGAAATCAGAAAAAGCAAAAGCAGCCAGAAGGAAGGCGGGTCAGTCAGTTTCATCTCTATTGCATGTTATCAGTCAAATTTGGTCATGTAGGAAACAACAAATGCGTATGAGTCATATCAGTGCACACTAAGAGAACTGCAACTCACTCTGACTGTAGAAGTAAGTTTGACTTATATCCCCATTAAGTTATTCATATGTAACTTTATTAAATTAATTTGGTACATGTTGTGGTAAACAGAGAATGTCTTTTGCTTTTCTGATATTGCCCAATAATTCATTAATGTTTGATTATATTTTTAAACATTATACATGTGTATGTAATTTGTATGTAACTGTATCATGTGAAGATTTTCTCTTGCGCTTCTTCGTCAAGCCCTAAAGTTAAAATAAATCAGAGCTGATGCTTCTTGTACAAACTGTAGCATCCTCCCCCGCCCACTTACAATGGAGACGATGACTGTCTTTCTTTGCTTCCTAACTTTTCTTGAATTATTCTTGAAATTAACAATTCTGAAGTTTATGGATTTTATAAAATATAAAACTGCAAAAATTATGTACAAAGCCAGACACAGTACCAGGAAATGTACAGAGGATGAATTGAGGGGAAAATTAAATATGAAGACCAATGTTCCCTCTAATTTTTCATGTGTCTGAGCGAACACACAAACTCCCTGAGCGATCCCTTGGACCACTGTGAGCGACATCAGACGTGTGCACTGTGGTCACGCCAGCATCTAATCCATCCAAGTTACATGGTTTATTACAATAATCAAATTACAACATTTACATTTATGTTAGACTACTTTTAATTAACTGCTTTAGCCCACTTACAATGAAAATTTAAAAAATCTTGTTCATGACCTGTGTAGTATGTTAACACTATTGGAAGTAAAAATAACTTTAACTCCAATTTTGAAAACACAACTTTTTCTTTTTTTTTTCTTCATAAAGCTCTGACTTGTATTATGAGTCTGAGTCTGTGGTCTGGGAGAGTCCTATAACTCTCTGTCTGCAAAATACAGTATATAATGACCAATGCTGGGCAATTAATTATATAGTTACTACTTCAAAGAAGTAACTCAGTTTGGCAAACAACAAAGTTTTTTGCAGCTATTTTTTTTTTTTAATGCAGCCAAGGCGTTTTTAAATAAACATTTCAAACTATTTACAGAACAATCAGCTGTTCTGCATCAAATCTGATGCCACACAAATTATTTGTGCCACTCCAAAAAATAATTTCTGTCCACTATGAGATAAAGGAGAACAACAGCCTGATACCTGCAGGCCTGACAACAGGAGATGTATCACTCCTGTAACACCTGTAACATTCAGCAGCCGCCTCATTGTTCTGACACACACAACAAAACTATTGACTACACTACACACTAACTACACAAGATTTGCGCTAAACGTCTCAAATCTGTCACATCTCAGAACACCGCCGTCACTCCTAAAACTTCCCCCCGTTTCTTAACAACTAGATGCCACGTTGCCATATCATTTTTTGATTGGTCGACACGGTAATTTTTTCGACCAATAGGAAAGGGTGGGGGGGTTTTGGTGTTGTGTTTGCTCACAGGCAGAGAGTGCTTTCGAGCGGTTTCCTTATAAAACGCCGTTTTTACCGTTTCTTCCCGCAGTAAATATAAACAACGATAGTATTCAGGAAGAAAACCAAACATTGCAAATATTTTTAAAATAACTCTGGTTTTACGTGGCCTCTCAACACAATTTAAAAACTGGTATAAAGTCCACACTTTTTCCGTCAATTGTTCCGTCTGTCCTGCTCACATCTCCAATGGTTGTACACGTCATTAATGTGGCTTCACTGCACATCAGCCATGCCGCTTTGCTAGCTAAAACACCGGTGTCGGCACATAGGACGCTGTCATAGCCTGTCAACGACGTTGATTGGCTGCGTGTATACGAATGTGAATCGCATTATTGGCTGGACTATAGGATAAGGTGGCATCGTTCTAATCCCATACAGGAGCAGCCAGTCACTTACTGACTAACACTGCAAAACAGAATTCTTAAAGTTTTAATTTTAATTTCAATTCAGGTTAGATTTTTTTTGTGCGCAACGCAGATTTTCTGTGCGCAGAGACCGTGCCAGCAGTGCGCAATTGCGCACGCGCGCAGCTTAGAGGGAACATTGATTCAGAGCCTAACAGAAGTGCTGTGAGAAAGGATTTACAAATCGTTGTAAATTCAGCTGCTATTGTGGGCTGGGGATGATTTACACTTAACATTTTAAGTGGTATAATAATAACTGGGTACAGAATGTCATAGGCCCACTAAAAGTAACAAAATAAGCTAACATCAAATACATTTACTGTAAACACATCAGAAGTTTATTTATGTGGCAAAAAATTAGATCTATACAAAATGTTGCAGGGAAACAGAGAAGGAGCTCATATAGGTTTGAGTTTCATTCACATCTATTGTGCAGGTACAAATAACAGAGTGGAAAACTTTATATTTTTTGTTTGCAAACATTAATTTATGAAGATTAATTAACATGAGTGTAGCACAATGTAAAGGTGAAAGCAGTATTCTGACATGACAGTGCAATCAAAACACATTTGTGACATGTGTGCATGTTTCTTCAATTTTCAGATAAGATTTAGCACCTCTGCCACAGACAGCTACAGACAGCTGTGGGCACACTGGGGTTGTTATTAGTAATTTCCTCCAGTTAGTCAAGTAGTACAGTTATAGTCAAAGGTTTTAACAGTGGCACCACTTGCAACACTAAACTTTTATTTATTTGCAAACAAACGTTTTGAAACTTGTGAAATTCTGTGAAAAACAAAGTATCGTAGTGCATGAAGAACAAATTTTGTGACACATAAGTGCTGATGTCTAAACACAATTCATTACATCTCCACTCATTTTTATAAAAGAAGTGACTGTCTTTCATATTCTCTGACACTGACCTAATTATTTTATATTTCATGCTCAGCTACAAATGTTACTTCACTGTCACACACACATCACACATCCTACCATTTGTCTGTGATTTTTGTTGCTCAAATAGCTGTTTAGTCAAATAATATGTATTTTTCAATGTAATTAATCAGTTGTCCTGTCTGTTCCTTGGTTGTTTGAGAAATGCTCAGTGCATTTTTTTTCACTCTAAACCAGACAGACCATTTTAGGAATTGCCAGTCATGCTGCTATCCAGAGTAACAATGAAATAAAATATCCCTCTACACTGAGGATATAATATTATATATAACAAAACCCAATTCTACAATATCATACCTAAAAAAGAGTGTGTGAAGTCAAATGGTCTAAAGAGGGTATTAAATACTTTGGAATTTTCATTTCCATACACTTGAACCACTTGTTTGGCAAAAATTATAATAAAAATTTTCAGCATATCAGCAATGATTTAGAGCAGTGGTCTATTGTCCCCCTGTCTCTGTCAGGTCGAGTTGAATATATCCGTATGAATGTTCTGCCCAGGCTACTCTATTTATTTCAGATGATACCAGTTGAAATCCCAAAGACAATGTTTGATAAGCTGAATGAAAGAGTTTCGAGCTTCAGGTGGGCTAAACAGCAGCCTAGAATTAGACTCAAAGCCCTGCAGTTGCCCAAAATAAAGGGGGGCATTAATGTACCTAATTTTAAATATTACTACTGGGCTGCACAAATAAAACCTTTGCTGACATGGTTGCAAAATGATATAAATACTCGCTGGCTCAAAATAGAAAAAAGTAAATGTCCTGAAACACTAGAAACACTACCTTTCGTAGAAAAACCTGTAAAAGAAATGGCAACCTGGACAAAAACACATTAAAAAGTTTGAACAAAATTCAGTCAGCACTGGGACTACCAAAGTGTCTTTCTTTACTATCAAGCACAGGATCTATGAAAACCTTTTCCTCTAATAACTACTGGGTTTAAAACGTGGGCACATAATGTACTGAAATATATACAACAACTACTGGAACAATGGAACTTTAAGACATTTGAACATCTGAAGAATGAATTTAATCTCCTCAGGACAGATTTTTATAGATCTCTACAACTAAGGTCCTTCTTGACGGCACTCAAAAGCTGGGGAAACATTGCCAACCCCACACCTAATGAAGAATTTCTAAAAAAAAAAACACAAAAAAACCCCCAAAACAAATCAGGAACAGAGACAAGAAGACTATTAGTAAAATCTATAACGCAGGCTCATCAATGATTAAGCATAATTCCCTGAGGATGAGGGAAATATGGGAGGCAGAAATAAAAAAAAAAAAATACCTGATGACACCTGGTGGGAAATATGTACTGAAGCACAGCAAACCACTAGTTCAAACACATGGAGAGTTTAAATGGAACAATATCACCTGATTCTACAGAACACCAGAAATAACTGCTAAGATGGGTCCAACACATCTGAGTTCATGCTGGAGGAACTGTGGGACACACTCTGCCAACCATACTCATATATTCTGGCTCTGCCCTAAACTCTGTGTATTCTGGAGGCAGATATTTGATGCTCTTAAAGACGTTTTCCAAGGTAAATATTCCACCAAGTCCTACAGTAGCAGTGTTGGGAAGGATTGCAGAACATATTGACAGCAAAGCCACAACTCACCTTCTAAAATATATTACTCACTGCAGCCCTAAAATGCATAACTATCAGATGGTTAAAACCAGAAACTCCCACATATAATCTATGGATCCAGAGAGTGTGTGATGTCTGTCTGATGGAACAAATTACATACTCAGACTACAGAAACAAGTCTTTGAGAAACGGTGGGGACTCATGTTACCTTTACTATTACAATGAAGAACACCACCTAATTTTAGGAGCTCTCTCTCTATGCACACATACACACACACATATTTGTGGACGGCACAGGAATAAGGAGACCTCATATAAGGCCAAAGACTGCTCATGTATACTTTTCCTTTATATGTATGTATGCTTGCTTTCTGTAACATGCTGCTGGTGAACAATCATGGCTGCTTTGTGTAGTTTTAATGTGAGTATATGTTTGTACATGCGGGTACAGTTGAATAGAGGAAGTGAAGGATGTATCACTGCTGATTCAAAATAAATAAAAATGGAGTTAAAAAAAGAGTAATAATTAAGAAGATACACCACTGCTGTAATCTTGGTGTTCATACCTGTTTGGACAGCAGGTGTAGTTTCCCTGAATTTGTTTTCCTGAATTTCTCTGTATTTTTTGTCACTAAGAAGTCAGGAGGCAGCATGAAATATGAAGTCAATTCACAGCTTGGTTTTTTTTTTTCTTTAAATTTTATGAATTATCCGTTACATTTGAGAGTAACAGATAGTTAAGTAAACTAGTTATCATACACTCTATGATATGATTATGATTAATAAAACATCAAAAAGATTATTACCATTCTCTATTCAAAAAGTTAAGACAAGGTTAACTTTCTCGCTTTGTTGTGACCCCCCCCCCCCCAAAAAAGAAACCAAAACAAAAAAACTGGATATCCACAGAAGACAACACTGATGGATGATCGCAGAATCAATTCCATGGTGAACCCCTTAAAAACAGCCAACCAAGTGAACAACACTCTCCAAGAGGTCAGCATATCTATATCCTAAAACAGAGGGTACACTGCAAGGTGCAAGCCACTCATAAGCCTCAAGAATAGAAAGGCTAGATTGGACTTTGCTAAAAAAAAAAAAATGTGTGTAAGTGTGTATGTGGAAGTATGTGTGTGTATGTACGTACGGATGCATATATGCATGTATACAGGGTGGGTCATTTATATGGATACACCGTAATAACATGGGAATGGTTGGTGATATTAAAGTCCTGTTTGTGGCACATTAGTATATGTGAGGGGGCAAACTCCTTAAGATGGGTGGTGACCATGGTGGCCATTTAGAAGTCGGCCATCTTAGATACAACTTTTGTTTTTTCAATAGGAAGAGGGCCATGTGACACATCACACTTATTGGTAATGTCACAATAAAAACAATGGTGTGCTTGGTTTCAACGTAACTTTATTCTTTCATGAGTTATTTACAAGTTTCTGACCACTTATGAAATGTGTTCAATGTGCTGCCCATTGTGTTGGATTGTCAATGCAACCCTCTTCTCCCACTCTACACACTGATAGCAACACCGCAGGAGAAATGCCAGCACAGGCATCCAGTATCCGTAGTTTCAGGTGCTGCACATCTCGTATCTTCACACCATAGACAATTGCCTTCAGATGACCCCAAAGATAAAAGTCTAAGGGGGTCAGATCGGGAGACCTTGGGGGCCATTCAACTGGCCCACGACGACCAATCCACTTTCCAGGAAACTGTTCATCTAGGAATGCTCGGACCTGGCACCCATAATGTGGTGGTGCACCATCTTGCTGGAAGAACTCAGGGAACGTGCCAGCTTCAGTGCATAAAGAGGGAAACACATCATCATGTAGCAATTTCAAATATCCAGTGGCCTTGAGGTTTGATCATCTCTCATATGGACTATTGTTTGACATCCTGGTCACTTGCTTGTCCAACAACACTTAAAACTATTGAAAACATTTATAAAAGAAGTTTAAAACTACTTGACAAAAAACCGACTTCCCACCACTACTGTCATGTGTTAAAAAAACATAAATTACTGAACTTCAATAACTTAGTGAAACTTGAAAGAGTGTGTTTAATATATAAAGTCTTACACTCCCTTGCTCCACCACCACTAAAGCAGTTCATTAGGCATAAAGAAAGCTCAGACAGGACCCCTCGAGCTACAACCCGAGGAGACTTGTTTATACCCCACAGAGGGACAGCATTTGGGCAGAACGTCCTTTCTGTCCAGGGTGGCCATCTGTGGAACAGTCTTCCCCAATCCATTAGAGAATGCTCGACATTCAACTTGTTTAAGGCACAGGTTAAAAACTGGTTATGGACAAATCAAGTGTGTGATCATGTATAAGTTGTATAGTTTTAATGTTTTATTTGGGAATAGAATGGTGTGTGTGTGAGTTTGGTGATGGAGTTTTTATTATAAATGAATTATGATTTTTTTAATGAATTATTATGTCTATTTTTTAATGTTTTATGGACAACAGATGGAAATTAGCCCTTGGCTATAATCTGGCATGTTTACATTCATGTAATTTATTTTACATTTATGTTCATTAACATGCACTGTCCTAAATAAATAAAAGAAAAAAGAAAGACTGATGACGGAGAAGAAGCAGAGGATTTTCTCTGTTTCTACACAGACCTGGTCCAGACAGCAGAGAGCTGCAGAGTGAAGACGTTCATGGGAAGAAGCTGAGTGCAACGTCCTCTTTGAGTCCTGGATCAGGAAGTGACGCCGTGAATATTTGGTGTTTAAATAAGGTTTCTGTCTTTGACTCAGTCTGTTGTCACTGTGTTATAGAGAGAAAAAGAGATTTCAGATTAACTGGTGTTCCTGCTGCTGCAGCACTAAAGCACAGTATAGGTGACCGCGCTGATGCCTGTTCATAATTTCACCAAAGTTAATAAAGTGTTGGCTAAATGTTCTTGTTGTCAGAGGTAAACAGAGGTGACAGGAGCAGATAATAAAGATTAAATATATGCTGAGTAACTAAATGCTGCTAGTCTGTGACATCACTCCCAGCAGCATCACCTCATTTCTTTGACCTTTAACATGAGAGCAGCTAGCAGAGCGGCCGCTACCTCTGCTGTCTGTCATGTGAGTCAAGTGTGTGTAGTAGACTTGTTAGCATAGCTAGCAGGCTGAAAGAAGATAGCAAATTGTGGGAACACTTTGTCAGAGGTGAGCAGTAAAGAGAAGGATAAGGAGCTCCTCCAAATGCTGATAATGCACTTAACCTGATTTTACTCTTTGATGCATAATATGTGATGTTCAATCGAAAACAATCACTTAAATTGACCTTATTATTATTATTATTATTTGTTTATTATTCCTAACAAGGCTCTGTACTGTAGAAGTTTGCACATTTGATCTGAGGTTATTGTGTCCCTGCAAATTCAACAATGGGCCTCAATGCAAAGCATCAAACAAATATTTTTATTATCAAGTCATTCGACTTACTGGATGAATCATTGCAGCCCTGACAGTAATGCACACTCATTTTTAATGGTAGTCAACTGGTAAATGCAAGCTTTTAACTTTCATTGATGAGTAAAACCTTCAGTAGAAACATCTGGGAGCAGTGAGTGAATAAAACGTCTGACAGCAGCAGCAGGGACGATGCTGTCATAGTTTAATGTGGAGTCTGCACTCAAACAGTGAAGAGCAAAGAAAAGAACTCTGATGGTTCTGGGTCCTTTTGACCCAGCACTGTGGGTTTCTTGTGTTTTGGTGATATTTTGTATTATGGTTTATGTTCTGGTTCATTTACAGTCTTAGTTATGCTGTTTTGTGTTTCTTATATTTCTTGTTTAGTTCCTTGATTATTAGATTCCCCCTGTGTATCTCTGTGTGTGTCTGTGTTTATGTGTGTTTGTGTGAGTCCTTGTGTTCCATTCTGTTTCCCCAGCCCGTCATGTCTCTCGTCTCCTCGATCGAGAAGGGTCTGGCTGGAGCCACTGGGGAGCGCTATATTGCGACCTCCACAGTAGCCGGAAACACGTGACCTCCACAGTAGGCGGAAATACGTTCCTGCATGGATCATCGACTGTGGAAACCTTGCAAGTGGATGGTAAAAGTTGGGACAGAGTCTTTCATGTATAAATTTGCTGTTAATAATTTATTTTTTTATTAATGGCACAGAAATATAATGTACAACAATTATGGCAATCTCTACAAAGATTCTTTTTTCCCAACATGAAATAGTATCAGAACAGGCTGAATTCCAACATATAGAAGATAGATAATGAACAGGAAGTACAAAAAACAACAAATAAATAAGGCAAGAGGCACTAAAGGAGCGACAAAGAAACTGATTTTGAAGACGAATAAAATATATCCTCTCTATCTGTCTCTCCTCCCCTCCTCGGCCTCTCTCGGTGCAGATATGTAGGTATAGCTGTTTCCAAGCTACTTCTTACTATAACTGATTTCCCAGGGAAAGAAGGCTCTGCAGCTCTGCTTAATAATTAACTGACCAATCTTCGGCCCAGGAGAAGGGAGAGATAGAAAAAAGGGAGCTCGGGAGGAAACGAGAGAGAGCCAGGCGGCCCCCTTAATGAGCCACTTGAGTGGTTTAAACAGCACAGGACAGCCAGAACTAAAGGAGAGAGAAAGAGGGAGACAGAGAGGGGGAAATACATCCAAGGAGAAGCTTGGAGGGGGGAAAAGCAGCTAGCTCAAGAAAGGGGAAAAATAGATCTTTTGACATCTCAGATGAGCTTTTTCCCAGTCCTGCCTCCACTTTTTGGAGCTAAAGCTCCACAGCATGCTCCGTCAGTGATGCTCTGGGTCTGTAGTCCCATCCTGTGTCTACAAGCTTTTCTCTAGTGAGAAACATGTGATGAGGAAAAATGGTAAAACTCTATTTTTAATCAAGTTCTGTAGTAGAAAGAAAGTTATGTGATTTATACATCAAGCATCCTCCCTCCGCCCTGAACCTCACCAAAACATCCCTCTTTCCCACGTCTCCTTTCAGGTCTGTTCCACAGGGCCATAGCGCAGAGTGGCACAGCCATCTCCAACTGGTCCGTTAGCTACCAACCCCTCAAGTACACCAAGATCCTGGCCCGGAAGGTGGGTTGCACCTACGCAGAGACGGCTGACCTGGTTGACTGCCTGAGGCGCAAGAACTTCAGAGAGCTGGTGGACCAAGACATCCAGCCGGCCCGCTATCACATCGCCTTTGGGCCTGTTGTGGATGGAGACGTAGTTCCTGATGATCCAGAGATTCTCTGCAGCAGGTGAGGGTCTGATAACAGTAGCTGCACATTTCTGTTGTGTTTTATTATCCGAGCAAAGTGGTGAGAACTCCTGGGATCAGCCATGACGTGAAACCAAAACTAACCAAACTGTAAAGCAGAGAAAATAACTGCAGTGCTGGTGATGTACATGATCGGGGCGGTATACTTTAGACACACTGAGAAGTTTCCCTTGTGTTGTCATGAGCATTTGCCAGAAGCCCAAAAAGCAAACAAATAAGACGTTATTAAAGAAAAGTATAAACACAAGTACACACAATGATGAGACACAACTATAGAGACAAAGAGCGATCTGACTGGGACAAGTAAAACTAACTGGGAGAGCAGTTTTCTTCCAACAATCGCTACCAAAATAAAACAGGAAGCAGCAAGACACATTAGCAAATAAGCTAAATGTAGTCAGACCTGGAAAATGTTAAGCTGGAACAGAACAAACAAGATGTGATCCTGTAATTCAAAGCCGACAGAGTCGTCGAGGTTTTGAAAGAGCAGGTTTCTCTTCTCAGTTCGATTGGAATATTTTCATGTGACAAGAATAAAAAATTATTATTCTTTTTTATTCATCCATCCAGATGTTATTTTGGATCATCTTCTGAGTGAAAAACTGAAAAAGCTGATTTGTGTGTATTATTAGTGTAAGTAACCACTGCTGGTTGACCAGGATTTTTAATTACAAAAGAGATTCTTCAAAAGTTTTATTATTATTTGATTAAATAAATGCTACATTTTGAAGAGGCTGCAGATGCAATCAGTGTCATTAATGTGAAAGTCATTTTGTGAGACGGGGGAAGTGTTTTATGTAAGGTGAAAACAATCAAACAAAAGGTGTGTAGAAAGCAGTAACGTGAATCTGAAAATCACTACAGGGACATATTGCGTGTGAGACGAAGAAGTGTGACTTTTGCAGCTCTATGCATTAATCGACACTGCAGACTTTTAAAGGATCGGCCCTGAAGCCGTGACCTGCAGAACAGGCAATATGATGAAGATCATGGACTTAAGAGTCATATACAGGGTTCTTGAAATCCTTGAAAATGCTTGAATTGTAATATTGTCTTTTCAAAGTTTGAAAAGTGCTTGAATTTCAGATGTGGTTCTTAAATTTGCTTGAAAGTGTTGTAACTAAAAGTTACTGTGACTCAAACATAGAAAAATTCAATTTTTTTATTTCCCACACCTAATTTATTAGAGATTATTTTATTTAAAAGTATTTTATAGCATATAACACCTTTGAAAATATGCTTCGGTTCACATTTAACTCCAGAAAATCATCAATCAAAATATGGATATTACCTGACCAAAGATTTGTGGTGACGTCACTGCTCTTTTAACTGTTTGGTGTCTTTGCTTTGTTTGCTGGTTGTAGAAATGGTTTATATGAGCTCTTAGCCAAGATTCTGAGGTGTCTGTGGACACATTACTCATGTTGGCACTTATATTTCTGACCTCTTGTTATAACCGATTAAACATGATCTCCTCGCTTTTGCTCCCATTTTTGGTGGTGTAGGTGCAAATGATCAGTCATGACATTCTCATAATAAATAAGATACTGCAAATTATTATTTCTGCATTTGTGTGATTGAAGTGAATTGAAAATGTGTATGCAATGACACTGTTTTAAAGATTTGGCCTAAATAATTTTGGAGTGAATGAGTCTAAACATGATGACCTAACTAGTGATACCCTGTCACCTGTCACACACACACACACACACACACACACACACACACACACACAAGCATGTTATGCCGGTTTCAGCTGAAACAATGTTTCAAACCATATTCCGGGTTTTTAGTTCACCATCTATGAGGTTTCAAGAAGACAATAAAGACAGACCTGAATGTTTGAAAATGTTTTGGAAAAATTCTGTAAAGATGAGATGAAAAATACTCAGAGGATAAATTCAATTGGTTTATTATTTAGATAAGTTGAAAAAAAAGTTAAACAAGCAAATAATGAAAAAAGGTAAACAAGTAAATAAAGAAACAAGGTAAAATGAAGTAATAATGAAAAAAGTTAAACAAGTAAACGAAGAAAAATGTAAAATGAAGTAAGAACAAAAAGTTAAACAAGTAAATAAAGAAACAAGGTAAAATGAAGTAATAATGAAAAAAGTTAAACAAGTAAATAAAGAAACAAGGTAAAATTAGGTAATAATGAAAAAAGTTAAACAAGTAAATAAAGAAAAAAAAGGTAGAGGAGAGAAAACCCCAACAATCCCCTCTGAGCAAGCACTTGGCGACAGTGGGGAGGAAAAACTGCCTTTAAACGGGCAGAAACCTCCGGCAGAACCAGGCTCAGGAGGGGACAGTCAACTGCCGGGACTGGTTGGGGGGGTGAACAGAGGTGTAGCAAGACGAGGCTACATCAGGTGAGGAAGCAGCAGCGTCTCTCCTCTGGAACAAGCGGAACCATTTTGTCTTCTTTTTCATGCACTTTTCCACGAGTGCTTTTTTCTCCAGGATGAGATTTCTCAACTCATCGATTGTTTCTGTGTTTTGCTTTTCAAGTTTCTTACATCTTTGTTCCACCTCTTCTAATGTTGCTTGTTGTTCTTCAAGCTTGTCTTTGAGTTGTTTGGATGTTGCCTCCTGTATCAGCTTGTCCTTGTGCATGTCTGCATTTCTCTCTTGGACTTCTTTGTGCTTGTCTTCTAACTGTTCGTTTCTTTTCTGGATTTCTTGGAGCGTGAGCTGCAGGTCTTCATGTATTTTGTCCTGTTGTTGTTTTTGTGCCTGCATTTGAGTGTTTTCACGCTTCAAGTTATTGAATTCCACCAAAATCCCCTTAACGAGCTCGGAGTTGTTTCTCGCTATCTGATCGATCCTTTTCTGCATCTGTGAGCAGGGTTTCTCCAGTTTGTCCTTTTCTTCTTCCACTTTAGTTACTTTGTCCTCCAGCTGATTACAAAACTCTTGCAGTTTTAGATTTTTAGACTCAAAGTCCCGGACAATACGTTTTCCTTCTTCCACTCTTTCCTGCTGTTGCTCTTTCTGTTGAAGAAGGTCTTTATTTTGGCGCAGTGTTTCATCCAGGCTTTCTTTCAGCATTTGGTATTTTTCCTGCATGCTCTTCAGTTCGTGCTGCATGTCTCTTTGCTTTTTGTCCTGCTCTTCCTTCTGTTGTTGGATTTTTCTCTTTTCTTCCACAACTTCACGGAGCTGTCTTTGGAGCAGCTGATCCATTTGGTCGATGTATTGGAGATCCCTTTGTGTCTTATCAGTCATCGTTTTCTTGTCTTGGAGCTGGTTGGTCATTTCTTTTAGTTCTGCGCTCTTTTGCTTATTTTCTTTAATGAGGTGCACAATCTGCTCTCGGGCCTGAGCAAACTTGATTCCCCAGCCCTCATTAATAATTTTTATGTCCGGCTGGCGCTGTTGTCTTTCTTCCAGCTCTTTATTTTGGGCTTCCATTCGTCTACACTTGTCCTCCAGTTGAAGTTTCTCGTCTTCAATTTGTTGCATTTTTTTCTGGAGAAGGTAGTTTTCCTTCCTACTGTCCTCTAATGCCCTTTGGAAGGATGAGACGCCATTTGGGGAAATTGGCCGGCCACGCCAGGAAGGAGAGGCGGCGTAATCTTTTTGACCTGGTTGTTTGTTTCTTGGAAACATGTTGGAGTTTCTATACGATGACTTTGAAAAGCTTTCCAAATGTTTCTGTGGTGAACGTTTCGTAGGCTGCAAACACAGATGCTGCTGAAACGAACTAAAACTTGCTGTGTCTCACCCCTATTTAAGGAAAAACATCAAAGGACTTAAGATTCTTAAGATCTCCCTATGACATCATCACTCCCTAAGCCAATGAGATTGTCACAAGACATTTTGGAATGGGGTTTTTTTTTTTAAACTGTTTTCAAACTTAACTTAAAATTTCAGTGTTTCCTAGTTGTGGACTATTGGTTAGTCCAGCCGATTAAGAAATTAATTGTCACAAACATCCCTAATATTATATAACAGACAACAGAAAACAAGACAGTTTTTTTTCTACGCAATAGAGTTATAATAAAAGTTTTTTTTTAAAATTATCCTACTTTTTATAAAAGAGAACATTTATTAAAGAATATGTATTTAATTAAAAATCTCTGTTCATCTAAAGCAGGGGTCAGCAACCTTTAAGACCCAAAGAGTCATAATTGGCCTACCTGGGGTTGAAAGTCTCGATAAACCGGCGAAACGCCGTGCAGGAAGAGATCATGTCCCTGCAGATGAAGCACTCGGAGCACGACGCTCACCACGACATGGAGCCCCTGCGACCCCACGACATCCTGCGGCCCCAGCGATGAAAAAATAACAAAATATAATTTTATTTGTATATTGCAAAATCACAATAATCTTCCAATTTAGAACTACAAGTTAAAAAAAAAAAGAACTAACATAAATAAAATACACATCAGCTAAATACTAATTTATTTTCCCAAACCACGCGGAGCCGCACTATAAGGACTAAAGAGCCGCATGTGGCTCCGGAGCCGCAGGTTGCCGACCCCTGATCTAAAGGGTTTAACAAAAAGGGGGAGCTTCCTGCTCGAAAATGAAATGTCCCCATTTTATGGGTCGTGGGTGCTTAACTAGTTAAAAAGAACAAAAAAACAAACAAACATCTGTCTCCTATTTTGTTGTGTCACACAGGAAAGAAGCATCAATATCTGATGAGAAGACTTTTTAATTTGTTGGTGTTTGTGGTGTTTGGTGCAGTTTTCCTGTTTTCTGGGTTGTTTATTACAAATGGAGATGAAGATCTCTAACAAGTTGATTTGTTCACATTTGCACATCTTAATTTTTAAGAGGAATGTGTTTTTTGAGTTTGTACACTATATGCATGTAAGGCAACCGTTTCCTTTTTCACTATTTTTGTGTGGTGCATTTTTCTCTTTTAACAAAAGGGGACAAAAGACATTTAAGTCGTCCTAAGATGATTTGTTTAAATGTTTACATGGTCTTACTGAGGTGATGCAAAGTGAAACATACTTTCTTTTTTTGGTAATGTGCTGGAAAAGCTTGAAAATGGACCTTGAATGTGCTTAAAAAGTGCTTGAATTTGACCCTGAAAAATGCGTATGAACCCTGCATATATTGCAGTATTCACAGTTTATAGTAGGAATTTCATGCCAACAGCTATTCTTTATTTTGTTTACTGGGAAATGAAATGCTGCCAATTCCCAAAGCTGTGTTTCAGCTGCACTTCCTGTTGTAGACTTGTGATGCACACAGGCTCTGTTCCAGCACTCAGCATGTTCTTCCTTATTTTCTCCACCAGGGGGAGTTCCTAAACTATGACATCCTGATAGGAGTGAACCAGGGAGAGGGGCTGAAGTTTGTGGACGACAGTGAGGACAACGACGGCATCTCAGCTGCGGCGTTCGACTACACCATCTCCAACTTTGTTGACAACCTCTACGGATACCCAGAGGGTGAGGACGCCACCTCTGTACACTGCCACTTTTTCAGTTATTAAGTGTGCCTATGCCAAGAGGCACACTTATTACTATTCCTCGGATTTAGTGTGGATGCTGGAGCATCCACACTATTGAGTTCCTGTTTCTCTTTATTCTTTATTCTACTTTATTCTACTTCATTATTATTATTCTAGTTGCCACTTTTGCACTTTTTTTGGCACTTACCTACTTCCATAATTTTCAGCCGATTTTCACCGTTCAAATTTTAAACTATTCTGCTATTTCTGCTAATGATGGCTATGACTTTTGGTATTTTTTGCTATTATACTTTTTAAAATATTAAGCTTTTTTCCTTTAATTTGTCCCATTGAAATGAATGGGAAACTTCCGCAATTTTGCTAAAACTTGCTTGTTTTTCAAACTTAACTACTTCCTCATACTTTCACCTAGAACAACCATTCAAACTTTAAAATGTTCATAATTTTTTCTGCTATTCTTGTATGATTCAGCTTTTTCATATCTGTTACCGTTTTCATCTTATCACTCTTTAAGTTTTGAGTTTCATTTTTGTGATTTTTCACAAAATACATGCGTTGTTATGGTTGCTATGCACTTGGCTTTCAGTGTGCCACTGAAGGTTTTGCAGTCTTCTCTTCATGTTCGAACAACTTCTTGCTACTTGCTCAATTTTCACTTAACTTCCACAAATTATACATTAAAACGTAGGTATTTTTGCTGGCTTTCAGAAAATGTCACTATCATTGTTGTGGGATTTATAGAATTTTGGCAAATCTCCTCAGACCAACACAAAGTCTTACAACTCTCCATAGAAAGTCAATGGAGAGTTTGTTCAAAATCACCGCTGGATTTCTCTAATGAGAGGCATTTTCGAATCGTCATATCTCCTTAACGAAGCAAAGTTAAGACATGAGGCTTGTGCCAATATATCTTCAGACACTCTCACCTATTACCATTTGGCCATGAATTGGGTTTGTTTGAGGGTAGGAAATTTGTCCCTCGCTCAGATTTCTTCAGATTTCAGACACTGGAAATGAGGCACTTTTTTCTCTCGTCATATCTTTTTGATGTATTTCCACACAGACCTGAAAATTTCCATGACTGTTCACCAAAGCCTGCTGTCTCTTACGGTGAAAGAATGATATCAATACTCCAAATAGATTTAGAGTTAGAAAGCGTTGTTTGAGGGCAAGTCAAGGCAGTTTTCGCTTGCCTCTACTCAGTTATGGTGCATTAGAAGTCAAATATCTTCAATAATTCATATTTTAATGATAAAGTGTCAACACTTTAAGATTCCCCCATCTCTTCTGAACAAAACGGTGTAAGAATGACCGTTCTAGCCCCTACGGTTAGGAAATTATAGCCATTTGTTTGAGGGGAATCCTGACTATGAAAAATAGACAGCACAAATCCTGTCTCTGTGCTGCGTGTGTGTAAAAACAGGTGCACCTGTTTTGGCGGGAAAAAGTACACAGCCTCTCTGATTGGTGGATTCAAATTTAGCAGCTCCCAGGCTGTTTGGCTGCTGCTGCTGCTGCTGCTGTGTGTGTGTGTGTGTGTGTGTGTGTGTGTGGGACAGAGAGAGAGAGAAAGAGTGGGCGAGAGAGAGTTTTTATGGGAGCATCTTATTGTATGATTTAAAATTCAATATATTTAGACTGGTTGACTGAATTTGATCCTGTGTGTCTCTGTGCTTGTGTGTTTCCATATGTGTCCATATTTGTGATTGTGGGACTTTTTTCAGCTGTTCATTTTGCTTTTCCAATTTTTCTATTTAAGTTATTACTATTGTGCTAAGTCATAGCATTTCTGCTGCTTTTCAGTATTTGTGCTAAATACAGCATTTCTGCTAAATCATACTATTTCTGCTATTTTATAAGATTTGTGCTAAATACAGCATTTGTGCTAAATCATACTATTTCTGCTATTTTATAGGATTTGTACTTAATATAATATTTCTGCTTAATTATAGTATTTCTGCCATTTTATAGTATTTGTGCTAAAACATAGTATTTCTACTAAATGCAGTATTTCTGGTTAATCATTGTATTTATATATATTTCTGCCAGGTCCCCAGGGAGTCAGTCTTCTGTAAGGACTGTAATATTCAAATTTACATATCAGGACCTGGACGGCTTCCCAGCCAGCCAATCATATCTGAGGGCTGGCACATTCAAATTTGCATATTGACTATGTGCACGAGAAAATGCTAACTTCCTGGTTTGAGGCCGGATGTGGGGTTGTACATTTCCGGTAGCTTTACTTTGCGGTAAATCGCTACTGCGAAGATATGCTCCAAAATCATGTCCAAAACTCGAAAACGGAAAGATTGCGTTAAGTTCCAAAGAGCAGAAGGTGGGAACACTCACCACTGTTGTGTCACAAAAAATCTAATGATAAATTTTGACGTTTAACCACTTAAGCCCCACGTCCCCGGTACCTGGGGCAAAAAGGAGGAGATCACGTTTAATCGGTTATAACGCGGGTTGAGAAATATAAGTCCAGACATGTTTGGTATCCACAGAAACCTCAGAATCTCAGCTAAAATGTCATATAAACCATTTCTACAACCACCAAAAACACCGAAAATAAACCGCGATTAAACGAGCAGTTACGTAAATGCGCAGAAGTCCGCTAAACAAACAAAACCGAACCAGAAATTCTTCAGACTTCATGTGAGTAACCGGTTAAAGATAGGCTGGTTAGCTCCCAGAGCTATCACTGACTCCACACACCAAGTTTCACCACGATCAGACCAAAATTCACTGAATTAGCCGCAAAAGAAGACCACAAAAACACACAGCGGCGCAAATGCGCTAAGACAGAAATTGGCTTACCGTCCCGATTTCCTCCATTATTTTCGCCGGTAGCCGGTAACCACGTGATTGACGTTTAAAGAGTTTAGATCGATCGGTTGTTTGCATCACTCAACACAAGCAGAACTGCATCACTGCAGCATAAGACACATCGTCCACATTCAGAAGCACATCTCTGTATAGTGACTGGTCTTATTCTTTAAACAGGCAAATGTTCAGCATTCAAACTACAGATGAACAACAGTCACAGATGTTTCCGTTATGTCCACACCTACACAGCATGTTAACAAACCGTGAAAAAAGCCACACAAAAAAATGAACGATTGCTGGTGAGGGTTTCTATACATTAGTATGTATGAAGGGTATGTTGTGACTTACCTTCAAAATTACAGTGGTCCCTCGTTATAACGTGGTTCACCTTTCACCTCGCTGTTTTGCGGATTTTTTAGTGCAAGTTTTCATGCTTATTTTTACGTCACATTGTGTCCTGCGTCCTGATCGCTGCAGAAGATCTCCTCCGTGACGTCTCTCCTGTACAGTACAGAATCGCTGCATCGATTGCTAGCAGTGTGACTCTGAAGTGCAGTACTGGATGTCCACGATGTCCACGCATCAAAAAATAAAATTGGCTACTTGATTTCACCTATCGCTGGTTATTTTTAGAACATAACACCCGCAATAAACGAGGGACAGCTGAGAAATATAACATTTGAATCCCTTTTCTCTTTTGCTCTGAGGCCTGGGGGCAAAATATCGACAAGTCCACGAACATCATTTACAGTTATATTGGGTAAATGACCAAGACATCTAGAGAAATGTAAATCGACGCTTAATTCATTCATTTGGTTTACTTGTTTTCGACAGTAAACAGGGCGCGAATAGGACACCGGAAACAAAGCTCCACACAGGATTTTCCGCACCGGAAGTAGCATATGCTAACGTGCACATAGTCAATTGGGGCATTCATGGCTTCTAAGACAACCAATCATATCTGAGGCCTGGCACATTCAAATTTGCATATTGTTGCCTTCGTGGCTTCTAAGCCAACCAATCATCTATGTCATATATCTCTAATATTTCATATTTTTATTTTAAATGGTCAACATTTCAAGATTCCGCCATGTCTTCTGAACAAAACG
The DNA here is from genome assembly GCF_001858045.2 of Oreochromis niloticus. NCBI lineage: Eukaryota > Metazoa > Chordata > Actinopteri > Cichliformes > Cichlidae > Oreochromis > Oreochromis niloticus. Next base: position 7,825,991 of record NC_031967.2, read on the forward strand.
GTGTAAGAATGACCGTTCTAGCCCCTACAGTTAGGAAATTGTAGCCATTTGTTTGAGGGGAGTCCTCACTATGGAAAATAGACTGCACAAATCCTGTCTCTCTCTGTGTTGCGTGTGTAAAAGCCTGCACTTAGTGCACCAGTTTTGGCGGGAAAAAGCACACAGCCTCTCTGATTGGTGGATTCAAATTGAGAAGCTCACAGCTGTTTGACTGACCTAGAAACATGCTGTTAACAGCCCCTGTTCACTAGCTGATGCTGCTGCTGCTGCTGCTGTGTGTGTGTGGGTGTGTGTGTGTGTGTACGATTTAAATTCAATATATTTAGACTGGTTGACTGAATTTGGTCCTGTGTGTGTCTCTCTGTGCATGTGTGTTTCCATATGTTTCCATATTTGTGATTGTGTGACTGTTATACTTTTTTTTGCTGATTTTTTTTTCATTTAACAATTACATTTGAGGGACCCTTAGCATGTTCAGGATTTTTTCAGCTGTCCATTTTGCTTTTCCAATTATTCTATTTAAGTTATTACTATTGTGCTAAGTCATAGCATTTCTGCTGCTTTTCAGTATTTGTGCTAAATACAGCATTTCTGCTAAATCATACTATTTCATAAGATTTGTGCTAAATATAGTGTTTCTGCTAAAAAATAGTATTTCTGCCAAATATAGTATTTTTGATTAATTATAGTTTTTCTTCCAAATCATAGTACAGTTTTACTGCTTTTTATATGGCTTCCCAGCCAGCCAATCATATCTGAGGCCTGGCATATTCAAATTTGCATAATGGGACCTTCGTGGCTTCTAAGCCAACCAATCATCTATGTCATATATCTCTAATATTTCATATTTTTATTTTAAATGGTCAACATTTCAAGATTCCCCCATCTCTTCTGAACAAAACGGTGTAAGAATGACCGTTCTAGCCCCTACGGTTAGGAAATTATAGCCATTTGTTTGAGGGGAGTCCTCACTATGGAAAATAGCACAAATCCTGTCTCTCTCTGTGCTGCGTGTGTGTAAGCAGGTGCACCTGTTTTGGCGGGAAAAAGTACACAGCCTCTCTGATTGGTGGATTCAAATTTAGCAGCTCCCAGGCTGCTTGACTGACCTAGAAACTTGCTGTTCTCTCCCTGTGTGTGTGTGTGTGTGTGTGTGTGTGTGTGTGTGTGTGACAAAGAGAGAGAGAAAGAGAGGGCGAGAGAGAGTTTTTATGGGAGCATCTTATTGTATGATTTTAATTTAATATATTTAGACTGGTTGACTGAATTTGATCCTGTGTGTCTCCCTGTGCTTGTGTGTTTCCATATGTGTCCATATTTGTGATTGTGTGACTGTTATACTTTTTTTTGCTGATTCTTTTTTCATTTAACAATTACATTTGAGTGACCCTTAGCATGTTCAGGATTTTTTCAGCTGTCCATTTTGCTTTTCCAATTATTCTATTTAAGTTATTACTATTGTGCTAAGTCATAGCATTTCTGCTGCTTTTCAGTATTTGTGCTAAATACAGCATTTCTGCTAAATCATACTATTTCTGCTATTTTATAAGATTTGTGCTAAATACAGCATTTGTGCTAAATCATACTATTTCTGCTATTTCATAAGATTTGTGCTAAATGTAGTGTTTCTGCTAAAAAATACTATTTCTGCCAAATATAGTATTTTTGATTAATTATACTTCTTCTACCAAATCATAGTACAGTTTTACTGCTTTTTATATGGCTTCTAAGACAACCAATCATATCTGAGGGCTTGCACATTCAAATTTGCATATTGTTGCCTTCATGGCTCCCCAGCCAGCCAATCATATCTGAGGCCTGACACATTCAAATTTGCATATTGGGGCCCTCGTGGCTTCTTAGATAACCAATCATCTATGTCATATATCTATGATATTTCATATTTTTATTTTAAATGGTCAACATTTCAAGATTCTCCCATGTCTTATGAACAAAACAGTCTAAGAATGACCGTTTTAGCCCCTACGGTTAGGAATTTATGTCTGTTTGTTTGAGGGGAGTCCTCACTATGCGAAATAGACTGCAAAAATCCTGTCTCTCTCTGTGCTGTAAAAGCCTGCACTTAGTGCACCAGTTTTGGCGGGAAAAAGCACACAGCCTCTCTGATTGGTGGATTCAAATTGAGAAGCTCACAGCTGTTTGACTGACCTAGAAACATGCTGTTAACAGCGCCTGTTCACTTGCTGATGCTGCTGCTGCTATGTGTGTGTGTGTGTGTGTGTGTGTGTGTGTGAGCCTTTTGATGGGAGCATCTTATTGTATGATTTAAATTCAATATATTTAGACTGGTTGACTGAATTTGGTCCTGTGTGTGTCTCTCTGTGCATGTATGTTTCCATATGTGTCCATATTTGTGATTGTGTGACTGTTATACTTTTTTTTGCTGATTTTTTTTTTTCATTTAACAATTAGATTTGAGGGACCCTTAGCATGTTCAGGATTTTTCCACCTGTCCATTTTGCTTTTCCAATTTTTCTATTTAAGTTATTACTATTGTGCTAAGTCATAGCATTTCCGCTGCTTTTCAGTATTTGTGCTAAATACAGCATTTCTGCTAAATCATACTATTTCTGCTATTTTATGAGATTTGTGCCAAATACAGCATTTCTGCTAAATCATATTATTTCTGCTATTTGATAAGATTTGTGCTAAATATAGTATTTCTGCTAAAAAAAATAGTATTTCTGCCAAATATAGTATTTTTGATTAATTATAGTTTTTCTACCAAATCATAGTACAGTTTTGTTGCTTTTTATAAGATTTGTACTTAATATAGTATTTCTGCTTAATTGTAGTATTTCTGCCATTTTATAGTATTTGTGCTAAAACATAGTATTTCTACTAAATGTAGTATTTATGCTTAATCATACTATTTGTATATATTTCTGCCAGGTCCCCAGGCAGCTAATCCTCTGTGAGGACTGATACATATAAAATTTACATATCAGGGCCTGCACGGCTTCCCAGCCAGCCAATCATATCTGAGGTCTGCCCTTTCTTCTCTCGTCATATCTCAGCGACAGATGTACAAAGAGCAATGCAAATCACAGTCAAAGTACACCAAAGTCCGCTGATTCACCCAGTACAAGAATTATGCTTCTAGTCCACCTAGTTTTTGAGTTACACGACGTTTTGTAACTCCAAAAAACGGCGTTTTTCGCCTCTCACCGCAATCTAATTCTGACTGCTCATCACCCTGTTTTCCAGGCGCTCGCTCTCTTTCCCAGTGGCGCAGTTGGTAATGACACAGGTCTACAACCCAAAGGTCGTGGGTTCAATTACACCTTGGGCAACATGTTTTTTTTCCCTACAAATTAATACACTATCACAGACCACTAATTCATATTCATCATTTATTACAATTCTGCAAACTTTTATGATTTTAGCAGCTTTTCTAATATGGACCTCAGATTCTTGTTAACACTCCATGGCACAAATACTGTTCCCTTTAGGCTCTGTGTATGTGTGTGTGTATCAATATTTCTCCCATTTTAAAGTATCACTCCTCCATAATTGTATTTTTGTTAAATCAAAGTACTTTTACTACATCTTAGTACTTCTGCTCAATCATAGTATTTCTGCTAAATCATAGTATTTTGCCAAATTATGGTTTTTGTGCCAAATCATAACATTTGTTTTATGTTATAGTATTACTACTAAGTGGAGGAATTTCTGTCATGTTACAGTATATGTGCTGATTACAGTATTTCTGCTAAATCATAGTATTTCTACTATATTATATTTTTCTTTCTAAATATAGCATTTCTGCTATATAATTGTATTACTGCTATGTTATAATATTTGTGCTAAACCAGAGTATTTCTGCTGAAACATAGTATTTCTGCCAAATGATAGTATTTCTGTCAAATTACAGTATTTGTGCTAAAACATAGTATTTTTTTTTAAAATTTCAATATTAATAGTATATTACAGTATCTCTGGGAAATCGCAGCATTTCTGCTATGTTGTACTGTTTTTCTAAATCATAGTATTTCTGTAATGTTTAAGAATGTTTGGCTAAATATATTCTTTCTGTTATCTTATACTATTTCTCCTAAATTCTTGTATTTTTGAGAAGTTATCGTGTTCTGGTAAGTTACAATATTTCTGCTAAGTTCTGCTATGCTATTGTATTTCTGCCAAGTATTATGTTTCCTCTAAGATATTACAGTTCTGCTAAGTTACTACATTTTAGCAAAGTTCCTTTGCTTCTGCAAAGTTTTTACAAATTCTGCAACTTTTCAGCTTTTTCTGCTAGTTTCAGCAGACAGCTTCAGCATTACAGCATCCACACCGCATTTTCGCAGGAAATGCAAATTTTTCTAGTTATTCTTCAGTTTCCGCCTGAAATTTTGCAGCGAAACTCGCCCCGCAGTTTTGAGACAAACTTCATATATGTTACCTCATTTTGTGCGGCTGGATCTGGAATGGTGTGCTATGACTTTTGGTGTTTATGACTATTATAGTTTTTTAAATATTAATATTTTAGTGAAAATTTTCCCGCGCTCCTCTGCCGAACAGTTTTGACAATAGGGTTACATATGTTAGATCATTTTGTGCGGCTGGAGCTGGACTAGTATGGTACGACTTTTGGTGTTCATGACTTTTATAGTTTTTTAAATATTAATATTTTAGTGCAAATTTAGAAAGATTCTTCTTTTGGCGCCATAGAAACAGACTTCATTTGTGGTGTGTTGGCTCCATCTTTTGGTCCCACTGAAACAAATTTCAAACTTCATTTGTGGTGTGTTGGCTCTCTCTAGTGGTATGCCGGGAGTGGTACATCCTGTCTACCCTTATTTGGATACCGTAATGACGACAATATCAATGGCGCGCACAGCCTCGCTGCTTTCAGGAACCATTGGAAGTTTTAAGGTTGCGCGAACCATTGAATAGTTACGGTAACCGCAATGCTTTTCATAGCACACCTCTGCCGAGTTAAACAATGGCGGACACGTCTTCGTTTTAAATGTCTTTTATTAGTGTTTCTAGGTCACAAAATAAACTTTTAAGATATTTTCAGGCGAGAATGTAGGTGTGTAAACTTCACATATCTGCTCGTTTTGTCAAAACATCCCATATTAGCAACAGTGTTCTGACGATGTTGCTGCTAGCCGGCTAACTAGCTAGCGCCGCTAGCTAGCGCCGCTAGCGACCCTTCGAGCACCCGGGCTTGCCTTCAGTGAGACTGCTGACCATCACCCGATCGCCCGCCAACAGTCTGTGTCTTAGGTGGACTTATTTTTCGTTTATATGGGCCGATGATGCTGGTCGATGTGGAAAAAATAATTGAGTTGTTTGGTCTTGGCTAACGCGGAGCTACAACCGAGAGCAGCTATCCACCGGTGTGTGTCAGAAAGAACATGCGGGGAACGAGACATACGAGGCGGCTAGGCGACCGCCGATCGACCGGTGGTAGATCGTGGATCAGGGAAACCTAAGGCAGGAGCGTGAGGTGAACTGAATTTCAGGTAAGAAGTTATGAATTGCACTCTATTTGGGTCAGATATAAACCGAGTTTAGGTGTAGTTTATTTTCGTTGTGCTGACCTGTGTGCGCGCTAAGTTACTGACGTTGAACTTTATTTTATTCACAAGGGTTAGTTCATAGAGTTGCCGTACAAAGGGAATTGTCCCACATTCAGAGAAAATATTATGATTTATTCTGTCGTTACGAAGCCTCCCGTGTGATTCTCTCGCCTGTTGCAACTTCAATTGTGAAACTGATCAATGATCGGCTTTTCACTCTTGTTTATTGCGCTAAACAACAGCAGCACGTTTAAGCTTGATCAGCTGTTGTTAGAATTCATTTGATTTTAATTTCTAGTATCAGCTGATGTTTGCTGGAGCCACAGCTGTAGAAGCGGCTGGTCCAAACCAGGAGATGTCCTTACTGAATCATCAGAGCTGAACTGGTGATGGAGAAACAGGTTTACCTTTTAGGTGACATGAATGAGTTGAAGGGAAGTTATGAACTGTTTCTGAGAGACAAATAAACACCAAGCTCCTGTTTTTGTGTAAAGCAAAGGTGTTGATTTAGCTGTAGACTTTAATGTGTTTCCAAAGTGTTTCCGTTTTCTTACAGTTCAGGTAAAGTTGTCTAAGTCTGTTAACATGTCACAGGACTTAAATGGCTCAGGGCTCAGTCTCTGTAACACTTTAACCAGATCAAATTAGTGATGATTTAAATTAACCATAATCTCAGATTTTACAGTTTTTTGAAGAAGTTGAAAAAAATTAAATATCATTCAATCTATAATTTGAGCTAAAGAGAGAGCGAGAACAATCAAATTACAGGAGAAAGAAACAAAAGTTAATGAAATGTAGCAGCAACATGTAAACACAGTTGGATGATGAAGTCAATGCATCATGGGAAGTTTCCCACTGCAAACTGAGCCTATATCAGCAGGACTGAGGGTTGATTTAGGGTCGTGTGCTCCAGCTTTAACTATAGGCTCTGTCAAAAATGATCAACACAGATGTAACATGAAGAGCCTTTCAAGAACAGAGAAATTGTGGTGCGGTGATCGTGGTCCCTTCAGGTCCCCTGACTGATCACTGCTAGAGAGGTACAAAGAAAAACTGAGATATGTAATTTATTAGCGCCTATATTAAGAATGAAATGTTTCTTAGGATCAGCTGTAAACAATTACAAAATGAATTACATTAAATTAAATTAATTAAACATTAAATTCTTTGATCTATTGAATTTTTTATTGTGGTAGAAATCCTAAAGTGTTTCTACTGTTGTCATGTGCTTTGCTTTAACACTCTAACAGGCGATGCTACCATAGAACTGTTGCAGTAAAGTATGATAGAGGTGCAATAATAGCAGCCGCTTATTATGGGCTGAATCTGCCGGCTGATTTAGTTTTATGTCATCTTTTTTGTTTTGGTGTGAATCTGTAATTAAAATGCTTATAGCCTTGTAGTCCTCTTGAGTACTTGAATCTGGGTTGCTAGTTTAATTCCCGTGTGGCTTTGAAGAATTGAAGATACTGGTTCACCAAAAGCATCCAGAGCCCAGAGCAGCCGGTTGGTCTTAGATAGTTTAAAGGTTGCACAGAGAATGGGCCTCCTGTCTGTATTCAGTGTATTGATGCCACATGTTACTTATAATGGAGACTGAGTAAAACTTTGAACTGAAACGTTTAACCTTTATGCTCCACCAGGGACCCCAACCTGCCCGTCCCTCAGGACACCAAGTTCATTCATACCAAGCCCAACCGCTTCGAGGAGGTCATCTGGACCAAGTTCAACTCGAAGGACAAGCAGTACCTTCACATCGGTTTGAAACCTCGTGTCAGAGACAACTACAGAGCTAACAAAGTGGCCTTTTGGCTGGAATTAGTCCCTCATCTTCACAGCCTGCACGACGTGCTCTTTCCCACCACTACGCGCTCCCCTGCAGGCCGTGACCCCGGCACCATGAGGCCCAGAAACAACGTTCCTCGAACCACTCGTCATCCTTACCCTACTTTCCCATCAGATCCTGAGCCCGAGGGCTCAGAGCGCCCGCCCCAGGACCTCTTTCCCGGAGACACCCGCGACTACTCCACCGAACTGAGCGTGACAGTTGCGGTTGGAGCGTCGCTCCTCTTCCTCAACATCCTGGCCTTCGCCGCCCTTTACTACAAGCGTGACAAGCGGCACGAGATGCGCCGGCACTGGCTGTCCCCTCAGCGGGGCGACCCCGCCAACGACCTGGCTCACAGCCAGGAGGAAGAGATCATGTCCCTGCAGATGAAGCACTCGGAGCACGACGCTCACCACGACATGGAGCCCCTGCGACCCCACGACATCCTGCGGCCCGCCTACCCTCCCGACTACACCCTGGCGCTGCGCCGCGCCCCCGACGACGTGCCGCTGATGACGCCAAACACCATCACCATGATCCCCAGCACCATCACCAGCATGCAGCCTCTTCACGCCTTCAACACGTTCCCCTCCACCGGCCACAACAACACCCTGCCCCACCCCCACTCCACCACCAGGGTATAGTAGGGACAGGCCCGACACAGCGCCACCTAGGGACCAGGAACACTGGCTCTGCTACCGCTCTGGAAGGGAGGCCTCTAGACGTGGGCCTTCGTTCTGTCCTCTTATTCTCTTCTTTCTCCAAAAGCAACTACACCTGCTGCGTCATGTGCTGTAAAACTTGGCAGCTCCCTCCACTGGTGGCATGTGGAGGTGCAACTGAAGTGTACAGCAGCAGATGAGCAGTTTGGGGTGGGGTGGGGTGGGTGACTCAGATCTTTCAAAGATACTGTTTTCAAAGACGGTCTGCTGTTTCCAGGCTCAAGACCTCCAACATTCGTCAAAGGGACGAATGCTCTCTCGCTCCTCGCTGTTTTCTCTTTTTTAGCGTCATCGCTTTTTCCATCTCCTGTGTGTTATGTGCACATTATGCTTCTCTTTTCTACATCCGTGTTTTATTACTGCTCTCTTCCTCTCATGTGACACGCCTCCCTCCTGCTCTTCTCTAAAAAGGTTTTCTCAGTGGGGGATCTATGCATGAATTATTTTTAAAGACGCGGGGAAAAGGACACTGTACCTGTCGATGCCCGTTTCCCAAAATCTAAACGAGTCATATCGCTCCATGTTTGCTACTTTTGGTTTTTGGTTTTCTCCCGCAGAGTAAGAGCATCGCAGGAGCTCCTGAAGTCAAACGACGCCTCCCAGCGCTCATTTATTAAAACGGAGTTGATGCCAAAAGTCTTAAACGTTAGAATCAAAGCAACAGCTGTGAACTCAGTCATGGTGTCATGTGCAGCCTTCATCTTACTGTCACTACTTTTTCTTGTTAGGGTACGTGAGGTAAAGCGTCCGTCGATGTAGCTTGATTGTACAAAATTATTTTTCTACGTTATTAACAAAACAGAGCAGAGACTGATGCTGCTCCTGTCTGACCCCTTATTTCTGGCACATGTGTATTCTGACTGACGTGTGTGTGTGTGTGTGTGTGTGTGTGTCACTGTGTGAGTGTGATATCACATCTGCATCACTCAAGCGTAGGCGGGCCCGCGTCAGACAACAATAAACAAAGAAGCAGAAAAAGGCCAACAGTAAAAACTCAGACTCCAGCATGAGCTCCTTCCTGCTGCTTAACCAATCACCTTCCTCCATCATCACCACTCCCTCCCTCCTCCTCTCTCCATCCTCCACCACCTTTGTTATTTAACACCGACCCCCTCCACCCCCAAACTGATAATCAGACAAATTCCCAAACACCTGACTTCACTGTGTCGACACCATTCCTCACTATTTCTGACCTCAGTTCAGCTCTGCTATTATCCTCACATTAAGGGTTCATTCACCTGCCTGCAGATGATCTGTGAGCTCGTCGGTTGTAAATTAAACTCTAAGCACACTGAGGGTAACCGGGAGGCGTTCAGGGCCTGCAGTGCAGAGCTGCAACATGAAAAAAGGGATGGGGGCTCAGATCTCCTGAACAGGGTAGAAACAACACGGTGGGTTTGTGCTGTTTGTGATTCCTGCTCCGTCACTCTGGTGGAGACGACTGCAGCTCAGCAGCGCTCCCTGCTGATCCTCTGATGAAGATGTCAACAGTATGTAAACTGAGCTGATGTGCTGCTGTTTGAGCCCACATGGTAGCGTACGTCCAGTATGGGAGAACTTAGTCACCGGTGCTGTCTTTGCTTGTGCTCTAGCTTTAGCCTGTTTGATTGTTTGTTTTCTATTTTGTTACTGCCTAAAAGGGGAGGTGGGGGAAACACATGCCTGACTTCTCCTGTCAGAGGTTTTGTAAGCTCACCGGAAGGGAAACGTGCACAATGTAAATCATAAAACAACTGACTGGGGCTGTGCTGCAGGTGGATCAGTGCTGTGGACAGTAGCTGTGGAAAAGAGACTGGACAAAGACTCTCAGCCTTAAATACAGGACAGAGGATGATCCCATCATCTTTCAGCTAACAGTGTGGAGCAGAAGGACGGCCGGCTGATGCGTCCATACGAACCCTTTTGTACTCACTCCTGTGTATAAGGAGGCGGCGAGGGGTTGTGTAGTTAACCTCAGCACCACACAGCGACAGCAGAGGAGAGAACACAAACGAGTCCTTTCATTCGGTTCTGTTCTTTCTCCTCGTCTGTTTTATAAGCTAACACTAGAGGGCGCCATTGTGGCACATTCAGCGCTCACTCTGAGGTCACTGGACAGAGAAGAAAATACCAGACTGGGAGACGGGATGGAGACGAAACATCTGGAAGAAGATCAGAACTGTACAGGAAAAAAAAACAGACAAAATATTTGTAAATATTAAGTTTCTTGTTTATTTTGTTTTTTTTTTGTTTTTTTTGGAGTGAATGAATGATATGCTTATTTTGTGATGACAAAAGACAACAGGTGCAGTTTGTAATGAAAAGAAAAAAATGGCCGTTAGCTTGAGGTTTCAAATGAGTTCATCCTTACCACCGATCAGTTTTGTCTTTGTTTTTTAAACATTTATTTTATTTTTTTCTCATAACGTTGATCGTTATCATGTGACCATCCTGTAGCAGGAAGGTCGCTGTAGCAGAAGTCATCTCCACTGAAGCCCCCTCACAGCAGAGGGCCAGTCATGCTGTTTATTAGGATTTGCTAGTTTTCAGTGAGAAAAAGCATTTTCATCAAGTTTTAAATCCTTTCGTTGCTCTTTTCTCTGCGATTGTCATAAAATCGTCATCCTCTTTTCAAGCCTTAGCTCGCTTTTATTTTGAAATATGAGTCTTGTGATCAGAGATGAATCTGTGCTGCATGATGTGCGTAACATCAGAGCGATAAAAGCCAGCTTTGCCTTTCAGTGATTCGCAGTAAGGACATAAATGACCTAAACTGAGACTGAAAAAAAGTGCAGTCAGTTAAATGTTAGCTCACCTAACATGTAGCAGTGTTTACATGTAGCCATGTTTGACAGACTCCAGGGCTTTGATACCATAAGATGCCTCATATCCTCACAGACTCATGAGATCACACAGGTGGTCTGACCTGCTCGTGCCACACTGTGCTGTCTGTCTGCCCGTTGTTTTTCTCGTGCAGTGATGTTATGTAGCAGAAATATCAGTTGGATGCTCGAAAAGTGCAGAGCGATGGGTGACGTGTGGAGTACATCACAGTCTGTGTGTGTTCAACAGCTGTTAGAGCCACACTTTGTCCTTTCTATGGCATAACTGCTGGATTTATTTTATTTCAACACTCAAAAACTGTCAGCAAGGCAAAACATGATGATTGGATGATCCTGTGTCACGTCCACAGTGTTTAACGTGCACAGAGACAGTGACACCCACAGAGAAACCCTCAGCTTGGTGTCCATTGCAAATCTGCACCTGCTGTCTTGTTTCTACTTTCTTTGTTGAACTCAGAAACTCGAGACTTGAGATGAAGAAAAATGTTAAATAATGAAATATAAAAAAAAAGATGATTATTAAAAAAAAATAAAGTAAAATTATATAAATAAATGAGGTGATGATATTTCTGTTTACTTTAGAAGTTATTATACACTGTATAAGATAGCATAGACTGTACACTGTCCCCCCCCCCAATCTTTTCCAGTTAATGTCTAATTCCTGTTGCCTTTCTTGATTATGAAAAACATATGAAAACCTTAGGAATGAAACACATTCATAGATTACATTTTCTAAGAGGATATATAATATGTTCAGCTCGATACAGTTGTCACATAGCTTCATCTGCAACAAGTACAGAAGCAAAATGACTCCATGTGCAGCAATGTAGTATAAAAATCAAAAGGTTGATTTTCTGATTATTAAATCCAAAGCTATAACTAGTGGTGTGCGTGTGTCAGGAGTTTTCCTGTATTGCAACTCAGGTCAGAATAAAAACGCTCAGACAGGTTTAACGTGTACACGGGTGAGACTCAGGGAGACTCGCGCCCTGCAATAAAAACAGCCTTTATTCATAGAGCACATACAGGAAGAGATAAAATAGAACTGTGCTGCGTGCAGGCTTCCTGTGGAGTCTGCACAGAGTGTAACTTCCCCATTTCAGCTGAATACTGAAAGAGCAAACACATTTAGATAATGAAATGTACTTTTAAGCATAACATAATAAAAATCCTAAAATCCTAAAAAATCTCTTAACATTCCCTCCTGTTGTACATATGTATATGTACAGTTCATAGCTTATTGTATCAGTCTATGGCCACTTGTAAACATTTTTAGCCAAGACATCATAAAATAGTGGGTTTTGTGAGTATGTTATATCCAAGTGTCTATCTCATTATCATCTTCTTCATTCTGTGATAGGGTGATGTAAGCATGAATTGAAGCAGTTACCATTTTTGATACCATGTTCTTCAAACAAGGTATGACACATGAAGTGAAAAGACACAATAACAGTATTATAACACCAACAAAAACAAGTCCTTCAATCAGCAGGGACTTCCAAGAGCCGCTTATAAGCCACGTAAGCCAGTCTTCTGTGTTTGTGGCATAGTCTCGTTGTTGTGCATCCCGAAGTTGTCTGAGTGTTTTCAGTCATGTTCGATGAGTGCACATTATCTGGAATGTATGTGCAACATGTGTTGTCAAAGAGGACACATAGTCCTCCTTTCTCGGCGAGAATCATGTCCAATGCTACCCTGTGTTGCATTACTGCAATGCGCAGAGCGTCAATCTCTTGATCCTGTTCGTCGTTGATCTGACATGAAGCATTCAGAAAAAGCCCAAAGCGGTAGTTCAGGGTCTCTATCCTTAAAGCGTGTTTTCCTACCCCCACCCATGGGAAGAGTGCGTGAGTAACTTTCTGTCTGTCAGTCCAAAGTTTGAATTCCTCTGGGACATCGGAACCCCACACAGAATCATGCTGCTTGAGGTCTGGGGTGCTTCGTCTTTTCCTTGTTGTTGACGTTGAAGTTGACGTGGCGTCCATGGTTATCTTGAAAGTGTGGTCAGATATGAAAATGGGAGCGCACTGTCCTGTCCAATTCCCAGGAAGGATAAAATAGGCCTGTTGGCCACAGATCCAGGCCATCCCTTGCACCCAGAAGGTGCCATTTGAGATGTTGCTGCTCTTCACGGGCCCTCCAGGAGCGTGTGTCTGTACTGCTTTGCAGTTGGTGGTGTTTCCCATTGGCGTGGATCCGTTCTCTTGGCGGTAGCATAGGCTGTGGCTCAAATTCCCATTGTTTTCAAGAAAGACTGGGAATGATTTAGCCTTACTTCTGTGCTTCACTTTCAGGTCAACCCAGAACCATTCGTCACATGTGCCATTTCGTAGTCCTATCTGGAGAGGTTCCTCATGGTTGACCACGATTCCCTGGAATTGATACCCAAGGCTGGCGTAGCTTGCGGCACACTTTGCCTGAATTATGTCCATTGCCTTCGCGTACAAGGTGGCGTACTGTGTCGTTGGGGGCATATAGGAGCAAACATAGCAGTCTTTTCTGGGTGTGCTGTCATGTATATATCGATACCATGCGTTGTTCATCTTCTTTCTTTCGGGTGAGTGTTAATAAACTCACCAGGAGTGCAACATTAGCCACTAGGAGGATGAGTGTCTTCATGATGACCAGACACACCTGTGACCTCTGATGAGTAGACTACCGGCAAGAAGAAGAAGGCGGGGTGTACCCGATCAGCCCTCCCTCCACCAATAGATCACCAGGAGTTAGGGGTGTCGGCGTCTAAACGTTTAGGTTGTCACTCACTTTTTTGCAGTGGCTTTGATGGATCCAAGACGGTCTTTCTGCTATTTTGCAGGCAGTAGGTGTGGTGAGTAGCACTTGATAAGGACCTTCCCACCTTGGTGAACTCCAATTTTTCCTTTGGAGTACTTTGATCAGGATCCAATCACCTGGTTTCAACCTGCAAGACACTGGAGAGATGTCACTCGGCAGTTGGTTGTTTAGAACAATCTCTTTATTTTCAAGTAATTTAGTCATCCATTCGGCTAGTGTAGTTTCTCTTATTGACTTATCTATGGGCTCACATTGACAAAATGTGTCCCATTGTCTGATTTTATCAGAGTGGGGATGCCATATATTGGAATGAAATGGTTGCACAAACATTTTGCTACTGAGATGGCGTCTGCTTTTTTTACTGGATAGATTTCTGGCCATTTTGAGAATACGTCTATGATCACTAGAGCGTATTCTGAGCCTTGGCATTCATTTAGCTCAATAAAATCCATGTGGATTGTATGAAAAGGATGAGGTGGTGTGCATTATGCACATTATGTTTTTGGCAAATCATGCATGTTCTGACAAATTCCCGAAATTTTATCTATTTTATCTACCACCCCTCCCTCCTGTTGACACATGATTGTGTGTGTCAATAATGCTGCTGATATGTGTAGGGAGTTTGGTAGTATTGGTTTGCCATTACAGGTCATCAAATCATTTTCTAGCTGTGCTCCACATTTTAACCACTTCTTTTGTTCTCTAGTTGGTGCGGCTTTCTGTTCGTTTATAAGCACATCAAGTGGTATTTGCATTGAGGAGTCAGACATTAATGTGTCTATAGCTTGTTGTGCTGCTGCTTTTGCTGCTTGATCTGCAAAGTTATTGCCTTTAGTGACCTCTGAGTTGTCTTTCTGGTGAGCAGCACATTTACATAATGCTAACTGTTTTGGCAATATTAACACTTCCAACAGTGCCTTCAAAAGATTTCCATGTTGCACTGGGTTGCCAGTAGAGGTAACCATCCCTCTATTCTGCCAAATTTTTGCAAAATGATGCACAGCAGCAAAGACATACTGGCTGTCAGTGTATATGTTTATGTCTCGGTCTTCATGCAGTTGACAGGCACGTATGACAGCCGTGAGTTCTGCGCTCTGTGCAGAGTGTGAGGAAGTTAGTGCTTTTGCTTCTAAAGCTGTGTCTACTGTGGTTACCGCATAACCTACACAGTTCCGCCCAAGGCTACTTTTGGACGCTGAACCGTCTACAAAGATATCAACGAAACCAGCCTGTGGGGTGCTGTGAAGGTCAGCGCGTGATACAGCATACAGCAATTCTGATGTGTGACAGTGTAAGCAAAATGCCTACATAGGAAAGTTGTCTGGCATGTGTCTTCTGAGTTAGGAAAAACCTTGCATTGCTTACAGTTCATAGCTCACAGCTCTAAAACTAGGCATCAACAAATCATATGCCCAAATCATTATGTGTCACTGTGATCCACAAGTATGATCACAAATTTGTTTTCCAAACCTACTAAGCAAACAAACAAAAACAAAACAAATTGCATCAAGGCTTTGCGTTCATATTAATTGAGTGTAAGCTGCTTTCTTCATTGCAAGTGTTTGTTACAATAAGGTTTAATTCATGCATCTTATCACTGAGTTCTAAATTCAAACTATCTCACTTCTGACTCTTTCCAAAAATAATTTCACACATAACAATTTGAGTATGTGTTGTCTGTTCATTAATATAGTTGTCAATTATTTCTGTCATTATTTTGCCTTCTTTTGTTTATGACATGGCGGACATCTCTAAACAATCATGAGTTCAGCCTTCAGTTTCAACCCAATTATACCCTGTATTCTCGCACTCTCCCAATTAATCTATGCTTTTGACGCTGTACTCAAGGTTCCAGGTTGAGAGAAATCCACCTGTATTGACACACTAAAGCATACAATTAATATCATTATCATTACTTTTCCTAAAACATTCATTCGCTTCATCTTCTTAGAGTTTAACTCGTCTGTTTCTCTCTGTGAGCTGTCTTGACACACCACAGGCACACATATTTCCTGTTTCTGCAGACTAATCGAACTCTTTTGTTTTTCTTTGTATTCATAGTCTATAAACCCTCTTTAATTCTACTAAATCTCGATCTAAAACCAATACACCTTTATGTCACGCTCACACTTCTAAATAGAGCCCTTTCAGACATCAGGAATCATCACACACACTGCCTTTTCTCTCAAACTTCCACTTGTTCACTCACTCCACTATGAACCTTTGTAGTGTTATTATTACTTTTTTTTTTTTATTATTATTTTTGTACAAATCACACCCAATCACTCAAAACCTACTACTCACAGCATTTACACAGTTAAAATCACTCAAAATATGCTTTCATACGAGTATTTTAGACATGCTTTTCATAATCAGAAAGTCAAAGAAGAACAACTGAAACCTCTACTCATTCTCACAGCACACACATAACCTGGAGGAAAAACTAGAACACACCGGCATCAGTAGTATCAACCTCAAGAGAGGTTACTACTGAAAGATATATAGTGGTCACTTACTGTACATCCACAGTAATGAATTCAAACTCTATTTATACGATTGTAGTGAGCAAAACCAGCATCTCAGTCACAGGCATTTAGCAACATTTGCAAACAATAGTTATAAAGCTCAACAACACTCTAAACCGAAAGCAACAATCTCCATGCGCGTCACCGCTCCTCATTAGCTTGGTAGTGTCCACATATTTAATTCAGCTTCTCAATCTTGTAGCTTTAGCTGTTGTATACAGGGTTTGGCTCATTAGTTGTTAGTATAGGTTTGCTCTTCATCTTAACAAAGTCTCATCTAAGATGACAGGTTTACAAGCAGGTCAAGTGTCTCTATGCACCTGATTAGTGTAGTTATTTTCCTTATTTTCTTCATCTCATATATCATTGTACTGAATTTGAGCAAACCTTAAGCTTGATTTAGACTACTTTTAACAATCATCCACCTCACATCATAACTGACTGAGGTGCCTCTTCTTATTAATAGTATGTCATTATTAATGTTATCATTGTATTGTTTCTCCTTTTTTATAACAGCAATAGTATATTACAATACACTACTTTACTACTAATATACAATAGTATATTAGTTTATATTTTATTATGTATCCATCACGGGTCTGTGTGAATCTGCAGCTTCACACCTTCCCAAGCTGGAGACATTTGCTTTTCCTTGGCTGAACAATGACACAGCCTTAATATACCTTATGCATCTCTCTTTTTTATTTGATATATTTTGTGTGAATTAGCCGGTTTCACGCATTCTATTCATTCTAGGCACGGTCGTCATGCCAACTATGTTTCATTGTTAATGCCAGTTTACAGGTTGTTATCCTTCCTATTATCAGTTTGAATACACTAGATAAGCTCTACTTTAATTTAAGTTAACCTTAATTTAACCTTTTGTTTATTCCACTTCATTCCTCTTTCCATGCTTTAAAATATTACAACTCCTGTGTACGCTTTTTAGCATCCTTTTCAGTATTTATTTCTGCTTGGAGGGTTTCTTATAATTTAGTTATACATTTTCCCTCCCACATGGGACATTTAGGTGTTCTTTGGATTTCTCCATCTATATGCACTAATTTGTCCGGCGCCTGGACATTTTTTCTCTAACCACTGCTCATCAGCAGTGAGTTTTGAAGCTTCGTTACCCATTTTAATCCTTTACAACTACACAACTGCGGCACCTTCTCTGGCACGAGAATCGAGAGACACGGCCTTCTACTTTCAAGCTATTCTTGAAAGTGGTGTCAGCGTTACGTGATGAAACACGACCTGTTTCTCTCTTTTCACCAGTACTTGGGTGGCCAACAGCAAACAAAATAGTGGAATAGTTCAGCTTCCTTATTGTGCTGTAAAATCAACTTATTCCACCAACAAAAATAAAACAACAACACCTTTTCAACGCGTACTACGTTTTACGGACAAGGTTTATCTAAAAATGCTTCCAGCCCTTTTTCAGGCGAGCGTTTACTTTTAGAAACCCTTCTAAAAATGCTTCCAGCCCTTTTCCAGGCGAGCCTTTACTTTTAGAAATCCTCCTAAAAATGCTTCCAGCCCTTTTTCAGGCGAGCGTTTACTTTTAGGAATGCTACCAACCCCTCTGGGCGAGCCTAAACGTTTTACGCGAGGTGTCTGAGTGTTAATATTCACCTGGTTGCTGATTCACTGCCGGTCTCTCAGGTTTGCCTCATCGACCCCCACCGCCGTGGACCACTTTTAAAAACGCTGGCCAGAACCCGAATTCACGCTTCTGGTCTTTATCCTGTACCTGGACAGGAGCTGTCGACAGACTTCAGCGCGGGCTTCTCACGACGGCAGGACTCGATGAGGTTTTCCTGTGGGGTCACACAAAAGTGGTGTATCCCATCCGGCTCGAAGGACCAAGAAATGTCAGGAGTTTTCCTGTATTGCAACTCAGGTCAGAATAAAAACGCCCAGACAGGTTTAACGTGTACACGGGTGAGACTCAAGGAGACTCGCGCCCTGCAATAAAAACAGCCTTTATTCATAGAGCACATACAGGAAGAGATAAAATAGAACTGTGCTGTGTGCAGGCGTGTAACTTCCCCATTTAAGCTGAATACTGAAAGAGCAAACACATTTAGATAATGAAATGTACTTTTAAGCATAACATAATAAAAATCCTAAAATCCTAAAAAATCTCTTAACAGCGTGTCAGGATGATGTCGTGGATGACAGAAGGCGGACCCAAACGCTGGACTCACTGGTAGGTAGGTGAAGGTTTGTATTTATTGTCAGCGGAGTGAACAAACAGAACAGAAGTAGGATAGGGTTGGCTGGCTGGACGACTGACTGAATGAAGGAATGAATGAAAGACTGACTGACCGAAAGGCTAGCTGACTGAACGCAGGTGGAAACGACAACATACCATCACAAGAACATCAATGACACGACAAAGAACTAGTGGAAACAGAGGACTTAAATACACAGACTGATGAGGATGATAATGAGAGACCGGTGAGTACACAGCTGAACATAATCTGGCTAATAACACAAGAGACGAGCTGACACAGGAAAAACAGGAAGTGAAAACATAGATGTGGCAACATAATGTAAACATAACCTAAACGTGACAAAACTGAAAACACTGGGTCACCGACCCAGGAACCCTGACAGTACCCCCCCTTCAAAGGCCGGCACCCGACGGCCGAAAGAGAAAAAAAACCCACCAGAACAGGGCGGGCGGAGGGGGCCCAGGATGGAGGGACGGAGTCCAAACAGAGACAGTTCAGGCGGACGGCCAAGTGGCTGGTGGCTGAGACGAGACAGTTCGGGCGGGCGGCCACGTGGCCGGCTGTGACGCTGGAGGTGATCCGGTGGGCGGCCGCGAGGAAGACGGCGGCGGCCACTGAGAAGGTCCGGTGGGCGGCCGCGAGGAAGACGGCGGCGACGTCCAGAACATGGCTTGGGCGACAACGTGGCAGCCGCAGGACCAGGCGAGGCTAACGCAGCGGCAGAAGCTGGACTGTGCGAAGCCGAGGCTGGACCAGGCGAAGCAGAAGCCGAGGCTGGACCAGGCGAAGCAGAAGCTGGAGCCGAGGCTGGACCAGGCGACGGCATGGGAGCCGGCGGTGACGGAGCAACAGCTTCGGAGGCTGGGCCAGTGGGCGCGGAGACCCCTGGCTGGAGACTGGCAGGGCCAGGAGGCGCGGAGGCCCCTGGCTGGAGACTGGCAGGGCCTGGAGGCGCGGAGGCCCCTGGCTGGAGACTGGCAGGGCCAGGAGGCGCGGAGGCCCCTGGCTGAGGAGCGGCCGGGCCAGCGGGTGCGGAGGCCCCTGGCTGAGGAGCGGCCGGGCCAGCGGGTGCGGAAACCCCTGGCTGAGGAGCGGCCGGGCCAGCGGGTGCGGAAACCCCTGGCTGAGGAGCGGGAGAGCTCACAGCTGGCTCTGGATGCTGTGGCTGCAGGTCCGGGAACTGAACAGGATGGTGAATGAGTGACTGGACTACAGAAGGCTGGGCGACAGAAGGCTGGGCGACGGACTGAACTGACTGGACGACAGACTGGACAGGCTGGAGGACGGGCGACTGGGGAACAGGAAAAGACTGGAGAGGACGAGACTGGAGGACAGGAGGAGACTGGACTGCAGACTGGACGACAGGAGGAGACTGGACTGCAGACTGGACGACAGGAGGAGACTGGGCTGACTGGACAGGAGCAGGCTGGAGAGCAGGTGACTGAGCTACGGGAGCAGCCTGAGCTACAGGTGACTGGACAGGAGCAGCCTGAGCTACAGGTGAGTGAACTGACTGGAGTGGGAGCTGAACAGCAGGAGAGTGAACTGGCTGGAGTGGGAGCTGAACAGCAGGAGAGTGAACTGGCTGGACTGGGGGCTGAACAGCAGGTGAGGGAACTGACTGGGCTGGAGGCTGAACAGCAGACGTGTGAACTGACTGGGCTGGAGGCTGAACAGCAGGCGTGTGAACTGGCTGGGCTGGAGGCTGAACAGCAGGCGTGTGAACTGACTGGAGTGGCGGCTGAACAGCAGGTGAGGGAACTGACTGGAGTGGGGATGCTAAGGGATGAACAGAGGTAGGCGAAGCTGACGACGGAGCTGAGGTTGGTGTGGCTGGTGGCTGAGCTATAGACTGAGCTAGTGAGGGAGATAAAGCTACAGCCTGGGCTAATAAAGCTGGTGCCTGAGCAGGGGACACCTCAGCTAGCCTAAACAGGGATCGAGCTAGTGCGTGAAAGGCTGGATCAGGCGGTGAATGAAGTGGTGGACTGATTGGTGAGCAGGCTAGCTCTTCCGAGCCTCCTGAGCATGAGGGCACTGGCTGGAGAGCTTCGGCTGGGCCTCTGGGATGGTCAGGTTGGATTCGGGCTGCCCTCAGCCTAGGTTTTGGGACAGGCACGGGAGGTGGCTGGACACCAGTCACCCCCACCCGAGAAACAGGACCGGGTGTGGAGGTAGACTGGGTCGCAGCTGCCCTCCTCCTGGGAGCTGGCACAGGTGTGGGTGTAGGCTGACTGATAGGAGTGGAAATAATGACTGGGTGAGTGATACTGACTGGTCTATCGGGTTTTATTCTGGTCCTTCTGCCACCACTATTTACAGTCTTTGGGGGAGCAGAGCAGAAAAAATCCTCCCAGTCCACTTCATCCTCTAGGAGGGAAGTTCCCCATGAATCAGAAATGAGTCCGTTATGCGTTTTGAGTGGACAATTGGATGAAGGGTGTGGAAAACAGTCACTGGAACTCACCACCGGGAGTTGCTGAGAATAGTCCAATTTATGACGGCGTGTGCGCCGCTTTCTCCGGAAAGAGGAAGCGGGCAGGGTGAACAGCTGAGCCTCTGGCGCGGGAGCCTCCGTTGAGCCGAGGTGGGAGGCATAGCCGCTGTGCCGTGGCGAAGTGGAAGAGCCGGTGAGTGAGACGGCTGGCGGGCGAGCGAGGAGCGGAGCGGCGGGAGAGCGAGCAGCCGAAGCTTGGCCTGTGACGCCCACTCTCCGCGGCGAATGCTCCGATGCAGGTGAGGCAGCAGGTGGAGAACCGCGGCGTCTCCGAGGCCCGCCCAGAGCCAGACGAGTCCCCTCAAAGACGTGCTCTCTCTCAGCGAAGAGCCGCTGTTTCCCCCTGAGCTCCTCCATCCAGCGAAGGAGCGCTGTCTCCTGCCGCTCAAAAGGTTCCGAGTCCGCTGGGTCCACAACGCGGGGTCGTGTCATTCTGTCAGGATGATGTCATGGATGACAGAAGGCGGACCCAAACGCTGGACTCACTGGTAGGTAGGTGAAGGTTGGTATTTATTGTCAGCGGAGTGAACAAACAGAACAGAAGTAGGATAGGGTTGGCTGGCTGGACGACTGACTGAATGAAGGAATGAATGAAGGACTGACTGACCGAAAGGCTAGCTGACTGAACGCAGGTGGAAACGACAACATACCATCACAAGAACATCAATGACACGACAAAGAACTAGTGGAAACAGAGGACTTAAATACACAGACTGATGAGGATGATAATGAGAGACCGGTGAGTACACAGCTGAACATAATCTGGCTAATAACACAAGAGACGAGCTGACACAGGAAAAACAGGAAGTGAAAACATAACATAACATCATATTAAAATATTGATATTTTAGTAATTTGGGGCAAATTTGTAGTTTATCATTAACAGGAACACAGTGGAAAGAAGCTATATCGTTTGGATCGTCTAACCTTAAAGGAACTACTTTCTCTTCCGCCTTTCATAGTCATATGCGAAATATGGCTGTATAACTGTGTTGCAGCCCCTTGGTGTGCGCACTCACAACAATGGCTGAGTGTAAATGGAGTCATGTGTGGATGTATTTTACCTCCGAAACAGCCAAGACGCAGTTTTTGATACATTGAGGTGTTGTGGCAACACCACTAACCTCGTCAGACACCTCAGAGTAAATCATAACACAGAACATGACGAGCTTATGTTGAGGCAAACTGGAAAGGAAGAGAGGAGAGGGACAGGTGGTGCCAGGGCGAGACAGACGTCTCTCGCGGAGTCCTTTAGTGCTGCAGGCAGGCAACGTGTTCAAATAGCGCACAGCTTCAGGTTTTTTATTTCTATATGATAATTCTGCATTTTTAAGCAATAAGAACAAGTAGTCTGATGTCCTGTAATCATTATGAAGCTATAATTTGAGATACAATAAATAAAATAAGTTTTTGTACAAAGTATCGGTATCGGATCAGTATCGTCGATACCACCCTGAATTTTACTTCGTATCGGATTGGAAAGGAAATCAGTGGTATCGCACATCACTACCTACAACACACCTTCATGTTTGATGGTATAATGTTGGTCTCTTGCATTCTGTTCCATTGTCTCCTAGCTGGCAGCACCCACTTATTACTTTTCAGACGTTTGTTTGTCTATTTATACCAAATTCCTTGGTCACTGTTGACCCATAGGGTCAGTCCAGCCCTTTTTATTGAATCATTAACTGTTTGAAAAAACCCCTGTAATGTTAAACTGTATGACCTCTAATTGGAAAATAAAAATTCAAGTTTTTGAGAAATCGACTGTATCATGAGACTAAAATAAGTCAAGCATTAAAACTAGGGGTGGAACTCGATAAAAAAAATCATTAATTAAATAATCAGGGGCTTTGTAATTAATTAATCTTCATTAATCACATTTTAATATGTGGGGAAGGGTTTTAGTGGGTGACAGACTCAAAGAATAGACACGGACATGAATATTGTAAACTCGAGCTCTTTTAATTTCTAGAAAAATTTAAATTGCATTTCAATTCAAAACAGCAGAAAAACAAACAAATAAAGAAAATATCCCAGGCCAAAATTGGACTTAAAAATAAAGTACTACTTTAAGTACATTTTCAGAATGGTATTGTTTATAAATAATAATAATAATAATAATAATAATAATAACAATAATAATAAAAGAGTCAATATAAAGTGCCGCTTTTCCTCTTAAAAAATAAGGCAGAAACATAAAAAGTAATTTGACCACCAGCTTCTCCTTTAAACTCAGAGTAAAAATTATTTTGTACATTAGGCTAAAATAGTTTGGTCACTGAACATTTCACTGCAACATGTTTTGCATTTAGATAGTAGAGTAGGGTTGAAGTGCTTCTTTTTTGCACGATTTGCACAAAACCACGCTTTAATCAAGGCTTCTGTCGGGTATTATTTTGAAATGAAATTTGACTCCCATCAGTCCTGGCGACACAGGTTTATCCAAATTCAGGGGTAGCATGCTTCGAAGGCCGCATTTATAGCAATTACGCCAGGCTGTCCAAATTCGAAGAGTGCTCCAAATGTGGCGACAAATGCGTCCTCCTTTTCCCCAGATTTGGAGGATGGGTCAGGTGTATCCTTCGTGGCCCACCAAATCCCAGGATTCATTGTGGGTCATACAGGAGAATTTTTCTCATAACAACGTGGACGAAGTGGGAGTTAATGTGGGGAGGAATACACTTTTAAATGTTAGTACCTTATTTTTTGGACCATAAGGCGCACCGGATTATAAGGCGCATTGTTTTCATACATAAGGCGCATTAAGCGAAACAAAACAGATAAGTCAAACTTTACTCAACTCATTCTTCTTGCTTCCTCCACTTGATTCATTAATGCTGAATTCTCTCGCAGCTGCTCTACTCCCATGTTGTTGCAGTATATTAATGACTAACCTCATATTGTAGATGGATTATCTCAGTTTTTCTCCCGACTGAAGTTCGGTCCGTTTACAGCATCCTGCCATGCGATCGCATTTGTCCCTAACCATCAGGAACCCTAACATTAACTTTTATCGAGTGGAAAAAAGTTAGCGTTCATCCTCCAGCTTCACTGTGTTTATGTTATGCTAAGATAGCTGTGTCGCTAGCGATCACATGGCACATCATTATATACCAGCTAGCCCAACTTCAGTAACCCTACAAACATCACAGCTGTTTAGTTTTGTCTTCAGTTATGTTGGAAATGATAGCAGAGCTGTACGTTTTAATTGTTCAGAAATCTCTCAGTCAGAACATGGTATATTAACGTGAGGGTTGCCAATGGTCAGGGACAAATGCAATTGCTTGGCAGGATGCTGTAAACGGACCAAACTTCAGTCAGGAGAACAACTGAGATAATCCATCCACAATACAAGGTTAGTCATTAATATACTGCTGGGCTGTAGTTACATCGTAAGGTTTTAAAATGAACAGTGGTAATACAAACCGAGAGAGGCCGACAGAGGCAGACTGTTTTTAGGCGCTTGTTCAGATTAAATAGAACAAGATATAAAGCATTAAAACATGTTAAAAACACAAAAGCCTTAATAAACGCAGAGTAGTTTGGGTCCGGAAGCAGGATTCATACATCATCACTTAAAGACCGGATAGCAATGGCTCCGATAGCATGTCATTGTTGATGACAGATAAACTTAAAGTGACACTGTAATGCAACCAAGGAAAAGTTGTGAACTATTTTTGCTAAAAAGACAACACACATTTAGCGCACTTCTGCGCTACTATAAACTTAGGATCAGGTTGTGCAGGCTTTGTGCAGGTGATGATGTCTGAAAGATCAGATCCTTCTCTGTCCCTTTCATCTGTGTTTGACTGGTTCCTGACATGGGGCTCAAGTCCCCGTGGTAAACATGACAAGAAAACTTGTCACTCTCTGAAATAACTATATATTAAATGATTGTATTGCACATATTAACAACATTATTGACATGGTTAAATAAAAAAATAATAAAATTAATATATCCTTGCATTGTCACCTGCTTATTTGCCTGACTGTTGCCCTCACCATATGACTTCTCTTTTGCTCTCGGAGGAGGCGGACACATCATTCACCCTCTCCCTCCCTTATCTTCCCTGCTGTTGCTTCTATGTCTTTGTCTAGTCTCATCTAACTCTAACCCCCAAAGAGTTTCTCAGTCTTGTTTTCTAAAACCTAAAGAATTATGGATTTGATCAACTGGTCCCGTAACGAAATTGACACCTTCCTGAGCTTGGGAGAGCCCAATTGTCCTGCAGAGACGTTTGCTGCTCGATGGTCGGTTGCGTCGTATGTCTGGCGGACACTGAACGACATCTACCAATTCAGAACCACGATAACAGAGTTCTGGCTGATTGGAGCTGGCTTGGACCTGGCTTATCGAAGAACAAGAAGCGGCTACAGCTGTTCAAAATCCCATAAGGCTGGCCGACATGATAGACGATTGGCAGGGCTGTGAGTACTCAGACTGTGTTTTGAACGCAATATCGATAACATCTTGGAGAAGAAGAACGGGAATTGAGAGAATTGGTGACCAGTGATGGACATTAGACCAACTGTAAAAATTGGATGCAGTTGTTCACACTAAACCCAAAAATTCACCATCTTCACTCATGCGGCTGTCCCAAAGGTGCCAGCTTAAGGCCTGCCAAGGTCGAAGCTGACTGGAACAACAAAATTCTCCATGATAATAGGATTGTTGTCAGAACTCTTTGTCCCTCCTTCAAGGCCACCTGGGTCCACTGGAGACTGTTGACCTTTGCTTAACCGGGCGTGGTGACACTTTCTCTCATGCACGAAACATGTACACTGATACTGATACACACTGTCACCCTCCTTCCCATCCAACGCCTCCTCCCATGCTTACCTCCCATCCGATATGGACAGCGGAACAGCTGGAGGTGCGATCGAAGATTGCAGCGGTCCCAGATCCAGCTGTACACACTGGAATATCCTCCCATGTTGCTTGTCTGTGTTTTATTGTGTTGTGGTGTGTTGATATCTGTGCATTCCGGATTATCCTTTTGTGTTACACATTTCAGTGTTTTTTTTCCCCTTGCTATCTAGCCTGACATGTCTCCCCAATGTGATGTTTGTGTATTGTATGTACAGTCGGCAAGGTCTGTCATCTCGGTTGTGGGCAACTGCAACTGACAAATAAAGGCTATCTCATCTCATCTCATCATCATCATGACCCTCTGTGAGGAAACCACTGTCAGTTCAGTGTTCTGACAGTGTGTGCTTGCATGCACAAATATTTGTGTTGTTTTTTATGTCTGTTACCTGGTCATCCGTGCCTCCTGTGCAGCCTTTCTCTGTGCTCTCTCTCCCTCTCTTTGGTCATCTGACCCACTGTCACCTCCTCCTTTCTCTTGCCCAAGTTCTACACTTCTCTGTCGCCTTCTTCTGTCTCTCCTTTTTCAATTGCTGCACCGCCTCTGTCACCACCTTCACTCTCCTCTGCACCTCCTCTTTTGCCTCCTCTCTCTCTCTGAACCGCTCCTCCTCTGTCGCCTGCTCTCTCTCTCCTCATCTCTGCTTCCTTGTGTCCCTCTTTGATCACCTGCTCTGCAAACCAATTGAACCTGATATAAAAAAGCTCAGTTAATTTTTAAATGGTTTGAGAGAGGTGGTATATGTTGTAATAGTAATTTTACAATGTATGTTGAAGGGATATTACTGCCCTCTGTTGGTGTGTCTGTGCATTACATGCAATGAAAGGTGTTCGTTAAAAACATCAGGTTATGGGCCCAGAGGTTGCCAAGGGACGCTGTCATAAACAGCGTTGTGGGATTCACAATGGAAGATAGACTGTTTATTGACAAGCTAAGCGGACCGGAGAATTGGGCAACGTGGAAATTTCAACTGGAGCACCTGTTGAAGGCACAAGGACAGGAGTGTCAGTTAGCTGCGGATGCTAGCTGCGGATGCTAATGCCCAAGAACGAGCTGAATTTGAACGGAAGAAGGAAAAGGCATTTTCAGTGCTGGTACTGAATGTATTTACACCCCAATTGTACTTGATAACAAACTGTAAGACCCCCAAAGAAGCATGGGAGATGCTAAAAGCACAGTTTGAAAGAGATACTGTTGCTAACAAGCTATTTCTGAAGAAGAAGTACTTCCGGTGTGAAATGAAGGAAGGAGAACATCTCAATGATCATTTAAAAAGGATGAAGAAACTTACTGATCAGCTAGGGGCAATAGGTTCTGTAATTGAAGAGGAAGATCAAATTATCACCCTTCTAGGTAGTTTGCCACCCAGCTATGCAACTGTTGTTACTGCTTTGGAGACAAAGATGGACAGTCTGACTCTACAGTTTGTTCAACAAGCCTTGATAAATGAGGAACAAAAGCGAGTGCTTACTGATAACACCACTGTGTCCAGTAGTGTATCAGCTATGTCATCTCAGATGCATAGAAATGAACAGAGTGGATCAAAAACAGTGGGAGCAAACAGCTCCGACTCATGGAGATGTTACAAATGTGGGAAGGAAGGACATATCATATTGTCCAAGCATTAAAAAGAAATATAAAGCCCACAAGGCTAAAAGCGTGGTGTATAAGGACAAAGAGGACTCATATGAGGGAGCTTTTGTTGTAAATGAGTCATGTAAAAGTGATGCACAACAAGAAGAATGGTTAATTGATTCAGGAGTGTCAAAACACATGACATGGAATAAAGAAGCACTACAAAAATATCAAGAGTTTTCAGAACCACTAACAGTGAAACTCGGTGATGGCAGAGGAGTTGAGGATTTAGATCTGGGCAACATAACAATGAAAATGTCATTCAGAGTTAGTGATGGAAAAGATGTCACAATGTATGATGTGCTGTATGTTCCCAAACTATCAATGAATCTTTTCTCAGTGGGAGCTGCTGCCAAGAAGGGAAACACAGTGAAGTTCAAAAGGACTCATTGCTACACAAGAGGAAAGAATGGAGCTCTCCATGGAATGGGAACACAAAGATCTGATGGATTGTATCAGCTGGATATCGAGGGAAACTTGTCATGGAGCGTCAACTGCATCAGTTCCAGCAAATATGTGGCAGCAGCGCCTAGGTCACACTACAAATCTGAAAAAACTCAAAAACTTGGTAAAAGGAGTTAGCTTTACAAAAGAAGAGGAGGACATTTTTTGTGAAGCTTGTGTTGAGGGCAAATTATCAAGAAAGCCTTACAAATCAGTGGGAGAAATACGATCAAAACGCAAGTTGCAATTAGTGCATAGTGACGTTTGTGGTCCTTTTCAAACTGAGTCACTAGGAGGAAAAAAGTACTTTGTAACTTTCATTGATGACTACTCCAGATGTTGTAAAGTGTATTTCATAAGAGAAAAAACAGAAGTCCTCAGCAAGTTCAAAGAGTTTGAGAGAACCTTCTCAAATGAATGTGGACAGGGAGTATTAAGACTCAGAACTGACAATGGTGGGGAATACACATCTAAAGAGTTTCAAGAATATTTGAAAGCTCAAGGCATCCACCATGAAATGACTGTACCACATACACCGCAGCAAAATGGTGTTGCAGAGAGAAAAAACAGAACTCTAGTGGAATCAGCTAGAAGTATGCTGTCACATGCAAAGTTGCCAAACACATACTGGGCAGAAGCTGTTGCTACTGCAGCTTACATGCAGAATAGGCTCCCAACATCTGCTTTAAAGAACAAAACACCCTATCAGAGATGGTATGGAAAAAAAACCAGACATTAGCCATATGAAAGTATTTGGATGTGTTGCTTATGCTCATGTTCCAGACACAGAGAGAAAGAAGCTAGACAAAAAGGCAGTGAAAGTTTGTTTCCTGGGATATGCAACCAATGCAAAAGGCTACCGACTGTGGGATGAGAAAAAAAGAAAAATACTGATTCGACGAGATGTGGTCTTCAATGAAAAAGATTTTCAATGCAAACAAAGTGAAAATGATCCCAGTTTGGGGAATGAGGTGACACTACACACGGGTGAAAGACAGTACTGAGGAGAGTGTCGCCAGTGAGGCTGCAATAGGAGATCAGCGGACCAGAAGACCTCCAAAGAGATATGGATTTGAGGAGTTTGCTGACGTAGTTACAGTTGACCATTGGTTGACATTAGTTGACGCAACCATCTGTTGTGTCACAGAACCAAATACACTGGAAGAGGCTATGTCAAGTCCAAATGCAAAGGAGTGGAAAGAAGCAGCTGATTTGGAATATGAGTCACTGCTGGAAAATGGCACATGGGATTTAGTGGATCTACCAAAGGATCGCAAAGCAGTTGGATCAAAATGGGTCTTTAAAGTTAAGCATCACAGTGATGGACAAGTGGAAAGATACAAGTGCAGACTTGTTGCCAAAGGCTATTCACAGATTTATGGTGCAGACTATGATGAAACATTCTCTCCAGTTGTACCATTTGGTTCAATTCGTACATTGTTATCATTTGCTGTGCAAAACAACCTGAATGTGCATCAAATGGACTGCATTCTTGAATGGACACCTGGAAGAGGAAATCTACATGGAGCAGCCATAGGGTTACATCAAACCTGGGCAGGAACATCTAGTGTGTAAACTAAACAAGTCAATATATGGACTGAAGCAGTCTCCACGTTGCTGGAGCAAAGCTTTTACAGATTTCATGAAAAGCATTGGTTTTACACAGAGTACTTCAGATCAGTGTGTGTTTGTTAGAACAGGTCAGGAGTTGGAAATATTGGCTGTGTATGTTGATGATCTGATTTTAATTACAAAATCAACAGAGAGCATGAAGAACTTAAAGGACACTCTGAAGAAACACTACAAAATGAAGGACATGGGTGAGCTATCCTACATTCTGGGCATCTCAGTGGATGCAAGGCCCACCTTGGCGCACTGCCAAGCCTTTTCCGACATACACAGCTCAGTGTTAACATCAAAGTTTGCCGTGATTTATGGTGGCAGACGTCAACAAACAGGGCAAATATTTCCTTTTCCTTATGTAGAATTACAGGGATTATTTTACATAACCATCATTGCATTAATTATCATTTCATCAAAGCATTTATTGAAGTTGTTGGCATTATGTTATAATTTGTATTACAGGGGTTATCATAATCACATATTAACATGTTTATTACAGGTGCAGTTATAACCACTTTAAATCGTTGAGTTAAATCTATAATCTTAAAAGCTTATATGCTGAGTGTATTCAGCAAACATGTTGCACTAGGGTTTACTTGACAACAGGTGACAGAAGGAGAGGACAAGTCCATGGGGACCTCATCACCATATTTGGAAAAGGATGCCAGAAAGGGGAACTCCTGTGTCTGCATTTATCTCTTAAAATGGATCATTGTCTGTAGAAGAGGCAAATAATGTTCTTAAGATGCAAATTATGTGCTTGTAAACGCAAGAGGGGGCGTTATAATACCCTGATGTTATAAAAGCAATCTGGAGTGTATTTTTGGGTGGAGATTTACAACTAATGTTCTGCAGTTTACATCTCCCCACGCTGCGTGTATTCATTAAAATCAATTGTTTTGATCAAGCTCTTCTGGACCATCATTGTTTTACTCTCGTCCTCAATTTCGGACCCTTAACACTTACATTGCAATTATTTTACATTCAATATTTCAGAGTTTTTGCAGACAAGCTAAAGAACAGCTAACCAGATGTTTCTGCTAATCCTCAACTCACCGTTTACATCATAGACTACATCATTTTGTACCTAACAAGCCTACAAACATGCACCGCCCTTCACCGTATGTCTGTGTGTGCAAGCGTGTGCGCTCAAAATGTGTGCGCTCTGAACCTTACTGCCTATGCTCTGAACTAACCATCAGCAGCTAGCTGTCAATGACAGAGTTAAGCAGGAGGGATGGCAGATAGGTACACGATGCCAAAATGTGTGACTGTATTGTAGCAAACAGCTACTTAAGTTACAATTCAGCAAAGTAGTTGCATTTAAACATGCAACTATTTTGCTGGTAATAAATGAAATGATTAAAGAAAATCGACAAGCTATTTATGCAAGATAAATCATAAATCATAAATCATTTTAGAGGGGGGTATTGGGGGGTAATGTTTTTCTTTAACATTACCTCAAAAAACATGGCTTGATGAGTGTTTGGACATGAACCCAATGGATAAGGGCCTGGTGTCAGCCATATACGGCAAGATTCAGGATTCGGTGTCTCCATTACTTAGCCATTTGAAAAACTTATGGGAAGAAGAACGGGGGAAACTCTTTACAGATGATGCCTGGCAGGCTGTAATCACAAAAATTATTTCCTCATCAATCTGCATCACACATGGCTTGCTACAGTTTAAGGTACTGCACAGATTGCACTTATCTCCAAATAGAGTAGCAAGGATGTACCCTGGTGCAGATTCATCATGTACCAGGTGTCGATGCCAAACTTCAAGCCTTTTGGGAGGCAGTTTTTAGGACAATTTCGTTCATGTGTAAAAGGACTATTAAACCAACCTCTACAATGGCTTTATTTGGGGTTGTCCTGCCGGGTACATCAGTACCAACACTCCAGGCAAGTGCAATAGCATTCATCACACTACTTGCAAGACGCTTAATACTGTTAAACTGGAAAGCTTGAAGCTTTCCAGTTTTAATGGCACACCTGGTACATGATGAATCTGAAGCTTGAAGATTTGAAACATACTGTTAACGACTCTCTTCAGAAATACAGTATGACCTGGCAGCCATTTCTTTTGTATTTTAAGACTGAATTCTTAGTAGAGTGTATTGCACATTTATGTTTTCCAGGAGAATATAGAATATATACTTGAAAGAAAGTGCCACACCAATCCAACACCAGGCTAGTGGAAAAATACTGAACCGGGAATACATTCTGGTGTCTGTGTAGGCAGGGAGGAATTTTTTCACTCTTCTCTCTTCACAGGGAGATGTCCGACTGAATGACACGAAACATGAGCTGGACACAAGACCGAGGACCAAAGGGGAGAGCCAATTTTAAGCCGTGGCTACTCTCCAACTCATTTAACGTTAAGACAAAATAAATCAAGAGTAAAAGGCCTGGGCGAGGTGTGGATCATATAAGAAGAGGAAGAATTTCTCACTACATATCCAGGAGAGCCACTCCACGTGAATTATGTAATAAAAATTCTATACCAGAAAGCAAAAGAGGAACATCACAACACTCGACAGCTTGGGAAAAATTTTTTAACACCATCTTCTGTCAGTACAGAACATGATGTCATATAGTTGGTTGGTTGGTTGCGGTTTAAAGATTTACATTAGTTTATGTTAGCTAATTAGTGATAGAATCAATAACTGAGAGGAAAATAACGACACAAGATAGACTTTCACTGTCTATCTCTTTAGCGGCTGGTCAGCATTTGACTAGCTGGACTCAAACGGGAAAATCCACCTGTTAGCTGTAATGTTCGGGTTTGTAAAGCACTTTATGTATGAGGACTGTGTGGAGTGTCAACTTATTTCTTAAATCCAGCTTCAAAGACAGTGTTACACCTATGTCAGCTTTTGAGAGCAAGGCTCAAACCAGACATATAAAGACACATACTTATAAACTTATGTCGGATACATGTGGGATTGAATGTAATTTATTTTTGTTCAAAACATTAAAAGTTATGCAACAAATAAAAACAACAACAAAAAAATCACTTCATGCGTATCACTGAGATCATTTTGAGATCCTGTGTTATGTTACTTAACACTCTACAATGACAAAGACTGTAACAAATCCCGTGATCATTTCAGTGTATAAATTTGGGAGATGTAAACACGCAAAATTGAAAAAAGTCTGATATGAGATTGTTGGCAATTCTTTTGATTGCTAGTAAAAAAGCAATTACAAGGAAATGGTTAAAGGTGGAACCACCATCACAGGAGGACTGGATCAATATAGTCAACGAAATCTACATCATGGAAAAACTATCATTCACTTTGAGGATTCAAAGTGACAAGTTCCATGTCAAGGTCAAAATGGACCGAATATGTTAAGATCTGACTTTTTGTAAGGTTCTGAAAAGTATACACGGATTTCTGGGGGGCCTCTTGTCCCGGTGGCGCTGGTGTGGCTGACTCTTCTATTGACCAAAATGTATTTAACTATATATGTAAAAGCATATTTATTAAATAATAATAGACACATTATTAATAATAATAATAACATGAATAAAAATAAAAATTATTATAATAATAAATAATCAGACCAGCAAAGTGGTTAAAAAGGATCTTTGGAGGAGTCAGGCATCCCAGCGTTGCCAAAAAATTGTATCTAAGTGCAATTGTTTAAATCTGGGGTACACTCGGGTACTCCCAGATCCGGTCCTTTTCGGACCCCAGATACACTCAAATATATGTCAGATATATTTTATTCTTTTCCCCTCCCTTTTGGTACTCTTCCCATGTATGTGGATATATCTTCCCATGTTTTATTTATTTTTTTTTTGGTTTGTTTTTGTTTCTGTTGCACTGTTGTTTTCAAAAACTAAAAAAAAGAAAAGAAAAAAGACTGTGACAAATACACTCAGTCATGCAAACCATCAGCCCGGTCTTCACTGCAAATATATACTGGTTGTCTTGTCAGAAATGCTTGAGATTTTAGAAAATAAGATTTTA
Organism: Oreochromis niloticus; assembly: GCF_001858045.2. Taxonomy (NCBI): domain Eukaryota; kingdom Metazoa; phylum Chordata; class Actinopteri; order Cichliformes; family Cichlidae; genus Oreochromis; species Oreochromis niloticus. The sequence goes on from NC_031967.2 coordinate 7,859,519, forward strand.
TATTTAAAATTGAACAATTTTGACTAGAAAATTTAAAGAATATTAAAATAAAAAAATGAGAACAATTTATTTAGTTGGTTAACCAAATATAAATAACAAAAAAAACTAGACAAAACATTTATATAATGAATGATTCCTTAGTTATTCTTACAGTTATTCTAAATTCTGAAAAAATGTAATATACTCAGATCAGAAAACTTCAGTTGTAAAGTTCTCTGCACTTGAAGAATAACACTTTCCAGTTGCTAATTTCTTGTTCTAGTTTCTCTTACTACTTGCGAAATGACTCTTTGAGACTTTTTTCTGCCTGATCTTTTGTGATGTTATTCCAAGTTTTAGGAATATCAGCAGGTTTTGCATTAAATACTTCAGCAAAGGCGCTGTTGTACTTTTTCATCACATATTTCCAGTAGTCTGATGCCCTAAGGCTCCCATCTGGAGGGATTTTCCAGTCTGGGTAAATCTCCTTGTAATGCTTATAAGGGTGAAACTCATTCTTTGTAGCATTGCAATAAAAAAGAAGTTCACTGTTCACACAAGATGTGCATATTTCAGTGACAAGTTTCTTTGTTTTATCCATATTGTATTCACCCAGACCCTGAGGCCTATGAAGTGCAGCAAAGTGCTCAGTATGGCCTCCTCCTCCTGCATCACAGGAAACTTGGCAGAATGGACACTGTTTTCCACAACCAACCAATCGTTTGAAAAGCTCATTCTGGGGTTGCACATGGAGATGTTGTAGTTTCATTTCAAAGTTCAGTTTCTGAAACTCTTTTCTAAGATCTTCTGCCATGTCCTTTACACACTCTGTGAGCCAGTGAGCAAACTGTTCCTTGTCAGCATTATTCAGGATCATGAAAGCACCAAGAGCATCCTGAGAAATGACCAGTTTATCGCCAAGTTCTTTGTGAATATCTTCAATAAATGTCTTCAAATCATCACTTTTTCCTGTTTTGGCCTTGTTGATGGCATCATTTATACTTCTGATACATGACTGGAGATGTTTATCCTCAAATGCCGAGATTTTGGACACAGTTGTGAAGCGCTTCACTATTTGTTTCTCTATCACTTCTTTTACATACTCCTCATAATTCTGAATATATTCTAGGTAGTGCATAAAATCATCCATTGAAAGTAAATCCAGTAAAACTGAATACTGGAAGGACATTCGTGTGGAAAACTGCTCACATGTCAGCATTTCATCAATAATATCAGGTCCCAGGGATCGACTGATAAAGTCTTCAACAGCAGGCTTCAAACATCGGTTGGTGAATTCTTCTGCTTTCTTCTGACACTGGTCTCGTTCATGGAACACATCAATGAAATCATCACGAAACTTTTCCTTGTTTTTCATCAGACATCTATAGGGATCATTTGCTTGGATGAAATCTTCGTGCATTTTCTGAAAATCTCTGGCTGCAGATGCACAGATGTGCTGTTTCAGAGAAACTTCAAACTCAATCTCTGTCTGAACATCTAGATTGTTTTGTAGTTTCTCATCAACCATTTGCAGTATTTCCTGGGTGTAAGTGTCACAGTAATTCCTTTTTTGCTTCACTTTTTCTCTCACAAGCTGAGTACAGGCATCTATGATGCTGTCAGACAGTTTTCGTACAGCCATTATGTGATCTTGAATGTTTAAAAATTTAGCCACTCTGCCCATTGCGTGTGTAAATCTGTCCCATTTTCGTTCACTTGTATATTTGAAAGGCTCTTTTCCACAATCTTGCAGACTCTTTTGACTTAACATTTCACATGCATGACTCCCCCTGTGTGACAGATTGATTCTCAGGTAGTGAGATACACTGGTGAAGACATCTGTTGTCTTTTGTTCAGAAAAAGAAAGTTTCTCCAGAGTTTCATTCCACATCTTGTGAAATTCATTTTCCAGTTCTGTGTCTCCCATTTGGATATTCATTTTCCGACATTCATCAATTAGTCGACAAACTGCCTTTTCAATCTCTTTTGTATGATTCTTTTTAATTTTATCAATTTCTGTCATCCCCTGTCTGATTTCTACTGCTGCTGTGAGCTGATTAAAAACACTTGTTTCCATTTCTTTTCGAAGGCACTTTGCACTGTTTGAGAATTCCTCTCTGTATCCTTCAACCAGATAAACATGACCCTCTGTTTGCTTAAAATACTGTGTTAGCTTTTCTAGAAGTTCTGTCTCCCATGTGGACAGCACTGTGGAGGCTTTACTTTTCAAACATGTGAGAAATTCTCCCATGTCAGAAGATTCAGATTTTGCTGCAATTGTACCAAAATTGGAAATTCTTGTTTCTGCATTTGTTACCCAGGTGTACATTTCCTTTTTGAATTCCCACTCCCATTTGTTGAATTCTGTGCAGAGTCTCATGTATGCATCAGCTACGAGGCTGTTTCTGAAGCTGAAGATGAAGTTTTCGTGCTTTACTGCAGTCCACAGACTTCTCACCCACTCTTTAAACTCCATGACATCATTAGCAGATGACTCACAGTTTCCCAGCAGTTGGATAATGTTTTTCTTGAGCTTATACACAGCCTCACTGTACCCTGCATTGACTGGTGCCATTGGTGGGTTTCCATTCCAGAGTCCAGGAATGTACCAGTTCCCAGTGTCTGGACTGTACTCCATCACATCAGTGAAGCTCTTGTTCTGCTCTTTCTTTTCCATTTTGGCTGCTGCCTGGGTCATCTCATTTAACTGTTCCAGGAGCAGTTTCCTGTCTCGTGAGTTCTTCTCATGGGCTGAAACATCGGACACATTCTGGTGAACAAACACACATTTCGGCTTTTTGCCCACCTCCTTCATCCTGAGAAAAGCATGCACAACTATTTGTAGGATGTCCTTCATTTCAGTTGAATTCTCCATTGCAATATTAACAATGGTGACATCACTCAGCCCCACAACAAGTGTAGCAAGCTCATTGTCGTGCTCATAGCTGTTGTCCAGTTGTGCAAGTTCTGGTGACTTTAAGCCCTCAGTGTCAATGATCAGCATGAAGTCACAGTTTAGGACTTTTTTCATGTCTTCGTTGATTTTGATGAGCAACATAAAGGCACCTCGAGTACATCGACCACTGCTGACTGCAAACTGCACTCCAAACATGGTGTTAAGGAGAGTGGACTTTCCTGTGCTCTGAACTCCAAGAACTGTGACTACCAGGATCTTTCTGTTTGGAGACACCAAGTCACTGAGCTGAGAGAGAACATCACTCACCCATCTGAGAGGGATGTTGGATGCATCTCCATCTACAAGCTCAAGAGGAAATCCATCAAGCAACAACTCTGCACACAGTTTGGGCAGCTGCTGACGTGCTGGATCTGACAGTGAGGCTTCATAGATCTGACCCATTTCACGGAAGAAGTGTTCAGTCCCCAGTGAGCTGTTGGAAATTTGTCTGTCAATTTCTTTGATCTCCTCTTTGTTCTCAGAGTTCTTACATTTTTCTTTATATTTCTCCTGAAGTTCAGAAAGTTTTATCCGCGACATGTTGTCCAGGTTCATTCGCATCCATTTCAGGAAATAAAACCTCTCTGTTCCTGAGCTTGATATTGCATTAATGAAACATGTCATAGCTGTCGACATGACATAAGAGTTCTGCCTTTTCCGCAGTTCTTTTCTGTCTTCCTGAAGTTGACTTTTGTAATTTTCTATATTTCCAGAGCCAACTTTTCGAAGGCGAAATTCTTCTTTCTCTAAGCAGGTCAGTTCTTTCCATATTTCACCTTGCCGTGGAAGCTGATCTTCTTTGTATTTAAGGATGTCTTGAATTTCAGCAGTGATGGCTTCTGCATTTTTCTTTGCACTCTGACACTCTGGAGAGTCTTCATCAACCAGGATTCCCAGTTTATGTGCAATGTCTGCCATCTGCTCTATTGTCATGTTCCTTGATTTCTTAATCACATTTCTAATTTTTTGCCTCATTTTTTTTACAAACTCTGCATCATTTTTCTGCTTTTTCCTAATAATGATATTGTTCTTAGTTAAGCCCAACTTAGTTTCCACTTCATTTAAAGCATCTAAAGTGCAGCGTTTGCTCTCACCATTGCCCACCAAGAAGATCTGTGTCTTGTGGTGTTGTTTGGTAAGTAGACTGCACTCAGAGTCCAGCTGGTCAAAGAACACAAAAACTGCTGCAGATGTCTGACACAAAAAGGAGTATTGTGTTTCAAATGAAGCAATGTCCCCGCGAAGGTTAGCTACAGCCACTGGCTGACTGAAAATATCAATGTTTGTGTTTCCACAAGGAAGATACCAAGTAATTTCAGTCAGTCCGTTGGACATTGTTCTTGGCCTGTCACCACACTCCATGTTGTAGTGAACAAAGGTGTCATGGTACTGCTGAGAATTGCTCAGAAGCTTATTGAGAATCTCTGACTTGGATGAGGAGCACTCACCCAGTCTGACAAAAGAGATCATTGGAAGTTCGGAGAGAACGATTCTGTCTTCAATGAAGCCCTTGGATTCTGACAGAGACTGAGGTCTGTACTTTTTAACAATGTCTCTCATGGCCCACAGCATGAGTGTGCACTGATTGGTGTCACAATTGGGAAGCAGCAAAGGCACAGAAAACTGACATGTGGACATTTTTAGTGCCATTTCCTGCTGTAGAAAACCATCAGAACACAGAAAGAGAGCAGTGATTATGTCAAGTGGGTTTGGCATGTCATCTGTGTTTAAACTGTCAGAATCCGCTGTATTCCCTGATTCATCATCAGACTCACAATCCGATGTACATATCATATTCCTAGCAGCCACATTAACCATCATCAGTTTCTTTAGAAAATACCATGGAAAGTCTGAGTTACTCTTGACAGGTTCATCAGTGATGGTCATCTTATCAATCTCAAGTATTTTGCTCAGTGACAGTTTCTTTGTGTAGTACTGTTGTAAACCAAGATCTTTTAGTAAGCACTCCAGGTGTGTCTCTGTGGATTAAAAAAGAATCTGTTATTTCTGAACGGATATTTAATCATTTTATAACATTTTATTATAGCACATAAAATGTACCTATCCAAAATCAGTCTTTTTTATTCAAGGTCTTAAATACAATCTTGCTTATAGCATTCTATGAAGAATGAGTTACAATTGTGTACACTTCATTTTTCAAATTTGTTTTGGGGCATTTTTTTTTTTATTTTTTTCAGTACTTTTTCAGCAGAGGTGAAGTATTTTCTAAGACAAGTATTTAAGAAGTTTAACTGCTATTATATGGGCTATTCTAAATTAACGTAAAATCACTGTAAATGTAATAAAACATAATTTTCCTGTTTTTTAAATGTATTTGTCTGTACATATGCATATTTAGATTGTTAAAATACATTCACTAATGTATCATAATTTCACAAATATTTGTTCGCTTGAAAGATTGAACTGTTAAATTCAAATGTAATGCTATGGAAAAATATATAAAATGATTCTTATAAACTTTTTTTTACATCAAATAATAATTATTATTATTGGTATTTAGGGCGATCGTGGCTCAAGAGTTGGCAGTTCGCCTTGTAATCAGAAGGTTGCCGGTTCGAGTCCTGGCTCGGACACTCTCGGTCGTTGTATCTTTGGGCAAGACACTTGATCTACCACCTACTGGTGATGGCCAGAGTGGAATTGTAAAGCGCCTTGAGGGTCTCAAAAAGTGCTATATGAATGCAGTCCATTATTATTTAAACCAACTGTTAACTGTATATTTCTGTACATTTAAGTATTATTATTCATATTGCCGCATTCATTGACCTTGTTTATAGGTAATTTCATTGTGTAATCAAATTAAAATGTTCCTAATTTAATGTTTAAAAGCACTTGAAAAAGGCAAAATCCCATGTAAAATTAGGGCAACAAACTGTATTGTCATTACTGAAAATAACCGCATTTTCATGGGAAAGTTATTTTCTGTTATTTTCTGGTATTATTTTGGTGCCCAAGCTGTCGGAATATAACTGGTTTTTTAGGATTTTTTTTTTTTTTACGGTGTATGTATGAAAGAAACATTACAAACACATGTTAAAACCATGTAAAATGTTGTTAAACACAATTGTTGTGATCTTGAGTATTTATGTCACTGGTAATTCATATACTACGAATAAAAAAAAAAAATCTATTCAACCCTGTTATCTTGTGAAATATTGTTACTGTCACAGGCTGGGTCTCTGAGTTCATTTTGTATTTGTTTCACTTTAGATTTGTGATTAGTTTGTGTCATTCCTATTTAGCTTTAGTTAAGGAAAGGCAGTTATTATTTATTGCTTTCTTGGTTTCTATGTTTGAGTCCTTGTATCGTTCATCACGTGTTAGGTCTGTTAAGCTTGTGTTGTCATGGCTAGTTTCAGTGTTTCCTGTTTTATTTTGAAGGAGTCGTGTGTTCTTTGTTCATTGTATTTAGTTTCACTTCCCCTGTCCTGTTATTAGGCTCATGTCTGTCAGCTGTTCCTCCATGTGTTCCCACTTTCCCTAATCACCTCCTGTGTATTTAAGTCCTCTGTTTTCAGTGTGTCATTGTCAGATTGTCTGCTTTGTTTGCAAGCCAAGAAGTTGTGTCAAGTTTCCTCATGTCAAGTCCATGTTCTGGTTGTAGGTTTGGTTAATTTAGCTCACCCAGTTTAGTTTATCGTTAGCCTTGCCTTTTGCCTTTTGTTTACAGTTATTTTGCCAGCCTCAATAAAGGGCTCGTTTTCTGTTATCCAAGTCATGTTTCACATTTTGTTTTCGTCTGCTTTTGGGTCCACCCTTCACTCTACACACAGTCAGCCCTGCTGATTGTGACAGTTACCCTAATTTTTTCATTAGCATGTACCATACCATTGTTTTGATAATATAAATGTTTATCTTAACTTACATGGGTTTCTTTGATTGCCTTTGTAACCGTCTAAATTATTATATGAATAGTGGATTTCAGCCAATATTTAAAAATAGATATTGAATTTTTAAAAAAGTAAACAAAAAAACCCCCGAACAACTGGTATTTGAAAAGTTGGGCAAGGTTGGATTTGAAAGTTCCTTAAATTGATATAATGGATCTTAAATGTAATCAGCATTCACTGAATTTCAGAGTTTTAACTTTAGCTTGTTTTTAAATTCTACTCTTTTAGATTTTGGGTTATTGGCAATTGGGTTGTGTGACTGTTTTAGTTGGATTTGAAAAAAATTGTAACTTGCAAATGTGTTCTAGTCTGGTGAATCAGTAGTGAACTACACGGGATAGCGTTTTTGTTTTGTTTTGTTTTGTTTTTGTTTTTACTAAAGTGGATATTTCTGAAATATATTAACTCACCAGTGACTGCAGTAATGCTGACTCCACTGCTTCTGATGTTCTCAAACACAGAGTAGAGAGTGAATGTGTATTTAGTTCCAGCAGTGAGAGATGAGACTGTGTGAGTTACTGGTCCATCTTCATCTGGAACACTGATGTTTATCTCTGTATCATTAAACTGGAGAACAAAGCTGACATTGTTGTTGACTTTATTCCACTGCAGGGTGATGCTGTTCTCATGGTGTTCTACTGGTCTGAAACTGTCAGCATTTGGAAGACCTGTAACAGGAAGGAAAAAAAGACAAAACATTTGTGTAAAGTACATTTCTACTGAACTAATCTTTGATATCTAAACCGGCAACAATTTATCCAGTGTCTGACTATGTTCATCTCCCCCTCACATCATTAAAAAGACCATCCAGTCAACTTTAAATACATTTTATGAGATAACAATGTAAGTATGTTTACTGTAGTTATCTGCTTGTTGAGTTTACCGTTAGAATTATTAAATGTATTTGCTGTGCTCAGAGTATATTTTCTGTGAAACAGCACAGTATCATGAAAAAATATTGTAACCTGTGAATATATTCTAAAATAATTCACTGAACTGCAGAGAATGGCTTCCTTTTTGTTACAGTGTGTGTTGTTGAAATAAATGTACTTACCAGTGACTGCAGTAATGCTGACTCCACTGCTTCTGACGTTCTCAAACACAGAGTAGAGAGTGAATGTGTATTTAGTTCCAGCAGTGAGAGATGAGACAGTGTGAGTTACTGGTCCATCTTCATCTGGGACACTGATGTTTGTCTCTGTATCATTAAACTGGAGAACAAAGCTGACATTGTTGTTGACTTTATTCCACTGCAGAGTGATGCTGTTCTCAGTTTGTCCTGATGATATTAGGCCTTCTGAATTCTGAGGAGCTGAAAAACAAAAGTAGCAACAGTTGACTTGATCAGCTTATTGTCTCTGTAGTTACAGAGACTGTGTAGAAAAAGAACTATTGGTGATTTTGTATGTTGACATCAGTACATCATGTCATAGTTTTAAGGTGGAACACAAGATATCTCACTTTTCCTACCAAGAGTACCTCAGTAAAACACATCTGCTATAGCTGCAAGAATTAGTCTGCCTCATCAAATATGTAAATCTTTTTGCTGTGATTTATTAACTCACCAGTGACTGCAGTAATGCTGACTCCACTGCTTCTGACGTTCTCAAACACAGAGTAGAGAGTGAATGTGTATTGAGTTCCAGCAGTGAGAGATGAGACTGTGTGAGTTACTGGTCCATCTTCATCTGGAACACTGATGTTTATCTCTGTATCATTAAACTGGAGAACAAAGCTGATGTTGTTGTTGACTTTATTCCACTGCAGAGTGATGCTGTTCTCATGATGTTCTACTGGTCTGAAACTGTCAGCATTTGGAAGACCTGTAACAGGAAGGAAAAAAAGATAAAACATTTGTGTAAAGTACATTTCTACTGAACTAATCTTTGATATCTAAACCGGCAACAATTTATCCAGTGTCTGACTATGTTCATCTCCCCCTCACATCATTAAAAAGACCATCCAGTCAACTTTACATAGATTTTATGAGATAACAATGTAAGTATGTTTACTGTAGTTATCTGCTTGTTGAGTTTACCGTTAGATTTCCTGTGCTTAGAGTATATTTTCTGTGAAACAGCACAGTATCATGAAAAAATATTGTAACCTGTGAATATATTCTAAAATAATTCACTGAACTGCAGAGAATGGCTTCCTTTTTGTTACAGTGTGTGTTGTTGAAATAAATGTACTTACCAGTGACTGCAGTAATGCTGACTCCACTGCTTCTGACGTTCTCAAACACAGAGTAGAGAGTGAATGTGTATTGAGTTCCAGCAGTGAGAGATGAGACTGTGTGAGTTACTGGTCCATCTTCATCTGGAACACTGATGTTTGTCTCTGTACCATTAAACTGGAGAACAAAGCTGACATTGTTGTTGACTTTATTCCACTGCAGAGTGATGCTGTTCTCATGATGTTCTACTGGTCTGAAACTGTCAGCATTTGGAAGACCTGTAACAGGAAGGAAAAAAAGATAAAACATTTGTGTAAAGTACATTTCTACTGAACTAATCTTTGATATCTGATATATGATGTTCTACTGGTCTGAAACTGTCTGCATTTAGGGGAGCTGTAACAGGAAAAGGGATGAAAAAAAGCATTTAACCAAATATCATACTAACTAAATGAGTTCTACCTTAAAACATTTTTGTTTGTATCGAAGAGTGGGATCTCACAGTGGCGGAGCGGGGGGTGGCTTACTGGGCTTAAGCCCGGGTTGTTTTTTCAGAAGCCCGGGGTCTTTTGGAGTGTAATTTGTTTCATAGTTAGATGCCTGGCTGACAACTGTATAAAACAAAATCTACACACAATATTCGAAGCACATAGTACACACTGTGGGAATTTACGACTGTGCGTAAATCCCCCCTAATATTGGTATGATCCGAGCTCAGACACTAAGCGACTGAGCGAGGGGGAGGGAGAAGCCGCTGCCTGCGAGTTTGCCGTTGGAGAAGCGCAGCCAGGCAGACAGAGGAGAACTGAAGTTCGACCAGGTACCAAAGCAAATCATTCCTACTGTACAAATAATGTAAATATGACGGTGAATCACAAAAGATTGATGTCAAACGGATCACTTGACCCATATTAAGTTACTTGCTCTTCAAGTGAATCAACAAATGGCGAAATGAAAAGCCGAACAACAACAATGCTAACAATGATATAGAAATATCTTTTGAATTAGTTAAATGTCAGAATAAAGAGAGACAGAGCTGTCTATTTTTTATCACTTTCATCAAATTTAGGAGTACATGTACACTAAGTTTATTGTGTGTTTAATAAATAAGAAAACTCCAGACGATTCCATTCTGAGCTGAAGAAGCTTCTGATAGGTTAGTAGCGTCCATGTGAGTAAATTGGTGGCACACCTGTGGATGCATATAAGGCAAAACACAGAGCCTGTTTCTTTGAAATGGGAAAATCAAGAGATGTCAACAAAACACCAGGAAAAGAATTGTGGAGCTCCATAAGTGTGGCTCAATTTTGAATACAATTTGGGGCCATTTACAATTAAGAAATACAGATAGTTTCTCTCTTTACTCTTAAAGTTAACAAATATGTTTTTTATATTTATCAATCTAAAAAAAAAATAAACATTTAGTCTGATTTGATGTTACAATTAAAAAAGTGTTTGTGTTTTGATCTGAAGAGTATGTAAATATCTGGTTTCGACTGTATATTTGATGATGATGGTGTTTGGCTTGATTGTCAGCACAAAGAGGGAGCGAGAGGAACAGAGAGGGAGAGAGAGGAACAGAGAGGAACAGAGAGGGGGATGGAGAGGAGAACGAGGACAGAACAGAGATGGAACAAGAGCAGGTGAGACAGACATGTTAGTCAAATGGTTGTTTACCAAAAGTATCACCGTATCATAGGTACTCATGTATCTTGTACCTAGTGTTTCTTTTTAGGTTTGTTATTTTTCAAATTCTATATTTATTAAGTTATGCAGGCTTGTTTGCACAACAAGGCTAAATAATTATATAAACTTTTCTGAATCTAAATAGTGTACTTTGGTAGAATTAAAAAATAAGTGTAGTGCAGGTCTATGATGATTTTTAGTGCTACTATCATCTAGTTCTGATTCCGGTTCTGTCTTGGTTAAATCCTAAGTAGTCCTGATTTTGAACTGTTGTAGTCCTGTTTTAATTGCGGATCAGCTCTGGGTCTGGTTGAATTGGGTTTTAGTCCTCGTGTCTTGATACAGCCCTGATTTTGTTCTGCCTAGCTGCTTAATTAAAAAAAACTAGTTTAAGGTGTCCTGCATATGTGAATGAAGGAACAATGGGCTGGGAGGTCAGTTCCTTAATCATAATTATGCAAATTCTCATGACCATTGATCAACAACCACTGATCAAAGACCACTGATCAACGGCCATGAGTACCATTCACAGAGAGTTGGGGAATGGCTGCAATCACAGCATTGTAATATGGCGAAAGATGTACCCTGATGGTGGGGAATCATATTGCAGGACTATCTGTGACTGGCTCGCTTTCCATTGTCCTACCTGCCTTCAATTTTAATGCAACTCACTAAACCTTTCACACACATAGATGGGGCTAACACAAAAGGGAAGGAGTGTAGCTTCCCTCTTCACCTGAGTGTCCAAAACATATAACCACAGATCCAATGAGACAATTACAAAATCGGTCATTAAGCTGAGATCTAGGATGTCCTGGTGCCATGTGCACTTATGAACATCTTTACGCTTAAACATAGTGTTCGTTATGGACAAACTGTTTGGATCAGGCATGGCATTTCTATTGAATTACTTTTCTTTTAAAAGTGTATGTAGATTATACACTACCAATTAAATTTTGGACTGGTACTGTATAATTCAATTCAATTCAATTTTATTTATATAGCGCCAAATCACAACAACAGTCGCCTCAAGGCGCTTTATATTGTACAACAGATCATACAATAATAGAGACAGAGAAAACCCAAGAAATATATGACCCCCTATAAGCAAGCACTTTGGCGACAGTGCTTGCTCATAGGGGGTCAAATGCTGTGCAAATGCTGTCATGGTCCGGGTAAGTGCTGGGTTTTTTTTCCATTGTACCAGTGTTTCCACCTCGGGGCGGAGCCATGGTTTCTACTCGCATTGGCAACACCTGTGCATAATCAGTCTGTGAGGATTTAAGACCAGTGCTCACACTCATTCTTTGCGAGATTGTCTGCTAACCATAGTCAGTGAAGGTTGTCATATTCAAATAATCTAGTTACTGCTAGGTTTGGATGACCCTTTTGTGAGCAGGAAGTCACACAAACACACCCACATCCACACACACTCACTCAATTGCACATACATACACATAATTACACACACACACGATCGCACATGCATACACACATACACTTAGTGCCTTAGTTTTATGAAACACCATAGGGGGGGGGGGTTACAATGAGTGTTTGTGTAAACTGTGTGTCACAGAATAAAAGGCTGCAGGGGGGTGCTGGTTCTTTGAGACTGTCGTTTGAGACTGAGGGCAGAGATGCTGCCGTCTGGCTCCCCTTGCTAGCGTGTGAAAAACCGGTTGAACTGTTCTGTCTTGCTTTGTTCACAGGAATAAGTCTGAACTAGCGGGCCTGCTGAAGCGCAGACCCAACAACTTCCCTTAATACATCTCCTTCAGGTCTCTGAGTTTTGTCTGCAATTGAGTCCACTCCTCCTTTCTGGCTGCGCAGCCGTGACAAATGCACCATGCAAAATAATACCAGACCTGTATTAGTATTTGATGGAATATCAAAAACCTACCCAAAATAAATTAATTAAAAGCTCAAAATAGATTAGAGGCTAAACAAATAGCCTGTCAAACAAATTAACAATTAAACAAAAACCTTTGTTTTATCCAAATTCTGAAGAACCAGTCACGTAATGTGTGCAACTCAGATTTACTTATACTCTGTGTGACTTGGAGCAGCTGTATCACATCAAAGTTGCAAAAAAACTTCTAGTTATTCATCATTTTAATTACTTTTTACTTTTTACATTTTTGCCATATAAAAAGTTATGCCACTGAAACCCACTGTCGTCCTGAGATTTTAAAACATTCACTTGTGGATCTGTTTTTCACATTGAAATTTGTGTTTATACTGAGTCCATGTATTCTAATTTTATGAGGTATTTTCTTACCTTTTTTCTAAATATGTGTATTTTTTACTTACTTGTGTGTGCAAGGCAGGGCACAGCAGATTGAATTTTCTTTTCATCCCCATTTTCTTCTGGATTCAGGCAGGACATTTCTTCCAAATGTTGAGACACTAACTCACTTCTGGTATTAAACAATGTGTTCTTCATATGACAACAAGGAACTGTGGAAGTAATAATAATGTGGAAAATGATAATGATCATAGTGTGTATATGTATTATTTGTATGTTCTCCTTAAAGATGAGCAGACCAATCTTGATGAAGCAAAAAAAATTATTTCGAACTAAGTGCCAATATTGTTTGACACTGTCATCATCACATTAATCTTGATTTTCAGGCTCCTTTGCAAACCGGGGTCCTAGTACCTGTGGCCTTATACATCTGCATACATTAATCTAACATACCATTTCAATACTTTTGTCTAATCAAAGTTTTAGATTGTGGTGAAATTTTTAGGCCTTTTAAAACAGTCAGAGTTTATAATTATTAAAAAAGTTGCTGTTAAGTTTGCCATCCATCTCCTACTTCAATGCAATTAATGTAGAAAACATGTAGAAAAATAGCTAATACTGAAAGAGACATGAGAAGCAGAAAAAAATATATAGTTTAAGCTGAAACCCTCCTGTCTCTCATGAACTTGTGAAATAGCAGTTTTGTTCTCTAAGCACAATGATCATCTTAAAATCTCACCCACTATTGTGTCATAACAATGATTTAATATAAAAAAGCTATTCCCGAGTAGTAATATAGGTAATCATAATTAATGGGGCAGTGTGGCAAAATAATAAGACCATAAGTTTGAATAAGTCAACGTCAATATCATTCTACCTTTGCATCACCTCATCATCTTAGGGGCATTGGAGGCTGCAGCCTCTCCCAGCACCAGGCTGATTATTGTTGTTATACAAAGCATCTCTACTATAGCTCTGGTTTTTAGTCTTCCATGCCATGCACATAACAGAAACATCAGTGACAAAAAATGGCATAAAAAATGACAAATAAAGCATACCTTTATCCAAGAGATCTGTCAAACAGTCCATTCTGTTATCCAGTTTTTTTGGTTTTTGTTGTTTGATTTTCCTGTTTCTGCTGTGTTGGTAGTAGAATTGTTGTTCCTTTACTGTTGACGTCTTTGAGCACATATAGGAAAGTGGTCGGGTGGATTGTGCCCACTTCTTTTTATGCTGTGAAGTGAACACTTTCACTTTCACTCAAGACGATGTGATTTCTTGTAAAGCCTTTTACAGTAAAATGCCTCTGATGATATAGCACACAAAAGTTTTCTGCTGTGTTGCAGATTAAAGACTATTAAAACAGTTCACCATTTTACCAGTTTTATTTTATATGAAAACTTAAATGCTGGTTAGTGGGTGGTTATTGAAAATACAATAAATGAGTTTTTAAACAAGTGAAAAGAAAAAGATCTATTAATTGTCATGGTTTTGGTGCAAAAATCTTTTTAAAAAAGAGAACAATGTGTTCCACATTTAAATGAGGTATTCTATAAGCTGCAGTATTTACATTAACAAGAGCAAACTTAGTAGTTGTACACACACACACACACACACACACACACATAACCAATCAAAGTAGGATGTCGAGGATTTGCGGGCCAATCCCTCTGCAGGGCATACAAAATGCTGGGCATCATAGGGGCTAGCCGGCGAAGGGCCATCAAGTTGGCCAGCAACGCAGCAGAAGCGGTGTCGAGGTGGCTGTGGATCGGAAGAGGAGAGGCATTGCATGTAGGGTAGCACTACCTGGACATGAGCTGGGGCTTGATCAACCCTAGCTGGGTCACCTGGGAGAGAGGGTCTGGTTGCTGAATGACCCGAAACCCCCCATGACTCCAGGTTACATCACTGATGATGTATTAACGGGCACCAAATGGTGTATTTTAAAACACCAAACTTGTGTATATACACTCAAGCTTTACTAACAATGAACTTGACTGGACGTTGCTCAAACAAGTAAAAAGTGAATGTGCACATTCAAAAGGAGGTGCACATGCATGACACTGATATATACAGGGCTTCCTCAAGGGACATTTAGTCTTCTGTAGGTACAACTCAGAAAACCTTGTCACACAACTTTGAAAAGGGATTTGTAACAGCAAATCTAGGGTGAGGTTATTTATTGCTCCCTTACTGTTAAAAATCTTTGAGCACATATAGCAAAGTGGAGCAGGGAGATTGTGACCACTCCTTTGATGCTGTGAGATGAACACTTTTAGTTTCACTCAAGATGATGTGATTTCTTGTAAAGCCTTTTACAGTAAACTGCCTTTGATGATATAGTGCACAAAGGCTTTCTGCTGAGTTGCAGATTAAAGGCTATTTATTACAAAGTGAATTCTGAAACTATTAAACAGGTTAAATACACACCTTTCCTGCATAATGAAGTATGCAATTTCATGGTTACACAAAGACAGACTCAAGACAATATTAGGAAAACTTTATTGATTATGAAACTTACCAATCTAGATACCACAGAAACATTTTGAAGTATGGGACAAAATATTGGCCAAGTATATTTGGCAAAATAAAAGAGCAAGAATTAAACATAAAACAGTGCAAGTATTAAAAGGGAAAGGGAGCATCGGTTTACCATGCCTTTGTGACTATTATTACGCAGCCCACTTAAGACCCCTGATGTGTTTATGTTCCCTAACCTATTCCTCGGGATGGAAAGATGTTGAGGGGATGGTTATAAATGGGGTGCCAATTATGGCGCTCTTGGCAGATAAGAAATTAAGAAATAAAACTGGCATCTTGGGTGATTTTTATGTATGATTCTCTCCTAAAATGTTGGGATGGAGTTATTCAAACTAGTGGGCTGGAGAAAGCAGCTAAGATAATGAGATGGATTGCTTATGACTCTGATTTTCTGCCCAATATTCATGATAATAGGTTTAGGATATGGGTCTCAAAAGACTTATATTACTCATTGACCCATGAGGGGACATTTTTGAGTTTCGAGACATTAAAACAAAAATATGGATTGGGTCAAGATAATTTTTATAGGTATCTACAAGTCAGGCATTACTTTGATCAAAACATTAAAAATATAATAGAAAACAGTGAATTGGGTTTTGTGGAAACCTTTTCCACGCTAGTAAAATCCCATTCTCTGAGTTGCATCATATCCAAAATCAGTGTTAGGAAGGTTACTTTTAAAATGTATTCCACTACAGATTACAGAATACATGGCCCAAAATGTATTTTGTAACGTATTCCATTACATTACTCAATGAGAGTAACTAGGGATGGGTATTGATAAGATTTTCACGATTCCGATTCCATTTTCGATTCTGTTTAACGATTCGATTCTTTATCGATTCTCTTATCGATTCTTTTTTTAAAAAAGGAGAACACTAAGGTCGATTAGCTTAGAACTTTGTTTTATATCTTCTCTTTGAACAAGATAGAAATTTAGGAGTAACATGGCCTTACAAACCCAACAGTGAGATCTTAAGAGATCCACAGCCTACGGCTCTTCAATGGGGTGTCACAGGGTCCCCAGGAAAAAACATTGTAAATGTAAAATAATAAAATAAATATTCTTCTGTAGCAATAACAAAGTATAACATAAATTATTCTGTAGCAATTACACAAGAATATCCAGTAATGTCCCTGCCTACAATTAAACACATTCACTTACTGAAAATCGGGAGCATCTGCTGTGGCAAATGGGTGCAAGCCTTTTACCACAAACTTAGGCACTGCTCAGTGACATTCGTCTATCCTGGTCTGAAAGGAGACGCTAACGGTGGACTGCAGCGAGAACTGCCAGCCAGACTCTGTCTGTCTCTCTCATCATGGTCACCTAAATGCACAGTAATGGCAGGTTTTGTAATAAGGCAGATCGCGCTAATATAATATGCACTGTTAGTTGATTATTTACCTGCCGCATTAACGGGAGAGGACGTGCAAACGTTACCGCTGCTGCTGCTGGGTTGATATTCACGAGTCCGGAGCGGAATTAAAAACACGACATTCATTTAAGGTTATCGCGTGTTTTGTGAGCAAATGCTTTTGCATATTCGTAGTGTTTCCTCCCTTAAATGAAATCTCTACTTTGCAAGTATTGCAAGTTGCCCTGTTGTCATCCGTTCTCGTAAAGTATAACCAAACTTTTGAGCGTTTGAGCCGCTTAGGCGCCGTGTTTCCTGCCAGGTTAATGAAGCTCCGCAACGCGGTGACGTCATTCAGGGCGACTGGAATCGATAAGGGAATCGTTTGCAAAAGTGGCAAACAATTCCAAGGAATTGAAACAGTGGGAACCGGTTCTCAACAAGAATCGGGTTTCGATACCCATCCCTAAGAGTAACGTATTCTGAATACTTTGGATTACTTTATATATTATCATGCTTTTTACAACTGCATGAATTTACTATTGATGTGTGATTTATTATTGTTACTGAAAGTTACTCACCATACCAACTAGATTTTTAAATTAATATAAAATGAGTAACAGTAGGGTGGATATTAGGCAAGGCTTTTTGCAGCGTTCTGGTATAGAAAACTATTCCATGCGTACATAAAACAGGTCTGCGGCTTTGAACCGTAGTAAAGGGACCTCTGGCTAATACATCCGGTTCCATGTCGGACTCGTATCCGAAAACTAGCTTTTCAGCTTTCAGTTTTTATTTGTTTGTCATATGCAAGTTAGCACAGGGTCAACATTGCAATGAAATGTATTTGACGAGCAGAAGACAGTCACTCAGCAGAATGGTATAGTAGAAAAAATAGTAAAGAGCAAAATATTAATAAAATATAGTAAAAGAAAAAAGATTAACATTTAACAGACTAAATATATATATGTATATATAAATATATGTACACACTGGTGATTAAAAGAAAGAAAATCTTAAATAGGAATGTGACGGGGGGGCAAATGGGATATTGCAGAGTGGCAGGAATGAGCAGCAGTACAGACTGAACAGTACAAAGAAATTTTTTGCAGTTAGTACAGTATTGCACATTTTCCCCCTTAATATAAATACCAATAAAGTGGAGTGACCAGTGCAGATTGTATAGAGTACTTGTGAAGCCACAGGGTAGCTTCTGAGTGCATCCTGTGGACTGTGTTGTGTGTGTTTAAATGTTGTGGTTGAGGTGTCGTATGGCTTGATGGTAGAAACTGTTTCTAATTCTTGTAGTCCGAGCAGGAAGACTCCTGTAACATCTGCCAGATGGTAACAAGGAGAACAGCTGATGTGCTGGGTGGCTGTGGTCCTTGATGATGCTGTGTGCTTTGCGGAGGCATCGTTGACGATGAATGTCCTGAATGGCAGGAAGCCTCGTGCCCAGTAGCGGTTTTAGATACGGGCGACACGGGCGGTTGCCCGGGGCGGCATCTTGGTGGGGGCGGCATCGTGGTGGGGGGCAGCATCACGGGCATCGGCAAAAAGAAAAAAAAATGCTCGTACTCATGCTGCCCCGACATCATGCCAGCGCATATTGGGAATGGCATAGGCACCGATCGGTTTTCTATCGCCCATTTGCTGGGAGTAAGGGCGCCCTCCGCTTGCGAGATGCGCCTGCTGCTTGCGGCACAGGGAGGAGAGGGCGGGGCGGCGGGGGATTCTCTGGCTGGAGCAGCGTCTAATAACCAACTCGCAAAATAAAACAAAATAAAAACAAACCAACAAACACGAAAACACCAGACATCATGATACAGACTTATAATTTGCACCGATGTTTTTTCAAAATTCTATACGCGAAAAGTGAGCACGAGAGCCCTCGGTGCGCCTGCTGCTGAAGTCAAAGTAAACTTTATTGTCATCTCCGCTACATACAGTCCAGTATGTAGAGAGACGAGACGACGAGGCTCCAGTTACAGCAGTGCAAGTAAACAAACAATAAATATTTACGAGTAAAAAAAATAAATATACACTTTAGGACCAGGGGTAAAGGGATCAATAACAATTTAAAATGTATATTTTATATTTTGTTGATTTAAAGTCTCACACACAACCCGTTTTTAAAGTTTAAAAAAAAGAGAAAAGAAGAGGAGGAGTGTAGCGACTTCCACAGTCACTAGAGGCCGGGGACTGAGCCTGCCTATTTGCCTGACGCGCTGTCAACTTTACGCAATAATGCGAGAGGTGGAATTGCTTGCTTGCTTATTAAAGTGCTTGAATAGTTTACAGAGCAATATGATCGGCTCGCGATTCAAACTCTTAAAACATCACATCTCTAATGCAACAAGGGGAAACTCGTTGTGCTGCGGTCAACAAAAACTACGGTTACACAGCCCTCCTCTCTGTCAAAATCAAACCAGTGAAAGACAGACTGACAACGCCCTCTTAATGTCACCGCTAGCACTCACGTGACTCCCGTTACACATCACCATAGCAACCAAACAAATGAAAACCCAGTGATCATTAAAATTCAATAGATTTAATTATGGCTCCTACAAGGAGAAAAAGAGCAAAAGATACAGGTAAGCAGATGTGTCATTGGATAATGGCAGGTCATGTATCCTAAAACATTAAGAATCAGAATACTTTCTTAATCCCTAAGGGAATTATGTGGGTTACAGTTCCTCCAAGAAGAAATGGTAAAAATAGTAACAGTAACAGACTAAACTCCAAACAATATATACAATAATATAATATTAATTAGTCAGTGTCAATTGTTGATTTGTCCTGTTCTCATTGTATGACGAATTATGATGTCTGTTTAGTAGCCGTTTGCATACAATGCATACTCTCTCTCTCTTCATGTGTGTGTGTGTGTGTGTGTGTGTGTGTGTGTGTGTGTGTGTGTGAGGGGGGGGAGTGTTCGCCCAGGGCGCCAAACAGGCTAGGACCTCCACTGCTCGTGCCACTGATGTGCTCTGCTGCCTTCACCACCCTCTGTAGTGATTTGCCGCTGCTAGCAGAGCAGCTTCCGTACCAAACTGTAATGCAGCTCGTCAGCAAGCTCTCAATTGCACACCTGTAGAAATTTAAAGTGATGTTAGCGTTCATGCCAAACCTCCTCAGCTTCCTCAGGAGTAGAGTCGCTGGCGAGCTTTCCTGATAGCAGTGTCTGTGTGAAGGGTCCATGAGAGATCCTCAGTGATGTTGACTCCAAGAAATTTGAAGCTGCTGACCCTTTCGACCTTGACACTGTTTATGTGGATGGGCTGGTGTTCCCTGACTGGTCGTTTCTGGTAGTCCACTATCATTTCTCTAGTTTTGCTGATGTTGAGAGACAGGTTATTTTCCAGACACCACTTGTAAAGCGCCATCACCTCCTCTCTATAGGCTGTCTCATCGTTGTCTGTGATGAGGCCTATGATGGTTGTGTCATCCGCAAACTTCATGATGATGTTGGACTCATATTTAGCAACGCAGTCATGTGTGAACAGGGAATATAGGAGGGGGCTAAGCACACAACCCTGTCGCGTTCCTGTGTTTAGGATGAGTGATGAGGAGGTGTGCTTACCAGCTCTCACCACCTGGGGCCTGTTTGTGAGGAAGTTTAGAATCCATCTGCAGATTGGTGTTCCCAGCCCAAGGTCGACGAGCTTCGTTGCAAGTTTTGAGGGGGTAAATGGTAAATGGACTGGTTCTTATATAGCGCTTTTCTACTCTTTCTGAGCACTCGAAGTGCTTTAAACAACTAATTCATTCACCCAATCAAACCCATTAACACAAGCACTTTTTTCTGAACTCTTAAGTGCTAAGTATCTACCATTCATACACATTCACACTCCGATGAACGCATCGGAGAGCAACTTGGGGTTAGTATCTTGCCCAAGGATATTTGGCATGCAGACAGGAGCAGCCTGGGATCGAACCACCAACCTTCTGGTTAGTAGCTGACCTGCTCTGCCACCTGAGCATTTAACACCATCACCCCAATGATGGTGATGGTGTTAAATGCCGAGCTGTAGTCGATGAGGAGCATTCTTGCATATGTATTCCATCCACCAGCCACTCGAGGCACTTCATGATGACGGATGTCAGTGCAACAGGACGGTAGTCATTCAGACAGGAGACCACTGATTTTTTAGGAACGGGAAAGATGGTGGATGTTTTGAGCAACGTGGGGACCACTGACTGCCTCAGGGAGAGGTTGAAGATGTTGGTGAACACCTCTGCCAGCTGGTTGGCACACGCTCTGAGAAGCCGGCCTGGGATGCTGTTCGGTCCCGGAGCTTTGTGAGGATTGACCTTTTTGAAAGTCCATCTCACAGCTTCTGTTTTGAGAGTTAAAGTTACAGCCTCACTGTCCTCCTGAGGGTAGAGGATCTGCTCTCTGTTGTCTGCATCAAAACGAGCATAGAAGTTGTTGAGCTCGTCTGCGAGAGATGCAGTGGGCTGAACACTGCCTGTGTTGTCCTTCTTGTAGTCAGTGATGCAGCGCAGTCCCTTCCACAGTCGCCTGGTGTCAAAGCTGTGGTAGCTGGACTCCATTTTGTACCTGTAGTCCTTTCTGGCCTTTTTTGTGGACTTTCAGAGGTCATACCTGGCTGCTTTATATGCATCAGAATCCCCGGTTTGTGTGGGTTTGATCAGCTGCAAAAGTCTTTGTTATGGAGTCTGACAGCAGTGGGGAGGAAAGACCTGTGAAATCTCTCCGTCCCACACCGTGGGTGCTGCAGCCTGCCACTGAAGGAGATGCTCAGTGCTGTCAGAATCTCCTGCATGGGGTCGGAGATGTTGTCCAACAGGATGACAGCTTAGCCACCACTCTCCTGTCACTCACCATCTCCACTGGGTCCAGAGGGCATCCTAGAACAAAGCTGGCCCTGCGGATCAGCCTGTTCAGTCTCTTCCTGTCCCCGGCAGAGATGTTGCCACCCCAGCAGACCACACCATAAAAGATGACTGAGGCCACCACAGAGTCATAGAAGGTCTTCAGGAGTGGGCCCTTCACCCCAAAATACCTGAGTCTCCGCAGCAGGTACAGCCTGCTCTGCCCTTTCCTGTAGAGGGCGTCTGAATTATGAGTCCAGTCCAGTTTGTTGTTCAGATGAACACCAAGGTACCTGTAGCTGTCCACAGCCTCAACGTCCATACCTTGGATGTTCAGTGGTTGCAGTGGAGGATGTTTGTGCCTGCGGAAGTCTACCACCAGCTCCTTGGTTTTATTAGTGTTAATCTGGAGGTAGTTTAGCTGGCACCAGTCCACAAAGTCTTGGGTCAGTTCTCTGTACTCCTTGTCGTCCCCATCTGAAGCCCTCGCAAGCCCCAGGTTTAAAAAGAAAAACTGATAACACAAAGGCAGCAGTGATGATGATGTTGTCATAGTTTTAACATGAAGATGTAGTTCACACACCTACAGCAGAGAGCAAAGACACAGAGCTGGTTTCCGTGTTGGGCTCGTAGCCAAAAACTAGCTTTACTTTGTTGTCTGGGTCAACTTTGTTAGCGACAGACAGAGAGAGGCGTTCAAAGGCTGCTCCAACGGAACTTATTGTTTCGGAGGAAAACACGAACGCAGTGTACAGTCGAGTCTTAATAGCTTATTTACAACTGGGCTCGTCAGGCACTCTTCTTGGCTGCAGTGGTTATTATTGTATTTACAGGCTTCCATCTCACTTTGTGGTCGGTGACAGCTCGTATTTTTTTGACTCTCCTTTTTCTCCCTCCCTTGTTCACTGACACATAACAGGTATGGCAGTCCATTCTCCCTGCAGCACCGACTACACTGCCCATGAGGCTACATTCTTTAGGGCTATGTCTGTAACACTCTGCCTATTGCCTTCATATTAAATAATTTTTGAATAAGAATTTTTAAAAATATTTCTTCACGTCATTATGCGGTCCGCAAGTAGGGATGAAATGGGCCACGAGATTGAGACACAGGCATTAGAGCCTCTTAATGTGTGTTTTGTTTGGGTTTCCACCGGCGTGGAATTACCATAAATAGAGAGAGCATAGCCTAACATATGAAACAGGAAAAGACCTCCGTGTAATCCATTTATTTCAACAAAGTAACTGTATTCTGAATACCACCTTTTAAAACGTTAACTGTAACGGAATACAGTTACTCATGTTTTGTATTTTAAACACGCAACGCCGGTACATGTATTCTGTTACTCCCCAACACTGTTTTTTAGAGCAGAGGTGATCACAGTTGTTTTGGTGGGTTAAGGACCAAAAGCAAAATTGTTCAAAAAATACTGTTAGCAATTAAGGAATAGAATTTCAAATCCAGACCTGACCTGCTATCAAAGACATATGAAACATTATACAGAATAGACAGAGTGGGGTGTGAGTGGGGAGGGATTTATCTGTGTTCAATCTCACTAATGGATTGTTTGGCCAAAAATGCAATATGGAACAGGATAGGACTTTATTTTCTGTATGGTACATCTGAATGCATAAAAAGTAAAAAGGAAAAAAAAATCAATAGATGATAAACGGCAAAGCTTATGGGAAATTATTAAGAAGGTTATACTTTTTAATAAAGTGAGAAGAGAAAGACATTTATTTATTGGTAAAAGAAGAGACTCAGGTATTGTTACCAGACTGAGAATCAGCCACTGTGGGCTCAGATTAGGAAAACACCCAAATGGCAAATGTGACCGTGAGAGAATTAAAACAGTCAGGCAGTCAGGAAGTATTTGCGTCACAGAAGAAAACTGTTCAGAGAGCTTGGATCAACTGGAGAAACTATCTTCAGCATGTACACACTTGTGAACCTGGATTTCTGGACTAAAACAGAGAAACTGTAGCTAATAGTATTCTACTTAGGATAATATAGAGATCTGAGACTGATATTATACATCAAGCTTAATCAAAAGCCTGACTTAGGAAATAACAAGCAGTAGATGGCAGCAAATCGCCATTGATCCATCTTGCTTGCCAAACCAATATAATAAGTAGTCAATAGACTGTTGCACTGAATGGTGGTAGTGTAACTTAGCTCATCATGTGTGGTGGTTGTTATTTTGTGAAGAAACCCCTTTTGTGCTTTTTGACATACCCTGCTACTAACAGTTTGTACAGACTGTCCCTGTGTGGAGGAGTCTGTGGAGAGAAGTAAGTGGAGAAAAGATGTGTCTGGAAACACTGCCTTTGGGATTCACCTGTCTGTCTCCCTTGTTTGCCCAAACTCCAAGAAGACTCTATTGTCTATCCAATCTTTATTTGCTGTTTAACCACCTGTGGGTGCAATAAATGTATTAAATTTTCACTGCTGTGCCCCACACCTGTGTCCAGATCCTAATCAATTCATGGCACGTCTTCTGTTAGGATAGATAATTATAATAGTACACTTTCTTCATCGTCTGTCTTATTTATATATTTTTTTCAAACTCTGCCCACTTTGCTGTTTTTAACTTAAATACTGAAGGAGACACTCATTGGCTGCTACTAACAGTTTGTACAAAAGGATACTGAAGTCTGTGCAATAATTTCTTTTCTTGTGCTCTGAACTGTGATGTTGTTTTTACTTTTTTGTGGTTGTAAAATGATTTTTTTTTTTTTACTCTTAAAAACTCCTCTTGGCCTTCTGATCTCATTTTGCCTCTTTGTCTGTTCAACCAAGCCTATATTCAGACCCATCTCAGTGGCCTGGATCATATATAATTTATTTAATTCTCCCAACACATTAAAAATGAAGGCAATCAAAACAACACATTACTAACATCATTTTGAGATCCAGTGTCATGTCGATTAATGTTCTACCGACAGAAAGACAATTTGAAATCTGCATCACTGAGGTCATTTTAACTTATCATTGACCTAACATTAGCAGGAATTTAACTCTGCAGATCATACCAGATATACAATAAATGTTCCATTAAAACATTTAAAAAATGATACATATAAGATTACATATGTCAGAGAAGGAAAAGATCATTTTAAGTACAGAATAAGAAAGTCACATACGTAGCATATACTCAGATTTGCTTCTAAAACCTTGAACATGTAAATATTTTACATCAGATCCCCCAGAAACAGCACTGTTAGCATTTTCATTTTGACTGTCCTATTAAAAGAATAGAGACTGAGTCATCTATAACACACATAGTGATTATCTGGCACAAAGCGAAAGGAAAAGCAAAAGCAAACAGAGGTAAAAGTAACAATGTCACAAAAACAAAAATCAAAATATCTGGGATGTGTTCTTCTTTGCAAGGAGAACACATCCCAGAAAAAAAAGGAAAAATGAGAAGGTATGTAAGTTGTTACTTGATGTTAAATGATTTCTTGAGGCTTTTTTCTGCCTGCTCTTTTATGATGTCATTCCAACTTTCAGGAATATCAGCAGGTTCAGCATTATATTCTTTGGCAAGGTCCATGTTGTACTTTGCCATTACATATTTCCAGTAGTCCGATGCCTCAAGGCTCGAATCTGGAGTGATTTTCCAGTCTGGGTAAATTTCCTTGTAATTCTTGTAAGGGTGCCATTTACGATTTGTATCAGCACAGCTAAATTTGTTGTCACTGATCACAGAGGAAGAGCATATGTCAGTGACAAGTTTGTTTGTTACATGCCAAGTGTATTTACCCAGACCCTGTGGCCTATGCACTGCAGCAAAGTGCTCAGTATGGGCTCCTCCTTCTGCATCACAGAGAACTTTGCAGAATGGACACTGTTTGCCACAACCAACCAGTTTGTTGAAAAACTCATTCTCAGGCTGCACATTGAGCTGCTGTAACTTCACTTCAAAGTTCAATGTTTGAAACTCTTTTCTCAGATCTTGTGCCATCTCATTCACAGACACTATGAGCCAGTCAGCAAACTGTTTCTTGTCAGCATTGTTCATAAACATGAAAGCACCAAGAGCATCCTGGGAAATGACCAGTTTGTGACCAAGTTCTTTACAAATATCTTCAACAAATGTCTTCAAATCATCACTTGCTGATGGCATTATTTATGCTTCTGCTACATGACTGGACATCTCGGTCCTCAATCTCAGATATTGTTGACACAGTTGAGAAGTGCTCCACTATTTGGTTGAGTAGCCATGTCTTTACATAATCCTGATATGAGAAAATATATCTAGTTTTTAAAACATCCTTCGAAAGCAGATCCAGTAAAATTGAATATTGGAAGAACATTTGTGTTCTGAACAGCTCACATTTCAGCATTTCATCAATGATTTTAGGACCCAGGGACTGACTGATAAAGTCTTTAACAGCAGGCTTAAAGCACTGGTTGGTGAATTCTTCTGCTTTCTTTTGGCATTGGTCTTCTTTATTAACCACATGTTTGAAATCATCACAAAACCTGTCCTTGTTTTTAATCAAACATCTGTAGGGATCATTTTCTTCATGCACTTTCTTAAACTCTGGCTGCAATTCCACAGACGTGCTGCTTTAGAAAAACTTCAAACTCAGTGTCTGTCTTGACCTCATGATTTTTCTCAAGGTTCTCATCAGTGATGTGTAGGATCTCTTTGATGTATGTGTCACAATACATTTTTTCCTTTTCACTTTTTCTCTCACAAACTGAGTGCAAACATCAATGATGCTGTCAGCCAGTTTTTGTTGCAGCCATTATGTAACCTTGAATGTCAAAAAACATACTTACGTCCTCACCTCTATTTGAGTATCTTTCCACTGTATATCTGAAAGGCACCAAACCACAATCTTCCAGCTTTTTTTCTAAAAGTTCATGTGAAACATCCCCTTTATGTTTTAGGCTTTTTATCAGATAAGAGGATGCACTGGTGAAGATTTGTGCAGCTTGTTTTTCAGAAAAAGAAAGTCTTCAGTGTTTCACACCACATTTGAGAAACTTATTTTCAAGTTCTGTCTCTCCCATCTGACCAGTCCCCACACTGCATTTTCAATCTCTTTTATGTGACTCTCTTTGATTTGATCAATTTCTGTCATTTCCTGTGTTATTTCTGCTGCTGCTTTGAGCTGATTAAAAACAGACCTCTCCATTTCACGCTGCAGCCCTGAGAATTCCTCTTTGTATCCTTCTACATGATAAACATGACCCTCTGTTTGCTTAAAATATTGTCTCAGATTTCCTAAAGGTTTTGTCTCACATGTGGACAGCACTGTGGAGGCTTCACTTTTCAAACATGTGAGAAATTCTCTCATGTCAGAAGATTCAGATTTTACAGCAACTGTTCCAAATTTGGAAATTCTTGTTTCTGCACTTGTTACCCAGGTGTACATTTCTTTTTTGAATTCCCACTCCCATTTGTTGAATTCTGTGCAGAGTCTCATGTATGCATCAGCTACGAGGCTGTTTCTGAAGCTGAAGATGAAGTTTTCATGCTTTACTGCAGTCCACAGGCTTGTCATCCACTCTTTAAAATCCATGATATCATTAGCAGATGACTCACAGTTTCCCAGCAGTTGGATGATGTGTTTCTTGAGCTCATATACAGCCTCACTATAGCCTGCATTGACTGGTGCCATTGGTGGGTTTCCATTCCAGAGTCCAGGAATGTACCAGTTCCCAGTGTCTGGACTGTACCCCATCACATCAGTGAAGCTCTTGTTCTCCTCTTTCTTTTCCATTTTGGCTGCTGCCTGGGTCATCTCATTTAACTGTTCCAGGAGCAGTTTCCTGTCTTGCAAGTTCTTCTCATGGGCTGAAACATCGGACACATTCTGGTGAACAAACACACATCTCGGCTTTTTGCCCACCTCCTTCATCCTGAGAAAAGCATGCACAACTATTTGTAGGATGTCCTTCATTTCAGTGGAATTTTCCATTGCAATATTAACAATGGTGACATCACTTAGCCCAATAACAAGTGTAGCAAGCTCATTGTCGTGCTCAAAGCTGTTGTCCAGTTGTGCAAGTTCTGGTGACTTTAAGCCCTCAGTGTCAATGATCAGCATGAAGTCACAGTTTAGGACTTTTTTCATGTCTTCATTGATTTTGATGAGCAGCATAAAGGCACCTCGAGTACATCGACCACTGCTGACTGCAAACTGCACTCCAAACATGGTGTTAAGGAGAGTGGACTTTCCTGTGCTCTGAACTCCAAGAACTGTGACTACCAGGATCTTTCTGTTTGGAGACACCAAGTCACTGAGCTGAGAGAGAACATCACTCACCCATCTGAGAGGGATGTTGGATGCATCTCCATCTACAAGCTCAAGAGGAAATCCATCAAGCAACAACTCTGCACACAGTTTGGGCAGATGCTGCAGCTGTTGACGTGATGGATCTGTTTGTGGAAGGGACAGTGAGGCTTCATAGATCTGACCCATTTCACGGAAGAAGTGTTCAGTCCCCAGTGAGCTGTTGGAAAGTTGCCTGTTAATTTCTTTGATCTCCTCTGTGTTCTCAGAGTTCTTACATTTTTCTTTATATTTCAGGAAATAAAACCCCTCTGTTCCTGGGCTTGATATTGCATTGATGAAGCATGTTGACATGTCATAAGAGTTCTGCCTTTTCCGCAGTTCTTTTTTGCTGCCGACCCCAGATCCAGTTTGTGAATGAGTTGCTGGGGAACGATCATGTTGAATTCTGAACTGAATTTTGTCAACAGCATTCTAAAGTATGAGTCTCTAGAGTCCAGATGTGTGAGGCCTGAATGAAGGGCAGTTGAAATTGCATCATCAGTCAAGCGGTTTGACCGGTATGATAACTGAAATGGATCCAGGATGGGGGGGAAAGAGATGTCTTGATTTGATGCATGACTAACCGCTCACTGCACTTTATAATGATGGGGGTGAGCGCGACTGGATTGTAGTCGTTAAAGCAGAAGGGAGATGACTTCTTCGGTACAGGAGGGATGGTGGAGGTATTGAGGCATGTGGGAACGACAGCCTGGCTCAGTGATGCATTAAAAATGTCTGTGAAGACATCTGTGAGTTCCACAGCACAGTCCCTCAGTGCTCATCCCGGGATGTTGTCAGGACCTGGGGCCTTGCGTGTGTTGATCCTTGCAAGTGATCTCCACACACTGTCTGAGGATAGTGTCACCACCCGATCGTTGGGGGGGTCTGTGCGGGCGAGCGAAGAATTCATTTAGCTCATCCGGTAGAGAAGTGGAACTGACAGCAGTCTGCGGAGAGGGCTTGTAGTCTGTGATGTCTGTATTCCTTGCCACATCCTCTGAGTATCTCTGCTGTCGCTGAAGCTTTGGGAAATCCTCCTGGAGTATTGCCTTTTCCTGCCTGAGAGGTTTGCCCTTGCTGTTCTTAGGCTCACCTCATCCCCAGCTCTGAAGGCTGCATCTCTCACCCTCAGGAGCCTGTAGACCTCACCTGTGAGCCATGGTTTCTGATTGGCCTGGACAGTGATAGTCTCTGTGAAATCATTGATGCATTTTGAGATATAGGCAATGACAGTCTCTGTACATTCCTGCAGGTCTGTGGTGTTGTCGTGTGTGGCGGCCTGTTTAAAGATCTCCCAGTCTGTGGTAGAAAAGCAGTTTTGCAGTGCCTCTAAGGACCCTTCTGGCCACACACGTACAGGCTTACAAACTGGTTTGGTGACTTTGACCAGGGGCCTGTATGCTGGCATTAGCGTAACAGTGATGTGATCAGAGGCACCAAGGAGGGGGAGGGCTTTGTGATCTCTTCTCTGGGTGGTGAAAACATTGTCCAAAATGTTGGACATCCTTTCTCACTGCTCTAACAACTTTCTTCTGACTGCTGGCTTATTATAAACAGAAGGTGTGAACAGCAGGTGGGCGGAGCTTCTCTGCTTATGGCCAGAGCTGTGTGCTTGAGATGACAATATTATATTATATAATCTTAACTGCCCCTTGCTCCTTGGGGATAAATAAAGTCTTTCTGACTCTGACTGATATTAAGGATATTTGTTGTCTCTGAAATCACACAGAGCCATAAGTATAAAAAACTCTCAAAAAACAGCAGCTGAAGACTGTTGTAGGGCAGTTTCACACATTTGGTTTACTCTGGGCTGAATCTGCTGATAAGCTCGAAAACGTGTAGTTTTTTCCCTTAGTTTATTTCTTTTCACAGAGACAAAACTTCAAGTGAACCATATGCGTTGCTACAAACCACGTGATAACGTTTAGTCTGCTTACTGGCCAGATGTGTGCAGACCAGGAGCAACAAAAAATGAAATACAGGATGAAGGTGCTGTTCTCTGGTCTAGTGAATAACATGGAGACTCGTTTATCTGTGCAATTTTATTCATTTACAGCAAATTGGTACAGTTTGTGTACTCTGCACATCTGTGGTGCTCTGCTGCATCACACAATGTGAAGCTTGGAGGGGGGGGAAAGCAGCTAGCTCAGGAAAGGAAAACATAGATCTTTTGACCTCTCGGATGAGCTTTTTCTCAGTCCTGCCTCCACTTTTTGGAGCTAAAGCTCCACAGCATGCTCCGTCAGTGATGCTCTGGGTCTGTAGTCCCATCCTGTGTCTACCAGCTTTTCTCTAGTGAGAAACATGGGATGAGGAAAAATTGTAAAACTCTATTTTTAATCAAGTTCTGTAGTAGAAAGAAAGTTATGTGATTTATACATCAAGCATCCTCCCTCCGCCCTGAACCTCACCAAAACATTCCTCTTTCCCACGTCTCCTTTCAGATCTGTTCCACAGGGCCATAGCGCAGAGTGGCACAGCCATCTCCAGCTGGTCCGTTAACTACCAACCCCTCAAGTACACCAAGATCCTGGCCCGGAAGGTGGGTTGCACCTACGCAGAGACTGCTGACCTGGTTGACTGCCTGAGGCGCAAGAACTTCAGAGAGCTGGTGGACCAAGACATCCAGCCGGCCCGCTATCACATCGCCTTTGGGCCTGTTGTGGATGGAGACGTAGTTCCTGATGATCCAGAGATTCTCATGCAGCAGGTGAGGGTCTGATAACAGCAGCTGCACATCTCTGTTGTGTTTTATTATCCGAGCAAAGTGGTGAGAACTCCTGGGATCAGCCATGACGTGAAACCAAAACTAACCAAACTGTAAAGCAGAGAAAATAACTGCAGTGCTGGTGATGTACATGATTGGGCGGTATACTTTAGACACACTGAGAAGTTTCCCTTGTGTTGTCATGAGCATTTGCCAGAAGCCCAAAAAGCAAACAAATAAGACTTTATTAAAGAAAAGTATAAACACAAGTACACACAATGATGAGACACAACTATAGAGACAAAGAGCGATCTGACTGGGACAAGTAAAACTAACTGGGAGAGCAGTTTTCTTCCAACAGTCGCTACCAAAATAAAACAGGAAGCAACAAGACACATTAGCAAATAAGCTAAATGTAGTCAAACCTGGAAAATGTTAAGCTGGAACAGAACAAACAAGATGTGATCCTGTAATTCAAAGCCGACAGAGTCGTCGAGGTTTTCAAAGAGCAGGTTTCTCTTCTCAGTTCGATTGGAATATTTTCATGTGACAAGAATAAAAAATTATTATTCTTTTTTATTCATCCATCCAGATGTTATTTTGGATCATCTTCTGAGTGAAAAACTGAAAAAGCTGATTTGTGTGTATTATTAGTGTAAAGTAACCACTGCTGGTTGACCAGGATTTTTAATTACAAAAGAGATTCTTAAAAAGTTTTATTATTATTTGATTAAATAAATGCTACATTTTGAAGAGGCTGCAGATGCAATCAGTGTCATTAATGTGAAAGTCATTTTGTGAGACGGGGGAAGTGTTTTATATAAGGTGAAAACAATCAAACAAAAGGTGTGTAGAAAGCAGTAACGTGAATCTGAAAATCACTACAGGGACATATTGTGTGTGAGAGGAAGAAGTGTGAGTTTTGCAGCTCTATGCATTAATCAACACTGCAGACTTTTAAAGGATCGGCCCTGAAGCCGTGACCTGCAGAACAGGCAATATGATGAAGATCATGGACTTAAGAGTCATATACAGGTGTTGGGGGAAAATTCCCAAATAGAAGGCTGCCAAGTAAAACAGAGACACAGTGAGACAATATAATCAATCAATCACATGTACATGGGTGAATCGTCTCGAGAGAGAGTCACACAGTACATTTCTTTATTGCAGGTTATATAGGCATGTAGGTTACACAGCAGACGGAGGCAGTCTCCGCCTGTTCTCAGAATATAGATTGCTTAACTGACAAATGCATATCTTACTAAACATTCTGTCCGTACTATACTAAACGTCTGCTTAAGTGGCACTTTCCGTTCCTCTTTACACAGGAACTTGTCTTCACAGGCATTTGATAAGCATAGGCAAGGCTTCATGTTTATCAGGGTGAATCGTCATTCAGAGTTTACACAATCACAAGCAAAGCATATTTGAATAATAAACAAAATCTTTTCACATTTCCCTCCTATTGTTTAACTTTCACACTAGTTAAAACACCATTGGTTTATTATCTGTGCATGATTTCTTGCAGCGCATTTTTAATCAGCACGTCATACATTGGTGTATCACAGTATTTCAGTGTCAGGGGGATTATCATCATCTTCGTCCATGGGCAGTGTCAGGTATGCCTGCACATGAACTGCAACAACTTTATTAATCATTGATTGTACACATGGCAAAATACAAGAAGTAAAACAACAGAGTAGGAGTAGAAGAACTCCTACAAAAACCAGTCCTTTTATTAAAAGAGATTTCCAGGAACCACTCAACAGCCAGGTAAGCCAATCTTCAGTGTTCGTGACATAGTCCTGTTGCTGAGCGTCCCTGAGATGTTTCAGCGTGCGTAAGGCGTTGGTCATGTTGGAAGAGTGAACATTATCTGGAATGTACGTACAGCATGTGTTGTTAAAGAGTATACAGAGTCCTCCTTTTTCAGCCAGAATCATGTCCAATGCGACTCGGTGTTGCATCACAGTTATGCGCAGGGCATCAATCTCTTCATTTTGTTGATTGTTGATTTTGCACGAGGCATTCAGGAACAGTCCAAAGCGGTAATCCAAAGTTTCAATTCTTAACATGTTCTTTCCGGTGCCCACCCATGGAAACAGTGAGTGGAGGACCTTTTGTCCGGTGGTCCAAAGCTTAAATTCCTCTGGCACATCACTGCCATAGATGGGGTCATGTGGTTGCACTGCGGAGACGTCTCGTCGTCGTCTTGTAGTCTGAGAGCTATTTACAGCTGACATCCTGAAGGTGTGGTCTGAAATGAAGATTGGGGCACAGGTGCCCGTCCATCCGGGTGGTAGTATGAAGTAGGCACGTTGTCCACACAGCCAGGCCATTCCCTGCACCCAGTAGGTGCCGTTGCTGGGCGCGGACGTGGTTACAGGTGCGCCCTCTCCGTTGGCAGCGGTTTGGTTACAGTTGGTGGTGTTGCCTAGGGGTCCGTTACCGTTGTCTTGTCGGTAGCACATGGAGTGGTTCTTCCCTGGGGTTTGGTCCAAGAACACTGGGAAGTGTATAGACGTGTTCCGATTCGTCACGTTGAAGTTGATCCAGAAGAGCTGGTCACACGTTCCGTTGTCAAGTCCAGCGTTTTCGACGGTGATTACCTCGTATTGGGGTGGTCCCATGCGTTATTCATCCATGGGTGAATGTGGTCTTGTGTCATGTCACGGAGGTGTGAGTTGTCATGCGTCCATCTCGTCCGTAGGTGGTGCTGTTCGTCTTTTGTACCATCCTCTAGAAACATGAGGAGTCCTGCTGAGAGTAGGAGGACAGCCACGAGGACAACAAGCATCTTCATGACGACCAAACACACCTAGGTCCTCAGGTGAGTAGACTACTGGCAAGAAGAAGAGGGCGGGATATACCCAATCAGCCCTCCCTTCACCAGTCAGATCACCTGAGGGTAGGGGTGCCGGCGTCTATGAGTCTGGGCTGTCACTCACTTTCT
Source organism: Oreochromis niloticus (assembly GCF_001858045.2). Taxonomy (NCBI): domain Eukaryota; kingdom Metazoa; phylum Chordata; class Actinopteri; order Cichliformes; family Cichlidae; genus Oreochromis; species Oreochromis niloticus. Next base: position 7,893,167 of record NC_031967.2, read on the forward strand.
TGCAGTGGCTTTGGTGAATCCAAGATGGTCTTTCTGCTATCTTACAGGCAGTAGGTGTGGTGAGTAGCACTTGATAAGGACCTTCCCACCTTGGTGAACTCCAATTTTTCCTTTGGAGTACTTTGATCAGGATCCAATCACCTGGTTTCAACCTGCAAGATACTGGAGAGTTGTTTAGAACAATCTCTTTATTTTCAAGCAATTTCAAGTTGTGAGTTTCTGAGAACTTTGTGTCAGTCTCATCCACATTTTTACCAGGCCTGTACACTCAGGCCATGGTCTCCCTGTTTCTTCCATGCATTTTCTCAGTCTCTGTTTTATTTCCTAGTGCTTCAGAGACCTTACTGATTACTTCATTAACAAAATGTGTCCCATTGTCTGATCTTATCAGAGTGGGGATGCCATATATTGAAATAAAATGGTTGCACAAACATTTTGCTACTGGCATCTGCTTTCTTTACTGGATAGATTTCTGGCCATTTTGAGATCACGTCTATCATCACTAGAGCGTATTTTGAGCCTTGGCATTCATTTAGTTCAATAAAATCCATGTGGATTGTGTGAAAAGGATGGGGTGGTGTGGGAAAATGACCTCTCTTTGGTCTAAGATTCCCTTGTACATTGTGTTTTTGACAAATCATGCATGTTCTGACAAATTCTTTTGCTGAAGTTTCGAAATTTAGAGTGTAAAAGTGTTTTGGAGATTATATCTCCTATCCCTCCTGTTGACGCATGGAGAGTAACTCCATGTGTCACTAAGGCTGCTGTTTTGTGTAAAGATTTTGGAAGTATTGGTTTTTCTTCACAAATCATCAAGTCATCTCTTAGTTGCGCTCCGCATTTCAGCCATTTCTTTTGCTCAGCTGTGGGAGCTGCTTTTTGTTCATCCTTTGTCAGTAAAATTGTTTCCCTTTGTAATTTCATAGTCATTCTTCTGATGTGCTGCACACTTGCAAATTGCTAAATGTTGCATCACATGAGGAGTTTCCTCCCATGTAAATTACTTGTGTTGCATCAATCAAGCAGAAAGCATCTCACAATTTATTGTATTACCAACTAAATTTATTGTCTGGTCACTGCTTGGTCATACCAGACTCTCTCTGTGTCTTTATTTTTCCTTCTCTGTTTTCACAAACGTTTCACCTATTGTCCTGCAAGCTGGAGAGTTAAATGTCAGTAGTGGGTAAATTCAGCAGTTGATAACAAAACTATTAAGTTTTTCCTGTTTTAACACCAATGTGAGATATAGAGGCGCACATATAGTGTGTGCTCTAGTGTAAGCTGCTCTTCATTGCATGTATGTGTGTTAGTACGCTTGCATGCAGGGCCTCTGGGCCTGTCTCACCCAAAAGGGCATTTTCTTAACAGTTGCCTTTCACTCGCGTGTGTTAAGAAAGGCAAATGTGCTTGTAGCAGTTGTGAGATTATTATGCTGTCATATATTACATTATACCTGTAATCAAAATGAGTGAATCATGATACTGCTGTAGGCCACATCATACTTCTTGTGTAATCAGTATGTAGTTTTAGTTTGCATCACACTTCTTAGTTAAAAGAATGTGAAAATCATTAGATTTATTAGATAGGTTTGTATTATCCTATACTGCTGATTTGCTGCTGATTTACTGTGAGTGAGTTACACTGTTTCATGACATTTCATACTGCCGAGTTATGAAGAGAATATTGTATTCAGAGAGTAGGGGCCTCTCTCTCTTTTTATTTTCTTTGTGATAGTAAAGAGAACAGAGCACATGCCACGGGAGCGTCACCCCCACCCTTGGTGGAAGCAGAAAAACAGGGAGCCAAGGTCATAACTCAGGCTCACAAAGAGTCAGAAAGAATGTGAATACTTAGTTTTGTGGCTGTGGCGCATTCTGTATAGCTTCTTTTCTTTGTTTAGTAGCTTTCTGCCTTCACCTGAGGGTGTGCCCTAAGCATGTGACTTCAGGTCTCCATAATTGGAGTTTATTTAAAGATAAATAAGATGATTTCATATATTGCTCGCAGATCATGCACTAGACGATATGTTGCAGTATTAGCCTGCTTCAACACTTAAACAAAACATCACTCTTTGTTTTATTATTATTATTATTATTATCATTATTATTATTATTATTATTATCCTGTCTCAAAACAGAAAATGAAATTGTAGTTGTTCTTGGCTGAGAAACACAAAACCTCTTTTTTTTTTTTTCAAAACAAGAAACTAAGTTTTAATTTCTCAGCCTTGTCACATAAAACAAAACAGACAACCCAGCTCTCAGCTGGCTCTGGACTTATCATCATCAAGGACACAAAAAGAAAAAGAAAAAGCTGCTGCCAGAAACAAAGCAGAAGTGTGAGGAAAAAAACTGAGCTCACAGACAGCTGCATGTGTGACCCTTAATATGCAGCTTCTGCTCTAAAAAACAAATAAAAATAAAAAATGTGTAACTTGCTCATCAGCTTGGTAGTGTCCACATATTTAATTCATTTTATTCAGCTTCTCAAACCTGTAGCTTTAGCTGTTGTATACAGGGTTTGGCTTATTAGTTGTTAGTATAGGTTTGCTCTTCATCTTAACAAAGTCCCATCTAAGATGACAGGTTTACAAGCAGGTCAGGTGTCTCTATGCACCTGATTAGTGTAGTTATTTCCTTATTTTCTTCATCTCCTATATCATTGTACTGAGTTTGAGCAAACCTTAAGCTTGAATCAGACTACTTTTAACAATCTTCCACCTCACATCATAACTGACTGAGGTGCCTCTTCCTATTAATAGTATGTCATTGTTAATGTTATCATTGTATTGTTTTTCCTTTTTTATAACAGCAATAGTATATTACAATACACTACTTTACTACTAATATACAATAGTATATTAGTTTATATTTTATTATGTATCCATCAAAGGCCGATGTGACCTGCAGCTTCACACCTTCCCAAGCTGGAGACATTTTCCTTGGCTGAACAATGACACAGCCTTAATATGCCTTATGCATCTCTCTTTTTTATTTGATATATTTTGTGTGAATTATCTGGTTTCACGCATTCTATTCATTCAGCTTGGTTGTCTTCCCAATTTTGTTTCATTGCTTTAATTTAAGTTAACCTTAATTTAACCTTTTGTTTATTCCACTTCATTCCTCTTTCCATGCTTTAAAATATTACAACTCTTGTGTATGCTTTGTTTTCTTTTTAGCTTCCTTTTCAGTATTTATTTCTGCTTGGAGGGTTTCTTTTAATTTAGTCAATGCGGAGGGGCTACATTTTCCCTCTCACGTGGGACATTTAGTTTTCTTTGGATTTCTCCATCTATATGCACTAATTTGTCCGGCGCCTGGACATTTCTTTTCTAGCCACTGCTCGTCAGCAGTGAGTTTTGTTGCTTTATTTCCCATTTTCTTATTTGTTTTATATGTTTATTTCTACTTATTTTATTTATTTCTTTATGTATTTAGCGCTTAGTAATACACACACACACCTGCGGCGCTTTCACTGGCACAAGAACAGAGAGAGGTGGCTGACACGCCCTTCTACTTTTGAGCTATTCTCAAAAGCGGTGTCGACTTTATGTGATAAAACACGACCTTCCTCTCAGTTCACCAGTACTTCAGCAACCAACAGTAAACAAATTAGTGGAATAGTTCAGCCTCCTTATTGTGCTGTAAAAATCAACTTATTCCACCAAAAAAATAGACAATAAAAGACAGACAGTTTCAACGCGCGTTCACGCTACCAGCTTCCTTAAAGCGAGCGTAGTGCTTCCAGCCTCTCTTGGGCGAGCTTATAGGCCTATCTTTACCCTTTCGGGGAGCTACCAATCATTCTTAGACGAGCTCAATATTTATTTTACTGCTTCCAACCCTCTTAAGGCGAGCTGACTACCAGTCCTCAAGACGAGCTTTAATGCTTCCAGTCTCTCTTGGACGAGTCTATTTTCTTTTAAGTTTCGTTTTCGTTTTTGCGCAAACCTTTATTATCTCAAAGTAGTCTGTCCTACCTTGGCGCTGGTTTCTTCAGATGCACCTGATCAGCCCCCGACGGTGCGGACCGCTTGTAAAACGTTGACCAAGACCCGAATTCACGCTCTTGGGTTTTATCACACACCTAGTGCGTGAGCTGCCGGCAGACTTCAACGTGGGCTTCTCGCACCGACGGGACCTGGTGAGGTGCCTCTTATGGGAGCTGCTTTAAATAGGCCGTCCCATCCGGCTTCGAAGGACCAAGAAATGTTGGGGGAAAATTCCCAAATAGAAGGCTGCCAAGTAAAACAGAGACACAGTGAGACAATATAATCAATCAATCACATGTACATGGGTGAATCGTCTCGAGAGAGAATCACACAGTACACTTCTTTATTGCAGGTTATATAGGCATGTAGGTTACACAGCAGACGGAGGCAGTCTCCGCCTGTTCTCAGAATATAGATTGCTTAACTGACAAATGCATATCTTACTAAACATTCTGTCCGTACTATACTAAACGTCTGCTTAAGTGGCACTTTCCGTTCCTCTTTACACAGGAACTTGTCTTCACAGGCATTTGATAAGCATAGGCAAGGCTTCATGTTTATCAGGGTGAATCGTCATTCAGAGTTTACACAATCACAAGCAAAGCATATTTGAATAATAAACAAAATCTTTTCACAACAGGGTTCTTGAAATCCTTGAAAATGCTTGAATTGTAATATTGTCTTTTCAAAGTTTGAAAAGTGCTTGAATTTCAGATGTGGCTCTTAAATTTACTTGAAAGTGTTGTAACTAAAAGTTACTGTGACTCAAACATAGAAAAATTCAATTTTTTTATTTCCCACACCTAATTTATTAGAGATTATTTTATTTAAAAGTATTTTATAGCATATAACACCTTTGAAAATATGCTTTGGTTCACATTTAACTCCAGAAAATCATCAATCAAAATATGGATATTACCTGACCAAAGATTTGTGGTGACGTCACTGCTCTTTTAACTGTTTGGTGTCTTTGCTTTGTTTGCTGGTTGTAGAAATGGTTTATATGAGCTCTTAGCCAAGATTCTGAGGTGTCTGTGGACACATTACTCATGTTGGCACTTATATTTCTGACCTCTTGTTATAACCGATTAAACGTGATCTCCTCGCTTTTGCCCCCATTTTTGGTGGTGTAGGTGCAAATGATCAGTCATGACATTCTCATAATAAATAAGATACTGCAAATAATTATTTCTGCATTTGTGCGATTGAAGTGAATTGAAAATGTGTATGCAATGACACTGTTTTAAAGATTTGGCCTAAACAATTTTGGAGTGAATGAGACTAAACATGATGACCTAACTAGTGATACCCTGACACACACACACACACACACACACACACACACACACACACACACAAGCATGTTATGCCGGTTTCAGCTGAAACAATGTTTCAAACCATATTCCGGGTTTTTAGTTCACCATCTATGAGGTTTCAAGAAGACAATAAAGACAGATCTGAATGTTTGAAAATGTTTTGGAAAAATTCTGTAAAGATGAGATGAAAAATACTCAAAGGATAAATTCAATTGGTTTATTATTTAGATAATTTGAAAAAAAAGTTAAACAAGCAAATAATGAAAAAAGGTAAACAAGTAAATAAAGAAACAAGGTAAAATGAAGTAATAATGAAAAAAGTTAAACAAGCAAATAATGAAAAAAGGTAAACAACTAAATAAAGAAACAAGGTAAAATGAAGTAATAATGAAAAAAGTTAAACAAGTAAATAATGAAAAAAGGTAAACAAGTAAATAAAGAAACAAGGTAAAATGAAGTAATAATGAAAAAAGTTAAACAAGTAAATAAAGAAAAAAAAGGTAGAGGAGAGAAAACCCCAACAATCCCCTCTGAGCAAGCACTTGGCGACAGTGGGGAGGAAAAACTGCCTTTAAACGGGCAGAAACCTCCGGCAGAACCAGGCTCAGGAGGGGACAGTCAACTGCCGGGACTGGTTAGGGGGGTTAACAGAGGTGGAGCAAAACGAGGCTACATCAGGTGAGGAAGCAGTAGCGTCTCTCCTCCGGAACAAGCGGAACCATTTTGTCTTCTTTTTCATGCACTTTTCCACGAGCGCTTTTTTCTCCAGGATGAGATTTCTCAACTCATCGATTGTTTCTGTGTTTTGCTTTTCAAGTTTCTTACATCTTTGTTCCACCTCTTCTAATGTTGCTTGTTGTTCTTCAAGCTTGTCTTTGAGTTGTTTGGATGTTGCCTCCTGTATCAGCTTGTCCTTGTGCATGTCTGCATTTCTCTCTTGGACTTCTTTGTGCTTGTCTTCTAACTGCTCGTTTCTTTTCTGGATTTCTTGGAGCGTGAGCTGCAGGTCTTCATGTATTTTGTCTTGTTGTTGTTTTTGTGCCTGCATTTGAGTGTTTTCACGCTTCAAGTTATTGAATTCCACCAAAATCCCCTTAACGAGCTCGGAGTTGTTTCTCGCTATCTGATCGATCCTTTTCTGCATCTGTGAGCAGCGTTTCTCCAGTTTGTCCTTTTCATCTTCCACTTTAGTTACTTTGTCCTCCAGCTGATTACAAAACTCTTGCAGTTTTAGATTTTTAGACTCAAAGTCCTGGACAATACGTTTTCCTTCTTCCAGTCTTTCCTGCTGTTGCTCTTTCTGTTGAAGAAGGTCTTTATTTTGGCGCAGTGTTTCATCCAGGCTTTCTTTCAGCATTTGGTATTTTTCCTGCATGCTCTTCAGTTCGTGCTGCAAGTCTCTTTGATTTTTGTCCTGCTCTTCCTTCTGTTGTTGGATTTTTCTCTTTTCTTCCACAACTTCACGGAGCTGTCTTTGGAGCAGCTGATCCATTTGGTCGATGTATTGGAGATCCCTTTGTGTCTTATCAGTCATCGTTTTCTTGTCTTGGAGCTGGTTGGTCATTTCTTTTAGTTCTGCGCTCTTTTGCTTATTTTCTTTAATGAGGTGCACAATTTGCTCTCGGGCCTGAGCAAACTTGATTCCCCAGCCCTCATTAATAATTTTTATGTCCGGCTGGCGCTGTTGTCTTTCTTCCAGCTCTTTATTTTGGGCTTCCATTCGTCTACACTTGTCCTCCAGTTGAAGTTTCTCGTCTTCAATTTGTTGCATTTTTTTCTGGAGAAGGTAGTTTTCCTTCCTACTCTCCTCTAATGCCCTTTGGAAGGATGAGACGCCATTTGGGGAAATTGGCCGACCACGCCAGGAAGGAGAGGCGGCGTAATCTTTTTGAAGTGGTTGTTTGTTTCTTGGAAACATGTTGGAGTTTCTATACAATGACTTTGAAAAGCTTTCCAAATGTTTCTGTGGTGAACGTTTCGTAGGCTGCAAACACAGATGCTGCTGAAACGAACTAAAACTTGCTGTGTCTCACCCCTATTTAAGGAAAAACATCAAAGATCTCCCTATGACATCATCACTCCCTAAGCCAATGAGATTGTCACAAGACATTTTGGAATGGGGTATTTTTTTTTAAACTGTTTTCAAACTTAACTTAAAATTTCAGTGTTTCCTAGTTGTGGAGTATTGGTTAGTCCAGCCGATTAAGAAATTAATTGTCACAAACATCCCTAATATTATATAACAGACAACAGAAAACAAAACAGTTTTTTTTTCTACGCAATAGAGCTATAATAAAAGTTTTTTTTTTAAATTATCCTACTTTTTATAAAAGAGAACATTTATTAAAGAATATGTATTTAATTAAAAATCTCTGTTCATCTAAAGCAGGGGTCAGCAACCTTTAAGACCCAAAGAGCCATAATTGGCCTACCTGGGGTTGAAAGTCTCGATAAACCGGCGAAACGCCGTGCAGGAAGAGATCATGTCCCTGCAGATGAAGCACTCGGAGCACGACGCTCACCACGACATGGAGCCCCTGCGACCCCACGACATCCTGCGGCCCCAGTGATGAAAAAATAACAAAATATAATTTTATTTGTATATTGCAAAATCACAATAATCTTCCAATTTATAACTACAAGTTAAAAAAAAAAAGAACTAACATAAATAAAATACACTTCAGCTAAATACTAATTTATTTTCCCAGCGGAGCCGCACTATAAGGACTAAAGAGCCGCATGCGGCTCCGGAGCCGCAAGTTGCCGACCCCTGATCTAAAGGGTTTAACAAAAAGGGGGAGCTTCCTGCTCGAAAATGAAATGTCCCCATTTTATGGGTCGTGGGTGCTTAACTAGTTAAAAAGAACAAAAAAACAAACAAACATCTGTCTCCTATTATTTTTGTGTGTCACACAAGAAAGAAGCATCAATATCTGATGAGAAGACATTAATTTGTTGGTGTTTGTGGTGTTTGGTGCAGTTTTCCTGTTTTCTGGGTTGTTGTTTATTTCAAGTGGAGATGAAGATCTCTAACAAGTTGATTTGTTCACATTTGCACATCTTAATTTTTAAGAGGAATGTGTTTGTTGAGTTTGTACACTATATGCATGTAAGGCAACCGTTTCCTTTTTCACTATTTTTGTGTGGTGCATTTTTCTCTTTTAACAAAAAGGGGACAAAAGACATTTAAGTCGTCCTAAGATGATTTGTTTAAATGTTTACATGGTCTTACTGAGGTGATGCAAAGTGAAACATACTTTCTCTTTTTTGGTAATGTGCTGGAAAAGCTTGAAAATGGACCTTGAATGTGCTTAAAAAGTGCTTGAATTTGACCCTGAAAAATGCATATGAACCCTTCATATATTGCAGTATTCACAGTTTATAGTAGGAATTTCATGCCAACAGCTATTCTTTATTTTGTTTACTGGGAAATGAAATGCTGCCAATTCCCAAAGCTGTGTTTCAGCTGCACTTCCTGTTGTAGACTTGTGATGCACACAGGCTCTGTTCCAGCACTCAGCATGTTCTTCCTTATTTTCTCCACCAGGGGGAGTTCCTAAACTATGACATCCTGATAGGAGTGAACCAGGGAGAGGGGCTGAAGTTTGTGGACGACAGTGAGGACAACGACGGCATCTCAGCTGCGGCGTTCAACTACACCATCTCCAACTTTGTTGACAACCTCTAGGGTGAGGACGCCACCTCTGTACACTGCCACTTTTTCAGTTATTCCATTTTACAGCCTCCTCTCACTTAACTGCGTTTTGCAGCAGCATCAGGTTTTGTCTTATTAGGAGCTGCATTAGTTGGTTTCTTAGTTTTTTTTCTTTTTGCTGTATTCATTCAAATAAACAGATAATCGTCAAAATGACAAATGTGGGCAATTATCAAAGCATACATTACAGTTCTGACAGCTTGAGTTCACATGAATTTTCAAAAGAATATCAAAACCTGTGAAAGTGCTTTAAGCGTTTAAAACCTGCGAGTAAAGAATGGAATCAGTAAAATGTAAAATGTGAAGTGAATCAAACAAGACAAGTGCTAAAGAGAGCCACCCATCCACATCACGGCGTGTCTGCGCCTTAACCTTTGAGGCTCTGTGGGCAGTAATGCTATCATCCCCCAGGTAGTCGGCTCCCAATCTCAGCGTCGTTGTTTCTGACAGATCGGCCTGCGAACCCCTCACAGCCGGACCACAGTCACAGTACAGACATGTTTGGATAATGCAGCCATGCTTCCTCTCTACTGCCTGTCACTCCTTCTGTTATGTGAAAGACTTTTTTTTCCTCTCTAGATTTTTCACTCGCTTCCTGGCTCTTGGTTCATCTCACCAACGTGTGCTTTGGTTTCATATCTTTCGATCAGACCGATCTCTTAAAAAATATCTCGCACTGCTGTTACTTTACTCTTAGCAGTTTTTCACTTTTATCTTTCTTCCCCTCCTGTGCTTCTTCACCAGGCAAAGACATCCTGAGGGAGACCATTAAGTTCATGTACACAGACTGGGCGGACAGGGACAACGGCGACATGCGGTGGAAGACTCTGTTGGCCCTGCTTACGGACCACCAGTGGGTGGCACCAGCTGTGGCCACTGCCAAACTCCATGCTGAGTTTCAGTCCCCAGTTTACTTTTACACGTTCTACCACCACTGCCAGACCGAGACGCGGCCCGAGTGGGCCGACGCCGCGCACGGAGACGAGATACCTTACGTGTTCGGCGTACCGATGATCGGTGCCACGGACCTGTTCCCGTGCAACTTCTCCAAGAACGATGTGATGCTGAGCGCTGTGGTCATGACTTACTGGACTAACTTCGCAAAGACTGGGTAGGCCTCATGTCATAGTAGTGTAAACTGTAGCTGTTACGGTTTGTTCTCTGACAGAACTACAGGCTTATCAAGCAAAGGTGTTGATTTAGCTGTAGACTTTAATGTGTTTCCAAAGTGTTTCCGTTTTCTTACAGTTCAGGTAAAGTTGTCTAAGTCTGTTAACATGTCACAGGACTTAAATGGCTCAGGGCTCAGTCTCTGTAACACTTTAACCAGATCAAATTAGTGATGATTTAAATTAAACATAATCTCAGATTTTACAGTTTTTTGAAGAAGTTGAAAAAAATTAAATATCATTCAGTCTATAATTTGAGCTAAAGAGAGAGCGAGAACAATCAAATTACAGGAGAAAGAAAGAAAAGTTAATGAAATGTAGCAGCGACATGTAAACACAGTTGGATGATGAAGTCAATGCATCATGGGAAGTTTCCCACTGCAAACTGAGCCTATATCAGCAGGACTGAGGGTTGATTTAGGGTCGTGTGCTCCAGTTTTAACTATAGGCTCTGTCAAAAATGATCAACACAGATGTAACATGAAGAGCCTTTCAAGAACAGAGAAATTGTGGTGCGGTGATCGTGGTCCCTTCAGGTCCCCTGACTGATCACTGCTAGAGAGGTACAAAGAAAAACTGAGATATGTAATTTATTAGCGCCTATATTAAGAATGAAAGGTTTCTTAGGATCAGCTGTAAACAATTACAAAATGAATTACATTAAATTAAATTAATTAAACATTAAATTCTTTGATCTATTGAATTTTTTATTGTGGTAGAAATCCTAAAGTGTTTCTACTGTTGTCATGTGCTTTGCTTTAACACTCTAACAGGCGATGCTACCATAGAACTGTTGCAGTAAAGTATGATAGTGGTGCAATAATAGCAGCTGCTTATTATGGGCTGAATCTGCCGGCTGACTTAGTTTTATGTCATCTTTTTTGTTTTAGTGTGAATCTGTAATTAAAATGCTTATAGCCTTGTAGTCCTCTTGAATACTTGAATCTGGGTTGCTAGTTTAATTCCCGTGTGGCTTTGAAGAATTGAACATACTGGTTCACCAAAAGCATCCAGATCCCAGAGCAGCCGGTTGGTCTTAGATAGTTTAAAGGTTGCACAGAGAATGGGCCTCTTGTCTGTATTCAGTGTATTGATGCCACATGTTACTTATAATGGAGACTGAGTATAACTTTGAACTGAAACGTTTAACCTTTATGCTCCACCAGGGACCCCAACCTGCCCGTCCCTCAGGACACCAAGTTCATTCATACCAAGCCCAACCGCTTCGAGGAGGTCATCTGGACCAAGTTCAACTCGAAGGACAAGCAGTACCTTCACATCGGTTTGAAACCTCGTGTCAGAGACAACTACAGAGCTAACAAAGTGGCCTTTTGGCTGGAATTAGTCCCTCATCTTCACAGCCTGCACGACGTGCTCTTTCCCACCACTACGCGCTCCCCTGCAGGCCGTGACCCCGGCACCACGAGGCCCAGAAACAACGTTCCTCGAACCACTCGTCATCCTTACCCTACCTTCCCGTCAGATCCTGAGCCCGAGGGCTCAGAGTGCCCGCCCCAGGACCTCTTTCCCGGAGACACCCGCGACTACTCCACCGAACTGAGCGTGACAGTTGCGGTTGGAGCGTCGCTCCTCTTCCTCAACATCCTGGCCTTCGCCGCCCTTTACTACAAGCGTGACAAGCGGCACGAGATGCGCCGGCACCGGCTGTCCCCTCAGCGGGGCGGCCCCGCCAACGACCTGGCTCACAGCCAGGAGGAAGAGATCATGTCCCTGCAGATGAAGCACTCGGAGCCCGACGCTCACCACGACATGGAGCCCCTGCGGCCCCACGACATCCTGCGGCCCGCCTGCCCTCCCGACTACACCCTGGCGCTGCGCCGTGCCCCCGACGACGTGCCGCTGATGACGCCAAACACCATCACCATGATCCCCAGCACCATCACCAGCATGCAGCCTCTTCACGCCTTCAACACGTTCCCCTCCACCGGCCACAACAACACCCTGCCCCACCCCACTCCACCACCAGGGTATAGTAGGGACAGGCCCGACACAGCGCCACCTAGGGACCAGGAACACTGGCTCTGCTACCGCTCTGGAAGGGAGGCCTCTGGACATGGGCCTTCGTTCTGTCCTCTTATTCTCTTCTTTCTCCAAAAGCAACTACACCTGCTGCGTCATGTGCTGTAAAACTTGGCAGCTCCCTCCACTGGTGGCATGTGGAGGTGCAACTGAAGTGTACAGCAGCAGATGAGCAGTTTGGGTGGGGGTGGGGTGGGGTGGGTGACTCAGATCTTTCAAAGATACTGTTTTCAAAGACGGTCTGCTGTTTCCAGGCTCAAGACCTCCAACATTCGTCAAAGGGACGAATGCTCTCTCGCTCCTTGCTGTTTTCTCTTTTTTAGCGTCATCTCTTTTTCCATCTCCTGTGTGTTATGTGCACATTATGCTTCTCTTTTCTACATCCGTGTTTTATTACTGCTCTCTTCCTCTCATGTGACATGCCTCCCTCCTGCTCTTCTCTAAAAATTCCCGATCTGCTGAGCAGTTTGGAGGGGGAGGCGTACACTAAACATATAACTATGAAAACACTGATATCTTTCATTCTACCAGCATTTTTAGGTGCCAAGTAAGTACTGCTGTGTTTGCTTTCTCATCGAGGGAGAAGAAAAACGAAAGAAAAATAGAGTATCGCTATTTACCGTCAACTAACAGAGTTCTGTCATGTTCTCATGACAAAGTGCCAAACTGGCCCTCAGTCGTGGTTTTCTTTCTTTCATCTTCTCTTTCTTTGTTGTTTTGTTTGAAGCATTTGTTTAATTGTTGTTTTTTATTGTGTGGAAAGAATTTTTCTGAAAATATAGATATAGAGAAATGATATTATATATAGTTCTATATAAAATGTGTACAAAGGAGAAAGTATATAAAAGGGTTTTCTCAGTGGGGGATCTATGCATGAATTATTTTTAAAGACGCGGGGAAAAGGACACTGTACCTGTCGATGCACGTTTCCCAAAATCTAAACGAGTCATATCGCTCCATGTTTGCTACTTTTGGTTTTTGGTTTTCTCTCGCAGAGTAAGAGCATCGCAGGAGCTCCTGAAGTCAAACGACGCCTCCCAGCGCTCATTTATTAAAACGGAGTCGATGCCAAAAGTCTTAAACGTTAGAATCAAAGCAACAGCTGTGAACTCAGTCATGGTGTCATGTGCAGCCCTTCATCTTACTGTCACTACTTTTTCTTGTTAGGGTACGTGAGGTAAAGCGTCCGTCGATGTAGCTTGATTGTACAAAATTATTTTTCTACGTTATTAACAAAACAGAGCAGAGACTGATGCTGCTCCTGTCTGACCCCTTATTTCTGGCACATGTGTATTCTGACTGACGTGTGTGTGTGTGTGTGTGTGCGTGTGTGTGTGTGTGTGTGTGTGTGTGGGAGCGGCTGTCACTGTGTGAGTGTGATATCACGTCTGCATCACTCAAGCGTAGGCGGGCCCGTGTCAGACAACAATAAACAAAAAGCAGAAAAAGGCCAACAGTAAAAACTCAGACTCCAGCATGAGCTCCTTCCTGCTGCTTAACCAAACACCTTCCTCCATATCATCACCGCTCCCTCCTTCCTCCTTTCTCCATCCTGCACCACCTTTGTTATTTAACACCGACCCCCTCCACCCCCAAACTGATAATCAGAAAATCTCCCAAACACCTGACTTCACTGTGTCGACACTGTTCCTCACTATTTCTGACCTCAGTTCAGCTCTGCTGCTATCCTCACATTAAGGGTTCATTCACCTGCCTGCAGATGATCTGTGAGCTCGTCGGTTGTAAATTAAACTCTAAGCACACTGAGGGTAACCGGGAGGCGTTCAGGGCCTGCAGTGCAGAGCTGCAACATGAAAAAAAGGGATGGGGGCTCAGATCTCCTGAACAGGGTAGAAACAACACGGTGGGTTTGTGCTGTTTGTGATTCCTGCTCCGTCACTCTGGTGGAGACGACTGCAGCTCAGCAGCGCTCCCTGCTGATCCTCTGATGAAGATGTCAACAGTATGTAAACTGAGCTGATGTGCTGCTGTTTGAGCCCACATGGTAGCGTACGTCCAGTATGGGAGAACTTAGTCACCGGTGCTGTCTTTGCTTGTGCTCTAGCTTGAGCCTGTTTGATTGCTGGTTTTCTATTTTATTACTGCCTAAAAGGGGAGGTGGGGGAAACACATGCCTGACTTCTCCTGTCAGAGGTTTTGTAAGCTCACTGGAAGGGAAACGTGCACAATGTAAATCATAAAACAACTGACTGGGGCTGTGCTGCAGGTGGATCAGTGCTGTGGACAGTAGCTGTGGAAAAGAGACTGGACAAAGACTCTCAGCCTTAAATACAGGACAGAGGATGATCCCATCATCTTTCAGCTAACAGTGTGGAGCAGAAGGACGGCCGGCTGATGCGTCCATACGAACCCTTTTGTACTCACTCCTGTGTATAAGGAGGCGGCGAGGGGTTGTGTAGTTAACCTCAGCACCACACAGCTACAGCAGAGGAGAGAACACAAACGAGTCCTTTCATTCGGCTCTGTTCTTTCTCCTTGTCTGTTTTATAAGCTAACACTAGAGGGCGCCATTGTGGCACATTCAGCGCTCACTCTGAGGTCACTGGACAGAGAAGAAAATACCAGACTGGGAGACGGATGGAGACGAAACATCTGGAAGAAGATCAGAACTGTACACATGAAATCACCACCTTCCTGTGCCCATCACAGTTGTGCTTAAAGCTTAAAGTTTCCTGGATAATTTGGACAAGTAACACTATGTTAAAAGACAGATATCCAACAGAATTAAAATGCATGTCACAGCAGAGGGTGATGAGCTAGTCTCTCGAAGCAGATCACCATTACTTGCTGTTTGGAAATACTTCAGATTTGGCACAAGTGATAATAACCAAGAACAATTCATATGCAAACAGTGCGGCCTGCTTCCACCATAAAGCAGCATGACTAAGTTATTAAACAGCTTTCAAACACACCAGAAACTGCAGTGTGATTAATGCATGAAGGCCCAGAAAACTGGGAGACAGGTGTCATGCCAAGGTTTTCCCTGACAGAACTTTTTTCCCTGCATCTGGAGTCGACTCCGCCTTCATTATAACCAACTACACATCGAAGTAGTGATTTACTTTTGTGAAAAAGTGAAAGATTGTGTTGTTACATTACTGTTCAGTTTGTGGGTTACAACAGAAAATGATACATTAATTGTTTTCGCGTGGTATGTCACGAGGAGGAATGGACAAGTTTAACTAAGTGTTTTTATTTTGCATGTGTTGCTGTGTTTTACTAGTTTTAATCTTTTAATAATGTACAGTGTTTCATTCTCATGGTCTTATTGCATGTTTTTATTGTATATATTAACTTGTCACGGAGAGACTCCACCCCCTCCTGATCACTAATTGCACACACCTGGGGGGTCACATAAGAGGGCCTGGCAGGACAGAGGGCGGGAGAGATGGCGAAGTAGCTGGTGGCAGGCGGCGGCCCTGACGAATGGGCTGCAGAGAGGCAACGGGGATTAAGGAATATTCTGCAGCGGTGCGGGAGATTTGCAGCTGGGAGACGGGCAGAGAAGTACGCCGGATGTCGGGCGGGGAGCGAGATACCTGACACACTCTTGGGCTTAGGATGGCAGCGGGAAGAGTTCAGTGCTCTGCCCTTGTGGGGTAAGTCTCGTCCAACTAATGATTAAAAGGCATTTCCGGTCATTAAAAGGAGAGTGACTGCCGTTTCCCTCCTGTCCCCCAGCGGCGGCCGGCGAGACCTGGTGGAGATGCTGCGGTCTTCGCTATTTTAACGGACCATTTTTGGGACTTTTAGTTTTTCGGTTTTAGTGGACTTTTTATATTAATATCCTATTTTGCTTTTTTATTTTATTTTAATAAGTGTTGTCCCTGGCCAGGGTATTTTATTCGAAATAAATTATATTTTTAAAAACGTAAATTTAAAATTTCCTATTGTTTCTTGCTCCGCTACTGCTCTTCCCGTTTAAGGTGGGTTCCCCTTTTTAGAGTAGAACCTCCACTAAACCGTGCTTGTTATTACATGGTATTGAATGGGATTATTCAACAATCTGGGGACATTTTTGGCTAATATGAAGATAAAAAATGTCTGTGTAAACTCGATTCATTAACTTTAACGCTCAATATAACACGCTCTTAAACCACATTTGTCAGTGATTTGGACAGGGGAAACAAATTGCGGCAGGGTCAGCCTGATATTATTTGTCGGGCATAAGTACCTTGGCACAACATCTGATTTAAATGTTAGCGCATTTCAGCCATTTGCCACTGTGCCGGACAAAAAATTTCAGACTTGTCCGGGCTTTAAATGAGTCTCACAGGCCTGAGTATGCCCTTGAAGCCATTTATAATTCTTACCTTTGGCTGAAAGCGTGAATGAGACACATTGTACAGACTTCTGGATGTTAAACTACTATTTTCATTGTGAATATTAATCATGATGGTAAAAAGGCAGTCAAGTATGCTACTGTCTCAGAGCCCTGTATACTAGGAAGCGAGGTCAGCATATCAAGAGTTTCTTTACATTATCTGGATTAACTTACCTTAACACCGGACCAGGATAAATAGTTACATGAAGCTGGTTATCAGCTCTCTAAATTAACCCAAGGTTTTCCCGCCCACTCACATGAAAGTGGTGTTGACAGTTTCAAATTAATCTGTGGGCCATCTGCAAATCTAATTCAAAGGTCATGTACCTGTTTTTTCACATACGGTGTCATCTGCATACCAGTGAATATGTATGCTATGCCTTTTGATGATACTGCCTAAGGGAAGCATGTATAATGTAAAGTCTAAGGAGCTTGGAAAGAAAAGCGTCTGGACGCCTTAACACCCACTCACACCCTGGGCCATCTGACCTCAGGAAATCACATGATAGGGTAGGGCTGTTCGATATAACGATATATATCGGATGACGATAGAAAAACGTCTATCGTTTCATTTTACGCTATCGTTTGTTTCGTGGTGTCGCAAAATAAACTGTTTACGGCAATATTTTTTCATTATTTTGATGGTCACTGTAGTGGCTATATTAATTTCCTAAAGTTCTCTCTTTCTCTTATGTTTAATATAACCACACTACAGACGGACAAGCGCTTGTTTTTATGCGTTGTCGTTAGCAACAACGACGGTAAAACCACCTCGTGTCCGCTTGTTTATTTTCCACATAAACCTTTCACAATAAAGCTCAAGATCCTGTTGAGAGTTTTCAAAATAAACTGAATCACGTGAAAGATGCAGAGTATTTACGGATGAGAAGCAAAAAAGAGCCGTCAGGTGCTAAAAAATAAACCTTAGACTCAAACGTTAGAACAGGCTTTTCCCCGCAGCACGCTGTGTAATAAATACTCACAAAGAAAACGGCGGCTGTTACAACTTATGTCTAAAAATGTATCGTTTCATGCATCAGTTAAAACACTGGACTCCAGGTACGCGACGCCCAGCTGGAAACACTTCACGCAAGTCGAGCTGCCCGAGATTCACAGAATTTACAGAAAATGTTACATTTTTGTGATTTATATCGTTATCGGACGATAGATGTCTTAATATCGGGATATGAGATTTTGGTCATATCGCACAGCCCTATGATAGGGTGGGGCTAGGTTTCACAATGAGCTCACCCGAAACCCTGCCTGATTGTGACCCACACCCGTTTTCACGCCTTGGCTCACGTAGAGGATCATCAGGGGGTCCTTTGTCCCTCTTTGGGCGGACAGTCCCACGGGGTTTAAATCTGGGACTCTCCACCATTTGACCCTATAACTGAAGAAGCTTCTCGGATGAGAGGTCATCTTCAAGCAACTTAAAGAAGTCCAGATGCTTTTCTTCCCAAGCTCCTTAGACTAGGATGACCTGGATGACCGAGAACCTTCACAGACAAACTGTATAATGTAAACTTTGTGTTAATGGACCTCTCTGCAGGGAATCATACTTGTTATTAATCTCTGGCTCTCTTCCAAAGCATGTATTTTGTCCTATCTTCCTCCTCTCACCCCAACCAATTGCAGCAGATCACCACCCCTCTGAGCCTGGTGCTGCTATTTTTTTTTTCCTGTTAAAAGGGAGTTTTTCCTTCCTTCCTTTTTGCCAAAGTTCTTGCTCATAGGGGGTCATATGATTGTTGGGTTTTTCTCTATATGTATTATTGTAGGGTCTACCTTACAGTAATACATACAGATAATACAAACCACCTCGAGGCAGCTGTTGTTGTGATTTGGTGCTGTATAAAAAATTGAATTGAACTAAATTAAATTGTTTCTTGTTGATCTTTGGGTTGTTTTTTGATGGTCTGAGGAGACAGATCTATAGGGGGGTGGGTGGGTGGTTGTGGTAGGGGGGTTTACTGCTTCCTGGTCTCAGCTCTGAATATGAATAGTGATGTCTGTGAAAGTTTCCCCAGTTATGTAGTAAGCCCACACTGTGGGCTTTATAGATAAACCCCACAGATATATAATACAATATATCTGTCTGGCAGAGTAATTTCTCTGCTTAGTGAAATCATCATTTTAACTGCTATAACAAAAGAATTTCTCGAACACGTTGCTATCACCACAACCACGCATGTTAGATGTTACTGGATTGTAACGGAAAACCAGTCGATCCGAGTTGAGTCTTGGCGATCCGTGTAGGTACTAATGGAAAAGGGGCTATAGACTTCGCCTTCATTTGTTTAGACTAAAAAAAGAGGAAGAAATGCAACAGAAGACAAATAGTGGTTTGGGAAAATAAAAATTGTGTAACTTAAATATGTGATTGTGAGTTACTTTTATTCTGTTTATCGTTGTATAAACCATATTTTTTTCATACATTGTGTGTTGTGATTTTTATTCAAAATAACATGAAAGACATTTGTCACCAGACTGTCAATTTATTTATGTATTTTTTGCTTTGTCAGTGAACAAAAGAAATAAATCTACGACAACCACACAAACAGCAAATAACAAATGAACCTTAGATACAAGTAAATATCCTCCATTAAATACTGGAATAAAACAAAACTGTCACACAACTAATTATTTTTTAAAACTTGGTTTCACATGCAGTTATGGTAATATAAAAATGAATACATTTGATTATTTGACATCAGATACTTTAAAAAGAAAATAGATTTAAGAGTAAAGAACAAATTTTAAAAAGTTCATATCAATTATGACAATACAATGGAATGACAGGAATTTTACACAAAATGTAATTGTAAATATTTTGTGGTTAATGTTAACAGAAAAGAAAATACCCCCCAAATCCTGTTTGATTTAGAGTTTTTCTGAAATCCTAGAACACTAAGCTCCATTCTCTAAACCAAATTCTCAGTGGGCTAAACCCATTCTTCCAATCATCCAGTATTTTTTGATAAACACATTCTCAGTCACTAAACACAGCAAAAACACAACCCCAACACAGCTGTCATCTTTTACACACAACTCACAAATGAACACACATGTTTCTAATGATGCCATCTGACCAATCGGGCAGGATAAAAGTCTGTTAAGAGTGCAAAGGTTGTACATGCACATCTACAATGGATGAAGGCAGAGGAGGAAGAGTTTGAAAGGCGGTGGATGGGGCGAAGGGGAGGACAACAACAACAATCATTACTGATGAAACTTATGCAACTATTGTACACTATGTCCTCGTTCATGGGATGACATGAGGTAAGCAGTGCAAAGTTTCCAACCCAGTTTGAGCAGATTCTCTGTGGCCAGCATGATCAGGACATTTAGAGAAGAAAACGGGTAACTGTTTCTTTGTTTTTTTTCTTTGTTTATTTGGTATACAGTATGTCATACCATAAGTACTGTAATGTTCATTGCAATTCTATTTTTACTGGGTATATATGTTTTTAAGTGCATTTTCCCTTTCCTAGAATTGAAAGATAACCAAATGAAGCACTACACAAGAAGCACTAACTATTGACATGGTCCTTCAATCACTCTCTGTTGGATTTTAGAGTCAGATGCCATTATTTTGAAGACAAAGTCAACTGTGGAATCACCAGTGTGTAGTGTCTAACAGATGTTTTGTGGTGAATAATATTTTACTTGCTGTGGATGGAGGTTTCAAGAAATGTGTTTTGACAATTCAGAAAACTACTTAAGACAAACAAAATCACGCAAAATTCTTAAAATACACTTTAGAAACTCTTTTCAGCATTGCATTTTTCATCCAATAGTTGCATCTCATTTACATAAATATAGATAAAAGATCATCAACATGAATATAGACTCAAAGTACAGTTTTTGCATATAAAACTGCTGTGGTTGTGTTACTGGAAATTGTGTTGGTAAAATATCTAGGCGCATTTTTGTTTTTTTACCTTGTCTAACGTGCAATTTTGGACCTTTTTATGATAAAATAACACAAAATTAAGAAAGGTGTGTCCCTGTGTACAAATTAAGTAGGGAAGTGAGACAGGATTGGTGCATTATTAGCCCCACTTTATGTTGAATGAATGTTTAAGGCTTTCTTTTGCCTGCTGCTTTGTTATCTCAAGCCAACCTGTGGGAATATCAGCAGGTTCTACTTCATATTCTTTGGCAAATTCATTGTTGTACTTTGCCATTACATATTTCCAGTAGTCTGATGCCTCAGGGCTCACATCTGGAGTGATTTTCCAGTTTGGGAAAAATTTCTTGTAATTCTTATAAGGCTGACATTTACCTTTTGTAGCATTGCAATTAAAATAATTTTTAGTGGTCACAAGAGAAGAACATATGTCAGTGGCAAGTTTTGTTGTTGTGTTCCAGGTGTATTTACTCAGACCCTGAGGCTGATGCAGTGAAGCAAAATGCTCAGTATGGTATTTCCCTCCTGCAACACAAGGAGCTTTGCAGAATGGACACTGTTTGCCACAACCAATTATTTTACTTGAAAGCTCAAGCTGGGGCAGCACGTGGAGGTGTTGCAGTTTAGCTTCAATGCATGTTTTTTTCAAAGTCTCTGTAAGATTTTTTGTCATGTCTTGCACAGACATTGTCAGATATTCATCAAACTGTCCAAGATCAGCGTTGTTCAAGATCATGAAAGCACCAAGAGCATCCTGGGAAATGACCAGTTTGTTACCAAGCGCTTTACAAATATCTTCAATAAATGCCTTCAAACCATTAGTCTTTCCAGTTTTGGCCTTCTTGATCGCTTCATGAATGCTTGTGATACATGACTGGAGATGCTTATTCTCATACTTAAATGTTGATACAGATGAGAAGTGCTTCACTATTTGATTGCATATCATTTTATATACATAGGTATCAAATGACCATATATAGTCAACATAGTTTTGAAACTCATCCTGCGAAAGCAAATCCAGTAAAACTGAATACTGGAAGGACATTCGTGTTTTAAACTCCTCACATCTCAGCATTTCATCAATGATATCCTGTCTCAGGAAACGATTGATAAAGTCTTCAATAGCAGGTTTTAAGCATTTGTTGGTGAATTCTTCTGCCTTCTTCTGACTCTGGTCTCGTTTATGGAACACATCTTTGAAATCATCACAAAACTTTTCCTTGTTTTTTTCCAAACATCTGTAGGGATCATTTGTTTGTATAAAATCTTCGTGCATTTTCTGAAACTCTCTGGCTGCAAATCCACAGATGTGCTGTTTTAGAGAAACTTCAAACTCAATGTCTGTGTTAATATCTTGATTGTTCTGCAGCATCTCATCAATGATGTGTAGGATCTCCTCGATGTAAGTGTCAGAGTAATTCATTTTTCTTTTCACTTTTTCACTCACAAACTGAGTGCAAAGAAATATGATGCCTTCAGACAGTTTCTGAACGGCCATTATGTGATCCTGAAAACTGAAAATCTTGTTCAGTTTGTGTTTAAATCGATTGAAGCGTCCTTCAGCTGTATATTTGAAGGGCTCTTCTCCACAGTTGTGCAGACTCTTTTGGTTTAACAACTCACATGCATGACTCCCCCTATGTGACAGATTTATTCTCAGGAAGTTAGTCACGCTGGTGAAGACATTTGTGGCATTTTGTTTGGAAACAGATAATTTCTTCACCGTTTCATTCCACATTTTGTCAAACTCTTTGTCCAGATCCGTTTCATCCATTTGGACATTCTTTTCCCGACATTCATCAATTAGTGCACAAACTGCTTTTTCAATCTCTTTTGTGTAATTCTCTTTGATTTTATCAAGTTCCACCATCCCTTGTCTGATTTCTGCTGCTGCTGTGAGCTGACTATTAACAGACCTCTCAATTTCTTTTCGTAGGCTCTTTGCACTGTTTGAGAATTCCTCTCTGTATTTTTCAACCAAATCTACACGACTCTCTGTTTGCTTGAAATACTCTGTCAGATTTTTTTGAAGCTTTGCCTCCCATTTGGACAGCACTGTGGAGGCTTCACTTTTCAAACAAGTCAGAAATTCTCTTATGTCAGTTTCAACAGCGACTTTACCAAAATTGGAAATTCTTCTTTCTGCATTTGTTACCCAGGTGTACATTTCTTTTTTGAATTCCCACTCCCATTTGTTGAATTCTGTGCAGAGTCTCATGTATGCATCAGCTACGAGGCTGTTTCTGAAGCTGAAGATGAAGTTTTCATGCTTTACTGCAGTCCACATGCTTGTCATCCACTCTTTGAAATCCAAGATATCCTTAGCTGAACACTCATAGTTTCCCAGCAGTTGGATGATGTGTTTCTTGAGCTCATATACAGCCTCACTGTACCCTACACTGACTGGTGCCATTGGTGGGTTTCCATTCCAGAGTCCAGGAATGTACCAGTTCCCAGTGTCTGGACTGTACTCCATCACATCAGTGAAGTTCTTGTTCTCCTCTTTCTTTTCCATTCTGGCTGCTGCCTGGGTCATCTCATTTAACTGTTCCAGGAGCAGTTTCCTGTCTCGTGAGTTCATCTCATGGGCTGAAACATCGGACACATTCTGGTGAACAAACACACATTTAGACTTTTTGCCCACCTCCTTCATCCTGAGAAAAGCATGCACAACTATTTGTAGGATGTCCTTCATTTCAGTTGAATTCTCCATTGCAATATTAACAATGGTGACATCACTCAGCCCTACAACAAGTGTTGCAAGCTCATTGTCGTGCTCATGGCTGTTGTCCAGTTGTGCAAGTTCTGGTGACTTTAAGCCCTCAGTGTCAATGATCAGCATGAAGTCACAGTTTAGGACTTTTTTCATGTCTTCGTTGATTTTGATGAGCAACATAAAGGCACCTCGAGTACATCGACCACTGCTGACTGCAAACTGCACTCCAAACATGGTGTTAAGGAGAGTTGACTTTCCTGTGCCCTGAACTCCAAGAACTGTGACTACACGTATCTTTCCGTTTGGAGACACCAAGTCACTGAGCTCAGAGAGAACATCACTCACCCATCTGAGAGGGATATGCGATGCATCTCCATCTACAAGCTCAAGAGGAAATCCATCAAGCAACAACTCTGCACAGAGTTTGGGCAGATGCTGCAGCTGTTGACGTGCTGGATCTGTTTGTGGAAGGGACAGTGAGGCTTCATAGATCTGACCCATTTCACGGAAGAAGTGTTCAGTCCCCAGTGAGCTGCTGGAAATTTGTTGGTCAATTTCCTTGATCTCCTCTTTGTTCTCAGAGTTCTTGCATTTTTCTTTATATTTCTCCTTAAGTTTAGAGAGCTTTATACAGGACACCTTGTCAAGGTTCATCCGCATCCATTTCAGAAAATAAGACCTCTCTGTCCTCGGGCATGATATTGCATTGATGATGTATATCATAGCTGTGGACATGTCATAAGAGTTCTGCTTTTTCCGGAGTTCGTGCTTCTGTATCCGAAGATGACTTTTGTAGTCTTCTACATTCTTAGACCCAATCTTTCGAAGTCGATATTCCTCTGTCTCTAAGCAGGTCAGTTCTTTCCATATTTCACCTTGTCGTGGAAGCTGATCTTCTTTGTATTTCAGGATGTCTTGTATTTCTCCAGTGATGGCTTCTGCATTTTTCTTTGCATTTTGGCACTCTTGAAAGTCTTCATCAACCAGGATTCCCAGATCACGGGCAATTTCTGCCATCTGCTCTATTGACATCTTCATCTCTGAGTTCTCAACTACATCTCTGACCTTTTCCCTCAATAGCTGGATAAAGTCTGCGTCATTTTTTTTTTTGTCTTGATAATGATGTTGTTGTTAGTCAAGCCCAACTCTTTTGCTATTTTTTGTAATGCTTCTGAGTTGAAGCGCTTACTTTCATAGTTGCCAACCAGGAAGATCTGTCCCCTGTGACTGTTAAGTAAACTGCTTTCACAGTCCAAATGGTCAAAGATCAGAAAAACTGCTGCAGATGTCTGACACAAAAAAGAATACTGTGTTACAAATGAAGCAATGTCCCCACGAAGGTTAGCTACAGCCACTGGCTCACTGAGAATATCAATGTTTTTGTTTCCACATGGAAGATACCAAGCAATTTCAATCAGTCCATTTGATATTCTTCTTGGAGTGTCACCACACTCCATGTTGTGGTGAACAAAGGTGTCATGGTACTGTTGAGAATTGCTCAGAAGTTTATTGAGAATCTCTGACTTGGACAAGGAGCACTCACCCAGTCTGACAAAAGAGATCATTGGAAGTTCAGAGAGAACAATTCTGTCTTCAATGAAGCCCTTGGACTCTGACAGAGACTGAGGTCTGTACTTTTTAACAATGTCTCTCATGGCCCACAGCATGAGTGTGCACTGATTGGTGTCACAGTTTGGAAGCAGCAGAGGAACAGAGAACTGACACATGGACATTTTTAGTGCCATTTCCTGCTGTAGAAAACCATCAGAACACAGAAAGAGAGCAGTGATTATGTCGAGAGGGTTTAGCATGTCATCTGTGTTTAGGTCATCAAGCAGATTGTCAATATCTAATTCTGTACTCCCAGATTTATCATTAAAATTTTGCTTACACATTGATGTACATTTCACATTTCTAGCTGTCAAATTAACCATCATTAGTTTCTTTAGAGAAAACCATGGAAGGTCTGGTTCACACTTGGCAGGTTCATCAGAAACTGCTTTCTCATCAATCTCAAGCATTTTGCTGAGTGACAGCTTCTCTCTGTAGTCTTGGCCCAAGCATAGGTCTTCCAATAAGAGCTCCAGGGATGTCTCTGTGGATATAGAGAATCTTGTTATTTATAACCATTTTTTAAAATATTTTGGGGTGTTGTGTTATTGTGGATCTTTAGTACCTTACTATCTGACCTTTTTTCTGTAAATTTGAACAGAAATCTTATGAGTTTTGTTCAGTGTTATCATGTGCAAAGTGTTAAATTCCATAGTCCCACAGTGAGCATGTAA